>NC_134357.1:391535377-392182877 GCF_048569485.1 Anomaloglossus baeobatrachus | reverse complement strand
GCCATTCTTCCATTTGAATTCTACGGCCCTCAACCGGATGGTGTGGCATTGAGTCCTGGAACCTAGTGTCGTCAGGATTACCTCAGGACGTGGTTGCCACCATGAGACGGGCTAGCATACCAACGTCCGCCAAGATTGACCACAGGACGTGGAAGATGTTCTTATCTCGGTGCTCGGCGCAGGGTGTTTCTCCCTGGCCGGTTGCATCGTCTATGTTTCCTTCCTTCCTGCAATCTAGGTAGGAAAATGGGTTGTCGCTCAGTTCCCTTTAGGGACAAGTCTCAGCGCTATCTGTATTTTTTCAGAAACGATGACTTCCTCAGGTACGCACGTTCCTACGGGGAGTTTGTCTTCTCAGCACTCCGTACAAGCGGCCGTTAGAGCCCTGAGATCTGAACAAGGTTCTAATTGCTCTCCAGATGCCGCCTTTCGAGCCTTTGAAGGATGTCTCCCTTCCCGTTTTTCACGGGAAGTGGCCTTCTAGTAACGGTCTCGTCTCTTAGGAGAGTTTCCGAGCTAGCAACGCTCTCATACAAACTCCCTTCCTGGTCCTTCACCAGGACAGGGTAGTTCTGCGTCCGGTTCCGGAATTTCTCCCTAAGGTGGTATCCCATTTTCATATCAATCAGGATATCACCTCACCTTCTTTGTGTCCTCGTCCAGTCCATCAATTTCAGATAGATTTGCATCTGTTGGTTCTGGTGAGAGCACTCAGGTTCTACTTCCCGCATGGCGCTCCTGCGCCACCCGGATGCACTCTTGTCCTTGTCGCTGGTCGGCGTAAACAGTCGCAAGCTTCCAGATCCACCCTTGCTCGGGGGCTCGAGGAACCAATTCTTGAAACCTACAGTTCTACTGGGCTTCTGGTTCTCTCAAGGCCGAAGGCCCATTCTACCAGAGCCGTGGGTGCATCCTGGGCATTACGGCACCAGGCTACGGCTCAGCAGGTGTGTCAGGCACCCACCTGGTCGAGTCTACTTACTTTTACCAAGCATTATCAGATGCATACCTACGCTTCGGCAGACGCCAGCCTAGGTAGATAAGTCATTCAGGCGGCGGTTGGCCACCTGTAGGAGAGGGCCGTTTGACGGCCCTATCATGAGGTATTCTTTTACCCACCCAGGGATTGCTTTTGGACATCCCAATTGTCTGGGTCTCCCAATGGAGCGACAAAGAAGAAGGGAATTTTGTTTACTTACCGTAAATTCCTTTTCTTCTAGCTCCAATTGGGAGACCCAGCACCCGCCCTGTTTTCTCGGGGTTTTTCTGTTTTTTCGGGTACACATGTTGTTCATGTGGTATGGTTCAGTTCTCCGATGTTTCCTCGGATTGAATTGGTCTTTAAACCAGTTATTGGCTTTCCTCCTTCTTGCTTTGGCACTAAAACTGGTGAGCCAGTGATCCCACTGGGGGTGTATAGCCAGAAGGGGAGGGGCCTTACACTTTTAAGTGTAATACTTTGTGTGGCCTCCAGAGGCAATAGCTATACACCCAATTGTCTGGGTCTCCCAATTGGAGCTAGAAGAAAAGGAATTTACGGTAAGTAAACAAAATTCCCTTCTTTTTGTTCTGATTTGCAGTGGCCATTCTCCCGATTCCTGTTCTTCCAGGAGCCAGCCTCTGCCCTGGCCTCCTTCCTTAATGGCGTTGCAAACCTTGTGATGCTAAAGCGTTACCGATCCTCCGTACCTGTTTCGTGCCCGATGTACCAAACATGCCTAAATTTTGCCATCGTAAGTTCCAGATATGCGGCATTACAGCTAAATGGCCTTACAGCTGAGATGATAGACCCTTGGTTTTTCCACAGGTTTCCATAAATGCCTGGTTCTGGTCCACAATTTTCCACACCAGAGACACTTCTATTACTGAGGTAAACGGTGGAAGGAAATGAAACGGTTGCTTGCACAAATATGCTCATGCATGCATACAGTGTCCATCTGTCAGTATACCCTCTGCCACATTCACTGTCTGTCCCCACAGAAAATGGACTACTTCTGTGCCTCGGCAGTCATTCTGCACTCCATCTACCTTTGCTGTATGAGGTGAGTCCAGAAGTGGAGGAAAGATTGAAAATGGCCTGCTCCTCCTCACAATATATGCCTAGCTTTCTCCTTTCTTATGTTGTATTTACTGAAGTGTTTTTTCCCTGGTGTGATCTGCTTATCTTCAATGGTTCCCTCTTGCTCATATTGCTTCTATGGGGTCCTTTTCCATAAGCTGTGCTGCTTTGTTCAATGATCCTCCCCCTGGCACTAGCAATTTTTTTTCTTCTGTGGTTGTGAAATGCTTCTCACTGCTAATTTCTGCTTGCTTGTTGGTGATCTCTTTGGCTGTCACGTTTCCACCAACGTCTTGCCCCACCATCATCCCTTGCTTGCTCTTGTCTTGCTCCACGACCTGCCTAATATCCTATCCTCTTACCCCTGACCTGCCTAGGCTGCTGTCCTCTTACCCCACGACCTGCCTAACCTGCTGTGCCCTTGACCCATTGTCTGCCCAAGGCTCCCTTCACACTTCCTTGCTTCCAGTCCGTGTGATGTCCATTTTCACACATACTGGAGACACATTCACGCACATACGCATTAAAATCTGTGTTTATTTTCACACGGACAATGTGTCTGCGTGTACCACACAAAGACATGTATGTTTTTTAGAATCAGCATAGATTACAATGGCCCATAGAAGTCTATGAAAAACAAGTACAGCGTATGGATGAAATCTTTGTGTCATCCGTGTTACACATACCAGAATTAAATGCATTCAAGAAATTAAAGATTATGTGTTTAAAGATGTGCAAAAATGATGGATAGATGGATGGATTAGGAGAGAGAAATCGATATGTTTTTTTACTGGCAAATAAGAAAATAATTGGAAAAAATAAATGATATGGGGTTCCCCCCATTTTTGATAGCCAGTAAAGGTAAAGCTGACAGCTGTAGGCTGATATTATCAGACTGGTAAGGTCCATGGTTATTGAGCTCTTCCCAGCCTAAAAATAGCAGCCCGCAGCCGCCTCAGAAGTGGCTCATTAAATTAGATGTGCAAGTTCTGGTGCTTCATTTTTGCTTTTCCCAATTTCTCCTGGTGTGTGGGCAGTTGCAGTAATGGTTTATGGGGTTGATGTCAGCTGTGTGATTTCAGCTGTCATCAAGCTCTGGTGGTAGTAATGTAGAGGTGTCTATAAGACACCCCCACTACTAACTCTGTAATGAAAAACAAAACAAAAAAAAGACAAACAATAAAAACAATTTTTCAATATTGACTCCCCGAAACTTTCCATCGTATCCCATTTTATTAAAAACAATCCATGCAGCTTCGCCGTAGTCCATAGAATCCGTCATAGTCCAAAAAAGATATATGAAAAAAAAAAACCCCTGACAAACCTGGAGAAACAAAAGAAGACTTTGTTTTTCTGAATCCCTGGTATACGTCGGATCAGCTGTGAATTTTTTTTTTTTCTTTCTTTTGAAAAAAGTGGAGAATGTGTCTTGTTTTATTTGTAACTATTTGCACATCTTTAACACCTAAAAAAAAAAATCATTAATTTCAGTGTCATGTGGGTTTTTTTTTCTTCTTCCTGGTGCGAGTCACACAGATTACACACGTGCATGTAGATGACACAAATGGTCAAAACGGAACATTTTTTTTAAATGGACCTGTGAAATGGGTGAAAGTTGCTGTCTTCTTTTTATCTCACAACCTTACTAAACTGGTGACCTCTTCCTCCACTACCTTCATAAGCTGCTGTCCCTTTTTGCCCTGCTACCTTCATAAGCTGCTGTCCCTTTTGCCCTACTACCTTCATAAGCTGCTGTCCCTTTTGCCCTACTACCTTCATAAGCTGCTGTCCCTTTTGCCCTACTACCTTCATAAGCTGCTGTCCCTTTTGCCCTACTACCTTCATAAGCTGCTGTCCCTTTTGCCCTACTACCTTCATAAGCTGCTGTCCCTTTTGCCCTGCTACCTTCATAAGCTGCTGTCCCTTTTTGCCCTGCTACCTTCATAAGCTGCTGTCCCTTTTTGCCCTGCTACCTTCATAAGCTGCTGTCCCTTTTGCTCTACTACCTTCATAAGCTGCTGTCCCTTTTGCTCTACTACCTTCATAAACTGCTGTCCCTTTTTCCCTACTACCTTCATAAGCTGCTGTCCCTTTTGCTCTACTACCTTCATAAGCTGCTGTCCCTTTTGCCCCGCTACCTTCATAAGCTGCTGTCCCTTTTTTGCCCTACTACCTTCATAAGCTGCTGTCCCTTTTGCTCTACTACCTTCATAAGCTGCTGTCCCTTTTGCCCCGCTACCTTCATAAGCTGCTGTCCCTTTTGCTCTACTACCTTCATAAGCTGCTGTCCCTTTTGCCCCGCTACCTTCATAAGCTGCTGTCCCTTTTTTGCCCTACTACCTTCATAAGCTGCTGTCCCTTTTGCCCTACTACCTTCATAAGCTGCTGTCCCTTTTGCCCTGCTACCTTCATAAGCTGCTGTCCCTTTTGCCCCGCTACCGTCATAAGCTGCTGTCCCTTTTTCCCTACTACCTTCATAAGCTGCTGTCCCTTTTGCCCTACTACCTTCATAAGCTGCTGTCCCTTTTGCCCTACTACCTTTATAAGCTGCTGTCCCTTTTGCCCTACTACCTTCATAAGCTGCTGTCCCTTTTGCCCCGCTACCTTCATAAACTGCTGTCCCTTTTGCCCCGCTACCTTCATAAGCTGCTGTCCCTTTTTGCCCCGCTACCTTCATAAGCTGCTGTCCCTTTTGCCCCGCTACCTTCATAAGATGCTGTCCCTTTTGCCCCGCTACCTTCATAAGCTGCTGTCCCTTTTGCCCCGCTACCTTCATAAGCTGCTGTCCCTTTTGCCCCGCTACCTTCATAAGCTGCTGTCCCTTTTGCCCCGCTACCTTCATAAGATGCTGTCCCTTTTTGCCCCGCTACCTTCATAAGCTGTTGTCCTCATGCCTACACTTTATCATTTGCTGTCCTGTAGCCCACATTGCACCTATAAACCTTCATGGCCATTTTGGATACTGGTAGGGTTTATCTTGAATCCATTGTAATTATATATCTCCTCCCAGGACTCTGGGCCTTCGATATCCTTCTGTTGCCAGTGTTTTTGGTGCTCTCCTGGTCCTTTTGTTCGGGTGCCATGTATCTTATTTGACCCTTGGGCGATTTGACTATAGTTATAATATGCTAGCAAATGCTAGCTTCGGTGAGTTGAGATTTGTTATCTTGTGATTTATGTTTCTGTACATGTTATGTGATTTTAAACTTCTATCTGGCACTGGATTGCTTATGTCATTCTCTTTGAACAGGTATGATTAATCTTATATGGTGGCTTGTGTGGTGTTTGAGAAGACACTCTCATCAGCCCTACCTCTGGAAATGTGTCCTGGTGGTTGTCCTATTACAAAGCCTGGCGCTTCTGGAATTATTAGATTTTCCTCCTGTCCTGTGGGTACTGGATGCCCATGCCCTCTGGCACTTCAGCACAATCCCTCTAAATATCCTTTTCTACAGGTGAGTGACTATAGTGGATGTTTGTAGACAAAGCTGATTGGGATATGTGTATTGTTTTATTTTCCAGTTGATATTTAAGGGTGTTGTCTCCTCTTGCTCTTCCAGAATGCACTCGCTTCCCTGGCTCCAAGCCTGCTGCTTGCCATGGGTAGTGCACTCTTACTTGACAGTTGGGTACAGTGGTATGCTTGCGCCACTGGGCCCAAACTCTGTGCTTGCTGATGGTGCATGCAGATGTAGCTTTGCCTATGCAGCATTGAAGCTGTAACCAACTTTCTGGCCAGCTTTGGAGCAAGATATAAAAGCTGTATAGAAAAAAAAGCTTCTTGTACCGCTGTACTCATTTCCTTGACAACTGGCTACGTCTGATAGACTCATGTAATGTAGGCAACGAGAAGGAAGCCATAAAATTAATGGAGTTCTCCACCACACCAATAGCGTATAAGCAAACCCTATATTCCCCCACGTAAAATAACAGTTGTATACTTGCCTCTAGTGTCGGTACCAGTCGACGGCCGCTAATGATCCACCTCACCATTTCCAGACAAAACTGACTTGTAGAAGCGAGAGCTGCTGCTTTGAATGCCTCTGGTGTCAGTAACGTCCAAAGGAAGTGATGGTGAAGAATTAACGGCTGCCGATTCACTTTGGGGCTCACTTGACATACCCATGTCAGAGGAGAACAGGCACCACCATTGCTGGAATGGTGCCGGCACCAGAGGTGATTGAAAACGGGCTGAGCAGTGGATAATCCTTTTTAAACATCTTGAGAATGGGGCGGGGTATGCTCATGCACTGAGCAGAAGTGCTGGAGTGGAGCTCCTGCTATCCTCAATACCATCCTGAGGTTTTTATCCCTTCACTGACCATTTGCGGACCAAAACATTCCTTAACCCCATAGCGACGGCCTAACGTCTCAAGACGTCGGAAAAACAGGGTACTTATTCTGTTCCGACGTCTTGAGACGTCAGGCCGGAAAAAGCTTGTAGCGCCCCCCAGTGACGAAAAATCTCGGGGGTTTCCGCTACCGGAGGTAGCTGAGACCCCCAAGATTATGAATCGGGGTGTTTTTTTTGGACCCCGTTAATGCGATCGCCGGTATACACCGTATACCGGCGACAACATTAAAAAAAAAAAAATGGCCGGTAAAATTGATTTATTTCTCATCTGACGTGATCAAACATGTCAGATGAGAAATAAATATAATCCTCTAGTGCCCCCAAAGCCCCCGGTACCGGAGAGTCCCCCCACCACCCCTACCCCCCCTCCGGAAAATCCAAGATGGCGCCGACGCGCGCTGAAAACTCCCGCCGCCGCCGCCTCTGTATTCATTTCCCTCCGATCTGAAATGATCAAACATTTCAGATCGGAGGGAAATGTCCTCCCCCTGACCCCTCCTCCGGTACACCGGAGATCTCTGGTCCCCGGAGCCCCCTCCGGTTCTCCAGAGCCGCCTCCCCCCTCCCCCCTCCGGAGCGTGGAAAATGGCGGCCGCATTCATCCCACTCTTTCTGCCGCATGTGACACGTCACATGCGGCAGAAAGTTGTCCCCAGGTCCCCCCGTCACCCTCCGTCACCCCCCCCCAGCCCCCGGTCATACGTTACCTGTCTGCTGGTGCTCCGGCCCCGCGATCACGCCGCCTCCTTCTCTTGAATGCTGGCGGCGCATGCGCAGACAGCGGCTGTCAGCTGGATCCCTGCAAGCAGGGATCCTGCTGACGTCGCTGATGCACAGGCTCCACTGTGGACCGGGGGAGGGTGAGTGCAGTGATCTGCAGCCACACTCCTCACATGGAGAGGCTGCTGTTCCAGAAAATGGGGGGTACGTTCTGTGAGCGTGCCCCTCATATTCTGGAATGAGGTTACTGCAGGTCACTCTGCCCTAGGTTGGACCGGGGCAGTGTGAGTGCAGTATTCTCAGATTACTGCACCCACACTGCTCATGGAGAGCTTGCTCTTCCAGAAAATGGGGGATACGTTCCCTGAACGTGCCCCCCATATTCTAGAAGATCCAGAGACGGCGTGGGACCTCAAAAATGGATTACAGCGACCGAAATTTATTTATTTACAATAAATTGGTAAAAGAGGAATGTTTCGGGGAGTTTTTTTTCAAATAAATTTTTTTTTGTCTTTATTTTTTTCTATTTCTTGACTGGGTTAGTGATGTCGGGTATCTGTTCAGATGCCGTGACATCACTAACCCCAGGGCTTGATGCCAGGTGACATTACAGCTGGTATCAACCCCATATATTACCCCGTCTGCCACCGCACCAGGGCGCGGGATGAGCTGGAGCGAAGCGCCAGGATTGGCGCATCTAATGGATGCGCCACTTCTTCTGGGGCGGCTGCGGCCTGCTATTTTTAGGCTGGGAAGAGTCCAATAACCATGGCTCTTCCCACCCTGAGAATACCAGACCCCAGCTGCCTGCTTCACCTTGGCTGGTGATCTAATTTGGGGGGACCCCACGTTTTTGTTTTTTTTTTTTAAAAAACGCCTGGGGAGCCCTCCAAATTGATCACCAGCCAAGGTGAAGCTGTCAGCTGTGGTTTGCAGGCTACAGCTGTCTGCTTTACCCTAGCTGGCTATCAAAAATAGGGGGGACCCCACGTCGTTTATTTTAATTAATTTTTTGGGGGGCTAAATACAAGGCTAGGCACCCTTTAGTGCCACATGAAAGGCACTAAAGGGCGCCAGCTTAGAATATGCAGGGGGTGGGACGTTATATTTGTTTGACATCTATCCATTCATCCATTGTAGCATTTTAGGCTGTGCGCCCACAATCGGGATTTGCAGCGTTTTGGGCGCAGAGTGTTTTCCCTGCGTCCATAACGCTGCATTGTGCAGTAGAAGCACAGTGGAAGGATTTTTAGAAATCCCATGCCCAATGTGCTTGCCCAATGTACTTCTCTTCTCCGCAGCATAAACCGACCTGTGGCGCAGCTTCCCGAGCCTCAGCATGTCAATTTATGCTGCGGAGATGAGTGTTCTCTGCAGGTAGCATAGAGCTCCACAGCGGCCTGAACCCAAATCGTGAGCATGGGCAGCTGCGTTCTCCCGTGGACAACACTCACATCTCTGCAGGAGGCTGACACTGTGTACTAGACGCCGTGTCGCTGGATCATGGCCACATAGCCTAAAAGTGAGACATTTGTTGCTACAGCAACATTTTTGTGAAGTACCTGTGGATTCAAAATGCTACTATACTCCTGAATAAAATCCAGTTTCCAAAATGGAGTCACTTGTGGGGGGTTTCGAATGTATAGGTACCCAAGGGGCCCTGCAAATGTGACATGGTGCCCGCAATTTATCTCAACTTTTCCAGAATTCAAATGGTGCTCCTTCCATTCCAAGCCCTCCCATTTATCCAAACAGAGGTTTTTGGCCACATGTGGGGTATCCCTGTGCTCATAAGACATTGGATAACAACCTGTTGGGTCCACGGTTTGTTGTTGTCTCTTGAAAAAGTGAGAAATTTGATGCTGAAGCAACATTTTTGTGAAAAAAATGAAAATTTTCAATATGGCAACCTAAGCTTATCAAAATCTGTGAAGTATTCGTGGATTCAAACTGCTCACTATACACCTAGATAAAAGCCTTGAGGTGTCTTGTTTCCAGAATGGAGTCACTTGTGGGGGACAGCCACTGTTTAGGCACCTCAGGGGCTCTCCAAATGCAACCTGGCGTCCGCTATTGATTCCAGCCAATTTTGCAGTCAAATGGCACTCCTTCCCTTCCGAGCCCTGCTGTGCACCCAAACAGTTGATTTCCACCACATATAAGGTATCGCCAAACTCAGGAGAAATTGCACAATAAATGTTATGCTGAATATTTTCCATTTACTCTTGTAAAAAAAAAAGCTACCTGGTTGAAATAACAATTTTGTGGTAAAATTTTATTTTTTTTTTTCATGGCTCAACGTTATAAAATTCTGTGAAGCACCTGGGGGTTCAGGGTACTCACCAAACATCTAGATAAATTCCTTGAGGGGCCTAGTTTCCAAAATGGGGTCACTTGTGCGGGGTTTCTGCTGTTTAGGTACCTTAGGGGTCCTCCAAATGTGACATGGTGCCCGCAATCTTTTTCAGCCAAATTTCCTTTCCAAAATTCAAATATTGCTCCTTTCGTTCCAAGCCCTCCCATTTGTCCAAACAAAGGTTTCAGACCACATGTGAGGTATCACCGCGCTCATAAAAAAGTGGTTAACAAACCTTGAGGTCAAATTTTTGGAATTACCTCTTGAAAAAGTGAGAAAATTGATGCTAAAGCAACATTTTTGAGAAAATTATTAAAATTTTCAATATGACAACGTAACGTTAACAAAATCTGTGAAGTACCTGTGGATCTAAAAAGCTCACTATACCCCTAGATAGAATCCTTGAGGGGTCTAGTTTCCAAAATGGTGTCACTTGTGAGGGATTTCTTCTGTTTAGGTACCTTAGCGGACCTGTAAATGCAACATGGTGCCCGCAATCTATTTCAGCCAAATTTGCTTTCCAAAATTCAAATATTGCTCCTTCTGTTCCAAGCCCTCCCATTTGTCCAAACAGAGGTTTCTGATCACATGTGGGGTATTGGCGCGTTCATAAGAAAGTGGGGAACAAGTTTTGGGGTCCATTTTGTTGTGTTATTTCTTCTAAAAGTGAATAAATTTGGGTTAGAGCAACATTTTTAGGTAAAATTTAATTTTTGCTTTTTTTTCATTCCACATTGCTTTTGTTCATGTGAAGCACCTGAAGGGTTAATAAACTTCTTGAATGTGGTTTTGAGTACTTTGGGGGGTGCAGTTTTTAGAATGGTGTCACTTTTGGGTATTTTCTGTCATCTAGGCCTATTGAAGTCACTTCAAATGTGATGTGGTCCCTAAAAAAATGGTTTTGTAAATTTTGATGTAAAAATGAGAAATCGCTGATAAACTTTGAACCCCTCTAACTTCCTAACAAAAAAAAATTTTGTTTCCAAAATTGGTCTGATGTAAAGTAGATAAGTGGGAAATGTTATTTATTAACTATTTTGTGTCACAGAAATCTCTGGTTTAACGGTATAAAAATTCAAAAGTTGAAAATTGCAAAATTTTCAAAATTTTTGCCAATTTTCAATTTTTTTCATAAATAAACGCAAAAAATATTGTCCTAAATTTGGTACTAACACGAAGTCCAATATGTGACGAAAAAACAATCTCAGAATCACCGGGATCCGTTGAAGCGTTCTAGAGTTATAACCTCATAAAGTGACACTGGTCAGAATTGCAAAATTTGGTCTGGTCATTAAGGTGAAAATTAGCTCCGTCACTAAGGGGTTAAAGAAAGGTGGACATGGCTGGGAGATTGCGGGTCATCAATTTTCAAACACCAACCTTTTAGACATCGAAGACAACAGGTTGGGCCCATTTTGGAGAGGCTTCTGGCTGATCACACCCTCATGATCTGATGCTCTGGAGTCAGCCTTATGATTTAAGTGCAGGCATCCTGCATTGAGAGGCTGCTGTTGGGTCCTTGTGCCATCAGGTTGCTAACGCTGCGGCCGCAATCTTTCTAATCCCTCAAACTTGAGTCCTATGAACAGTAATAAATGCGGCTCTCTGACACTTTTATAAAGGGTGGAATCCGCTGGTGAAGGTATCTACAAGCCAGAGGCTCGATAGTGAACAGGTGCCATATTCTGGACCCATGGATGTATTCTCTGAGCAGTCACGCTCACGTGCTGTCACAATCATTCTTTGCACACTTAGTGTACTGAAATACTAAAACCTTAGCCACGTACCCTACACAGACACAGTAGAGGAGAGATGTAGTCATCTTGATAGATAATCTTAGGACTCCTCCAAGTTATGCTCAAGTTTCTGCTGGGATGAGCAGGAATCAAGGCTCTACTGCAGCGGATAAACTCAAGGAATTCACTATGGGGACCAGACGAACAGCACCCGAACATTAAGGGGTGGTGTTTCAACCACAAAAGCCAGAGTAACAGGGTTTAAATGTCAGAGTATGAGATGAAGGAAGGGCAGGAAAACCTAACTTTATAGGCTGCTTTACACTCTTCGACATCACTAGCGTTTGCTAGCAATGTCGCAAGCGATAGCACCCGCCCCCGGCATTCGTACGACATTTGGTGATCGCTGCCGTAGCGAACATTATCGCTACGGCAGCCTCATACGTACATACCTTGTCAGCGATGATGCTGTGACCGCCGAACAATCTCTCCTTCAAGGGGGAGGTGCGTTCAGCGTCAAAGCGACGTCACTGCGGCGTCACTAAGCGACCACCCAATAGCAGAGGAGGGGCGGAGATGAGCGGCCGGTATATCCCGCCCACCTCCTTGCTTCCTCATTGCCGGTGGACACAGGTAAGGAGATGTTCGTCGTTCCCGCGGCGTCACACATAGCGATGTGTGACGCCGCAGGAACGACGAACATCCAGCGGCATGCACCACCAACGATATTTTAAAAAGGAGCGACGTGTCAGCGATCAAAGATTTTTGACGTTTTTGCAATTGTTGATCGTCGCTCCTTGGGGTCACACGCTGCGATGTCGCTAACAGCGCCGGATGTGCGTTACTAACGACGTGACCCCGACGATATATTTTTGGCGATGTCGCAGCGTGTAAAGCACCCTTTAGTCAGGTATCAGAGCACTTACTACGGGCCATCTCAGTTTGTAAGTGCTCAATGACGAGGAAAATTGAGGAGGTACAGTCAGACGTGGGACTTCTACGTCAAGACATGCAGGCTTTTAGTGGTCGTATCACTGAAGTGGAATCCAGAGTATCATATTTGGCGGTCAAACTTTCCCCTATGGTGAACCAACTAAACAAGGTAGCTGGGTCAGCCAAACCATGATGTCAAAAAACAGGTGATCTTCAAAACCGACTTTGCCGAAATAATTTTAGGGTTATAGGCCTACCTAAAAGAGCTGAAGGTCAACACCCTGAACAATTTATTTAAAACTGGCTTAAAACTAAAGGGGGCTTTACACACTACGACATCGCTAATGCGATCTCGTTGGGGTCACGGAATTTGTGACGCACATCCGGCTGCATTAGCAATGCCGTTGCGTGTGACACCTATGAGCGATTTTTGCTTCGTCCCAAAAACGTGCAAAATCGCTTATCGGTGACATGGGGGGTCCATTCTCGAATATCGTTACTGCAGCAGTAACGAGGTTGTTCCTCATTCCTGCGGCAGCACACATCGCTCCGTGTGACGCCGCAGGAACGAGGAAGCTCACTTTACCTGCCTCCCGGCCGCTATGCGGAAGGAAGGAGGTGGGCGGGATGTTACCTCCCGCTCATCTTCGCCCCTTCGCTTCTATTGGGCGGCGGTTCAGTGACGCTGCTGTGAAGTCGCTGTGACGCCGCACGGACCGCCCCCTTAGAAAGGAGGCGGTTCGCCGGTTACAGCGACGTTACTAGGCAGGTAAGTATGTGTGACGGCTCTGGGCGATGTTGTGCGCCACGGGCAGCGATTTGCCCGTGTCGCACAACAGACGGGGGCGGGTACCCACACTAGCGATATCGATACAGATATCGCAGTGTGTAAAACGGCCTTTAGTTGAGATGAATTGTCCCCAGCTTCTTAGTGAAGAGGGCCCATAGAGTCCCACCTAAACACCCACCTCCAGGAGCCCCCCCATGGCCGTTCCTAGCTCGGCTTTTGAATGGAAAGGACAGAGCGCATTGCGCCTGGCCAAGCAGAGGCCCTCTCAAGTATAACTGCAACAATCTCCATATTCCCAGATTTTTTTTGTGGACTCACAAAAGTCGAGCCCAGTTCATGGATGCCAAACAGAAGTTTAAAGATTGGGACATTTCTTATTCTATGGTTTGTCTGGCTCACCTCCACATCGTATACTAGGGATCCACAACTTTCTTGTCCAACCCCAGCAAACTGTTAGAATGGCTACAGCTTCATCCTGCTAAGAGATAGGAGAAACGCTAATCTTCTTACCGCAGAAGATTCCGAGCCTTCATTCATGAACCTGTAGGAGGGGAAACTGGATAAATTTGGCAGGCCAGAAAATCTTTCTATAAACTGGAACAAATTGGCATTAATATTTCTTTCTACCCATTTGCATTCTTTGTCACTTTTACCAGTAGTCACACACACTTTTTTTTATTTTTCATTTTTTTTTTTTTTTTTTTTTCCAACTAAAGTTTTACATTTTTAATACATACAAAAAGTTGTAGAAACAGTCCATAAACGCATAAAGTGAATCAAATATAGCTATGGAACAGATGACAAATTTTCCATACATCCAGCTGTAGTCTAAAGGAAATAGACCAACCAACACACAAACAAAACAAGATGTTGACACACAGAGGTAGGAGGAAGGGCAGAGAAACAAGTGGAATGCCAATAAGGCACAGACCAGCCTAATGCTCTCTGTCAGCCCAATATGTATCCCATAGAATCCAGATACTGTCAAAAGGGTCCATTGTATTATTAGATAACGCGGATAGGTACTCCATTCTTCCTACTTCCTGAATCCAAGACTGGAGGTCACCGAGCGATGGGGAACGCGTCGGCCTCAATTGGCAGGATATCAAACATCTAGCAGCTGTTATGTGTAATAAGTTATTTTACTGCCGAAATGAAATGGTGGAACATTAAGTAAATAGAATTTTAGGTCCAAAGGTATCAGGAGCACAGCAATTTTATAGATAAGGGACTTAACGGACTCCCAAAAGTTATGTATATTGGGACAAGTCCAAAAAAGCGTGGGACATCTCCCCCTATTCCCCCCCCCCCCCCATCTCCCAACAAATATCGGGGATAGTCAGGTTAAGGTTGTGTAGGAGAGAGGGGGTATGATACCAGTATATGTATGAGAAGCTTGTATTGGTATTCTTTGTAAGCACCGCATGGTCTGTTGCCAGACACAAAAAGATAGTCTCCCCCAGAAAGGCTTCCAACTTACTCAAGTAGGCGTATTTCGGTTGGTCTTCCGGAGAAGGGTTAGTCAATATTCTGTAAATGTCTGATATAAGGCCTTTAGTAGAAACACCAACTCTACACAATTTTATTTAAAAAAAAAAAAAAAAAAGTGGGAATGTAGACACCAAAGGATGAAAAAAGTACATAAAATGTCCAATTTGCAAGTAGCGTTAGTATGAGTTGGCTGGTAAGTTGAATTGAGTGGATAGGCGTTACTATCCTGGAATGGATGGCTACTGTATCAGCAAATCAAGAGATGTTTGTCAGACCACATTTTAGTCATATTATCCTTTAGACCGTCAGGGTGCCCAGGGTTAAAATGGAATGAGGTTAGAGGGGAATAGTTGGAGCTAAATGGGAATGTTTTGAGAAATGATCCCACATTTTCTTAGTGAAAGCTATTTGACCTAGCATATGTGTGTCTAGCTTATTAGAAGAGCCCCCATAGATAGGAATTAGGATGTCTTGGGGCTAGCCAAAGCTTCTCTACTTCCATCCAACTTGAAAAAGCTACAGTAAAGGACCATTCCGGAATATTATGTAAATGAGCTGCCCAATAGTATTTCACTGTCAGGAACTCCCTCAGGTTAGTGGCAAGCAAGATCTGTTTCTTAATCCTGTCTATTGTGGGCCCTAATGAATTGAAATATTACTAATTGCATGTTGCGCAACTCTCTATATGGAACACATATTAGGAGAGTCTCAAACAAAGAAGCTTCGGAAGAATAGTCATTTTAACTGCCGAAATCCTTCCAAACCAGGACAATGGGAGACCATTTCATCTAATAAGCAGGCTTTTTAGCTCCGGGAATAAGTGGGGGTAATTGTAGCGGTCAAACATATTTAAATATTCTCTCTTATATTATTCTACCACTATTTGATTATGGTAAAATGAAGTTTAATCTCTGGGGGAAACTACCTTTATCAGTGCTGGGACGCATAAACCTAATTAAGATGATTATCTTGCCAAAATTCTAAAGCTGGGTTCACACATAGCGACAACGACGTCGCTGTTACGTCACCATTTTCTGTGACGCAACAGCGACCTTGTAAGTCGCTGTTATCGCTGCTTAGCTGTCAAACACAGCGACGCAGCAGCAATCATAACGACACACGTCGCTGTGCTACATGTGCAGAGAGCAGGGAGCCGCGCACACTGCTTAGCGCTGGCTCCCTGCACTCCTAGCTACAGTACACATTGGGTTAATTACCTGATGTGTACTGCAGCTACATGTGCACAGAGCAGGGAGCCGTGCACACCGCTTTGCGCTGGCTCCCTGCACTCCTAGCTACAGTACACATCGGGTTATTTACCCGATGTGTACTGCAGCTGCATGTGCAGAGAGCAGGAGCCGGCACTGACAGCGAGGGCGGACGCTGGTAACTAAGGTAAATATCGGGTAACCAGAGAAAGGTCTTCCCTTGGTTACCCGATGTTTACCGTGGTTACAGCTTACCGCAGCTGCCAGACGCTGGCTCCTGCTCCCTGCTCACTTCATTTCGTCACTCTCTCGCTGTCACACACACGCGGAAGAGCAACGACCAAAAAATGAAGCTGGACATTCAGCAACGACCGGCGACCTCACAGCAGGGGCCAGCTCGTTGCTGATGTCACACACGGCGGCAGCGACGTCGTTGTCGTCGTCACTGTGTGTGACACCACCCTTATACACTGCAACACAGTGCTGTACCTATCCGTAAATCCTTCTTCACAACACTTAACTCGATCATTTCTTCATTTATTTGTGTGGCATAGTTCTCAGCCCAAACGTAAAGGATTTACTCTTCAAAGACCCAAAAAGCTCGGGGGTACAGCTTTGTCAGATTTTTTTCTTTATTACATAGCTGGCTAGCTAAGGGCGCTAAGCAGTTGGATGCCGGGTTCTCAACTGCCAAATTCAGTCACTTGGCAGCTGCCTACTAGGATTTTTGGAGCTTGATAAACCTGACATTCCCAAAATGTCGCCTATGCTCAAGTTGGTGTGGCAGTATGTGACTCCATAGAAATCAGGGTCTCTGCCCCTACACCATGCTGCTCCTAGATTACATAGCAAAAATCTGATGACAGATTTCCTTGAACTAAAAATTGGTAATTTACGGTTATTTACTTTATTTAACTTTTCATTGTTTTCCAGTTGGGTAATTAATAAAGCAAATGAGAATACCAGGTGTCTGAGACAACCGGCTATGTTACTGTAAATGCCGCTAGGTGTAGGCATGATTCCAGTCCAGTCTATTGTGTTTATCAAACTACTTGTTTGGTGTAGCTCTGGTTTTAAAATGAGGCTATGTGCCCACACCGCAGTTTATTTTTTTTCTCCAGTGAAAAACACACCCTCTGGCAGAAAAACGCATCACATAAAAATGCGTGGGTTTTTGGCCTGTTTTTTTTTTTTTTTTTTTTTTTTCTTCTTCAATGGAAAAACGCAGAAAAGACATGCTCCTTCTGACTTCTGCAACGAAAACTGCAGGCAAAAAAGAAGTAACGTGCGTAAAGCCTTTCGGATTTCTCATAGACTCTGCTGGGGAAGGTCATACATACAGTTTAGGACTATAAACTGCACCAAAAACGCAGCAAAAAAAAGCAGTGTGCGCAGAAGGCCTTAGGGGACTTGTGCATTTATCACGATCTTTATATCTATTTTATTCATGTAGAATTTCCGTAAATCTTAATAATAATATAAGCGCACAAACAACTTGTGGATCACGCACATGGGCACATCAAGGCTTTATACTCCCTCCAGATGTAAAGACTACTGTGTGTCCCAATAGCAATTCTTTTTGCGGAGGCAAATTGAGAAACGTTCTGGCACGTCTGATCAGACGTCATAGTTAGGCTAGTTTCACACTTGGGTTGAACGGCATCCGTTGCATTGCGTTGTGTGACGGATGCAACGGATGCGTTGCATATAATGGCACAATGGATGCAAACAGATCGTACAAAACAACAGCAAGCTTTTTTTTTTTGTTCTTTTTTAGTTTTACCGGCAGCAGACTATTGTGAACGATCAGCTGATTATTATTATTATCATGCCGGCTGCCGAAAAATAGTGAAAAATAGAGGATTCCGCCGCTCAAAAAACATTACATGCTGCGTTCCTTCCGGCCGACGGACGCAACGCAGCGTCAGCCAGTAGAAGCAACGCAGGTACTTTTGGCACAATCCGTCGTCCATACAAGTCTATGGGAAACAGCGGAATACGTTAACGGATTCCGCTGTTTTCCAAAAGGGCGGATTGTGACGGAAGGAAAAAAAGGCAAGTGTGAAAGTACCCTTACCCAGGTATTTTCTACTACAGAATGTGTTTGTAGCAGAGAGTCTATCTGTAGGTACAGCACAGACTGATCCTTTACGGCAGCACAGAGGCAGCGGAGCTCTGAACTGTGTGCATTAAAGGGAACTCGGGAGGTTGTTTTTGGGTTTTTTTCTGATTCTATATGGCTCTGAGAAATAACATTACAGACTGGAGCATCACACATTGTGTTATGGAGATATTCTGCTCTAGGAAGTGTGAAAGATATTTGAATGGCCATGCACAAATTAATAAAAACAAAACAAAGTCCAGTATTTTTGACACCTTTGTGTTCCTTGATTTCCTTAACCTAATTCTGGGACTTGTGGGAAAATCCATCATAGTGTTAGATCAAATTTATGCAGAAATATGGAAAATTCTGCAGGGTTCACAAACTTTTAAGCACCTTTTTTATATACACATTTGATACATGTTAACCAGCGGTCACAGGAAAATGCTGGTCTTAAAGGGGGTTTCTTACCATGATAAATAGATAGAAGTGCACAGTGCTTGTAAAAACAAGTGACTTTCCAATTGTTCCCCTCCTGTTCTCAAGAGTAGAAGGATTTTTAATCCTATAGTTTCCTGCTTGTTGTCTAGGTTACAGCCACTTCTGCAATCTATCAGAGGAGGCCTGTCTCCAAGACAAGGAGTACAGTGCTTGTAAGCTTTTTGGTAAAGGCTTTTACGTGTAGCTGGCTGGAGCTGACCAGCTGCAGTGCCATTGCTCTCCTCTGATGCTGCAGAAGCAAAGTTTCCTATGTGTGTACATCATCGGAGAGTGCACCATTCATGTCAGAAGGCTCAACCACTTCAAATTGTCAATCAAGCAGGAAACTGGGAGGCAGAGAAGTGGTGCACTTGTAAAGATACAGCCCTTTTAAAGGAGTTGTCCAGACTTGGGACACAAGCCTGTGGTCACTCTGACTGCAGACTTGTGTATCCTCACTACGCGCTGTGAGGATTCTCCATTGCTGGCACCAGGAGCGGGTGGTTATGTGACCACCTTTTGTGCGATTTTCATACTTCTGGCCACATTCTGACTAGATGTGTCTGACCTTGATCAAGTCACTTTTATTGAGCAAGGCTGCACATGTCTAATCGGCATGTGATCACATGTATACAAATCACATACTTATGGTCAAATGATTGTCCACTCCTGGGGCTGACACTGGAGAATCTTGACAGTGCATACACTGCGCGCCATGAGGATTCTTAAGTGTTCAGTCATCCCAAGCCTGGACAGTCCCTTTTAAGTAAATACTTAGTATCCGTTTTTCCTTGTATATAAAAGATCTGTTGCTATGCGGAAACCATCACCAAGCAGTAAGGATATGGCTTCATTTTAATTAAGGCTTGTTTGAATACCTAGGACTGCATAGAACATTAGCCTATAAATATTTGCTGTCCATTAACACAAACATCTAAATAGTTTAACGTTCATAAACGGCTCATCTGTAGCCTGTAACAATGGAGGCACATATAAGAACTGTAGACAGTTGATTTTTTTATTTAATTTTTAGAATCCTGGTATTAATAACGTTCACATTTCCTTCCATTTTCCCGTGCAGTCCCTATGTGATGCTGTACCGTCATTCTGCCAGGAGGTGGTGAAATTGTGTTTTGGATGTCATAAGCCCTGGCTTCTCACTCTTCTTATTTTTCTCCATCTAGTTTCTTGAAGGACGACAGCTTATATCTCCTGAAGGTGAACTCTGTACAGAAACTGGAATAGACTGGGAGAGATTCCTGGATGTGGGTCCTACGCTGGCTTACCCCTGTCTGCAGAATTGGGGGTTGAAGTGGCCATGATGTACCATTGTATTTCCCTCTTGGAGAGTGGGAGTCTCTAAAGTGCCTTATTGCTATTGTGAAAGTGACTGTGACATGAGTCTGGTACCCAGTGCAGTCAGTAGCCATTCTCCATGTAATGCTTATCCTGCATCTGTCATTACACTGCTGTAACCGGAAAGCCACAAACCAGGCTTACAGGAATTCTAGATAGAACCCCGCTCTGTGGTACGATGGCACATGTCGAGATCGTCATTGTTATTTTCTAATTCTAGGGGAAAACATATACAGCTCTGCACTTTTTTTTTTTTTTCTTCTTTAAAGGGTATACCAGTAATAATGGATAGGCAATAACTACTAGATTGGCGGGATGTGACTGCTGACACCCCCACTGATTCTCTGAATGGGTGTTTTGTCTCCTATTTGCCCATCAGTCTCCATGGGACAATCATACACAGCCAAATACAGGGCTCTGCCATCTTAGCCAATTCTATAGGTTTAATTAGAATAGCAGTGCACATGTGTGAGCACTGCTCTGCTCAGGCGGAGTACTCAAGATCACCATTTGGTGGGGGTCTCCGAACCCACTAATCTAACAGTTAATACCTGTCCACTGCAGAAGCGACCGTTTATTACTGCAGGACTCCTATAACTATAAGGTCCTCAGTTCCTGAGTATGTAGCTGCCTAAAGAAGGTGTCAAACTAATATGTTGCCCTGCACTTATCTATGTTTTGTCTAAAAATGTTGTCTTACTATTCAGTTTCCAGCCTTAAAGTGTTTTACCATTGAACCTTACATACCTGTATGATTTAGTGATAAATGTTAGGTCAGTAGGGGGTCTAATTACGCCAGTTTCTCACATATACAGGTATTTCTCGCCCCTTCTGATCTCTAGTCTGGCAGGGTAGATGAATGTAGCAGAGCCTGTTCAGTTTCTTCTTGAAACTATAATGGACTGTGTTGCTCATCATTTTATATATCTCCTGACCTGACTATAGGGAATAGGAAACATAGGACTTCATAGGTCATAGGTCCAGGTCATTATCATGACTTGGACCTCCATAAGTCTGATATAGCATTTATCCCCTATGTTTATGACTAAAGGATGAATCTCTATTTGACGAAACCCTTTAAATGAAGCAGCAGTATATATGATATCTTGGTATGTTCCACTATTATGGGTTTTCTCGCACCGCAGTATTACTTGTACAGATCTCTGCTCAGTAGTTGTCATTAGAAGCCGAATTGTAATAAGTGTTTTATATATATTCTATAAAGAATGCTACTGTATGGCTGCTGCTTTCTTTAAAGGGGTGGAGAACTTCCTACCAGAATACCCCTTTAAGGATAGAATTACATGCTGGAATTTTATTGCAGAGGTTTCTGCGACTGAAAATCTGGCTCGGATTATTTAAGCAGCACATGTATGGCTCTCTGCCTTATTTAGAAGGATGTATCAGTCGCTTAAATTTCTTCAACAAATCTCCCACGTGTGAATACCCACTAATAGGGGTTGTCTTATCTGCTTCGGCTCATAGGGCTAGGTCCTGAGCAGGGGACCCCGCTCTGACGTCTTGTGCACATGGGTGGTGATGGGAGATTGGAATGGTATAGCCAAAGGGTCCAAAATCTGTTTTTGCTTGTTTCTTCTTTTCCTTTTATGCTCTTATTTTGTGTTTTTACATTGATTCATGCTGCCTATTGTAATCTGAAGATGCGTAATGCAGTTTATTCCAGCTTAAAATCTGTCCTTGTGCCATTGGATATAGAGTGCCTTAAGGTACCCATACATATTGTGATTTGCCGCTAGTTCTATACAAATGGACTGGTATTCCAGTTAATGACCCTTTTCTCAAAGACCAACTCCAAGATTTTTTTTCTATGGTTTGGTCCATATGTATTGGGTATTTGGTGGATTGCTGTGCAGTTAATTCTTTCTTTCTTTTTCATCTGCCTTCCATTCCTTCATTGCATACGTGACTCATGTGCCTGTATTTGATCTACTAACAGGTGAACATCAAGTTCCCATTTTTTATGGGGGTGTACCTTTTTAATTTCAGCATTTGCTGATCACTATTGCCAATGGAGGAAATGAAAATAGAAAAAAAAATTAGCACCCTCCTACATTTTTGCATTTAAATTTTATAATATAGTGATACTTAAAGTGCCCCAATCACCAGAATTTTCCTACATAACCAAAAGCCAGTGCTATACTGCTACTATCACGCTGATTCTCTACATACCTTTAGTGGTTAGCTAGGATGTATAGATTTTGAAATCTAAGAAGGTAAAGTTTATAAAATAAACAGCTTGAGTGACAGCAGCTGAGGAGCAGATAATAGTTGGGGGGTTATTCAGTGTTATCACCTCCCCCTGTTATTTATGCTAATTGTATGATATAATCGTTTTAGTTTGTGACTAACTGGCCCTGGGCTTATGTCATACCCATGTGACCCGAAGGGGCAGGGCCTCAGCCAACAAAAAATGTTACTTCCTGTTATCGGCTATGTTGGCTGAGGCCCTGCTCCTTCTGGTGACATGGGTATGACATCAGCACAGGTCCTGTTAGTCACTAACTAAAATGATTGTATGATAGAATTAGCATAAATAACAGGGGGAGGGGATAACTATGAAAAGCCACCCTAGCTATCTGCTGATCCTCAGCTGCTGTTCATTTTACAAACTTTACTTTCTTGTGTTTCAAAACCTATACATCCTAGCTGAGCACTAAAAGTATGTAGCGAATCAGCCTGATAGTGCCAGTATAGCACTGGCTTTAGGTTATATACGAAAATCCTGGTGAGTGGTGCACTTTAACGTGTGGACAAATCATAACTGCTATTTGCTGGGTGTTTTGTCGTGGTTTTGTGGTCCACCAACCCCCGCCCATTTCCCCCCCCGCTTGGTTTTGTCACAAAAACTGAAGAATTTCATGGTACCAGCAAAGTGAATGAGACTCCTGAAAGCTCGTGCACATCTTATTTTTTTTCTTGCAAATTTGAAGCAGTTGCCAATCTGTAGCATGTCAATTCTTACAGTATTCTTGCAGTATATTTCACCCATTCTAATTACTGGGGAAAAAAAGCATAATAAATGCACATAAAAACATGCCTTTTTATGCAGGATTCTTCTTACCAAGAAATGTTTTTGATACAGAAATGTTTGCAGCAAATAGAACGTGTGCACAAACCTTTGGTTCTTGCACGGAGATCAGTTGGATCAGCCATTCCACTCAATGTTGTGTCCATCTTTTACAATACAGAGATTTCATTGCCTCTCTTGCTTTCAGGACAGGTTTGATTTTTTTAATTTTTTTTATTTATAGGAGATTATGGCTTTCTTGTACTGTCCTCCTATGTACTGGGAAAATCTAAACACTCACAGAATGGGCTTCTGAAACTTAAAATGAATATCCAAATATCTCAAATATTTTTACTATGATGACTAATTTCTGTGTAGACATGGAGGTGAATGGTAAATGCCTTTAACCACCAATAGAGGAAGCTTACTTTACTGGGACCAGTATACAAAGCAACTTGTGCTTGGTATTAGAAAAGCTGTAGGATCATGTGAGTGACAGCTACTCCTAATAACACAGCATACATGCGCAACTCCTCTGAGCATGCAGTTCTTTTTATTGGAGAGAAGGGAGTAAAGTCACCTAGACACAATATATTCATAGTATCATAGTTTTTAAGGTTAAAGGGAGACTCTAAGTCCATCTAGTTCAACCCGTAGCCTAACATGTTGATCCCTAGGAAGGCAAAAAAAACCCCAATGTGGCAAACAAGTTCCAATGGGGAAAAAATTTCCTTCCTGACTCCACATCCGGCAATCAGACTAGTTCCCTGGATCAATACCCTGTCATAAAATCTAATATACATAACTGGTAATATTAAATTTTTCAAGAAAGGCATCCATCCATATTAGTCGACTGCACCCAACAATTTCTTTGGAATCGGTCGCACATTTAATGACCATGATGGCCTTTATCGTATGCCCATCTGAATGATCAGATCCCTCATTTTGTTCCCGACCTAGGTCATCCTCTGCTAGAGAGGTCTGTCGGTCCCTTGCTCCTCTTTTTATAGAGAACATGTGAACGCTTGTCTTGGGCAGTCAGGAGGATTAGTTGTCTTTGCTAGCTGCCATGAAAGGTTTATGGTTATCATTAGCCACAAAAGCATCTTGCACTGTAAGGCTATGTGCGCACGTTGCGTACAGTCACAGAAATTTCTGCAGTGATCTGAACAGCACACGTGCGCTTCTAATCGCTGCAGAAAATGTCCGTAGTGAAAAAAAAAAAGCTGATTCCATGCTCTCTGACTGCAGCCCCTCCCATAGACAGAGCAGGGGCTTCAGGCAAAGCGCACGGAATAAGTGACATGTCACTTCTTAGAACCCGCGCTTCGGGCAGCAGCCGAACCGCTGCGCTCTAAGACGCCACGTGCGCGCGGCTCCTGCACAATCTCCATAGATTATGCAGGGGACGCAGGACGCATGCAGTTACGCTGTGCTACAAAGCGCAGCGTAACTGCATGTAATTACGCAACGTGCGCACATAGCCTAACAGCCAGATCTTTTGATTTCACCATTATCCTATGTGAGGAGTGAATCTGGAGACCCTCACACACATTATTTGGTGCCACTGAAATTGTCTAGCTGATCTAAAGTAGGCCACAGTAGATAGCAGTTGGCCAATCGATCTTTCGACAGATATCGCTCTCTCCTGACTCTCCTCATACGCACGAACAGTTAGCTTGCTTAATCATTCCTATGCTCTCTGAGAGCAGCTTCCAGAATTTTCTGGCAGCTGCTCATCTCCACACCCACCAAATGCATAATATAATTTAATTACAAATGTTGAATTCCTATGTCCCCTGATATAAATTATTAAGGGATGGGCTGGAGGCCCCCATAAACATTAGATGGTTGGCGGAATCTGCTGACTTGTCTTTGTGTGGGGCACTGTTAGGATGACTCGGATTGTCTTCATAGTGCATCGGTGTTTGCAGAAGATCCCAAGCACAGGCTTGGGCTGCTAACAATCCACCCTTCCTCTTTATCTACTTATGTTCTCCTAGATTGTAGAAGTATAGCCACCTGACTGATGGCCTTTCATTACATAAAGCAGCCATTCAACCGTCCAGCCCTCCATAATTGGGATGCTGTTGCTCTGGATACAATCTGCAGATGGGTATGTCATTTACACATTACATTCCTTTGTGTGTATGATATGTACGCATATTATATATACACACTATTTCCATAGTTCATCAATCCTCTAGGTGTTAGGAAACTATTTTTGCACTAAGTGTATTATTTTATCAGGCTGTTGGACTTGGATTTCTCGTTATCAGTGGTCTGCGCCTGTCTTGTTTGGAGCTGCTCTGAGGTCTGGATATGTATATTGGGACTCTGTATTTTCCATGAATTGTGTAATGTAAATATTCTGGATCACTTTAGGTTGTCGCTCTTTAGAAGGGTGGGGAATGCATGTGTGCCTTACTGTCTGTCAACCAATCATTGTTCATGCTGCTGTGTATTATATGACCGCTTATCGTGAGTAAAACAATCTACATCTTAAATAACTTTTATTTAATGGTATATGAAGAGAAATAAAAAATTGTGATGACATATAGATTTGTGTTCTGTTTCATTGGAGAGCAATGATTTGTGTATCCACAAGCGATCCAGCCTCTGAGACTTGCTAATACCAAGAACTAAGGGACTAGCTATTTGGCTTGTCCGGCTTACCCACTTTACAGGTAAGTGTAAAAGCATCATTCAAAGGACAAAAATGACTACGGGGGAAAACCAAAACTTAAGCTCTTAAGGCTGTTTTCTAATCCTGGTCGGCACCTGTGGATGAGATGTCATTGGTACTCCTCACCTATTGCCGGGAAAGTAAGTATCCCAGGTGCAGATCTATCACCAAATTTCATAATGCATTGATTATAAATTAGATCTAAGATTGATGAGGCTGGTGTATTTCCTTATGAAAATTTGTCAAAATGACGGTAATCATTTTTGAAAATTTAGACTGAATCATTCTAGATTGGCTGAGATTGAGTGCCCCTCCTCACTGCTGATGAGATCTTATACTGCTCAATACAAGTTTCAGATTTCAGCCGGTCTCTGTAGGTAAAAACTGAATATACTTACTTATTAGCAGTCCCGGGATGATGGGTAGGCACCTGTCTACCTAAGAGGTGTGCATTTTGGAGAAGAAGAAAAAAAAACAAAACACCCTGACATTGCTGAATGCCTGCAGCTGTCCATCACCTTCCTCCGGCTGCAGGTGTTCAGCACAGTGATGGTTGGGGGCACAGTCGGTGACAGTGCTCACCCTTCTCTACACTGGCACACTGCAGCTGTTCTTTCGCAGCACTCAATTGTATTTACATCTGAGACTTTAATACAGTTGATGCTGCCCAGCACAGGAGCTGTAATCTGCTTCCTGTTCTGCCAGGAACTCCGGTGCATGCAGAGGATATTGATCGTAGCAAAGCCGTGACATTATCACACCATCCAGCGCCCACTGCTGCATCAGATTGGAGAGGAGATGGAACTGCGATGATGTGCAGGTAGCCTGGATTATAAGTTTAGAGTGGAAGCGATCATACCTTGGGCCTCTGGGGACATGAGAAGCGGGGCTGTTTATGGGGACATTCCGAGAGGGGCTGTAGGGACATGAGAGGCTAGCTGTGGGTATTTTACAAGAGTGACCATACTATATTGGGTGCTGCTGGGGATGTTATATTGAGGGCTGTAGTGACCATGCTCTATAGGGGGCTATGTAGGACATTATACTGCATATAGCAGCAGCTAACTGCACACAAAGCAGACAGGACACTTGGAACCAACCTACCCTCGGCAACAGCATCGGACACCTAGGATGCAGGAGGAGACAGTCTTCAATAAGATGACACTGGAGCGAAGGCAAGGCAAACATAAATGGGAGGGAATAAGAATACAAGACCCAATGCAGTGATTGAGGAATAGCCATAATGGCAAAGGCTTAGCCAATGATCAGCTCCAGGATTATCATAGACAGTCTGAAGTTACCTGTGACAGATTAGTTTCACACAGGCATGTATTAGTAAGAAGTCCCACTGTTCCAAAACAAAAATAAAGAAAAACTACATGTACTGAAAGAGATACAATTTACCAAAAAACACATCAGCTTGCCTAAAGAGAAGTTGAGAAACATTTTGTGGACTGGTAAAATTGTTCTTTTTGGGTTCAAGGGCTGCAGACCTTCAACCCACAGTACACTTTGAAGACCATGAAGCATGGTGGTGCAAGCATCATGATATGAGCATGTTTCTCTTACTATGGTGTCAGGCCTATTTACCGCATGCCAGGGATCATGATCCAGTTGCATATATCAAAATGGTCATGTTGCCTTACACTGAAGAGGAAATGCCCTTGAAATAAGTGTTTCAACAAGACAATGACCCTAAACACACCAGGAAGAGTAAACTCTTTGGTTCCAGTCCAATAAAATTCAGTGGGCAGCCCAATTCCCAGACCATAATCCAATAGAACACTTTAGGCCCTGTCACACACAGATAAATGTTTGGCAGATCTGTGGTTGCAGTGAAATCATGGACATATTGTTCCATTTGTACACAGCCACAAACCTGGCACTGATTGTCCACAATTTCACTGCAACCACAGATCTGCCGCAGATTTATCTCTTGTGTGACAGGGCCTTTATGGGCTGACAGCAAAAATACCATTTCTGAGGCAAAGCTAACAAATGCAAATAAGTTGTGGGATGTAGTCAAAGCATCCTGGGCTGGAATAACAGGACAGGAGCCAGACTGACGTAGACTATGCAACATAGATGTGAAGCGCTTTAAAAAAAAAAAAAAAAAAATTGTGGATATACAACATATTAGGTTGGTGATTCACAGGAACGCAAAGTCCTAAATAAAAAAAAAAAAAAAAAAAAAGATTGTATTTGTCTTTACATACTCAGACACTATTTTTTTTGAACAGTCCAATATTCATTTTTTTATTTTCTGTAAAGTAGTTGAAAACTATATTCATTGCTCTGCATGTTTTTAGAACACAGTAACATTCCCAATGCAGAGATAAAAAAAAACTAAAGATTTTGAGCAGGTCCTCTGCTTGTAACAATGTCCCATCCTTTTCCCCCTATTGTGCCATTCCACACACACACACACACACACACACACACACACACACCACACTATGACCCTGGGTGTTATGGCAGTGATCGGTCCCTGTGATCACACTCCAGAGACCAGATTGCCAGGGAGATATAAGACTTCCCTCTTCCTGCCTTCTGAATGTTATGATCACACGGGCACCGTTCCAAGCAGAGAGACCAAGTCTCAGCTGTAACATCAGCCAGAGACTCAGAGGCAATCAAGGGGTACAGTGTGGCGCCCCTGAGGCTTCAGGCTCCACAGGATACTGCACCTCCTTTAAGGTGTAGTACTTATCCCGGGTCTAAGGAAGGTTAGTACCGGTTTTACCAACACACATGCAGTTTACAGTGGGTTGCCCTCTCCAATGAAAATCGGGCCAGAGTCTGGTTACAGAAGGGAGTCAAAACAGCAGTTTGGTTTACAGGATGCAACTGCACTTAGTGGCTCCCAATCCACTGGAACCCCAGACTCAGGGAGAAGCAACCACCAGGTGGAGATAGAAGCACACAGTGGGAGAAGCAGGTTGACCTAGTGAGAGTAGTGAACCAGCCCATGGCAGCGACTGGGGAAACTGCTTCAAAAACACCACACAACTTCAGAGAAGAGAACAGCTATAGACACTGAGCAGAGCGGATGTGCTGCGAGGCAGCTCTTTGGGCCTAGGCGTTTAAACACGGTCACTGGGGAGAAGCTTCCACAGGATCAGTGCTGTCTAGGTACAGAACCCTAGGGCAGGCATACATCAAGTTGTCTACCAACTCTGCAAGGGTTGCGGGAACAGGCTAGAAAAGTCACCGGACCTGTCCTATTTCTAGAGCCAATTAGCATATAGGGTCCAGGGCTGAGCTCTTCGGCCAGCCCCACGACGGAACCGCGCTCTCAGCATACAGGACGGGACTATGGCGCCCCTGGGCTTCAGGCACCATGGTATTACACCACTTTTCAGGGATAATATCTCCCAGGTCAGGAGGGGATTAACCTGCTGGTGCCTTTACAAAACACATACAACAGTAAGGTGCTTAGGAGGTTGGACTAGGGCAGACAGGATAGTTAGCCATCACGAAGCATTGGACTTTCCCAGTCGTGAGGACAACCACTGGGGGCAGGCACCACATGGGGTAGAAGTATGCAGAACCACCACACTTACAGCAGACCTTCGCAGGCACAGCTTGGGGTAACATCTAGCACTGATAACTGGAGTAAGTGTTTCTCTCTTTGTGGGCACGTGGCTTGGAGCAGGAGGCTCGGCCCGGGTTCTGGATAGCAACTGCTGAGGGACACTTCACACTAAGATTTTCACAGGCACCGGCAGTGACTGCCGACTATCCGGGATCGGCTGGAGCCCATCATGGCAGAAATCGGTACTCTGGGGCAGTGCCTGAACAACTTGTAAGTGAAAGACTTGGAACTGCAGGCCCTGCCTATCATTTGCCGGTGCCCAGTGCTGTGGCGCCATCGGGGACTACCACCACCACCGTCCGACCATCATCTTCTCCGGGGTAATCCTGCTCAGCCTGTGGGGAGTGACACCATCCCAGCTGCGACCTTCACCATCAGCCCCGGAGAGGAGCACCCGCAGCGCCCCCCCCCCATACCTGGCCGCGTACCACAGGTGGTGTCACGATCATAATAGACTTTCCTCACCACCACTACCCCCATCCTCTATCCTTGCTCCTGTACGCCCCCCTCAACCCCAAGGTGTTACAACAGCGCCTGAACCCCCACAGTCGCCATGATTTTAAAAAACCACACAAAAAGCATGGTAAAAAAGCATGTGAAAAACGTACAAATGCAATAAGAAAAAATTTGCGTATTTCGTGCCAAAACATGCTTTATTTGTGCACACATAAAGCAATGTGGGTACATAGCCTAAAGGTTTACAAATGGGTGGTAGGTAGTTTAGTCCTACTATATAAACTGACCATTACCAGGAATCATTGCAATATTCATGACTTGCTTGGAATTTATGATCACACAAGTATATGAAGTATAGAAAATCAGTCAGTTACAAAGAGGATTAGAATTACATGTTTATTGTTTCAGTATAATTTTATATGATATGTACACGTGGATGGGTTATATCTCAGTGCCCCTTTATATTGGTCATATGATTCACTTCACTTTGGAGCTTCTTTCTGAGCCCAAACAAAAAATATCCCACTCACATCATCTACACCAACCTTCATACTATGAGTCATTGTATAGCTGGAAAAGTCCCTAACAACACACTTTGCAGTAGCCAGTGCCTTTTTTACAATGTCTTCTGTCACAGGTACCACATTCAATCGTGCTTCTCCAGCCAAGTAGTAGGACTCCTCTATAGCCCCAATCCATAAAAAGTGCCCTTTTGGTTTCAGGAGGCCCACAACATTTTCAAGTGCTTTCTGAAAGGATGCAAGGTCAGGACTGCAAGCCTCAAGGCAGAATGAGGATACCAGACAGTCCACAGACCCACTGACCAGCTCTTGTCCTAGTGGACTAGGCTGATGGACGTCAACTGGGATCACCCGGGACACATGTTCCCGAAGTCGTTTCTGCTTCTCCTTCCAGGACTCTCTGCAGGAAGAAAGGAAAAAAGGAAATTAGTACAGATGACAGCAATCAAATCAGCTGGGATCAAAGGTTTGTCAGAAAGCAATAGAGAATTTAAGGTCTTCCTACACACAAGATAGTTGTAGGGCCAACTCTGCAGGGCTTCCTTAAAGGAGTTGTATCATCGTTCAGGAGCACACCACCACCCAGCCTTTCAGATTTCCGCTTGCTGTGGAGAGGTGTTCTTCTGAAGTCTTAGGCTGGGTTCACACATAGCGACAATGACGTCACTGTTACGTCACCATTTTCTGTGACGTAGCAGCGACCTTGTAAGTCGCTGTTATGATCGCTGCTTAGCTGTCAAACACAGCAGAAGCAGCAGCGATCATAACGTCGCTACACGTGCAGAGAGCAGGGAGCAGGGAGCCGCGCACACTGCTTAGCGCTGGCTCCCTGCTCTCCTAGCTAAAGTACACATCGGGTTAATTAACCTGATGTGTACTGCAGCTACATGTGCAGAGAGCAGGAGCCGGCGCTGGCAGCGAGAGAGCGGCGGAGGCTGGTAACGAAGGTAAATATCGGGTAACCACCTTGGTTACCCTGGTTACAGCTTACCGCAGCTGCCAGATGCCGGCTCCTGCTCCCTGATCGCTTCATTTCGTCGCTCTCGCTGTCACACACAGCGATGTGTGCTTCACAGCGGGAGAGCAACAATAAAAAAAACGAACCAGGGCTGTGTGTAAAGAGCAGCGATCTCACAGCAGGGGCCAGATCGCTGCTCAGTGTCACACACAGCGAGATCGCTAATGAGGTCACTGCTGCGTCACAAAAACCGTGACGTAGCAGCGATTTCGGTAGCGATCTCGCTATGTGTGAAGCACCCCTTAGGCTATGTTCACACTAGAAAGTGCCTTTTTCTTAAGAAAGAAAAAAAAACAGACCCTCTGAAAAAATACCGCACCCGCGTTTTTGCTGCAGATTTTCCGCAAGTTGGTCCCTGCGGTTTTTACCATTATCTATGACAAAAACCACAGGTACCTGCGGATAAGTAGTGACATGCTCATTAATTCCGCAGCGGAAAATCTGCGGGTCTAAAAAAAAAAAAAAAAAAAAAAAGTGGCTCTAAAGTATTAACTTAAAGGATGCGAATAATATTGCACACCCCATTTTTTAGTTTATTATTTTGTATAAAAGTTTAAAATAAGCAATAAATTTCATTCAACTTCACAATTGTGCCCCACTTGTTGTTTATTCTTCACCATAACATAAAGAGAAAATATTTTAAATGTTTGAAGCTTGAAATGTTGGAAAAGATTGAAAAATTGCAAGGGGCCAAATACTTTCACAAAGCACTGTACATATATTGCATGGAGCCCTATTCTTGCTGACATAAGAATGTTCCCACTGAGGCCCCAATTCCTCATGGTCAGGGTGTTTGCCATACCATAAAATATTGCAGAATTTTTTTTAAACAAACTTGCGCAAAGATTGTGTGACTTGGCATTTTCACAACAGTTATGCGCAGCTCCACTAAATTGGGATGACCTGGGATGGGGTGCAGCAGCGGTCACCTGGCAAAAGCAATAAAATTATCAGCTGTCCTTATACCAGAAAGGTGCACATCACTGAAAATGCACCCAATTCATTAGAGAAAATTTCACCAGGTTTTTCCTCCATATCTAACAGCAGCATAATGTAGAGACAGAGACCCCGATTCCAGCAATGTGTCACTTACTGAGCTGTTTCCTGACATTTTGATAAAAACAAAGTCTCTACTGCAGATCTAGCAGTTATACAGACCTGATAACTATGCTGGACTACCTGGCAGCAGGCCAAGTAGTCCGCTAATGATAATCTACTGCTGATTAGTGATTTTATCAAAACTACACTAAGCAGCCCAGTAAGTGACACATCGCTGGAATCAGTATCTCTGCCCCTACATTATACTGCTCTCAGATTAGGTGGCAAAAACCTGGTGACAAGTTCCCTTTAAGTCAGGGGTCTCAAACTCAGCTGGGTATATGGGCCGCACATAGAAAAAAAAGTTGCAGGGGCTGCATTCTTTGTAGGACAAAGTGACATTTTTTAGTGATACCACATTTTTTTTTTCTATACACCTTTGGATCATTGTTCCTTTTAACATTTTTCGCTTGCTTATTCTAACAAATGTGCACTTTTTTTCTTTATTTTATCCCTTATTGAAGGTAGTATTGTTTTACAATTAGCATCATCATATACTAATCTTGGCCAATATCTTGCAGTAATCTTCCTCAGCCTTGTCCCCTGTAGTAATGTGCCCCATTCTTGTCCCCTATAATGCCCCTTTGTGTACACCACACACACCACACACACCACACACACCACACACACGTATCAATCCAGAAGATAGTCCGCATGGAAAACCAGAGCAGGAGCCAGCCACTGGAAATCCAAATGAAAAAACTTTATAACTCCAGCGGACAAATTTGAGGATGCAGATATATATATTAAAAAATGACCATGGATGACCATGTAGAAGGCACTTGTACACCGAAACACGTAGTCCAAGCAGGCTACCACTCCTAATCTTTTTCCTTCACCGCCCAGAAGTGTGGCTCCAGTTTTATGAAATATTTTCAAAATAAAGATTTGCAAATGCAAAAATGTTTTAATATATATCTGCATCCTCAAATTTGTCCGCTGGAGTTATAAAGTATACATACATACATACATACGTTTTCACCTGTCCTCTGTTCTCTCAGTGCCCTCGTACATGCCCATGATCAGTGTTTGCTGCATCTTAGACATAGCATGCTTCAGCAGCATCCAAAACACAGCAATGTACATTATAAGCACAGTGGATGGAATTTCTAGAAATCCGTGCCCATGGTGCTTGTTTTTCTGCAGCAAACACTGACCTGCAATGTGGCTTTCTGAGCCACAAGCATGTCAATTGTTTGCTGCAGAGTCGCAAGTGTCCTCCGCAGGGAGACCACAAGAGAGGCCGCAACTGCCCAAGCCTGGATCATGGGTATGAGTAGCTGCGGTCACCTGCAGAGGAGACTCGTGGCCCCGCAGGTCAGGACCTGCCGCGTCCAGGATGCAGCAGGTCCTGATCATGAGCACATACCTGCCTCTTGCTGCCTGAAGCAGGGAGCCAGCTCTGGCAGGGCTTTACTTCCTTTTAATCATTTGCTGTGCCACGGAGCTCCAAGCACTATACCAATGGCAAGCAGCTGGCCAATCAGAGGCAAGCAGGTGACGTCATACACCGGCAACTGACTTTGGTATAGTGCTTAGATCTCTGCGGCACCGTAAATGATTCAAAGGAAGTAAGTCCTGCCAGCGCAGTCCCCCTGAATTGGGCCACAATCATCACAGGGTCTGCTTTAAGTGGCTCATACCTGTTAATGAGGGGCATGCAGGAATAGGATGCGCCTAGTCATTAAGACTGGAATACAAGACCTTATTCTTATTGAATTGGCACTTGAGTTTTTAGAGGAGAAACTCTCCATTGAAAGTTTTTTTTTAGAGAGTGCTCCAAGAAATAAAAAAACTCAGTGTGAACACATCCTAAAAGCAAGAATCCAATAATATGTATTTATGTCACAGTTTGATACTCATCTGGTATATGGGCATGGTGTGGCTTTCACTATCCTGGATGTGGACAGGCTAGTGCTCACTCACCCTTTTCCCTCTAACTTGCAAACATGTTCAAAGTAGGGACTCCAGTTGAAGGCTCCTGGTTCATCACTGAGCCACATCTTCAGTTCTTGACGATTCACCTCCAAATAGTCCGTCATAATGGTCTCCTGAAAGTGCTCAAAGGCACTTAACAACTGGTATATCGTAGGACCTGAGCCAATGTCAACCAAAGTGTGCCCCTTAATCTCACCTAAGAATAAAGAAGAGGGTGAATGGATATTTGGTCTTTTTATAACACTAATAAGAGCAAAAATTGCAATAAGGTTACAGTATGGTGATCATTCAGGGTATCAAATAGAGCGAGCCATCATTGGAAATCAATCTCAGGGGCAATTGCATTTACTAAAGTGCAGTAGGAATTATAATTATATATATATTATATATATATATATATATATTTTTTTTTCTCTATCCTAAGTCACCAATACAATCTGGTGATACAAAGCCATTCTGACTCCTCAGAAAGTTGCTCTATATTAGTTAGCAAATTGCCGAATAAGATAGTCGAACAGTAAAAGGAAACTTGGTAAATCATGCCATAAGTTGTGGTCCTGCAAGGGTTAATCAGTGGTGGCTGCAGGAATTCACATGTTAAGTGTCCTCTGGTTGCCAGGTCACTACTAGAAACCTTTTAGAATACAAAGAAATATCTTTCTTAAAGGGGTTTTCCCACCAACAAAGTTCAAGGTATTATTCCTTTCAAACTATTTTATATTGACCTGTTATTCTGTACCCCCCCTTCCTTCCTTTATTTTTTTATGAAATTAGTTTATTTTTAATCCTACTATACCTGCGGTATTAGCAAATTACCATCTTGTAATTAGCATTACAGTATTTCCATGTTTCACACAGAACCCGTGGCACTGTCTGCAGGTTTTTGGGTTTTTATAGGTTCCAGATTTTTCCAATTATTCCCCAGTGGGCTAGTTATCATTAATTTATTGCATTTACTAAGTATTTATTTATGCTAGCCAGCCTCAGCCATTAGCTGACCATTGATTGTTTTATACGATCAGATTGCATATCGCCAAAGGAGAAAAGTGGAGTTTAAATGCACTGGAAATAAAATGGGGTACAAATCCATAAAAGATAGTAAGGATATTCAAATAGTAATAAACAAAGACCATGGATGTGGTATACAACAAAGCACAGAAAAAGAAATATAAAAATATATATTTTATTTTCTTTTTCCTGTAGTACACGCTTCTACAGCTGGTATTCTGTTCCCACAATTGCTATAATGATCGTGGTTTGCCCAGTAAACGTGGTGAAAAGACAATGTGCTGCGAATAATGATTTTTCATCTTGCTTATTAAAGTCAATGCTCCTGAAGAACCAGTATTTGCTTGATCATCAGGTGGTTTCTGCCTTGTTTAGAAGGGCTGATAATTGGCAGAATGTGCCTACAATCATCTCTCAATTTGGCCCATTATAGGCAATGTGCACTCTGACTTGAAGAGTTCTTCAGAGCAAGTCTGCTGAGAAAATGAAGCAAACACCCATCCACTGCATTAAACATATTTGAAAGAATTTCAATACATTTCTATCATAAAACCACTTTGCTGACATCTTCAGTCTGTTTTTTCCCCACTTCAAGCATTGGAAAACTACGAATGGGGTAAAATAGTGCCTGCGTTTTAAGAGTCTCCTGATGGAAAGCTATACGGGCCATTTCACACATCCGATATTTCGCCGGACTGCTGGATCCGACGCACTCCAGTACAGTGTGATACAGTACAATGGCAGTGCGGCAACTTCCGGGTCACATGCCAGCATGGGACCGGAGCTTGTCGCGCTGCAATTGTACTGTATCACACTGTACTGGAGTGCGCCGGATCCGGCAATCCGGATGTGTGAAACGGCCCTACATTGTCCAATCCAAACTACCTCCGGTAACTAAACTCATCTCTTCATCGAGAGATAATGGAGCTTTTCCTGAAGTGGTTCCCACTTGAAGACTTGTCACTTGACTGGGGGAAAAAAAAAAACAAAAAAACAAAAACAAAAAAAAACACACCAACACCCTGCACGACTCCCATCTATATTAGTGGGTCAGAAAGCAAAATTGTACCCTGACCCTTTAGATACTGGACAGGTCAGGGCTGTAATGAGCCTATGTGGGCTCTTCTGAAGAAGACAAGGTCTTTTGCCTACCTTACAGCGTAAGGCTACTTTCACACATCAGTTTTCTGTATTCAGGCACAGTCCTTTTTTTTCCTGATCCAACGGATCCTGAAAAAAAAGTGAAAACCGTATCCACCGGATCCGTTTTTTTACGGATCCGTTATGCCGGATCCGTTAAAAAAACGGATCCGGTGGATACGGTTTGCATCCGTTTTTGCATCCTTTTCGTCCGTTTTTTGGCTGGATCCGTTTTGTTAATTACATTGGAGCATGCTCAGTTTAGAAAAACGGATCCGGCGGCCGCATCCGTTTTTTACCGCATTACGCCGGATCCGGCGTCCATAGGCTTCTATTGTAAAACACGCCGTATCGCGCCAGATCCGGCGCGATGCGGTTTTTTTGCCGGACAAAAAAATGTTGCAAGCTACGTTGCCTCCGGCCGCCGCTTTAACTAATTTTGCCGCATCCGGAAAAAAACGGATGCAACGCAAAGCCATCCGGTACAATCCGGTAACAATGCAAGTCTATGGGGAAAAAACGGATGCGGTACCGGATCCGTTTTACCCGTTTTTTTCCGGATTGAACCTGATGGCAAAAAACTGATGTGTGAAAGTAGCCTAAAGCAGCTACTGCATTTCGATCGCCGTTCAGTGGTTTTGTTGGGGTTCCTGTCTGAACACCCCACAAAACAGGTTTTCGAAGTATGTGCTGACGGGGCCATTGACTATAATGGTGCAGACGGAGTCACAGTGTGCTCTGTCGTACACCGTTTTTGGGAGTATATGCTTTCCGGAGGCGGACACAGATGTACTATGTCTGGGTGTTCACCTTCAGAAAGCATCTACTCCAAAAAAAAAAAAAAAAAAAAAAAAAAGGGGGGTGCACGACACACTGACTCCGTCTGCACCATTATAGTCAAAGGCCCAGTCGGTGCATACGGCCGAAAATAGTTTTGCAGGGCATTCGGACGGAAGCCCCAATGGGACCACTGAACGGAGATCGGAATGCAGTGTGAAAGCGGCCTAAGGACTTATTCAGAGCTCAATGTTCGAGACACATGCTCCATCTGTAACAAGCTATATAATGAAGTGCACATTTAGGCTCAGTGTACACTAAAAGATATGCAATACTGGTAGACTGTTGTATGTACTCCAAGGGTTGCCAATGAAAAGTACAGTTATGCCAAAAAAGGAAAAAAATAAAAAAAAAAAAAAAAATGTTATATCAAAACCAAACCTCTCACCTTTGGCACAGGCCTCATGAAGTCGCTGAAGCTTCCAACACATGACGCTGCCCTCACTTGAGAAGTCCGCCCGAGGGGGCACATAGTTATTCTGCAGATAGGCTTTGGGGTTGAATAACTGATAAGACTCCGCGACTGCCTGGATGCTGCTCATGTTGGAAGAGACCGATAACACTGAACTCAGTGAGCTCCTCTCACCTTTATAAGCTGGAGGTATCACTCCCATCCTATCATTAGTCTGCATTACAGGTACACCTCCCATCACTCTCCATTACAACTGCCTCCACACTTAGCCTGTGATAGCATCTCGCACATTGATTCACTTTTCAGTCTGCCTGAAGGGCTATAAAGCAACAAAGTGGAATCTAGAAATGTCATTACTTTATCTGCCAGATGCCAGCCACCCCAGAGCTGAAGCACATACATCAGGATTGCTCATGGCTTTCTGTACATATTAGGCTCTATACCAGATGCAACTGAACAAAAATATAAAAGCAACACTTTTGTATTTTCTCCCATTTTTCATGAGCGGAACTCAAAGATCTAAGACTTTTTCTCTCAAATATTGTTCACAAATTTGTCTTAGGCCTCTGCCACACTCACGTGAAAATCACACACGTGCCGAGAGACACGTATTTCCCCTGCGTGTTGCGTGTGGTAAGTACGTGTCTCTGGTACGTGCGGGCCACGTGTGTTCTCCGCATGCTATCCGTGATAACATACGGAGAACAGGTTATTTACATACTCACGTGGTCCGTGGTGCTGATCTTCAGCTCCAGCCCTGCCGTCTCCCCGCTGCTGCTGCTTCCGGCCACAGTGAAGTGAATATTAAATGAGCATAATGAGCGGCGGTCGGCAGCAAGTGACAGCAGCGGCAGAGACAGGAGGGCTGGAGAAGGTGAGTTAATGTTTTTTTTTTTCTCTGACACTTGTGTTTTCTCCGGCACGTGCCACACGGGACCGCATGCACACTACATCCGTGTGGTACGGGTGCGGGCCGTGTGACACCCGTGCTGCCGGAGAAAACGTGGACATGTCAGCGTGTAGAAAAACGCACACATGTACAAACGCACACAGACACACATTCCGTGTGGTTTTATGTGTGTGTGCCTGCTACAATAGGGTAGCATTGCTGAACGTGTCTCCGTGCCGCCAATACGTGCAAAAAATGGCAAACACGTACCGGCGGCACGGATGTGTGTCGGAGGCCTTAATATGTGTTAGTGATCGCTTCTCCTTTGCCGAGATAATCCATCCAGACCTGGGATGAGGGATAGGCACTGTAGGCACCTTCCTAGGGTGCTACCTCCGACCTACCCAAGGGAGCGCATTTCTGGAATAAAAAAAACGGAAAACCCTACCTGACATTGCTGAATGCCTGGGCACACAGGGGAGCAGTGTCATTCACTGACACCGCTCACCCCTGTCTGAGCCCCGCAGCCATCGCTCCTTCCCTGCTCTCAGTGCTGCCCGGGATAGTAGCAGAGGTGCTGTCAGATCCCTGCTCTGTTGAGAACTGTGGCGCACGCAGGGGACGTCATCGCGCCATCCAGCAGCAAATGCTGTACTAGCTGGAAGAGAAATTGGAGCGGTGATGAACAGGGAGCCTGGATTAAGTGAGTATAACAATTTTTTTTTTTAGATTATTTTACATTTAATACAATTAAATCTATTATATCTAGGACCTGTGGGGATGAGGTCTATGGGGACATAAGAGGCTGGTATGGGGGCATTACAAGGGGGGGCTGGCTGTGGGGATATAAGGGGCTGCTATGGGAACATTGCAAGAAGGGGATGGCTATGGGCACATACAGGGTGGCTATGGGGACATAAGGGGCTTCTATAGGGACATTACAAGAAGGGGCTGGCCTTGGAGTATATAAGAGACTGCTATTGTGATATTACAAGAGGGGCTGACTATGGGATATAAGGGGCTGCTATGGGGACATTACAAGAGGCGCTGGCTATGGGGTATAAGAGGCTGGCTAAGTGAACATGAGGAGCTAGCTATGGGGACATAACAATAGGAGGCTGGTTGTGGGGACATTAGAAGAGGGTCTGTGGGGATATAACAAGTGGGTAACCATACTGTATTGTTTGCTGTTGGGGACCTTATGTTGGGGGCTATGCGAGACATTATACTGTATATTGGGGCTGTGGTGGATATCCTACTGTGTGGACTGCTGTGAGGGACATTGTACTGTATTTAAGGGGCTGTGGGGCCATCATACTATATAATGGGGACATCATACTGTATGAGTCTCTGCAAATCCCTCCATTGGCTCCCAATCTTTCATCGTATCCAATTCAAACTACTAACAATGACCTACAAAGCCATCCATAATCTGTCTCCTCCGTATATCTCTGAACTAATCTCTCGCTACACTCCAAAACGTAATCTACGATCCTCCCAAGATCTCCTTCTCTCCTCCTCTCTCATTCGCTCCTCATGCAACCGCCTCCAAGACTTCTCCCGTGCATCCCCAGTCTCCTGGAACTCACTGCCTCAACACATCAGACTATCTACTACACCTGCAAGCTTCAAACGGAACCTGAAAACTCATCTGTTCAGAAATGCCTATAACCTTCAACGACCCCACCACCGTGCAGAGCTGCCGCCTCACCACCGTCCGGAGCGGCCGCCTCACCACCGTGCGGAGCTGCCGCCCAACCTACACTCCACCTACTGTCTCCTCCCCAAAATCCTATAGAATGTAAGCCCGCAAGGGCAGGGCCCTCTTCCCTCTGTACTAGTCTGTCTATTGTAACTTGTATATGTATTCTGTACGTAACCCCTTCTCATGTACAGCACCATGGAATCAATGGTGCTCTATAAATACATACTAATAATAATAATAATAATGAGGGTCTGTGATGGACATCATAGTCTATATTGGGGGCTATTGTGGATATTATACTGTATATTGGGGGGCTGTGGTGGATATACTGTGTGTGGGACATTATCCTGAATATAAGGGACTGTGGGACCATTATACTGTATCGGTAACTGCGAGGTCATAATACTGTATGGCGTGCTATGGGGACCATCATACTATATAATGAGGGACTGAGGTGGACATCATACTACATGGGAGACTGTGACAGACATCATAGTGTACAGTATATACTGTATGGACAGCTGTGGTGATCATCATAATATAAAGGAGAACTGTGTGAGGAAGGGGTACAGTTTGGAGAGGACAACGTGGTGGGCAGGATGAGGACCTAGTGTGAAAAAGGGGCACACTATGAATATGGAGAGGGGCAGCATAAATTGGGGCACAGTATAAATAGAGGTTAGTATGGTTAGTATGCCAATGTATGTAAAGCGCTGTGGAATTAATAGCGCTATATAAATGAATAAATATTATTATTATTATTATAGTATGGCAGTGGGACAGTGTGGAGCTATTGAGAGTGTAATTGTAGCGCCCCTGAGCCACTCAGGACACTACTAGGTACTGCATCCTCACCAGGATGCAGGACCTACCCCCAGGGACCTGGAACACCAGTGCCAGTAACACCTAGACACACCAAAACCCCAGTTTCCACTCCACACCAGGGGTAATTGCTAGTCAGACACAAGGGGATGGCCACCTAGAGAGCGGAGCCAGACCAGGAAACTAGACAGCCTGGTGGGACAGTAGACAGTTGACAGTGGAGAGTGAAGAGTAGAGGTGCCTAGAGATGGGTCGTGTAACGGTGACCCGGGGCACAGGAGAGTGGTTGCCAGGGTCGGTACACCTGAGCACCGCTGGGACCAGAGCACCGACAGGGCACAGGATCCTAGGTCAGGCGTCAGCTTCATACGGCCTGGCAATTACCTGCACAGTGAGGGGACCTTCACGGACCTCACTGTCCCACAGATCCGGGGGCACCAACAGTAAAGCGAGGATCAGGGTTCCAGAACACGGACCAGGCCTACAGGGTCCACACTGACCGTCGTATAGACAACGAGACTGCCAAAAAGGGACAGGCGGGCCCCAAACCGCTCCAAGCTATGGGGACCCAACCACACTGAGGGTGACGGGGACAGAGCAACCGAGTCATCAAACTGGCACTGGAACTACAGGGACCTGAACCAGCCGACCAAAGGCCCAAGAGTGAGTAGAGACTGTTAATTACAACCCACGATGTGGCCTCCCTTCTTCGGCGAAAGTCTCCACCATACATCTCTCCGGGCTCAGCCCTACCTGCGGAGGGCCTACCATCATAGCTGCATTTAACACCAGCCCTAGGGGTAACCAACTCAGCAGCGGCGGTTCCACCATCTTAACCGCAACCCGCAGGTGGTGTCACACCAATGACTTTAATCTTCCCTGTAAATACTCCCCATTAAAAAGCACCCAGGGCACGGGACCGGGCAACGGCCACCAAAGTGACATTCCCCAGTTGTAAACCGCCCGGGACTGAGTACCCCATTTTCTGGGCGACTCATAAGGTGAAACAGTAATGACTGATAACAACAACTCCCAGCATCTCCTTACTATTGTTAAGAATATACTGGGAGTTATAGGTTCATGAGGTACAAATGTACATGGGGCTAACTTATCATTACAATTGATTGCTGTACTAAGTTTGGTGATGTATTCATGTACTGATGATAGTACAGGTGTATTTATTTACTGACAGTGGTTCTTGTGATGTATTCATGTACTGATAGAGGTTCTGGTGAAATATAGGATGTCAGGAATGTATATAGCTATTTTTCCCTAGTATTGTCTTAATGGTCTACAAGCAAGAAATTATTCCATATCTAGTTATAAAAACACTCTCTCTCTAAAGTGCACCAATTTTTTTCACTTTTGCTGATATTTTTTTGTGAAACAGGTAACAATTCTAGTGTTAGTGATTATCAGAGCTTTAGATTACCAGACCCATTGGAGGGGGAGGGGGGTACATTTGGGGTCCTGTTACCTTAGTCTCTGAACCATTTCTTTACATGTGGGCTGAGGGTTCATGTGGGTGGGGGGTTGGAGGGTGCCACAAACTTCATCGGCCTATGGCACCGAAATACCTTGGTAAATCAAGATGCTGATTACACAGGATGATTATTGTAAAGGTGTGCCTAAAACCTGCTTTACATGTTGCAATTTCACATACGATTTCGTATGCGATTTGCAACGCCCCCATCATATGTGTGGCACGTTCAATTTGTTGAACGTTCCGCACATACGAGTAACCCCCCGTCACACGTACTTACCCGTCCATACGACCTCGATGTGGGCGGCGAACGTCCACTTCCTGGAGTGAGAGGGACGTTCGGCGTCACATCGACGTCATGCGGCAGCCGGCCAATAGAAGCGGAGGGGCGGAGCTGAGCGGGACGCAAACATCCCGCCCACCTCCTTCCTTCCACATTGTGGGCCGGGAGCCGCAGGACGCTGGTAAGATCTGTTCATCGTTTCCGGGGTGTCACACACTGCGATGTGTGCTACCCCGGGTACGATGAACAATCTGACGTGCAATTCTAGAGACAGGTACGATGTGTATGCGATGAACGTTTTAACGTTCAATCGCAATCGCACGTACCTGTCACACACTGCAATGTACTTACGATGCCGGATGTGCGTCACTTACGACGTGACCCCGCCGACACATTGTAAGATACATTGCAGCGTGTAAAGCAGGCTTTAGGCTGCCCACAACAAAAGGCCATGCTAAAATTTGCAGTTTTACATTATTGTGGGGGGAGAGTTTGAGGGAGGGTCATAAATCCAATCAGTATCTGAGGTTACTACCATTACCACCATTTGCCAGTCTACTATCTGCCCTGTACAATGAAAACCGGGATTCATCTGTTGTGAAGAGAACACCTCTGCAAAGTGCCAGATACCATTGAATGTGAGCATTTTCCCATTCAAGTCAGTTACGATGATTAACTGCAGTCAGGTGGAGACCCCGATGAGGACGAAAAGCAGCAGATGAGCTTCCCTGAGACGGTTTCTGACAGTTTGTGTAGAAACCCTTTGCTTGTGCAAACGGATTGTTGCAGCAGCTGTCCTGGTGGCTGGTTTCAGATGACTGTGGAGGTGAAGATGCTGGATGTTGAGGTCCGGGGTTGGTGTGGTTACACGTGGTCTGCGGTTGTGAGGCCGGTTGGATGTACTGCTAAATTCTCTAAAACATTTGTAGGCAGCTTATAGTAGAAAAATGAACATTGAATTCATGGGCAGCAGCTCTGGTAGACATTCCTACAGTCAGCATGCCAATTGCACGCTCCCTCAAAACTTGCGACTGTGGTATTGTGCTGTGTGATAAACCTGCACATTTTCGAGTGGCCTTTTATTGTGGCCAGCCTAAGGCACACCTGTGCAATAATCATGCTTTCTAATCAGCATCTTGATATGGCACACCTGTGAGGTGGGTTGATTATTTCGGCAAAGGAGAAGAGATCTCTAACACAGATTTACACAAATTTGTGAACACTATTTGAGAGAAAATTCCTTTTGTGTACAGTCATGCCGGCACACAAGGGATGCTGGCATCCCTCTGTATCTTGTGCAGTGTACCTGCTTCCCTCTTCTCTGCCGCCGTGTATAAGTGCAGTCCCCAGCTGTGTTTTCTGGTGGATGCCCACGTGATGGTTGGCTCTGCTTCTTCCTAGGCTGCAGGGTCTGCACATGTTGTGTGGGGTTTCCTGCTCTCCATCCTAGGGGCTGCGCGCACACTTCCTCATCTCTTATAGGGAGATGCGCGCACCTTGCTAAGGTATCCCCAGCTTATTGCTGGGAGGCACCAGCTATTTAAGGCTCCCCCCCCTTATAGGAGGGGTAGAGCATTTCATATCATTTTGTTTGGGGTTTGTATGTGTTCCTCCTGAAGGGCTGGGGTCTTCTGGTCTTGAGGCCAGTATGTTGGCAATCCACCTGGACTCCAGCCTGGTCCTGTTTCCTGTATTCCTGAAGGGCTGGGGTCTTCTGTTCCTGAGTCCAGTTAACTCCGAGTCCGGTCACCAGTCTGAAGCTGGTATCCTGTTTGCAGTCTGGTTAACCATTGTCCCAGCATGCTCAGGTACCTGCATATTCAGGGACTGGTGTATCTGGGTACTGGCATTCCCCCTGGACTCCAGCCTGGTCCTGTGTCCTGTAATTGTGTTCCTGTCGTGTGATGTGAAGCGACCGGTGGTAGGGCCGCGGGTGTGTGTGTATGCTCTATTCCAACAAAATCCCCATACTCAGATTTTACCGGTAGTAATATTTCTTTACTAGGAAGCATATTTATAATACAATCAACCGAACTATCTGCGCACATGTGTATAGTGGAGTCCCCGGATCTTCACTCCTTCCGGGTACGCAGCAAGAGGAAAGGGAAAAAAAAACAACAAAGAAATGGCGGCAACTTTCCCTAACTTTCCCTACAATCACGTACCAGTCTATCCCGGAAGAAGATGCCGCTCCCACGTCGCAGGCCTGGGGTCTCACGATGATGGGTCCCGGTGCAGCGCTGAAGTGATGCAGCTCCTCGGTCTTTTCCTTTGATCTTCTCCCGCTGGTAACGGATTCTAGTCAGTCTTTTAGTCCCGGGGCACGCCGAACAGAAGAAGGGAGATCACAGCCCCTGCACTTGCACTCAGGGTGCGATGCTCTGCAGTCCGGTTAGATCCTTGGTGCAAACAAAGTCCTGCAGACCGGGAATGGAAGAAACCACTTCCACAGGGTGATTCCTCCAAGACTCCGGTGGCAAAAGAGCCCTCTGTTCAGGAAGACCACACGCAGCTCTCCTCTGGCTGAGCTCCGGAGCTGAATAATCTTCCCGCACTTTTTCTTCCTGGTTCAAACACACAAGCTGCAGTAGGGGATTTCCCACCTCTGTGTTTGTGGTTGCACAGTCTGACACTGCCCCCTTGTGGGCAAGTGCTGAAGCAATATTCAAATCCATTTCTACATTAATGATGCAGTCTGAATTGTTGATCCCATTACATACCCCCCCACTTAAAGGTTGGCAGTCCCTGTCAACTACCGTCGGTTCCCAGGCAGCGATGACTGCAGATGTCACAGGGGTTGGTTGAGAAGTGGGCCATACATACTGGTCCCTGTAAGACCGCCCGGGCGGGATCCCAGCAGTGGTGCGGTCAGTGCATCTCAAGGGTCGGTTGTTCCCTTCCCTGTCACTGTCTTTACGCCCCACTTCAGTCAGCACTCCGGGGGAAGAACTGGGTTGTGTAGGTGGGTCACCGGTCTCAGAATCGACGTGATCACTATGCTGGGAAACGTCCGTGACGTCAGTCGTGTTGGCAGCGTCAGCCCCTCCGGGTACTGTGGTAGGGGAGTCAGGCTGGGATCGGCAGGGACGCAACATATTTTGGTGCACAGTGCGAATGTTGCGACTGTCTTCACCCTGCACTCGGTATACATGCCCGTTGGGGTAGGGGCGTTCGATTACCCGGTAGACTTCAGTCTCCCACTTGGCTCGAAGTTTCCCTTGTGGCTTCTTGATACGGAGCAAGACTAGCTGTCCTAACTTCAAGGGTTGCTCTTGCACGGGGAGTGGGTCAGCATGTATCTGGCCCCGGATTTGTTGGCTCACCAGCCGGTGTACAGTCTCCATCTTCTGTCGGTGAGCATTTAGCCAGGAGGGGTAGTTATGGCAGACATCATCTCCAGGGCGGAATAGGTTCAGGTCATGGACCCCTTTTCTGGGGCGGCCAAAGAGAAGGGTGTGTGGGGTGTAACCAGTCACGGAGTGGACCTGGTTGTTGTAGGCCCATACTAGATCGGGAAGGAATTGGGGCCATTGGTCTTTCTTATCATCGGCCAAGGTGCGGATCAGCTGGAGTAGAGTCCGGTTGAAGCGTTCACATGCACCGTTCCCTTGTGGGTGGTAAGGAGTGGTCCTCGACTTCTGGATCCCATACATCCGATGCAGCTCTTCGATGACTCGGCCTTCGAAACAAGCCCCCTGGTCGGAGTGCAACCTCTCCGGGCACCCGTAGACGTGGATGAACTGTCGACAGATGGCCCGAGCAGCCGATTCAGCCGTCTGGTCTTTGGTAGCGACCGCGACAGCGAATTTTGTGAAGTGATCCACCATGACTAGGCAGTACTGATAGCCACTGCTCGCCGTCCCAATCAGCAGATAGTCCACCATCAACAGCTCAAGGGGCCTGGATGTTTTAATTGTCTGAACAGGTGCACGCTGCTCAGGGGACTTGTGTAGTTCACAGGTGCGACAGGTCTGGCAGACGTCTTCAACCAGCTTGCGGAGCCCCGGACAATAGATGGACTGTTGAATCCACCGAAAGGTCTTGTCTATTCCGAAGTGTCCATTCCTTTTGTGGGCTTGGGCCACCATCTCACGGGCCAATTGATCAGGCACCACAACTTGTGTGCATTCCTCCATCATGTGCGACAAGAGAACCTTCTGGTATAGCACTCCTCTCAGAATCAGCCGGTCCCACTGACTGAGCAGGGTCAAGGTCCCGGTAGACAGTCGTGCCCGTATATCGGCGGGAGGCTTCTGCTGCCGCTTCACCCATTGTTTGAGTAGAGCCCATTCAGGGTTCTGGTCCTGGAGCCTGCCCCACTCCTGGGGTGGCAAGGCGACCCCCACTGGAGTTCCAGCTTCGCCCACAACGAACTGGCGGTAATCCACCATCTGTTGGGCGAGCTTTGCAAAGTCAGGCGTCTCGTCCCCTTCTAATTCTTCATCCCGGTCTCGGTTGAGTAAGGGGTATGACACTCTAGACAGGCTGTCCACATTTTGATTCTCAGCTCCAGCCCTATATTTGATCTTGTAATTGAACTTGGAGAGCCGAGCCATCCAACGCTGCTCCATGACTCCGAGCTTCGCATTTTCTAAGTGGGCCAACGGGTTGTTATCGGTCAGGACTAGTACTTTAGCTCCCGTGAGGTATCCTGCAAATTTCTCCGCCATAGCCCACGTTAGGGCCAACAGCTCCAGCCGGAACGAGCTATAATTGGTGGGGTTCTTCTCGCCCTCATGTAGGGACCGACTGGCATAGGCTATGACCCGTTCCTTGCCTTCTTGGACCTGTGAAAGTACTGCCCCTAGACCCTGTAGACTGGCATCGGTGTGTAGTTGGAAGGGCAGGTTGTAGTCCGCATATGCCAGGATGGGGGGAGACGTTAAGACACCCTTTAGGGCTTGGAAGGACTCTTCCTGGCTGGGACCCCAGCTGATGGGTCGTCCTCTGGGGCTGTTGGTGGTCCCTCGAAGCAGGTCATGCAAGGGTGCAGCAAGCCGGGCGAAGTTTTTGACGAACCGGCGGTAGTAGCCGGCCAACCCCAGGAAAGCCCTGACCTCCTTGACGTTTGTGGGCTGCGGCCAATCCCGTACGGCGGCTATCTTCTCTGAAGATGGCTGGACACCTTCGGCTGAGATCCGGTGGCCCAGGTAATTGATCTCGGGCTGCAGAAGACGGCACTTGCTGGGTTTCAACTTCAGGCCATGTTCTCTCAACCTACTGAACACACGGCCCAGCTGCTGCAGGTGTTCTTCAAATGTGGCCGAATAGACTACAATGTCCTCCAGGTAGATGAGGGTGAAGTCGAAGTTGAAGTCTCCCAAGCAGCGCTCCATCAGCCACTGGAAAGTCCCCGACGCGTTGTTCAGACCAAAGGGCATCCGGTCGAACTCGTACAGGCCCATGGGTAAGATGAAAGCAGTCTTCTCTCTATCTTTCTCATGCATAGGTACCTGCCAATATCCGCTGGCCAGATCCAACGAAGAGAAGTATTTGGCTTTCTTCAGGGCTGTCAGGGATTCTTCGATCCTTGGCAAAGGGTATGAGTCCCGGATGGTGCAAGCATTCAAACGGCGGTAGTCCACACAGAATCTCAGGGATCCGTCCTTCTTCTTGACTAACACCACCGGTGCAGCCCAGGGGCTCTGGCTTTCTCGTACCACTCCAGCGTGTAACATGGAATTCAGGAGATTTTTCACCTCTAGGTATTGCTGGGGAGGAATTTGGTGGTACCTTTCACGGATAGGAGCAGTGTCACCGGTGGGGATTTCGTGCTTGATACTGGTGGTGCACCCAAAGTCGGTGTCATGCCGGGCAAAGGATGCCTGATGCTCTTGAAGTAGCTCTTCCACCTGGGATACCTCCCGTTTGGAGTATTGGGATACGTCCAACTGACACTTCCCTCGTAGTTCTCGCCCCGCGTTGGTGTCACCCACGACAGCGGCCATGGCAGAGACCGTCACTGTCCAATCTCCCTCTGTAGACGGTACAAACTGGAGGGGGCTCATAGGGTTCACCTCTTCGGTTAGAGCATAGACTCGGGCGAGCTGTGTCCCGGCTTCTAGGTCAATGCTCACGTTAGCCGTGTTGCCCAGCCTGACAGGAATTCTTCCCTTTCTCACTACTGCTAGAGTTCGAGCGACTAGTGGATTCAGCTTCCCTTCCTTCGGGGTGTGCGGCTCAATCAGCACCTCCACGCCTTCAAGCTGTCTCGTGGTGCCAAGGGGTAGTGAGATAACTGTCTCTTTCCCAGCCGGTAAGGTGATCCTAGTATGGCGGGGTACAGTGACCGTGGCCAACGGCAGTTGTTCTTCTGTCATTCGCTGGAGGTTGCAGGTCCGGACCACTTGCTGAAAGGCACGGCGGGTGGCCCTATGTGCGGTCACTTCTTGCCAGTACTTGGGCCCCTTCTTGGTAAACAACACCAGATTCAGGTCTTTCAAGATGTTCATCCCAATAATCATGGGCGTTTCTGATCCAAAGCCTTCCCTGACCACGATTATCCCTCTCTTCCCGAGATCTTGGCCACAGATTTCGGTGTTCATCCAGGCAACTCACGTCACCGGAATGGGTAGATTATTGGCTGCTTTGATCTTGATGGCGGTATCAGGGTCATAGGCAACCCACGGCTTTAGACATTCTTCGTAGAACTGCTCGGAGATGGTGGATACCTGAGACCCAGTATCCATTAACCCTTGTACGGCGATCCCTTCCAGTAATACTTCCAGGGTGGGGCTATTTGATGCAAGTTTGTTCCGTGGCTGGCTCTGTTTTCCTACACCCCTCTCTTTGGCGTCCCCTGCCGAGTGAGCCTCTTTGGCAGGGGCGTCTAGTTTAAAGGCGGCCGCTGTTGTGGGACATGACTTGCTGGTTCTGGTAGATCGGACCGTGGATAAACTTGAAAGTTCTGGGGGCAACGGTTGGCTCTATGGCGGGGATCGCCGCATGTCCAGCATCTTCCCATCGGCCGGCTGGGTTGTTGTCTCGCTTGCCGGCCCGCCTGTTGGTCTAGGGTGAGCTGTAACACCTGTTTCTGCAACTCTGCCACCATCTGCTTCAGTTCTTCCGTGTCGCTGTTCGGAGTCCCGATACCAGATATGGACCTGCAAGCCGCGGTATATGTCTGTGTCTCCACGACAGGTCCCCTTGAACGTTCTATAGCTTCTTGTTTGACCTCAGCGAACGTAAAGGCCGGATTTATCCGGAGTAGATCTTGCAATGAGCGGTTAAGGTACGGGTCTCTCAATCCGGTCACGAACTGATCTCTCAACACCAGGTCACGGGCACCCGTACTAGCTATCTGTTCTTCTTTTCTACAGGCTTGTTCTAGCAGCACTTGAAGGGCATTGGCATATTGAGGAATGTCCTCCGACTCGAGTTGAGTACGCCGGAAGAACATATAGCGCAACGTTCCCGCATATGTGGTCGGCCCATAGGTGTTCTCCAGCACCCGCACCAAGTCATCCAACGTACGCTGGCCCCTAACCGTCTCCAGCCTGACTGTCGTCCACGCTTCCCCCTCTAATGTTAGCATGGCCATTTCTGCTAAGGTCTTAGGATCAGTGTTATACATTTCCCCCACTATCTTAAGTTGTTCAGTCCATTCAGTTACAGGATAGTTCCGTCCGTCAAACTTTCTCACCTGATTGACAATAGACGGCGGGGGAGCTGTCCGGTTATAAGTTACTACCGGGGGATGATTTTGTTGGTCACACATCCTGCCGACTACGCCACATGAAGCGACCGGTGGTAGGGCCGCGGGTGTGTGTGTATGCTCTATTCCAACAAAATCCCCATGCTCAGATTTTACCGGTAGTAATATTTCTTTACTAGGAAGCATATTTATAATACAATCAACCGAACTATCTGCGCACATGTGTATAGTGGAGTCCCCGGATCTTCACTCCTTCCGGGTACGCAGCAAGAGGAAAGGGAAAAAAAACAACAAAGAAATGGCGGCAACTTTCCCTAACTTTCCCTACAATCACGTACCAGTCTATCCCGGAAGAAGATGCCGCTCCCACGTCGCAGGCCTGGGGTCTCACGATGATGGGTCCCGGTGCAGCGCTGAAGTGATGCAGCTCCTCGGTCTTTTCCTTTGATCTTCTCCCGCTGGTAACGGATTCTAGTCAGTCTTTTAGTCCCGGGGCACGCCGAACAGAAGAAGGGAGATCACAGCCCCTGCACTTGCACTCAGGGTGCGATGCTCTGCAGTCCGGTTAGATCCTTGGTGCAAACAAAGTCCTGCAGACCGGGAATGGAAGAAACCACTTCCACAGGGTGATTCCTCCAAGACTCCGGTGGCAAAAGAGCCCTCTGTTCAGGAAGACCACACGCAGCTCTCCTCTGGCTGAGCTCCGGAGCTGAATAATCTTCCCGCACTTTTTCTTCCTGGTTCAAACACACAAGCTGCAGTAGGGGATTTCCCACCTCTGTGTTTGTGGTTGCACAGTCTGACACTGCCCCCTTGTGGGCAAGTGCTGAAGCAATATTCAAATCCATTTCTACATTAATGATGCAGTCTGAATTGTTGATCCCATTACATGATGTACCCTGATATCCTGCTGTGTTACCTGTTATCCTGCCGTGTGATGTATCCGAAATCCTTACATGTCCTGTGAATAAAGTCGTGTTTTATATAACCTAAAGTCTGGATTTACCTGCTGTGCCGACATCACTCAGCCGTAGTCCATGCCTGTGCCTGCACTGCCCTGTTGCGGTCCCTGCTTGCTGTACCCGATGTCCGGTGTCTGATGACCTCTGCTCGATGTCTGGAGCCTTACCCAATGTCCGGTGTTTGATAACTTCTGCTCGATGTCTGGAGCCTGACCTGATGTCCATGACCTATGCCTGTGGACCCATGCCTGACGTCCTACTCCTGGTGTCTCGTGCCTGATTTCTGCTGGTGCTTACCTTGCTCGTTCCTGTTCAGGTCCCTGCCCTGTGTCTGTGCCCCAGTCCAGCTGTCACCCTGGTCCGCTCAGCTGCCACAGTCCCGGTTTCTTGCCCTGGGAGTGGCACCTGGCGATCCATCTTGTGGCGGGTGCTTAGTCAAGCCCCTCCATCTGCTAAAGGGTAAGTCCGGTTCCCCCTGTGGTCCAGTGGGTTTACTCTTCTTTCGGACACTCGCCGCCTTCCTGGATCTGCTGGCGGTGAGGTCGTGATATGTACATAGAAAAAGTCTTAGATCTTTGAGTTCAGCTCATGAAAAATGGGAGCAAAAACAAAATTGTTGCATTTATATTTTTGTTCAGTATATATGGATGGAATTCCGTGTATAAAATATAACATAGAATTATAATTATTTGTGCCAATTTTATGCACTACTGTATATCCTATGTATGCTATCACATTAATTAGTCTACAGCAATCCTGGACAAATTGCAGACAGCAGGCCACACCTGGCTCCTTGGTTGTCTCTGCCAAGCATATAGATAGCCAAATGGATGTAAAGCAAATGCTACTGCAGTGCAATGGCGATTCTAGGGCACTGCAAGATCCTGACTGGTGTAAGGGCATATTAAGATCCTGACCACTGTAAAGGTGGTGTCACACACAGCCACAACGATGTCGCTGCTACGTCACCATTTTCTGTGACGTTGCAGCGACGTCCCGTCGCTGTCGCTGTGTGTGACATCCAGCAACGAGCTGGCCCCTGCTGTGAGGTCGCCGCTCGTTGCTGAATGTCCAGCTTCATTTTTTGGTCGTCGCTCTCCTGCTGTGACGCACAGATCGCTGTGTGTGACAGCGAGAGAGCGACAAAATGAAGCGAGCAGGGAGCAGGAGCCGGCTTCTGGCAGCTGCGGTAAGCTGTAACCAAGGTAAACATCGGGTAACCAAGGTGGTTACCCGATATTTACCTTCGTTACCAGCGTCCGCCGCTCTCGCTGCCAGCGCCGGCTCCTGCTCTCTGCACATGTAGCTGCAGTACACATCGTGTAATTAACCCGATGTGTACTGTAGCTAGGAGAGCAGGGAGCCAGCGCTCAGTGTGCGCGGCTCCCTGCTCTCTGCACATGTTGCAGCACAGCGACGCGTGTCGTTATGATCGCTGCTGTGTCTGCTGTGTTTAACAACTAAGCAGCGATCATAACAGCGACTTACAAGGTCGCTGCTACGTCACAGAAAATGGTGACGTAACAGCGATGTCGTTGTCGCTGTCGTTTAGTGTGACCCCAGCTTAATAGAACAAATAGGGACGGCACCACCATTAAATATATATAGGTAATGGAAGTGTGCTTCAACCCATAAATAGAATCTGGAACACAACACATGGGAAAGAGTGAGCACAACTACACCAAACATATACTGGAAAATCCAGAATAATGGAATCAAGCAAGAGGAGTCCCTTGTTGCATGCAAAAAGTGTGAAAAAGTTTATTAGTAACACAGAGAAATATTGTTAAGACCATTTAAAAAATGGGAAAGATCAAAAGAATGATCTACCCATGAGCAAATTGGCACATCACCAACCAAAACCTCATGAATTAATATAAAGCATACAAGCTCAAAATAGCAGTACCAAAGGACAGTATACAGCAGTACATAGTCACCAATTGTAGGATTCACATAAATATGGTACAGATCATCGAGCATACCAGAAAGCCATCAACACGGACCGCCATACTTTGCTGAAACCTAAGGACCATAAGCCCAAAAATGACTCTCCACGGTTGGTAACCACTTTTAATTGTCAGTGGTCAGATATATATCAGACCCTGAATAAAAATTGGAACATCTTGTTGTCTGATTCCAACCTAAAAAAGTTTATCTCTTCCAGACCACTCCTTACAGCAAGGAGATCAGCAAATCTGAGGGACCACCTTTGTAGGAGCCACTTCACACGACCTACTACCCGTATTGGGAGAGGAACCATTTTGAAGGGATCTTTCCCATGTGGACAGTGCTCTATTTGCCAATTCATGTCTCCTGTATCCAATTTTAGTAACCATCGCACCCAGAGGTCGTACCTATTACGACATTATGTGAACTGTAGGTCCCAGAACGTTGTTTACGCTCTCACCTGCCCTTGCCAACTTATTTACGTCGGACAGACTTCGCAGGAGCTGCGACATCGTATTCAAAAACACTTCTCGGACATTGCGTTGGCTTCTAAACATCTTAAACAGGGACGAACGATCTCTACAGTGGCACAGCACTATCTTAGACACCATGGGAGCAGAATTGGAAATACAACCGTGGTTGGCTTGGATAAAGTTTTGAGCAATATACGAGGTGGTAATCCCACTCCGGCACTCCTGAGAACTGAATCCTGGTGGATTTTCCAGCTTGATACAGTTATGCCCAATGGCATTAATGAGAATCTTTTATTTACTGGGTACTATAAAAAATAGACACTCTTATCCTGCATTTTGATTGGGCCCCCCTTACCTTCCCCTCTTTGTTCCACTATAAACATGAGAATTCCATATAAACTTTCTCAAGGATGCTTTACTGTGTCTGCAATTAACCCATTCTCTGCTCCATTTGTATACCTGTTTGTTTGCTTATTCCTGTTGCTTTGCACCTGTGCATTATATTGTATCTAAATGTGTACTGTCCTTGCAGAGAAAATATTAAGTCGTTCTTTTGTTTCAGCACACACTGGGGTGACCAGTTTCCTGTTTTACACTAAAAGGATTACATTACTATGGAACCAATAGATGTGCACATCTGCTGTTCAGGGTCTTATCTGTGGTATCCTTAGTGATACCAGACTCTGAATGACGCTGATAACTGCTTCCCTACTCCATAGGAGTTGAGGGGCGGGGCTTGACGTCACTCCGGTCACATGACTCCGTCACTCTTTCCCATGTGTTGTGTTCCTGACCCCAGCTTAAGACTCCATCACGCTCATCAAGATAGGACCTATCAAGATGCTAACCTATGCTGCTCATAGTCTGTGTGCTTCTCTGCTGACACTCTTCATGTGTCTCCTTGATAACTGCTCTCAGATGCGCCGCCTGAGCAGTACACCAAGAAAATATATGCCCGTTCGGCCTGAGCAGCACATAGTAAGATCCTATGACCACTGAATTAAGGCCAATCTATAAGTAAACATTTAAACATGTTAATTCCTCAACAAATGACCAAAATATCAATGGCCAAGTGAATAGATATGTAGGCCTTCATGCACATGTGAATTTGTGGAATGCATGGATCCACAAGTCACAAATCACAAATATTTTTTAAAGGGGGCAGTCACTTCTGGACAAACTCTTTTAAATGCCCATAGACAGCTGAATTGAATAATATATATATATATATATATATATATATATATATATATATATATATATATATATATATATATATATATAAACTCACTCCTCCACCGTTCAGCCTCCTTGAGCCCTATGCCCTATTGGATTGTGCTGTGTAAAAATGTGAAATTGAGCATTTACTAACGTGCACCTATTATAACGTCGTGTCCCCGATGCTACTCATGTTACCCATTTGTAACGGTGGTTTTGCAACTACAACTAATAGTTCAGCCTATTGGCTCAGTCCTTAGCACCAGACCCAGTATCTCATGTGGCCCCTATGGACAATTAATTACCCATCTCTGATCTCCAGATTGCAGTGAGAAGTACTGCATATTGATGGATATCTGAACATCTGTAGATGCTAAGAACATGGCCTTTAAAGTATGACTAACAAGACAGCACGATAATTATTATTAAGGTAATGTAACACCTGCCTGGATCCACAGACTCAGATGGGCTGTAATGGGGAGGCTAGAGGGAAGCCACTCACCAAGCAGCACCCCAGAACCCTGAAACCCTTGGGTCAAACCAGGAATTGCGGAGCAGGGACAGAATCTGCAGGCAATGACGTAGTCAGCAATCGTAGCAGAGGTCAAATCCGGATCGGGCAGCGAGGTACAGAAACAGTAGGCAGGAGGGTAGTCAGAAAACACGCAGACGTCAACACACAGGAATCACCAAACAGAATAGGACGTAACAGGAGCCAGGAAAATCAGAACTATCTCTGGCAGTGGTCATGTGACAGGAGGGGGAATAAGAAGGGTGTGGTGTCTTCCCATTGGCTGTAGCTGAACGCTGGCAACTTCAGCTGGAAGACACATGCCACCCACAGTCAGCCAGCAGTACTGTAGATCCCAAGCTAACCCAGCCCAGTGGATGATCGGAGCCTGCGCCCACCGCTGGCATCGACTCCTCTCCCATCACCAGCACCATCCATGGCAGGAACACGGCATCGCCTGGCGATCGGAGCAGAAGTCGCTGGAGCAGACTCCGGCAGTGACGTAACAGGTATTAAACATAACATTTAATCAATAAACCTAAATCTAAAAATAATCCATATGTGAAAAGCAAGGCAGGAGATAGATCACATGAACAACAACCACTTGATACCTGCAAAATGCTAAATGTGAGCTAGTCCACCCTATCTAGTGGTGAGTAAATGCCCCCAGTGGGTTGCTCTAGAACTTTAAGCCGCCATACAGAAGTTGGTTGGCGGCTGAATGATGTTTTTGTGGATCATTCAGCTGACAGAAATCTCAGCCATCTCTCTCCTACACATGAGCTCGTTCGGCTCAGCGTACCTGTTTTCTCTGTGAGTAAGCCGCTAGCGGGCATATTGGCTGGGAGCTTCTCTCCAAGAGAACAATGCGAATGGCAGTCCAAAATCGGTGATGACGTAGAAACATCTCTCCTGACAATCAGTTAGGCTATGTGCGCACTAGGCGATTTTATCGCATTTTTGCGTGTTTCTCTGGTGCGTTTTTGTTTAGAAAACTGTATGACTTTGCTTCACCAGCAAAGTTTATGAGTTTTCATTTTTGCTGTCTGCACACAGCATTTTTTTTTACCTGCGTTTTTGTGGTGCCCACAAAAACGCGGCATGTCAATTATGCCTGCGTTTTTCACTCATTGAGTTCAATGAGATGTTTAAAAACGCAATGAAAATTGCAAATTGCAAATATAGCTGCATTTCTTTGACTAAAAACGCAGCTATAAACGCAAGGGGTGGGTAGTACAGTCACGTGTACAGGAAGAGGATTATACTCACCCAGCATTCCTTGTGTTAGTAAACACAGAAGAGTGAATACTTCCGGTACTGCCAGCCCTGATTCCACCTCCTGTCCTGCGCCATGTCCGCTCCCGTCCTGCGCCATGTCCCAGTACCGTCGTCCCTGCTCTGACTGTCTGCAGACTCCCGGGACACGTCCGATCGCTCCAGGACCTGCCGGTGATCAGCTGATGCTGTCACTTGATGCTCTCACCACCGGCACCAGAAAATCCTGACAGCGTGCAGTGTGCGTACTGTGAGAATTCAGAAGTCTGCAGTCACATAGAGTGACACATAGTCATAGACTCATCACAAACTTAGACAACCCCTTTAATGCTCCTAATAACATAAATAAAAACATTGTAACCCTTAACTTGTCAGACGACACAAGACTTTATTAAAGAGATTGTCCACTACTTTAACATTGATGGCCTTTCCTTAGGATAGGTCACCACACCAATATCAGATTGGTCGGGGGTCCAGCACCTGACACCCCCGCCAATCACCTGTTCTAGGTGCCGTGCTGGTGGTGGAAGGAGGCCGGAAGTTGGGATCTGCTCTGTCTTCTGATAGTGGCAGCAGCCTCCTATTAAAGTCAATGAGGCGGATGTGCAGTACCCGGTCGCGGACACTATCAGAGAATGGAGCAGATCCAGAAATAAGCATTTCCAGCTACCTGCACAAAGAACAGCGGGGGTCCCATTGCGCTCACATCAGAAGCGATGCATAAGTGGGACCGAGGCCTAATGATCAGACATAGTCACTATGACAAATAAACATTTACATTCAGGTACCTTATAGATGATGTTGTCTCTGAGTCATTTCTTTCTATTCTTCATCTTGTCCTGACGCCATGATGACTTTTCACATTCATATCTCATCTCTGCAGATTTCTATCTTCTCTGGTCTTCTGCAGCACATCCCGACATGATGCCCCTAAAAATAGCAGAATGATTATGATACTTCTATTTTAAAATATCTGCCCTATGCTGTACCCCAGAATAAATAATGACCACTCGCTGTGTTCCCTGCACAAAATATGACCCACTCACTGTCCCTCAAATGGTACATGCCCTCCACACTGCCCTGTCCTTTTCATACTGAGCCTACTCTTTACACTATCCTTTACACTGTGTTCCCTTATACTGCCCAGTCTTTATACTGTGCCCCCTCATCACACTCTCTCTCCTTACAATGGCCTCACACTGTCCCCTGATACTACCCCCTCTCCATACCGCCCCTCCACTACCCAGTCTCTATTCTGTGCCTCCACACATTTTTCTCATCTCCTAATGTCTCCTCACTACTTTGTGTGTCCGTATACTTTCCCCCCTCACTCCCCATACTGTATCCGCACCCATCCTGCCCACTTGCACCTCATACCAAGTCACTCTTTATTCTGTGTCCTCAAAATTTCTTTCCCCTGTTTTCTCCCCTTACTACGACCGTGTACATTCCCCCAATCACTCCACATACTATGACTGTATACAGTCCACCATCACCCCCACTTCTTATACTATGTCTGTATACATCACCCCTCACCCTCTCTCCCCATACATCACCCCTCACTCCCTATACTATAACTGTATACATCACCCCTCACCCTCTCTCCCCATATATTATCCCTGACCCTCACTCCCTATACTATGTCTGTATACATCACCCCTCACCCTCACTTCCTATACGATGTCTGTGTACATCACCCGTCATCCTCATTCCCTGTACTATGTTTGTATACATCACCCCTCACCCTCTCTCCCCATACATCACCCCTCACTCCCTATACTATAACTGTATACATTACCCCTCACCCTCTCTCCCCATATATTATCCCTGACCCTCACTGCCTATACTATGTCTGTATATGTCGCGGGCGGAGGGGACGTGCTCGCCACGCTCGGGTCCGGGGCTTCTGCTGCTGCTGCTCGGTGGCTCGAGCGGTGGGCCAGACCCGGGGACTCGTGCAGCGCTCCTCACCCGTGAGTGAAAAGGGATGGTTTGTTCGGGGAGAGAGTTCGTGACGCCACCCACGGGACGTGGTGATGATGGCACCACTGTTGCTGGTGACGGGGATCCCGGGAGAGATGGTAGGGAGCAGCGAGGATGTTGTCCCCTCCGTGGGTAGGGGGTTGGTGATCCCAGGGCCCGGTAGTGTAACGGGGAGGCTGGATGGCTGGGGTGCAGGGTTGCAGGGACAGTGCGGTGCCGGACGGCACTGGTGTACTCACTCAGACAATCAATGACAGAGTCTCCGGTTGTGAGGTAAATCCGGAGATGACGATAAATCATGACATTCAAGTCATGTCAGGAAGCCCTCTCCTGGTGTCACTACCCCCTTCCCTTCACACAACTGGTTTAGCAACAAATCCATGGCCATGTCCTGTGATATGGAAATTAGGTGGCTTTAGGACAATGGACACAGGATGACTCCCTGCCGTCACCCTGTAGTAGGAGCTGCTAGCTAGTTAGCAAGGCTATGGAAATAGCCAGACAGAACGACTCCAGTAAAAAATGGTTCATATCTCGCAAGCCATATTTCCGATAAATATGGCAACCATAAAAATGGTGTCTCCGCATGTGGACGATGCCGGCACCCCCTTTTTATGGGAACAGGACATTGGGAAATGCCCCAGGCGTGATATCAGCCAATGGGGAACTGGCAGACAGGTCATGAGTCCCCTCGTTCTGTAGCTAAATTCATAACTGTCACAATGAGAGCATTGGCGTCCGCCTACGACGCTCCCAGGCAAAGTTATAGCCAAAATCCCCTTTGCTGGATAATTCTGATCCATGCAGGGGGAGTGGCAGTGCTTCCCTGTGAGGTCACTAAGGTAGGAGGGGACCTGGATCTGCCCAGGTTGATAACCCTACTTCGGCCATTTTCCAGCGTTCTTCTGCTCGGGGGCCTGGTTGGGAAAGACCTGTGAGGAAGAATCCTAGAAACCTGGTCTACAGCGCCCCCCTGTGGCCAGACACACAAGGTAACTGATGTAATTGTATACCTGTTTGTAACCCATGCTTTATCTGTAACTGTACTCTGACATAACTGTATATTCTGTAGATTCCCTATTGTATATATTGTAGTTTCTAGTGTGCTTTAGGCGATTAAATTATATAATTAATCTTGGGCTGTTCTGTTATCTCGATCTTGAATCCCACGTCTGTGTGTTCGGCTAATAGTTACCGTAAATCGGTTGGTGGCAGCGAGTTGTGCCAAGGATTATTGTGGGGAGGCCAGTGAGATTCGGGAAGATATTATATATTCCGCCCGCGGAGGTCGGGGGAATATATACCTTACTCTCACCGGGGACCCTTCCATAATCGGCATAAGTAGTATAGCGGCCTCCTTGCTTATTGTCGGGCAATTCCATAATTGGCCTGACTATAAGAGGGGCGCTAGAGAGCGCGTCACGTGCTCTGTCTGTCGGTCGGGAGGTATAAAGTAGGGGTGACCCCCACTTGTTACCCCCCGATTGTGACGTACTGGTAGCCAGCGCGGGGGATTTCTGAGTGACCCCCCCGGTGGTTTGTGACATATTGGTGGCATAGCGGTGGGATCGAGATAATAGTGTGTGTGAGTGTGAGACCCATACTCCCAGACACTAAAGACTGCCTGCAGCAGCTGTGGCTGCTGGGGTCTTCAGACTAGCTCAACACTAGAGTGTCAGAGTGCAGATACTGTGAGGTGTGTGGAGGCATCAGGTGTCAGTTCTGTGTCAGTGACCAAAAGTCTGCAAGAATGGCTGAGAGCACCAGGAGCAAAGCCAAAGGAATGGCCGATGCTCAGGCCAGAGACGATGAGGAGGTTGTCCACGAGTCCTCCAGGAGCTCGACGCCAGAAAACAGCTCTGCAGAGGACATTGCACAACCGGGCACTGCTGGACAAGATGAGGAGCAGCTCGCCCAAGGGTCCTCAACGAGCCAGACGCCAGCCCTCCGCTCTGCAATGGACAGTGAAGCACCAGGCTCCGCAGCGGGCCGCAGATCACCACGTGCCATTCCACCGAGCCTGGGAGGCTCGGATAGCCTTCTTCAAATGGCTATGGCCCTACGCCAGGCTGGAGACCGGGAGGGCTACAAGGAACTCATGGCCGAGCGTGAGCGGCAAGCAGCGCGTGAAGAGCGCCAGGCAGAGCGTAACTACCAGCTGCAGCTAGCTCAGCTCCGGCCCTCATCAGCCACCCGTGACCTTCCAGACACCAAACTTCCAAAGGTCCGTGTTGAGGACTTCCCAGTGCTGGAGAAGGATGGAGACTTGGACTCTTTCTTGACTGCTTTTGAACGGACTTGCTTGCAGCATCATCTGAACAAGGACCAGTGGGCCAAATACCTGACCCCCCGTTTAAGGGGTAAGGCCCTGGATGTCCTTGGGGACTTGCCTGCTGAGGCAGATCAGGGCTACGACACCATCAAGCGGGCCCTGATCCAACAGTACAACCTCACCCCGGAGTCCTACCGCAAGAAGTTCCGGACGCTGCAGAAGGGACCAAAGGACTCCTGGGCTGACCACCGGCGGGCACTTGCCCGAGCTGCCGACCACTGGACCCAAGGCCTGCAGCTTTCCACCGGACCGGAGATCCTGGACTTGTTCATCACGGAGCAACTCTTGTGGAACTGCCCTGAGGATCTCCGCCAGTTCATCCGAGACCAGAAGCCAAAGGGATCCACGGCTACAGCTGCCCTGGCAGATGACTACACCAACAATCGGGCTCCTGAAGCCAGGAGAGCAGCCACCAGCAGCACCTGGAGAGGGGGTAAGATGAACTCTGCGACTGCCCCACCTGCCCCTAGACTGCAGGGGGTGTCCCCCTCAACTCCCCTCTCCAGGCCCGTGGCAGAACCAAGACGGTGCCACCAGTGCAACCTACCTGGACACTTCAAGGCCATGTGCCCTCAGCGTCCCAAGGCCCCGGCTCCGTCCCCGTCCCAAGGGCCGCCCAAGGTGTATTGTGTGGGTGGGGGTGGTGGTAGGTCCCTGGACAGCTTCCAACCTGTCACCGTCGGCCAGTCTGTGACCATAGGACTGCGAGACAGCGCCTCGGAGGTGACTCTGGTGCGGCCTGAGATGGTGTCCCCCCAAGACTTGATCCCTGGAAAAACCCTCGCTGTCTCCGGGATTGGAGGCATTGACCCGGCGCTGCCTGTTGCTGACATTTATGTGGACTGGGGCGCAGGGCGAGGGGTGAGAGAGGTGGGGGTAACTGATCGGATCCCTGCAAACGTGCTACTTGGGACAGATTTGGGGCAAATAACCTCCCAGTTTGGCCCCGCCCCAAAGGCTGAACCTTCAGCCAGTGCTGACGTGCCTCCGGACAATGTTAATGTGTTATCTATGAATGATGTAAGGGAGGAGGGAGTGAACTCTGATATTTCTGCTTGCACAGACACCATAGACACACACACAGCTGCCGCTGTGACAGGGGAGGGGGTCAGAGAAAGGTGTGACAATGCCTCTACAAGTAATCAGCCTGTGAGCTGGGATCTGTTGCCCTCTGCAGGGATAAGCAGAGAGCAGGGTGCTGCAGGGGGAGGACCAGTGTGTGGGGTGGGGGCTACCACAGCAAATGTGGGGTCCCCAGAGATTTCACAGCGGGGTTCTGTTGCTGCAGGAGGGGAACAGGCAGGTGAGATTGGGGCCGGTCCAGGAGCGGAAGTGCTCCCAGGTAAGATCTCGGTGCATGGTTCCCCCACAACCGGGGTGTCAGGAAGCCAGGTAGGTCTGCCTGAACCGGCGACTTGGTCAGGAACGGAGGAGGAGCAGGCACGACCCACGGTCGCAGCGGCTGTGGCCGCTGTCACCCGCAGTGGGAGTGCTGGAAGCCAAGGGGCCTCCCGGAGGTCCGATAGCTCTTCCCCTTCTGACCAAGTGGCAGCCGAGTCAGGTGGAGGCCAGGACACAGGTCCCGGGGTACTGACTGAAGATGTGACAGTCTCGTCGATTCTGGCCACATCTAGTCAGGAGTTTCAGGCAGCGTTAGAAGCTGACGACAGCCTGAAAGCTCTTAAGGAGCAGGCGGCACAGCCTCCCTCGGACTCGGACCCGGAGCGAGTGGTCTGGGACCAAGGACGGCTGTACCGGGCCACGGTCCAGCAGGGTTCACCGGAGGCGTGGCCCAGGGACCGACAGTTGGTGGTACCCTATCCGTTCCGGACGGAGTTGTTGCGGATCGCACATGAGATTCCGATGGCCGGACACCTAGGGATCGCTAAGACCAAGGCCAGGTTAAACCAGCATTTCTACTGGCCAAAAATGGGGGCCGATGTGGCTGCCTACTGCCGTTCGTGTGAAACCTGTCAGAGAGTGGGGAAGGCGGGGCCACACCCCAAAGCCCCACTGGTATCTCTGCCAATCATCGATGAGCCTTTCAGGAGGGTGGCTGTGGATCTGGTCGGCCCGCTGGCCATCCCCAGCAGCTCCGGGAAACGCTTCATACTGACGGTAGTGGACTATGCCACCCGGTACCCAGAAGCAGTGGCCTTGTCGTCCATTCGGGCTGACAAGGTGGCCACCGCATTGCTGGAGATTTTCTCCCGAGTGGGTTTTCCCCAGGAAATGCTCACTGACCGGGGGACCCAATTCATGTCCCAGCTGATGGAGGCCCTCTGTAAGCAAGTCCAGGTGCGACATCTGGTGGCCAGCCCGTACCATCCACAGACTAATGGCCTGTGCGAGCGGTTCAATGGCACCTTAAAGCAGATGCTTAAGATGTTGGTCGACTCCCACGGGCGTGACTGGGAGCGGTATCTCCCACACCTGTTATTTGCTTGCCGGGAGGTTCCACAGGCCTCAACAGGATTCTCACCGTTTGAGCTCCTGTACGGGCGACGTGTGCGGGGCCCCCTGGCTCTGGTGAAAGAGGCTTGGGAAGGGGATTTGGCCACCCCTGGAGTGTCGGTTATCGAGTATGTCATGCGCTTCCGGGACAAAATGCAGGCCTTGACGCAACTGGTACACGACAATATGGCTCAAGCCCAGGCCGATCAGAAGCGTTGGTACGACCAGAACGCTTGTGAGAGGACCTACCAAGTGGGTCAAGAGGTGTGGGTACTGGTCCCCGTACCACAGGACAAGCTTCAGGCAGCCTGGGAAGGCCCATACCTCGTGTACCAGCAGCTCAACCCTGTGACGTACCTGGTCACCCTGGACCCTGCCCGTGGAAGGCGGAAGCCCTTCCATGTGAACATGATGAAGGCACATCATGAGCGGGAGGCATGTGCACTCCCTGTGTGCAACCTGCCCGAGGAGGGAGAAGCGGAAACCCTCTTGGATATGCTAGCCCAGGTTAGGGCAGGCGGATCCATTGAGGATGTGGAGGTTGGCCACCAGCTCTTGGAGGACCAACGGTCCCAGCTGTGGGCCACCCTACACCCCTTCCGGGGGTTGTTTACCAACCAGCCCGGAAGGACTGACTTGGCTGTCCATCACGTGGACACTGGGGATCATCCCCCGATCCGGCGTTCAGCATATCGGGTCTCCCTGGAGGTGCAGCAACACATGCGCCAGGAGATTGACGAGATGCTGAACCTGGGGGTGATCCAGGCATCCAACAGCGCTTGGGCCTCGCCTGTAGTCCTCGTCCCTAAGAAGGACCGAACCACTCGGTTCTGCGTGGACTACAGGGGGCTCAATGCGGTCACGGTCGCCGATGCGTACCCAATGCCACGCATCGATGACCTGCTCGATCAGTTGGCCGGGGCTCAGTACCTGACCATCATGGATCTGAGCCGGGGATATTGGCAGATCCCCCTGACTCGCAAGGCCAGGGAACGCTCTGCCTTTATTACCCCATTTGGACTGTACGAGTCCACGGTGATGCCATTCGGGATGAGGAATGCCCCTGCCACTTTCCAGCGGATGGTCAACACCCTGCTCAAGGGACTTGAAGGGTACGCGGCCGCGTACCTGGATGACATTGCCGTCTTCAGTCCCACCTGGGAGGACCACCTAGAGCATCTAGCACAGGTGCTCAGGCGGATCCACCGGGCAGGTTTGACCATCAAGCCGGGAAAGTGTCAGCTGGCCATGAGCGAGGTCCAGTACCTCGGTCACCGGGTAGGTGGGGGAACGCTGAAGCCCGAGCCTGAGAAAGTGGAGGCCATCGCATCCTGGCCCACCCCCAGGACCAAGAAGCAGGTGATGTCCTTCTTGGGGACCGCTGGGTACTATAGGAGGTTTGTTCCATGCTATAGTAGCCTGGCAAAGCCCTTGACGGACCTCACCAAGAAGAAGCTGCCCTCTGCAGTCGATTGGACAATGGACTGCGAGACAGCCTTCCGGGCCCTAAAGGACGCCCTGTCCAGCCCGCCCGTGCTACAGGCAGCCGACTTCACGCGGCCGTTTGTAGTACAGACCGACGCCAGTGACTTCGGCCTCGGTGCGGTGCTCAGCCAGGTGGACTCTGCGAGCCAAGAGCACCCAGTCTTGTACCTGAGCAGGAAGCTGTTACCAAGGGAAGTTGCCTATTCCACGATGGAGAAGGAGTGCCTGGCCATAGTGTGGGCCCTGCAGCGTCTGCAACCCTATCTATACGGGCGCCACTTCATCGTGGAGACGGACCACAATCCCCTCAGCTGGTTGCACACCGTCTCTGGGACGAATGGGCGACTGTTGCGATGGAGCCTTGCGCTCCAGCAATACAACTTCACCATTCGCCACAAAAGGGGCCGTGACCACGGTAACGCAGACGGGCTGTCCCGACAAGGAGAGGTCGCGGACGGGCGCACGGGGGAACACCGGAGTGTGCTGCCCCCTAGCGCCCTCAAAAGGGGGGAGGTGTGAGGTAAATCCGGAGATGACGATAAATCATGACATTCAAGTCATGTCAGGAAGCCCTCTCCTGGTGTCACTACCCCCTTCCCTTCACACAACTGGTTTAGCAACAAATCCATGGCCATGTCCTGTGATATGGAAATTAGGTGGCTTTAGGACAATGGACACAGGATGACTCCCTGCCGTCACCCTGTAGTAGGAGCTGCTAGCTAGTTAGCAAGGCTATGGAAATAGCCAGACAGAACGACTCCAGTAAAAAATGGTTCATATCTCGCAAGCCATATTTCCGATAAATATGGCAACCATAAAAATGGTGTCTCCGCATGTGGACGATGCCGGCACCCCCTTTTTATGGGAACAGGACATTGGGAAATGCCCCAGGCGTGATATCAGCCAATGGGGAACTGGCAGACAGGTCATGAGTCCCCTCGTTCTGTAGCTAAATTCATAACTGTCACAATGAGAGCATTGGCGTCCGCCTACGACGCTCCCAGGCAAAGTTATAGCCAAAATCCCCTTTGCTGGATAATTCTGATCCATGCAGGGGGAGTGGCAGTGCTTCCCTGTGAGGTCACTAAGGTAGGAGGGGACCTGGATCTGCCCAGGTTGATAACCCTACTTCGGCCATTTTCCAGCGTTCTTCTGCTCGGGGGCCTGGTTGGGAAAGACCTGTGAGGAAGAATCCTAGAAACCTGGTCTACAGCGCCCCCCTGTGGCCAGACACACAAGGTAACTGATGTAATTGTATACCTGTTTGTAACCCATGCTTTATCTGTAACTGTACTCTGACATAACTGTATATTCTGTAGATTCCCTATTGTATATATTGTAGTTTCTAGTGTGCTTTAGGCGATTAAATTATATAATTAATCTTGGGCTGTTCTGTTATCTCGATCTTGAATCCCACGTCTGTGTGTTCGGCTAATAGTTACCGTAAATCGGTTGGTGGCAGCGAGTTGTGCCAAGGATTATTGTGGGGAGGCCAGTGAGATTCGGGAAGATATTATATATTCCGCCCGCGGAGGTCGGGGGAATATATACCTTACTCTCACCGGGGACCCTTCCATAATCGGCATAAGTAGTATAGCGGCCTCCTTGCTTATTGTCGGGCAATTCCATAATTGGCCTGACTATAAGAGGGGCGCTAGAGAGCGCGTCACGTGCTCTGTCTGTCGGTCGGGAGGTATAAAGTAGGGGTGACCCCCACTTGTTACCCCCCGATTGTGACGTACTGGTAGCCAGCGCGGGGGATTTCTGAGTGACCCCCCCGGTGGTTTGTGACACCGGTAAACCAAAACAGCCGGATGGACGGGTCCCGCAGCCATCTGCAGTGTTGTTGTGCTCTCCCCGGATGGCTGATGGTGTCTGTATTTCCCTGCACCTGTTAGAATGTTCTGACTCCTGTGGTTGCCCACCGGTAGTCCACTCCCCGGCGTATAGGTGCCGTAGGAGCCCGTTTTACCCGCAGGCGCTGGCCCTTGGATCTCTAGCCTGTGGCGGTGGCTGTATATCCTCACGGTGTGGACTGTTGCCTTCTGTCGGGTCTTGGTTGTTGGGAAACCCCTGGGGTTCCGGTCACACTCGGATTTGACTATTGTCGGCGGCTCCAAGCCTGGTCAGGGTCCGATGGCCCTGCTTGTGTGCTTAGCTTCACTCCGCTCCCCGGTTCGGTACCGGTGGGCCACCGCCCAACCCCGGTCCTACGGCTCTGCAGAGTTCCACTAACTCCTGCAGACGGCCACCACCGTCTGCCAACCTTGCTGTCAGTGTCTGGGCTCCGACCCAGACACTTGCAGTTCGTGTCCTCCTACTTTCACCTCCAAACTCTATCTACTGCTTTTTCCGCCTCCAGGCCTGTGAACTCCTCGGTGGGTGGGGCCAACCACCTGGCTCCGCCCCACCTGGTGTGGACATCAGACCCTGGAGGGAGGCAACAAGGGTTTTTGGTTGACTGTTGTAACTGTCTAAGGTGTGGGGTGTGTATGTTGGTATGTATGTGACTACCTGGCTAGTCCAGGGCGTCACATATACATCACCCCTCACCCTCATTCCCTATACTATATCTGTACACATCACCCCTCACCCTCTCTCCCCATACATCACCCCTCACTCCCTATACTATGTCTGTAAACATCACCCTCTCTCCTCATACATCACCCCTTACCCTCACTCCCAATACTGTTTGTATACATTACTCCTTACCCTCACTCTCTATATTATGTCTGTATACATCACCCCTCACCCTCTCTCTCCCCATACTATGTCCAAAGATACTTCCCCCTCCCCATTCTTTCTTCCCACCACACTGTGTCCACAGAGAGTTCCCTCTCCCCACCCTCTCTTCCCCATACTGTGTCTATAGATACTGCCACTCCCCATACTCTGTCCCCACCCCCCTCTGTCCCCATCCTCATGGCAATGGCGTAATCCTTGGAGTGGAAGATACTCAGCAGGATTATGGAGCAGGGAAGAGACCGGCTGGCAGAAACCGGATCTATCGGTGAGCCCTGTTACCACCCGTCAGATGGTGCATATGGCCTCCATTCAGATGAAGCCTCAGTCCTCCAGGCAGAGTGGTGAAGAGGGGTGCAGAGGAGGTAACGGTCAGGGTAATGGCTGAGGATCCTGATCCCCAGGATCACTAACCCCCAACAGTGCTGACGCAAGTCACAGTGAGACATGAGAGCCGGACTGTGCTTGTGAGATTTACAGAAAGATGCTCCAGTGGATACAAGGAGAATGAGAGCTGACAGCCTCCATGTAGGGGGTACTTCTAATACATCACTAGAAGGATAAGTCACCTCAGAGGAGAACCCAAAGTAAGGAGAACTGAGTGAGAGTGAACAGGGGAACAGTCAACGAACCAATGATCTCATCTAGTAAGAAACGCTTTCCCTCAGAGGTCTGCCTGCCTGTGCGTGTGGGTCAACCTTCAACTGTAAGGGGTACTTTGCACACTACGACATCGCAGGTGCGATGTCGGTTCAAATAGAAAGTGACGCACATCCGGCATCGCTGTCGACATCAGAGTATGTGAATCCTTTTAACTACAATTAACAAGCGCAAAAGCGTCGAAATCGTATGATCGGTGTAGCGTCGGTCATTTCCATAATTTCGGAAGGACCGATTTACGATGTTGTTCCTCGTTTCTGCGGCAGCACACATCGCTGTGTGTGAAGCCGCAGGAGTGAGGAACATCGCCTTACCTGCGTTCCGGCTGCAATGAGGAAGGAAGGAGGTGAGTGGGATGTTTACGTCCCGCTCATCTCCGCCCCCCTGCTTCTATTGGCCGCCTGCCGTGTGACGTCGCTGTGACGCCGCACGACCCATCCCCTTAGGAAGGAGGCGGTTCGCCGGCCAGAGCCACGTCATAGGGCAGGTAAGTGCATGTGAAGCTGCCGTAGCGATAATGTTCGCTACGGCAGCTATTGTCGTGGGCGGAGGGAATGCCACACTCGGGTCCGGGGTTTCTGCTGCTGCTGCTCGGTGGCTCGAGCGGTGGGCCGGACCCGGGGACTCGAACAATGCTCCTCACCCGTGAGTGAAAAGGGATGGTTTGTTTAGGGAGAGAGTTCGTGACGCCACCCACGGGACATGGTGATGATGGCACCACCGCTGCTGGTGACGGGGATCCCGGGAGAGATGGTAGGGAGCAGCTAGGATGTTGTCCCCTCCGTGGGTAGGGGTTGGTGATCCCGGGGCCCGGTGGTGTAACGGGGAGGCTGGATGGCTGGGATGCAGGGTTGCAGGGACAGCGCGGCGCGGTGCCGGATGGCACTGGTGTACTCACTCAGACAGTCAATGACAGAGTCTCTGGTAAACCAAACGGCTGGATGGACGGGTCCCGCAGCCGGCTGCAGTGTTGTTGTGCTCTCCCCGGACGGCTGATGGTGGCTGTCTTTCCCTGTACCTGTTAGAATGTTCTGACTCCTGTGGTTGCCCACCGGTAGTCCGCTCCCCAGCGTATAGGTGCCGTAGGAGTCCGTTTTGCCAGCAGGCGCTGGCCCTTGGATCTCTAGCCTATGGCGGTGGCTGTATATCCTCTCGGTATGGACTGTTGCCTTCTGTTGGGTCAAGGTTGTTGGGAAAGCCCTGGGGTTCCGGTCACGCTCGGATTTGACTATTGTGGGCAGCTCCAAGCCTGGTCGGGGTCCGATGGCCCTGCCTGTGTGCTTAGCTTCACTCCGCTCCCAGGTTCGGTACCGGCGGGCCACCACCCGACCCCGGTCCTACGGTTCTGCAGAGGTCCACTAACTCCTGCAGACGGCCACCACCGTCTGCCAACCTTGCTGTCAGTGCCTAGGCTACCCAGGCACACGCAGACGTTTTACTCCTCTCACTTTCACCTCCTGAACGAAACTGTCTGTTTTCCCGGCTCCAGACCTGTGAACTCCTCGATGGGTGGGGCCAACTGCCTGGCTCCGCCCCACCTGGTGTGGACATCAAACCCTGGAGGGAGGCAACAAGGGTTTTTTTGTCTGACTGTTGTAACTGTCTAGGGGAGGGTGTGTGTATGGTGTTATATCTGTGACTACCTGGCTAGTCCAGGGCGTCACACTATCACAAGATATTGCAGCTGCGACGGGGCGGGGACTATCGCGCTCGGCATTGCTACCATCGGCTTGCGATGTCGTAGTGTGCAAAGTACCCCTAAGTGTTGAAAACACCGACCAACTATTACTTACTACCTGTAAATAGTTATTGAACCTGTTGTCTCTAGGAAAATCCTCCATGTTGGGGGGATTTCTAATACATCACTAGAAGGATAAGTTGCCTTTGAGACGAAACACAACTCAGCCCAAAAGTAATTAGAACTGACTGATAGTCAACAGGGGGACAGTAAACGAACCAATGATCTCATCTAATAAGACAAGCTTTACCTCAGAGGTCTGCCTGTCTGGGCATGTGGGTCAACTTTCAACTGTAAGGCCGGGTACACATATCCGGCTTTTCGCCGGTTTCACGGATGCGGCACACGCCAGTACAGTATGATACAGTACAGTGGCAGCGCCGCAACGTCCGGGTCACATGCTCCGGTCACATGACAGCATGTGATCGGCGATTGCTGCGCTGCCAGTGTACTGTATATGTGGCGCCCTGGACAAGCCAGGTCGTCACAGGTACTACACCAACACACCCTACACCCCGGCTAGGCACACCTAAGTCAAACACAAATCCTTGTTGCCTTCCTCCAGGGGCTGATGTCCACACCAGGGGGTGGGCCAGGCGGTTGGCCCCGCCCATCGAGGAGTTCACAGTCCTGGAGGCGGGAAAAGGAGTCAGTCTAGTTCAGATCAGTTTTGGAATGAAGTGGTAGAGGAGCAGCCTGACTGTGTCCGGGTGTGTGGCCCAGGCACATACAGCAAGGTTGGCAGACGGTGGTGACCGTCTGCAGGAGAGGCTGATTGGAGTGAACCGTAAGGACCGGGGACGGGCGATGGCCCGCCGGTACCGGATCAGGGAGTGAAGAGAAGCCAGCACCATTCGGCAGGGCCTACGGACCCCGACCAGGCTAGGAGTCGCCGTAAAACCGGTCAAATCCGTTAGCGAAGGGAACCTCCAGGGTTTCCCAGCAGCCAAGACCCGATTGAAGGCAACAGCTCACACCATAGAGGGAAAAACACCTACAAGGCTACAGTTCCCAGGGCCAGAGCCTGCGGGCAAAAGGGGCTCCTTCAGCATCCATCCAAGCTGGGGAGCGGGTTACCGGTGGGAAGCCATTGGAACCGTAAACACAACACAGGTGCAGGGTAAGGCAGTCACCATCAACCTACCGGGAGGAGAACAACCGCAGCCGCCTGTGGGACCCGTCCATCCAGCCGTTTGTTTGACCAGAGACTCTGTGTGAATTACTGGCTGAGTGAGTACCACCGTGCCGTGCGGCACAGCACTGCCCCCGCGACCCTGCACCTCACCAGGCCCCGTAACCCGCCTGCCATCCCTAAACCCTCACCGGGGCTCCGGGACAACCAACACCCCTACCCACGGAGGGGAAAAAACAACATCCAAGCTGCTCCCTGTCATCGCTCCCGGGATCCCCGTCCAGAGCAGCGGTGGTGTCACAACTTCACCACAACCGTGGGTGGCGTCACGGACAATATCCCCAAACCACACACCAACCCCCCTTTCACTCACGGGCGAGGAACGCCGCTCGAGTCCCCGGGATCCGGCCCACCGCTCGAGCCACCACCGAGCAGCAGCAGCAGCCGGACCCGAGCAGTGGGTGAGCGCAGTGTCTCCTCCTCCGCCCGCGACATATACACTGTACTGGCGTGCGCCACATCCGTCAAACCGGCGAAAAGCTGGATATGTGTACCCGGCCTAAGTGGGGAAAACGCCGACCAGCTATACCTACCTGTAAATAGTTATTCAATCTGTTGTCGCCAGTAAAAAGCTATTCATTACCAAGGCGTAGTTGTTTTATGATTAAGGCGGGCTTTGCACGTTGCAACATCGGTAACAATGTGTTACCGATGCTGCAGCGATAGTCCCGCCCCCGTCGCACGTTCGATATATAGTGAAAGCTGCCGTAGCGATTATTATCGCTACGGCAGCTTTACACGCACATACCTGCCGTGCGACGTCCCTCTGGCCGGCGACCCGCCTCCTTCCTTAGGGGGCGGGTCGTGCGGCGTCACAGTGACGTCACACGGCAGGCGGCCAATTGAAGTGGAGGGGCGGAGATGAGCAGGATGTAAACATCCCGCCCACCTCCGTCCTTCTCATTGCAGCCGGGAGGCAGGTAAGGTGAAGTTCCTCGCTCCTGCGGCTTCACACACAGCGATGTGTGCGGCCGCAGGAACGAGGAACTACATCGTACCTGTCGTTCCCCCGGCATTATGGAAATGTTGGAGGCTGCAGCGATGATACGATGACGACGATTTTGCGCTCGTTCATCGTATCATCTAGGATTTACACACTACGACATTGCAAGTGACGCCGGATGTGCGTCACTTTCGATTTGACCCCACCGACATCGCACCTGCGATGTCGTAGTGTGCAAAGCCCGCCTAAGGATTGACTTCACCAACAACTATCACCACCATTAGACTCTACCAAAAGAGACAGCCATGGTGAAAACCATTATAGGATGGGGAATTCTGTAAATCTGGGTTTCACAGTCCTAGGTCTGAAGAATCTGGCTGCTGTAGTTCTCAGTGAGCACAGCAGTCCAGGAGGAGGTGAAGGATTACCCTAAAGTGTAACATACCATGTAAATACCTGCTAATAAGTTGATGCCAATTAAAGAAGTCCTTTTATCTGCTACAATGTAGCGCCGCCTGATATATAAGCGACTAGACCCGGACAATTCAACACCATAAAGATGAAATTGTCTCTAATTCTCCCCTCGGCCACTGAAACCTTCTACAAGGGGCCACAATGTCATTATTACCACACAGTTTAATTGTGGGGCAGATTCTACAGATTCTGACACTGATAGATCCGCTGCAATCCCCATAAATCCCAGTGAAGTGATGTTCACCCTCTGCATTTCTGCTGTTTTTCTGCAGCCGAAACACGCTCTTTTGGCAGAAAAACTGCTGCGCTCAAAACGCCCATTTTTCAGTGTTTATACTGTATTTCTCAGCATTTTTGTGGCTTTTTTTTACACTTTTTGCAGCATTTTTCAGGTGCGGGTCACGTGTGCTTTGTCTACAGTACATGTTTAAATAAAATTTGTTTTATTCTCCAAAAACACTTGAAAACACAGTAAAGAATGCTGTTGTGGTTTTTTTGCAGTATTTTTCCACTCTCATTGGTTTCTACGGATGAAAAAACGCTGATCAAATTGATTTGCTGCAGATATAAAAAATGCTGATTTAATAAATAGACAAAAAACAAATAGATGTTTCAATAACCTTAAAGAAATGTCATTTTGGCAAATAGTAAATTTTTTGGTTTCTTTAAATAAATTAGAATTTCAGATGTCTTTAATGAGCCCCTTTGTAAAAGTCTGTGTTATGGCCACAGTGTCATATTAACTAAGTTGGGTTACATACGGTAGAATTGCTCAGGTCTTAACTTAGCATAGAACGTTATTATTAAAGGGGTTGTCCAGTCTAAAATGACAAGTCTGCACTCTTTCTATGTGGCTGCAATTCCCGCAGGGTTGCCAACTATTTTTTTCTGGACAGCTTATCAACAAATCATGGACAAACAATATTTTTTACAGCCAAATTGGAAAACCATAATATATTATTAAGATTCTAATTGATTTTTGTCTACAGTCCATAATTGTGACATGAAGACATCAGCTGCATCCACTGAAAACTGTAAAATGATGAAAATTACAGTAAAACATAATTTGTATAAGTTCCTTCAGCCTCATGGATGTCTTACATTTTTTTTATAGACAGGGCAAAGGGTCCTTATTTTTACGGACTGTCCAGGAGTTTCTGTCTGGTTGGCAACCCTCCATTTCTGGCTCTGACACCGACGAATCCTCAGAGTGCACATTGAGTGCCATCTGAGGAGTCACAAGTCACATAGAGTGCTATTTTACACCAGACAACTCCTTTAACTATGTTACTGTGAGAGGAACCCCACAAATACAGAAATACCTGTGACGCCCTGGACTAGCCAGGTAGTCACAGACATAACACCACACACACCCCATCCCCTGGATGGTCACACCAGTCAGACAAAAACCCTTGTTGCCTCCCTCCAGGGTCTGATGTCCACACCAGGTGGGGCGGAGCCAGGTGGTTGGCCCCACCCACCGAGGAGTTCACAGGTCTGGAGGCGGGAAAAGAGACAGATCTGAGTAGACAGTGAAAGTGAGAGGTCAGAAACTGTCGGTGTCTGACTAGGGGCCCAGACACAAACAGCAAGGTTGGCAGACGGTGGTGGCCGTCTGCAGGAGTTAGTGGACCTCTGCGGAACCGTAGGACTGGGGTCGGGCGGTGGCCCGCCGGTACCGAACCGGGGAGCGGAGTGAAGCTAAGCACACAGGCAGGGCCATCGGACCCCGACTTGGCTTGGAACTGCCGACAATAGTCAAATCCGAGTGTGACCGGAACCCCAGGGGTTTCCCAACATCCAAGACCCGACAGAAGGCAACAGTCCACACCGTGAGGATATACAGCCACCGCCATGGGCTAGAGATTCAAGGGCCAGCGCCTGCGGGCAAAACGGGCTCCTTCGGTACCTATACGCCAGGGAGCGGACTACCGGTGGGCAACCACAGGAGTCAGAACATTCTAACAGGTGCAGGGAAAGACAGCCACCATCAGCCGTTCGGGGAGAGCACAAAAACACTGCAGCCGGCTGCGGGACCCGTCCATCCAGCCGTTTGGTTTACCAGAGACTCTGTCATTGACTGCCTGAGTGAGTACACCAGTGCCATCCGGCACCGCACCGCGCTGCCCCTGCAACCCTGCATCCCAGCCATCCAGCCTCCCCGTTACACCACCGGGCCCCGGGATCGCCAACCCCTACCCATGGAGGGGACAACATCCTAGCTGCTCCCTACCATCGCTCCCGGGATCCCCGTCACCAGCAGCGGTGGTGCCCTTTATCACCACGACCCGTAGGTGGCGTCACGAACTATCTCCCAAAACAAACCACCCCCTTTTCACTCGTGGACGAGGAGCGCTGCTTGAGTCCCCGGGTCCGGCCCACCGCTCGAGCCACCAAGCAGCAGCAGAAGCCCCGGACCCGAGCGTGGCGAGCGCGTCCCCTCCGCCCGCGACATACCCATTTCTATTAAATGTGATTTTATGGGGGTCCCGTAATAAAATGGCAAGGAGCTAGAGGTAATTTTTAACTCCTCGACTCAAAAATTGATCTATTTTTATTTGAAGATGTCAGAAGACAAAAAAGGAGCAAATTCAAGGAGCAAGTGATCAGATAGAAGCCGAGGACACAAGGAAACAGTCCAATAAAAATGTAACCACCACCGCTGATTGATACCAGTGCAGCACTTGATCTAGTCATCCATTATGAGTGACAGCATTTATTTCCTAAACCCTACGTTATTGAAGGTCAGCAGCATCAGGTCTGTAGGCAAGTCTATGATAAGTGACCTGTCAAAGGCAGACAAAGTGCAGGTTGAAGCCTGGGGCCTCTAGACAGCATCCTCTGAAAACATCACGTCATTGAACCTCATTACACAAGAAATATAGTCCTGTCATTTATCTTCATCCTCTCCTGTTATCTCTCCAATGCCTCAGCCTTAACCCATGTATGACATTTTGCTCATCGTTCTCAACATTGATGGGTCACTACGTCTTTCTCTCTTTACAGATTGTCAGACAACTAATAAGCAGTAGGGTTCAAACCATGGAACCACTACCCAAATCAAGGATGAGCAAATTCCTTGGTTATACAGTATATATAAAGTTTCTCAGCAGCAAGTCATTCATGCCAGAACTCAAATCAAATGCAGGGCCAGAATATAGGGAGGGCAAAATAGATCAATGCTTTCAGATTTCATCATCCATTGATTCCATAATCTGGATGATTCACATCTGGCTGGAAAACTCTGGACCTGAGTATAGTGATGGCCATTGTGCACTTCTCGTTGCTGGGTGGTGTTATTCTGGCACTGTGGGTACAGTCTGAAGCTCACTATTCATGACTGCTTAATGCCTTCAGATGCATTATTGAGGACCATGACTCTTTTTCTGAAAAAATCCAAGAAAAATTAAGCAATCCCTTACGATATCTCATATGAGATATGAGTAAGGATCTGTTTGATCCGAAACGCGTTCTCTGTCTTCCTTTTAATGGAGTCCTAACTATGGAATTTTAAAATGTGAAATAAAGTTTTGGAATTTTTTTATCGTTTGGGATTGCTGGATTTTTCTTGGATTTTTTGGATTGCTTCTTCTGGTGACCAGCTGGACTCTGATCCGTGCATCCCTTTCTCTATACCAGGAATTACCGATTGTGGTGAAGTGGATGATAAGTATTTTTGGTTTCTTTGTTATAACTCTTTTTCTGACCCTCTCAGGGGCTATGTTAAAACTATAGGAGGCTCAGAGAGTTTAATCCAATCCTTCAAGCCAGTATGATCCAAATGTTCCTATTCTACTCTAAAGAATAGAGGAATTATGTTTGGGGGAAGGTCCCAGCATACATCCTTTTCTAATATTACACTTTACATCTCTTTATCCATTTACAGAATAACCTTTTTAAATTTAGCAGTTATTTCTAGTACTTTTATATAAGGTCCCTAAATAGTAACATCTCCTGTGTCAGCGTTACTGGCGTGACTAATGGCTGGCTCGCTAATAACAGCTAACATTGTGTACGATGGGGTATTAAGTAGGACAGCTGGACTCCTTACAGGGTGTCAGTTTTAGTAAGATTTTTTGATGCGCATAATGCAGAATAACAGGGTTATAATTTGGAAAGAAAAATAATCAATGCTCATGTGCCGCCCCCCTGCCAGCAGCCGGCGCTGCTCGGGTCCGGGCCTTCTGGGGTGGTGGCTCGAGGGCCTCCGGACCTGGGGGTCTCGTGGACACGCCGAATGAAAGGGGGGAACGTAGATGTACGGGCTAGGCCGTATTAAGTTCGTGACGCCACCCATGGTGTGTGGTGAGGTGGGACACCACCGCTGCAGTTGTAGGGCACCCGGGGGAGATGTTGTGCAGCCAGTTGTTAACCCCTCCGAGGGTAGGGATGGTGGCCCCGGTGTCTCTGTGCAGGGCATAGCGACCGCAGGGTATATTTGTGTACTCACTGTTAATAAACCACACAATTCTCTGGTAAACCAAGGTGATGGTGGCCCGTGCCACGGCCGGTCCCCCACCCGGCTTGTGGTCTCTATCCTTTTCTCTGCACTGTTTTGTGTAAGGTGGACTTCCTAGCGTGAAACTCAGGAGTCCGCTCCCGGCTGGATGTGGCCTAAGGAACCTTGCCCGCAGATGCTGGCCCGTGGGATCTATGGGCCCTGGCGGTGACCTCTTATCCCTATCGGTGGGCTATTGTCTTCTATGATGGACTTTGGGTGGGACAGGACCTCTAGTCCTGGCCTCAATCGGTGAATTAACCAGTCCGCTTGGTTCCGGCTCTGGCTTCAGGGTCCGAGTATCCCCCTTTGTGCTACGGTTTCCGGGTCGGTTCCCCGTGTCGGTACCGGCGGGCTACCGTCTTCCCGTCTCCTTCTGACGGAGACCACCATCTGCCTGCTAGCCAGTGGCACCAGGGCTCCTACCCTGGTACCGTTCAACTTGAACTTTCCTGCTGGAGCTACACTTAGCTCCAGCCCACACTCCTCTCTAAACTGAACTCCAAACTTAATCTGCTTGTTTTCCCGCCCCGGGCTGTCTGGACCTCTGGGTGGGCATGACAGGCCAGCCCACTGGTGTGTCTATCTTTCCCTAAGGGGGGTGACTAGGGTTTTTGGTTGGCTGTGTGTTTCCTAGTGATGGAAGGTGCTATGCGGGGGGCTATTTGTGACTACCTGGTTTTGCCAGGGTGTCACATTTCCCCCTTGGTTTAATACAGACCGTCCGACCACCACCATTTATTGAACTGGAAAAGATAAAAGGGTAAACAGTTTACAATTATAATAACATATTTACAATCAAGTATATTTTGGTTTCTTCCCTTACGGGAGGCATGTTACTTTAACGTTGCACATTTAATACCGGGACAGGACGGACCAGGTCCTTCTCATCTCACCCACCCAAAACAACCTGCCCCCTGGTGCCATCGCTAAGCACTGGTGCGCACCCCTTGCCCAAGTCCAGGACAGGTCCGGGTGTTGCCCAAACGGGCCGGGTAAAAAGTTCCTTTCCCGGCAGTCTTTCTCAAGGGCCCCACGCCCAGGGGACCCCTGAGCAGGAGGGTAGTCACCGGTTTTTCTGGTGACAGGGCCTCGGCCGACTCTACCGCAGGCCCATCCTCCAACCAGCCTCTCCAGAGACTGCGGCTTGGTGAGAAGGTTGGTCGGGGGCTATTTACAAAACCCAAAAGTTTATGGGCTGGCCCGCAAGTTCAAAGCCATTGTGTTTTTTTTAACTGAAACATGGGCTGCTGGCGGCTTTCACTGGCTGGTCCTCGCGGTCCGATGGAACAGATACCGCTGCTGGTGTTGGTGGCAGCAGACCGAGCGGGGTGTCAGCAACAGGTACGGGTGGCGAGGGAGGCAGCGTAGCGGGCAGGAACAGACCGGGCCCCTCGGCCTGGTCGGCCGCTCCCTGGGGGACATAGGGGTGTGGGTCACTTACCCGCTCCTCCGAGGCTGCTTCCACTTCACGGACCCGAACGGCTGCGGCCAACTCCACCATCTCGGGCGTCCATCTTTTGAGAAGTAAGCTCGCCTGTGCCTGGATCCGGCGGCACATACGCTCCGTCTGGGCTTCCACCCAGTCGGCTGTTCTGGGCACAGGCTCCTTCACTACGGGCTTGCCAGACGGGTCGGCCATGCTGCACGGTTGGTGGTATCCAGGAACAAGAAGGGTGGCAGGGTCCTGGAGTCCCTGCCCTTTATCTGCTTGGTCACATGTCGCAGAATCTTCACCCGCCCCCCCCTTGGTCTTTTGCCAGCACTTCTTTCTGCAGCCTGTTAGTTTCGTTTTTCGACTTCTGGCTCGCTTTCCAGCCGCGTTCCCAGGGGGCGGGGCTTCGGCTTTCGTGCCCTTTTCTCGGGGAAGAAGACACTGTGCTGTAGTTTTTGCACCCAAAATGGCGGCAAAGATGGCGACTTCTGAAAATTTTGCAACGGATCACCGCTGACTGTCCAATACAATGCGCATTTCCACAAGGTAAGTGGTTAGGTAAGTATCCTGTTCATGACGCCATGTTTTGGGGTGTGCCGCCCCCATGCCAGCAGCCGGCGCTGCTCGGGTCCGGGCCTTCTGGGGTGGTGGCTTGAGGGCCTCTGGACCCGGAGGTCTCGCGGACATGCCGAATAAAAAGGGGGAACGTAGATTTACGGGCTAGGCCGAATTAAGTTTGGGACGCCACCCACGGTGTGTGGTGAGGTGGGACACCACCGCTGCAGTTGTAGGGCACCCGGGGGAGATGTTGTGCAGCCAGTTGTTAACCCCTCCGTGGGTAGGGATGGTGGCTCCAGGACCCGGTGTCTCTGTGCAGGGTATAGCTACCGCAGGGAGTGTTTGTGTACTTACTGTTAATAAACCACACAATTCTCTGGTAAACCAAGGTGATGGTGGCCGGTGCCGTGGCCGGTTGCATTCAGATCCCCCACCCGGCTTGTGGTCTCTATCCTTTTCCCTGCACTGTTTTGTGTAAGGTGGACTTCCTAGCGTGAAACTCAGGAGTCCGCTCACGGCTGGATGTGGCCTAAGGAGCCATGCCCGCAGACGCTGGCCCATGGGATCTAAGGGCCCTGGCGGTGACCTCTTATCCCTATTGGTGGGCTGTTCTATGAGGGACTTTGGGTGGGACAGGACCTGTCCTCAATCGGTGAATTAACCAGTCTTCAGGGTCCGAGTGCCCCCTTTTGTGCTACGGTTTCCGGGTTGGTTCCCCGTGTTGGTAACGGCGGGCTACAACCCTGGCCCTGTCCACCTCGGTTCTGCCGAGCCGTCTCCTGCTGACGGAGACCACCGTCTGCCTCCTAGCCAGTGGCACCAGTTCTCCTACGCTGGTACCGTTCAACTTGAACTTTCCTGCTGGAGCTACACTTAGCTCCAGCCCACACTCCACTCCAAACTGAACTCCAAACTTAATCTGCTTGTTTTCCTGCCCCGGGTTGTCTGGACCCATGGGCGGGCGTGTCCCAACCACCTGGTCACGCCCACTGGTGTGTCTATGTTTCCCTAAGGGGGGTGACTAGGGTTCCTGGTTGGCTGTGTGTTTCTTAGTTAGGGAAGGTGTTATGCGGGGGCCTATTTGTGACTATCTGGTTTTGCCAGGGCGTTACATTCAGTTCATGGTATATTAACTACTACAAAAAAATATGCTTCTTGCTGTTATCACTCAGATCTCTGAGGCTCCTACATAGCAAATCTATGTAGGCATAGTCGCAAGGGTAAGAAATCACTTTAACCAGATGAAGTTGCAATCTAGGAGTCCTGGAAATTACTATGCCAATACCAAAGGAAGAGCCCGGACTGCTGACCCGAAGGGGCTCAAGGGAGGGCTACATGACTAGGAGGGATGCTAGGCCATAGGGTTAATAAGGGGTTAATGGAGAAGTCAGTTTGGGCGCGAAATTTGGGGGTGGTGCTAAGGGGCAGCTAGGATCAGGGGTCAGTGTGATTGGTCAGGGGGTGGTGCTATAGGGGGTAGTATATAGGGCAGGTCAGAGGGGGGGTGGGCCATTCCTACCTGGACGGTGACTGTAATCGTTGGGGCTGGATCCCGAAGATGGAGGACTTCATGGCACAGATGAAGAGGATGGCGGAGCAGCGTGGACAGCGGTGGATGGACGAACAGCTCCAGCGATGGTCCGGCGTCGGTGAGGAAGATGGGACCCCCCTGCCTCCGAAGCGGCAGCGAAGAACGCGGCCTCCGGAGCGACTCAGCCCTGAGATGACGCCGAGGAGCCGGCAGCGGAGACGGAGCCCAAGTGGACGTGCGGCGGTGGATCCGGGAGCCGGGACGTCGCGAGGCCCCGGCCGGAAGTCGGGCCGCGGGCACCAAGGCAGCGGGGCGGTGAGCGACATGGCCGGCCTCCCCTCCTCTTCCGGTTCGCGGCGCACGGCAGTGACGCGCGTGTCGCGGCCGCGTGACCCGGCGCGGTCACCTGACCCGGCGCGGTCACCTGACCCGGCGCGGTCACGTGACCCGCTGCGCTCGCGTGGCCCGGCGTCCCCTTGTGCTCCGGCGGGCTCACCTGACCCGGCGCGCTCACCTGACCCGCCGCGGTCACGTGGGGCGGCGCGGTCACGTGGGGCGGCGCGGTCACGTGGGGCGGCGCGGTCACGTGGGGCAGCGCGGTCACGTGGGGCGGCGCGGTCGCCTGACCTGGCGCGGTCACCTGACCTGGCGCGGTCATGTGACCCCGCGTACTCACGCGTCCCCGCGATCCGGCAGGCTTGCCTGACCCGGTGTGGTCACCCGACCCGCCGCGGTCGCGTGGGCCGGCGCGGTCGCGTGGGTCGGCGGGGTCGCGTGGGCCGGCGGGGCCGCATGTGCCAGCGGGGTCATGGGGACCAGCTGGGTTGCGTGGGCCAGCGGGAACGCAGGGCACAGAGGAGGCCGCAGTGGCAGCGGCAGCAAGGGCCAGGAACAGAGCGGGGCCTATGCAGGAGCATGGGGTCCCAGTGTCGGCGGGGGAGTCCGTACGGAGACGGCCCGGATCAGCGGGGCCCGGCCTTGGATCACAGAGGATGGACAGCGATGGGACGGCGTCGGGATCAGCTGGAGCACGCGGGGATGCCGGACGGCATGCCCCAGGCGGTGATTACATGGCAGAGCCAGCGTCTGGATCGTCGCGGACGGCGCGGAGGATGGATGGTGCTGCGGGCGGACGAGGCCTAAGGTCGAGTCTGCCGGACGGCGGGCTCCCTGGGCCTGGGTCCAGTGAGGAGGATGAGGCCACCTTGGAGGAGGACGTCGCGGAGGATGACACCGGGGACCAGATCGTGGAGGTCGGCGAAGCGGCTGGAGTGCGACGCGGAGGACATGTGACGGCTGTTTCGGGATCTTCTCGGAGTCAGCCTGGTAAGACCACGGTTTTTCCTATTTCTCGTACACCTGGTTTGGCTATGGATGGTGTGTTTGGTGATATGGATGGCGTGCAGGGCGTGAATGTGGTTGGTGGTACGGGTGGTTTGCTTGGTGGCCCGAGTGGTGGGCAGGTCATGAATGCGGTGACGGGTGACGGCAGTGTGGCAGCTGAGTTGTTGAGGTTGGTCAGGGGTTTGTTTGCCCCTGTGGGGGGCCCTAGCATGGTGTGGCAGGGAGCGACGGGGCAGGAGGTTGTGACTCCTGCGGTTGGAGGGGTTGCTAGTGGCAATGTGGTTGGTGAGCCGGTGGTGGCGGCTCCCGCGGCCGCAGCTGCGGCTCCCGCGGCCGCAGCTACGGCTCCCGCTGCCGCAGATGCGGCTGCAGTGGACATTGTTCGATTAGATGACAAGGCGAGAGGGGAAGTGTATGTCTGCTTTGATGGACCGTTGGGGGCGCATCTGAAGCAGGAGACCAGGGAAAAAATATGGAAGGATGAATATGTTGAAATATTCTCATTGCTTCCGTTGGAAAAGTTTAATCTGGATCGGGTTAAACCGGATGAGAGCAAGAAGGACGAGGAAGAACGGCGGCGTTATCGCCTTATTCCTCGCACTTTTCAGAACTGGTTGCAGGCCTTTGTGATACTGGCCAGTGTGGTGGGGGAAAAGGCTCCGGATAACTGTTCGGCGCTTTTTTGTTATCTGGATTCTATCTGTGAGGCGTATAGGACCTATGGGGGGACTGCTTGGCTAAGATATGACGAGCAGTTTCGCCAGAGGAAGGCGGTCAGACCCAGTTTACGGTGGGACCACAAAGAAATTAGTCTATGGATGCGGCTGATGGCTGCACCGAAGTCGGCATCGCAGTCCTTTCCAGGGGGCACCGGCGGGGGATCATTTGGCACCTCGCCGGGGCCCAAAAAGGGCGTTTGCTGGCAGTTCAATGAAAAGGAATGCCGGTTTGGTTCCTCCTGCCGATTCAAGCACGAGTGTTCGGGCTGTGGTGGCACCCACAGTCACCTTAAGTGCTTCCGGAAGGGAAAAGGGAAGGCCGCTGAGTCTTCGTCAAAAAGGGAGGACCCCGGTGAGGGTAGATCGGATGGCGCCGTTTCTAAGTAGATACCCGGATCGGGTGTCGGCGGAATTGTTGAGTGAAGGTTTTAGTTTTGGTTTCAAGATACCGTCTGTGGTTAAGACGGGAGAGATTCGTTTGAAAAATTTACAGTCGACTCGCCTGCATGGTGAGATTGTTGCGGATAAGTTACAGAAGGAGGTGGAACTAGGACGGATGGCGGGGCCTTTTGATGCCCCTCCATTGCCGGACTTGGTTGTGTCCCCGTTGGGGTTGGTCCCGAAAAAGGAACCTAACAAGTTTCGGCTTATCCACCATTTGTCCTATCCTACTGGCAGGTCGGTGAACGACGGTATTGATCCTGAGCTGGTTTCAGTATCGTATGTCCGTTTTGATAAGGCGGTGGAATGGTTAAGGAAGTTGGGTTGTGGTTCGCTTTTGGCGAAAACGGATATAGAAGCGGCCTTCCGCCTGTTGCTGGTGCACCCGGACAGTTTTCACCTGTTGGGGTGTTGGTGGGAGGACAAGTTTTATGTAGATTGTTGTTTGCCTATGGGCTGTTCAATTTCATGTTCCTATTTTGAGAAGTTTAGTTGTTTATTGGAATGGGTAATTAAGGAGGAGGCGGGTCTAGATTCAGTGTTGCATTACTTGGACGACTTTTTGTGCATGGGACCTGCTGGATCCTCGCAGTGTTCCCTTTTGCTTCGGACAGTGGAGCAGGTTGCTCGCCGCTTTGGCGTTCCGTTGGCGCCTGAAAAGACGGAGGGTCCGGTTACTGTTTTGAAATTCCTGGGTATCGAGCTGGATACGGTTGCCATGGAGTGCCGCTTGCCGGAGGACAAGCTGGCGGATTTGAGGCGTTGCGTTCAAGGGGCCATTGAGGCCAAGAAGATTCGTTTACGGGACTTGCAGTCCCTGTTGGGGAAGTTGAATTTTGCGTGTAGGATTTTGCCGATGGGAAGAGTTTTTTCCCGTCGTTTGGCTCAAGCCACTACCGGTGTGTTGCACCCTTTGCATTTTGTGCGTTTGAAGGTGGAGCACAAGGCGGACCTGAGAGTGTGGTCCCGTTTTTTGCAGCTGTATAATGGACGGTCATTGTGGCTTCGCGAGGTGGTGTCAAATGAGGAGTTGGTACTGTATACGGACGCGGCGGGATCCAGTGGTTTTGGCGCATATTTTGGGGGGAGATGGTGTGTCGGCAGGTGGCCTGATTCGTGGCGGGTTTGCGGTTTGACTAGGAATTTGGCCCTGTTGGAACTTTTTCCTATTGTCGTGGCCATAGAGGTTTGGGGACAGGATTTGAAAGACAGGAAGGTGCGTTTCATGTGTGACAACCTGGGGGTCGTTCAGTGTGTTAACAAGTTGACAGCTGATTCCCCCCCGGTGGTGGATCTCCTGCGTCATTTGGTGCTGAAATGTCTGGAGTTGAACTTGTGGGTCTGCGCTGTACATGTGCCGGGGGTGCTGAATTCTGTGGCTGATGCTTTATCTCGCTTCCAGTGGGACCGCTTTCGAATGCTGGCGCCGGACGCGGAGCAGCAGGAGACCGTGTGGCCCGTCTGGTTGTGGGACCTGGTTTGCAGCCGGCCTGGGAATTGATCAGACATTCGGTGGCACCCAGTACGTGGCGCAGCTATAATTCAGCGTGGGACCGTTGGCTCGAGTTGGTTGATGAGGTGGGAGGTGATGTACCTGAAGGTGACAGAGTTTATTTAGTTTTGTTCATGATGGGCAGGGCTAAGGAAGAAGGCCTTTCGTGGTCGGCCGTGGCGGGCAGGTTGGCGGGCATTGCTTTCTTTTTCAAGTTACTGGGCTGGAAGGATGTTACGAAGGATTTCTGGGTGCGCCAGGCGCTGAAGGGTTACCGTAGGGCGGGGGCGCGCCGAGACCTTCGGCGCCCGGTATCTTTTGAGCTGCTGGGCAAGCTGTTGTCGGTTTTGCCTCGGGTGTGCTGTTCGGAGTATGAATGCCAGTTGTTCGGGACCGCTTTTGTTTTGGCCTTCTTTGGGGCGTTTAGAATTAGTGAACTGGTGAGCAGAAACACGAGGAGTCACGGAGGTTTGTTGTTGGAGGACGTGGAATGCGGTATGGATGTGGTACGGTGTTGCTTGAGACGGTCAAAGACGGACCAGCTGGGTAGAGGTCGGATGGTGGAACTATGGAGTGTACCTGGTTTAGCGGAATGCCCTGTCAGATGGTTGTCGGCGTTTTTAGAAGTGAGGGGAACTCGCCCGGGGTCCCTTTTGTCCCACCAGGACGGGTCAGCCTTGTCTAGTTACCAATTTGTCTGCATCTTTCGGAGGTGCCTGCAGTGTTGCGGTCTCAACGAGGCTGAGTTCGCGTCGCATTCCTTTCGGATTGGGGCTGCGACTCAGGCGGCTCGTTGGGGTCTGGGCGCGCAGGCTCTCCGTAAGATTGGAAGATGGGACTCGGCCAGGTTTAGATCTTACGTCCGGCCGCACTTGTTGTGAGATATTGGTGGGGGGGGGGGTCGGGGGCGGTATTTGTTTGGTATTCATTACCCCTCTTTTTTCTTCCTCGTGCCCCCCCCCCCCCTCCGTGTTGTCACCTTTTTGTTTTGTAGGTTTACCATTGTTGGTGTGGGTGCTCGGCCACTCATACGTGTATTGGGGGGCGTTTCGTGCGGGAATACGACCGGACGGCCGCCAGTTGGGGGTCCCCAGGGAAAAGGCGACTGTGCGATGGATCGGGGTCAGGGGCATGCTGTGGAGTGAGGTGTTGCCTACCTGGCGCCACCATTCGCAGTTGGACAGAGCACCGGACGTGGTAGTACTACACGCGGGTGGGAATGACCTGGGTCTCCGGGCTTCCAGGGACCTGATACAAGACATAAAATGTGACTGCCTGCGGCTCCTGTCTTCCCACCCGGGTCTAATAATTGTCTGGTCTGATATGGTGGCGCGGCTGGCATGGCGGCACGCTAGGTCGGTGGAGGCAGTAAACAGGGCGCGAAGCAAAGTGAATCGGGAGATTGGGCGGTTCATTTCCCGGGTCGGGGGTGTCTCTGTTCGACACCCGGAGTTGGAAGCGGCGTCCGCCGACTTGTTGCGCCGGGACGGGGTCCATTTAAATTCGGTGGGAAATGATATTTGGGCCTTAGGGCTGATGGAGGGGGTTGAGAAGGCTTTGTTGGTGTGGGAGGACTCGCGCGCACAAGGGGTCATGCGCACTCGCGGTGGCGGAAAGGAGGGGGGTGTCTGAAGGTGGGGGTTTGCACAGAGGAGAGGACGGAACCCAGTGCCGGAGCGGGTTACCTCTAGCGGTGCAATTGTTTGGTAAACGGGTCCTTGCTGGGTTGAGTCTCAGCGGGACATAGTGTGGGCAACATCTGGCTTGGGCTCTCGAGTCGGTGTGTTGCTGCTGAGGGTCAGGAGATGGGCTGATGTTGCAAAGAACATTTTGGTTAACCTTCAAGTACCCCCCCCTTCCTTTTCGGGGGTTCTTCAATGAAGAATTGTATTGTTACATGGCTTATGTTTCTGTTACGAATAAATGGGGCTGCTGTGGCCTTTATATCCAACGTCACGCAGTGTTTGTGTTTATTTTAGATAAGAACCCTAGGGGGTAGGGGGTTGTTGGGGAAGGTCAAAGGCCTTCAGTCAGACATTCCGGAGTCAAGGAAGAGCCCGGACTGCTGACCCGAAGGGGCTCAAGGGAGGGCTACATGACTAGGAGGGATGCTAGGCCATAGGGTTAATAAGGGGTTAATGGAGAAGTCAGTTTGGGCGCGAAATTTGGGGGTGGTGCTAAGGGGCAGCTAGGATCAGGGGTCAGTGTGATTGGTCAGGGGGTGGTGCTATAGGGGGTAGTATATAGGGCAGGTCAGAGGGGGGGTGGGCCATTCCTACCTGGACGGTGACTGTAATCGTTCCCGCCCGCCCGCCCTGATTGTGGATTCGACATCAATGAAGAAAAGAAGGAAGATCGTATTTGTCGCAGCGGCGGAAAGGAGGGGGGTGTCTGAAGGTGGGGGTTTGCACAGAGGAGAGGACGGAACCCAGTGCCGGAGCGGGTTACCTCTAGCGGTGCAATCGTTTGGTAAACGGGTCCTTGCTGGGTTGAGTCTCAGCGGGACATAGTGTGGGCAACATCTGGCTTGGGCTCTCGAGTCGGTGTGTTGCGGCTGAGGGTCAGGAGATGGGCTGATGTTGCAAAGAACATTTTGGTTAACCTTCAGGTACCCCCCCCCTTCCTTTTCGGGGGTTCTTCAATGAAGAATTGTATTGTTACATGGCTTATGTTTCTGTTACGAATAAATGGGGCTGCTGTGGCCTTTATATCCAACGTCACGCAGTGTTTGTGTTTATTTTAGATAAGAACCCTAGGGGGTAGGGGGTTGTTGGGGAAGGTCAAAGGCCTTCAGTCAGACATTCCGGAGTCATGAATAGTTCAACTCTGACATCCTCCTTCAGTGGTTATTACTGTTGGTAACAAATTATCTCATGGCAATAGAGTATTTTAGGTGGTGAACAACCCCTTACCAAGATGGTACTCTTTTGTCTTTGGTGCAGGCTCAGGAACTAAGCCCGCATCTTTCCCAGCAGATGATGACTGCTTTATTCAGCCATTGTGCTGCACGTGTAGCTGAGCTCTGATGTGATGCTCTTAACCTCTTTATCAATTTCTGAAAGTAGAGAATGGACTGCGAGTCTGGGGAAAAACGCCCCATCATCTAGTCAAAGGGATCATTTACATATGATAAGTGGACTTTAGAAATACTTTGTAAAGATCTGGTTATGTGTGCAAGGTAATAAAGGGACTATTAAGGCCGCTTTACAAACAACAACATCGCTAACGAGATGTCGTTGGGGTCACGGAATTCGTGACGCACATCCGGCCTCGTTAGCGACGTCGTTGCGTGTGAAACGCAGGAACGACCGTTAACGATCAAAATTATTTACTTTATTGTTGATCGTTGACCCATCGTTCCATTCCCAAATATCGTTGCTGTTGCAGGACGCAGATTGTTCGTCGTTCCTGCGGCAGCACACATCGCTACGTGTGACACCGTAGGAACGAGGAACAACCTCGTACCTGCGGCCGCCCGCAATGAGGAAGGAAGGAGGTTGGGTGAGATGTTACGTCCCGCTCATCTCCGCCCCTCCGCTTCTATTGGACGGCTGCCGTGTGACGTCGCTGTGACGCCGCACGAACCATCCCCTTAGAAAGGAGGCGGTTCGCCGCCCACAGCGTCATCGCAGGGAAGGTAAGTACGTGTGACGAGTGTAAGCGATGTTGTGTGCCACGGGCAGCGATTTTGCCCGTGACGCACAACCGACGGGGGCTGGTACTTTCACTAGCGATCTCACTAGCGAGATCGCAGTGTATAAAGTGCCCTTAAGGGGCTATGTGTGCACACTGTTTTTTGACACTGCATTTTTGTGGGTTTTTGGCCACTAAAAATGCACAAAAACGCATAAAAACGCCCCGCGGCAAAAACGCACAAAAACGCTTCGGTTAGGCTATGTGCGCATGCTGCGTTTTTTTGATGCCGCGATTTGGTGCGTTTTTGGCTGCGTTTTGCTGCGTTTTTGATCTCTGCGTTTTGCTGTGTTTTTCCAATGCATTGCAAGGGGGAAAAACGCAGAAAGACGCAGGAAAGAACTGACATGTCCATTTTTTTTTTTAAGCTCAAAGACGAAGCTTAAAAAAAAAGTTGTGTGCGGACAGCAAAAATGAAAACTCATAGACTTTGCTGGGGAAGCAAAGTTATACAGTTCTGAGCCCAAAAATGCACCGCAAAAACGCTGCGAAAAATGCACTGTGCGCACATAGCCTTAGGCAGGGAATTTAGACAGGATGATAAAACTACTAGGGGTTTGGGAGGCACAAGGGTCATGTCAGGTTCAAAAACTATGCATGTGTGGTAGTTCTGTAATCGTAATGACTACGAGAATCATACTGTCAGGTCATGTTTATGATACAAGATCCAAAAGACTATTGCGGAATTGCGTATTTTTTATTTATTTTTTTCTGCTAGTTTGCCGCAATTTTAATTGTTTTCTCATTTTTCAGCACATCACATGTTAAAATGTCTGATGTCATTCAAAAGTACAACTCGTCCTACACAATATAAGATCTCATATGGTATGGTGAACAAAAAAAAAAAGTTATGGCTTTTGAAAGAAAGTGAGAAAGGAAAAAAGTGCAAAACTTGAAAATGACCATATAGGGAAGGGTTAAAAACCAACATTGCTAGGTAAACTGACTTTCCTATATTATTTTCATATTGAGGATCAATAATCCTTTATGGGGATCTCAAATTAGAAACGATGTGATGTTTCTACTACCAATATACAATGTGATTGCAGACTGAGCATTGATACCTAAACTATAGCATGCCACAGAGCCAATGTCATGGTTTTCTTCAGCCTCTATAGATGGACTGTACTCCGTTCTATTCCTTCTCTGGACCTCCCCATTTCCTCTCCCTCGATGAATCGCATGATATAATATTACATGTTTTGTTAATCCCTGAATCCAAGTCTGACAGCTGCATATGTGACGGGACAAGCTGTACTGTCTGCTCCAGACATATCCCTGGGTACAGCACGTGGCTTTGTACAGGATTTGGTTGGAGCAAGCTCTATCTGTCTGTTTAGGCACTGTAACATTGAGCCACAGTCTTGAGGAAAACAAAGTATTTAATTCTATGGTTTTGCATATCAGGATATATTACAAAAATCTTATTACTGTTACAGTTGCCGAGGAGCGGCGAGCATCCGGGAGTGGACCCACTGGGCAGTACACCGGACTCCCCTGGAGTAGCTAACCTAGAGCTAACCCCTATATAGGGATTGTCAGGCGCAGCTCCAAGGGGCCTAAATGCACAACAGCCAGGACCAGTGGAGTCGGCTCTGACAGACTGCTGGGACTCTGAGGTCCGCTACGGGTAAGCTCAGGCATGGCAGCACGGATGTGAAGACTCAGATGTGGCGTCACAAAGGTGGTAACTCGGACGTGGCAGCACGGAGGTAGTGGCAGCAAGCAGGCTCTAAGAAGAGGCACATGTTAGCGGAAACAAGACACTGGTACTAGGGCCCGAGACACTGAACTAGACACAGTAGCGGGTATGGGACCTGAGAACTAGCAACACATTAAGTATAGGCAACGTTGCTCAGGCACCTCCCCTAAGGGGAGGCAGTCTAAAATACCTTTAGGGTGATCGTTGACCTCAGGGGTCACTTCCGGGTAATAGGACGCTAGCTGTTTAAGAAAGGGGGTGTGGCCACACGTGCATCCTACAGGTACTCACAGAAGGCCTGCATGTGGCCTGGAAGCAGAAAGCGGCTGTGGCAGGCCCTGGGCAGAACGGGATGCCTAGGACTGCCAGACTGGTGAGAAGAACAGCATTCCCGCTGTGACATGCGGAGTGTGCGGGGGTGCTGCGCTGAGACTGGGCACTACAATCACAATGTTATAAAATTAGGTAAATGTAACCTCAGATGAACAACACAACATAGCAAATTACACCGTGTTGTTATTTAAGAAAAACTAAGCCTAAATGCATACCTCCCAACATTTAAAGATGAGAAAGAGGGACAAAGCGCCTAGTGCGCCGCGCCAATTTTAGGACATGCCCCTAACCACACCCATTTTGCAATCTGTCACGCCCACATCCAATCCTTTTCAGCACTGCTGATCACATTGTTTAAGGCTGCGTGCTCACGATCAGTGTTTGCAGCATTTTGGATGTAGCGTGTTTTTGCTGTGTCCAAAACGCTGCGTTGTACAGTACAAGCACAGTCTCCTGCGTTCTCCTGCGGAGGAGACGTGCAGCCCCGCAGGTCAGGACCCGCTGCCTCCAGGACACAGCGAGTCCTGATCATAGGCACAGGCAGCTGCGGTCTCCTGCATTCTCCTGTGGAGGAGACGTGCAGCCCCGCAGGTCAGGACACGCTGCCTCCAGGACTAAGTGAGTCGTGATCGTGGGTACAGGCATAGCACATATACGGTACATATTTGAAGACAAATTCCCTAAAATACATATAAACAGACAAATCTATACACAGTCATCTACACTGACATACATAGATGTATACATCATACATATACACACATTGGAGGTAATAATATGGGGAAGCCGGCAGCAGCCGCACTCACCTACCCCGCTTGTCTCTGTCCAGCTCCTCCTCGGCATGTGATCACTTGGCATCACTTTAACAGACCTAGCCACGCACAGTGCACACTGACACCGCTGTGTATGTATCACAAGGGAGAATGGGGGTTTTATATACTATATATATATATATATATATATATATACACTGTATATATACAGTATATACATCACAGGAGGGGCTGGGGGCTACAGTATGTTCAGCACAGGAGGGGCTGGGGGCTACAGTATATACAGCACAGGAGGGGCTGGGGGCATAGACAGTACTTGAGGGGGCATACATATTAGGCCTGTTTCAGATGTCAGTGATTCTGGTATGTATGTGCTAGTTTTTATACGTACCAGAATCACTGACCTATGCAGATCCATTATAATCAATGTGTCTGCACACACATCAGTGATTTTTCACTGACCGTATCTCCGTGTGGCGTACATGCCTATCCGTGATTGCCGCACAGAAACATGTCCGTTTTTTTTCTGGCATCACTGATGTCCCACGGACCACACTATGGTGTGATCCATGAAACACGTACCAGAAAAACACGGACATTTAAAATAAAAAGCTTTTTCAACTCACCTTCTCCAGCGATGCTGAGTTCGGCAGCTGCTCTCTGCTTCTTCCTGCCTGGTTCATTATGGCATGCATATTCATTTATGCAGCCAGAGCCGAGAGACGTGCTGGGATTTGCTGTGGGGGAGTGTGGCGCCCCTGAGGCTTCCATTGCCACAGAGATATTGCACCCTTGCCAGAGGTGTGGTATTCCATGCAGGGTAGGAATGGGGTCAACTACCGGTGTACAGACTAAACTTGCACACACCAATTGGTAGGCATACACCGGGTCAGGGATAGTGGCAGCAACCCCCATAGATGTTTAGCTCATGGGGCTGTAAGTCCCATCACTGGTCCCAATGCTGTGGGTGGGGCCTAGTCAGTGGGTGTGTGGGAGGAGTCAGAAAGTGAGAGTAGACAAAGGGAACTGGGAAGTTCAAGTTCAGTCAGCCTGTCAGACAGTGAGAGAGAAGGAGTGAGGAGGTGGGCTGTCAGGATAGGACAGCAGACAGAGGAGACAGAGACAGAAGGAGGTTCCTGGTGAAGACCCTGGGGTCTAGTTAGGCCCAGGTGATACCCAAAGAAGGAAAGGATTCCAGGGCCACGGAAGGGCAATTGTCCCGTGACCTGTTCCACTGACAACATCGGGTGGAGGGATCTGGCTGCATTCAGGGATGGACCCTAGACAGAGGGAAGAAAGACAATTCCTCAAAAGTAAAACTGAAGGCCTGGGAGATCGTTGCAAGCGCCCAGGGCCACATCCCGCCCCAGACCCCCGGTGAAGAGGGCAAGATACGACTGCGCTCAGCCCCCTTTGTACAGGCCCTGTAGTGGAGGCCAAGACCATCTAAAACAGTTGAAGGCTAGGAAGTCAGTCAGAAAAGGACACGCAACAAGGGGTACACTGGGACTGACCCTTGACCTATCCGGGATCGGCGGCGGCCCCTGACAGCGGATCCTGGCACTCCGTGGGCAACCGGTCCGCGGCCGAATTGAACTGAACAGTGAGTAAAACATCTGAACTGCAAGCCTATGTTGTCTGGTTTATCCTACACCTCGTCCATAAACACCATAGACTTTACCAAGCATTAAAGGTTGCCCCGGGGTATCCGCTCTACCTGTGGAGAGCAAGAAACACCTTAGCTGCCATAACATCAGCCCCGGAGGTCCCTTCCAGCAGCTGCGGATCCATAGCTGCAAATTACAACAGGTGGCATCACGAATATTCATATAAACTTTATCATCATCTCCCCAATATCGCCACACCATTAATTGACTCCACCAGGGTCACGGAATCGGGCCCCGCCACCGCTAACTACCCCGGACTAGTCCGGCCCAACACCGAGTCACCTAAGGTCCTGGGGTGGGCGAGTCAAAGGGACATATGTGTGTTTAACACGTCAGTGAAGAACGTCTGTGTTTTTCACTGAGGGGCATACACGTTACTAAGGGGTATACACATTACTGGGGGAAATACACTTTACTGTGGGGCATACAAATTACTGGTAGCATAGATATTACTAAGGGGCATATAGCTGGTGTTGGGGCTTATACAGCTCTGGGGGCACATACAGCTCCAATGGGGGGGCTGGAGGCATACAGATCTGGTGTGGGGACGGGGGGGGCATACAGATCTGGTGAAGGGGGGGTGGCTGGAGGCATATAGCTCTGGTGAGGAGAGGGCTGCTGGGGCATACAGATCTGGTGAGGGGGGGGCTGGGGGATACATATCTGGTGGGAGGGGGCTGGAGGCATACAGAGCTGGGGGGTGCTGGGAGGCATATAGATCTGGTGGGGGGCTGGGGGGCATACAAATCTGGTGTGGGGGCTGGGGGGCATACAAATCTGGTGTGGGGGCTGGGGGGCATACAAATCTGGTGAGGGGGCCATACACATGTGGTGAAGGGGGTGACTGGAGGCATATAGCTCTGGTGAGGAGGGGGCTGGGGCATACAGCTCTGGGTAGGTGGGGGTCACATACAGCGTTCCTTGGTGTTGCAGCTCCTCTCCCTCCAGTCTCTTCATCTGTGGACAGAGCTCAGCATGTTGCTCGGTAGCTCCGCCCACAGATGCACTTCCGTACACATGCAGCCCAGCTGAGAGCAGTGCACTGGGCTGGAGGTGCTGGGTTTAAAGCGCTGGTATCCAGGAAAGTGCTGCTGCCGCCGACCCATAACAGCGGCAGCACAGAGCCAGAGCAGTGAAGTAGCGCTCGGCTCTGCTCATGTGGATAGGAGGGGGAGAAAGTCAGACGGGGAGAGAGCGGGTGGGCGGAGTCACGGGACAGAGGGCTCTTGATCGTGACACCGGGACACCCGCACAAATCCGGTACAGTCCCGTTGTATACGGACGGTTGGGAGGTATGTAAATGCAAAAGTAGTGTTTGAGTAATTAGGTACAACCTTACTGCGTCTATAGGAATTGAGATTGTAAGTTGCAGACAGGTGCTGCTGAAGCATCCACAGGGCCTTAGGGTACTCGTCACGGGTACAGTGGTTCCTTGGGGTAGCTGTGACTGGCCTGACCCGGTTCCATGACCCCATCAGCTACATGAAAAAAAACAACAAAAAAAAAACAGCAAATGGACAAGTGTCCAATACAGATGGGGATGGAAGGAGGGTGACGGGCCCCTGGGAAGCATGTCACCAGTTGCAGCGGTGACTGGGGTCTCGGCCTCCTCCACCATTGACCCTTCCTGTGACTAGTCCTCTCCCAGGGGCAGTACTGGATGAGGAATGGGGGTGCTTCGCAGCGCCACCTGCGGTATGCGGCCAGGAACTAGCCGCCGCTGCACCGTCTCTCTCCGGGGCAGGTGTTATGTGCAGCCGGGATGGTATCACTCCCCACGGGCGGAGCAGGGTACCCCAGGAGGTTGGTGAGAACAGGGCCGGAGTCACAGAGTCACCAGGTGCGGGTTCCAGTCACTTTATTTACTGGCTCAGGTGGTATCGCACCCCGGGTGCTGGTCCTCACCATCAGAGTAGGTCAGAGGCTGGATCCGGTTTGGTAATCTGTGACCTCTCTCCTCCATGCACAACTCTGTACTTTCCCCCGGTTCTAACGTAGACCACCTACGTTCGGGTGTCCGTCTGCAGAAACGTATATATGCACAAAATGGCACAAAACAGAGCACACGCTAACGCAGTGCGCTCCATAACAGTGAATGGCCCTGCCTGGCGCATGCGTCCGGAGCACGCTTTGCAGAGTGGGGGAAGGGCGGTCCGGACGGATGCCCCGACGGGACCTGTGGACGTAGAGAAAAACGCAATGTGAAAGGTTCCTAAGTTTGCTTAAAAATCATCTCAACCAAAGAACAAATGTTTTTCTCATAAGTCAGATGATTGCCATCCTGTTAAGCCAGGCCAATAATCAGGAATGGAGTGTTTCTAGAAGGAGGTCTCGTTTATGACGGTCATCATAAATGGGCCCTTACTTCGCTTTCCTCATGTTGAACACAAGAATGGGGGAGTCGCCTGAATGAGCTAATCTAGGCATGTTAAGATGTATGGCCACGTTAGAGATACATTTAGAGCTAGCCTTTCAGCCTTTACTGGTGGTCTGTAAAATGTAGAGGCCCAACTGTTGGCAATCTAAAACTCCAAGCATGCAAAAATAGCTGCCAGTTGTCAGTGCATGAATAGTCAGGTCACAGGATGGAGACCACCCACTTTTTGCATCATACTCCTTAAATATTATTAAAATAAAACTTATAGCACTTTTTTTTTTTATATCAAAAGCATCCCTGCAGTACATAAGGCGCTAATATCCCTTTAAACTTCTATTTTCCGCCAACACGTGGTTGCTAATAAAGAGCCTGTTAAATCCCTCTCTCGGCAGGGCACATTCCACTAGGTGTGAATTCCTAACAGCGGCCAACTTTCCAGCAGCCACTGGGACAACACAAATAAACAGTGGTATTAAATATAACTCGCCCCTCCCCCGCTGTTATCGTTTCATACAGTGCACAATAGATCATTTGTTCTCACATTGCAATTAGTATGATATGTCATCCTTATTCTGTATATCACCGCTGCTCTTTTATGTACTGGCATTCTGCAGGGACGCAGGGGTCTGGTAATTTGCAACCTCTACAAGTGTTATTACAGCAAGAACCATCGGTAGTCATGTGCTTGATGTTATACACTATGTTTGAAGCTATAATTTGGAGAAAAAATGAAATGTATCTAGATATTATAATGACCTGACCAAATTGGTCCCTGTTATCAGCCACTTCAGGTGGTGGAAAGGCTTACGTACAGCTGGGTTTACATATGTCATTTGCACCATGCTCAGTTTTTGTCTCCCAAGTGATGCTAAACTGATGCAAAAATGCATCAGACTTTTTCACTCTTCTCCTGGAAAATCATCAGTTTCCATCATTCAGATAAAACATTTCACCAAACATTGTGATCCATCCCCCGATACAGCAATGGGACCCGGAAAACACCTAATAGAACATATAATGCTAGGCCGATTATAGGGGCCTAAGTGTTTCAATAGGAAGGGAAAATCCTTGGCTGTAACTAATCACTATTTAATTTAACATATGTCCAGTTTTTTGTTTGTTGGAGCCTTTTTATAATTTAAAATCAGTGGCATAGCAATGGGGGCAGCACAGGGTCCGTTGTCCCAGAGTAAAAACTCTATGGAGGCATAAAAATGTGCCAATCACCCCTCCCCCCACCACGCCTGGGGCAACTCCCCACTGTTGATTGTAGCCACAGCTTCTTTTTGGTGTGGCACAGTGAATACATGTCCAATGCTGCTTAAACAGAGCACTCTGCATAGGCAGGGACTGAAATGACGAAGCTCAGTATAATGAAGTAAGCTTTGTCTTCTCGGTCTCTGCCTATACAGAGGGCAGCAGCCTATGACAAACTCATCTCGAGACTCGTCACAACTCTGCATAAGCAGCGACCAAGATGACAGAAGTTGAGCAGCTAATCAATGAAGACTGTATTAAATCATGTGTCATGTGAATCAATACTGTCTTCATTCATTACTAAGAGCTACTTATATAATTTTGCACTTCTCTAACCCTAAGAAGCGTTACAGATAGGGATTGGTTTAGGTTTAGGGCTAGGGTTAGACGGAAGGGTTACAGGCAGCTAGGGATTGGTTCAGGTTTAGGGCTAGGGTTAGATGGAGGGTTACAGCTAGGGATTGGTTCAGGTTTAGGGCTAGGGTTACATGGAAGGGTTACAGCTAGGGATTGGTTCAGGTTTAGGGTTAGATGGAAGGGTTACAGCTAGGGATTGGTTCAGGTTTAGGGCTAGGGTTACATGGAAGGGTTACAGCTAGGAATTGGTTAAGGTTTAGGGCTAGGGTTTCAAGGAAGGGTTACAGCTAGGGATTGGTTCAGGTTTAGGGTTAGATGGAAGGGTTACAGCTAGGGATTGGTTCAGGTTTAGGGCTAGGGTTACATAGAAGGGTTACAGCTAGGGACTGGTTCAGGTTTAGGGCTAGGGTTAAACGGAAGGGTTACAGCTAGGGATTGGTTCAGGTTTAGGGTTAGATGGAAGGGTTACAACTAGGGATTGGTTCAGGTTTAGGGCTAGGGTTACATGGAAGGGTTACAGCTAGGGATTGGTTCAGGTTTAGGGTTAGATGGAGGGTTACAGCTAGGGATTGGTTTAGGTTTAGGGCTAGGGTTACAAGGAAGGGTTACAGCTAGGGATTGGTTCAGGTTTAGGGCTAGGGTTAAACGGAAGGGTTACAGTTAGGGATTGGTTCAGGTTTAGGGTTAGATGGAAGGGTTACAACTAGGGATTGGTTTAGGTTTAGGGCTAGGGTTAGACTTTAGGATAAGGTATAGAATTAGGGATAGTTCTTTGAATTGAGCTATAGGTAGGATAATGAAATGGTAACATAAAAAATGTATTAAAAAATACAACATATAACATTTTATTTTTAAAATTCTAGGTCAAGTTTCAACAAAAAACAGAAAAAACTGAGGAGGTTAAAGTGCAAATTTAAATGCATCAGTATTTGTACCAAATATATGTGCTTGGCAGATCAAGAGTTCAATACTGGACTCTTCGAAGGGACTCAGGGGGTGCTAACTATTCACAGGGAGGGGGAGCAAAATAATTGTTAGCCATTTTTTACACTTGCTTTGCCACTGTGATAATTTGATTTGAATAAAGACTAACAAAAAGGAACTATATAACCATTTTATTACATCATAAATATGACAATCATTAGTAAGTAACACACCAATATTTAATACAGAAAAATAGACTTTATTACATATCTACATATACAACTGTGCAACGTTTTTGTAATCTAAAGCAACATATAATCTGTTTTTGCTACTACACAGGATCGACCCCTTCAAAGGACAGGGGAATTCGCATTTGGCAGCTTATAAGTAGTTTTGACAGATAAGCCTCACCTGAACATAAAATTGACTAAACACCCATCTAGTGACCCCAAAGTCTTCAGATCTTTCCTTCGCACCTTTGAACGCCCAAAGACTGCCACCTATAGCTTATTTACTGAAATGAAAAATACAAAAATAGGATGCAGCTCATAAATTCAAAGGCAAACTACCAAAACAAGCCCATGGGGACCCTTTCTGTAATAAGGTCCTGTCTTTCAGGAATTAGTTATAACATCCTATCCTTCAGGAACTGGTTATAACATCCTATCCTTCACGAACTGGATAAAACATCCTATCCTTCAGGAACTGGTTATAATATCCTATCCTTCAGGAACTGGATATAACATCCTAACCTTCAGGAACTGGTTATAATATCCTATCCTTCAGGAAATGGTTATAACATCCTATCCTTCAGGAATTGGTTATAACATCCTATCCTTCAGGAACTGGATAAAACATCCTATCCTTCAGGAACTAGCTATAACATCCTATCCTTCAGGAATTGGTTATAACATCCTATCCTTCAAGAATTGGTTATAACATCCTATCCTTCAGGAATTGGTTATAAGATCCTATCCTTCAGGAGCCAGTTATAACATCCTATCCTTTAGGAACCAGTTAGAACATCCTATTCTTCAGGAACCAGTTATAAGATCCTAGCCTCTGGTACTAGTTATAACATTTTATCCTTTACGAACAGTTAGAATATGCTACCCCTATGGAACAGTTGTAATATCCTAACCTTCAGCTTTATCTTCCATTGCATCTCCATGCCTAAAACTTTCTAATGCCAATTTAATTTGCACTTCAAATACCTGTATCCAATGTCTAATGACTTACTGTTTATGGACATGAGAAAATTCAATTACCACAAACATGTCTTCCTCTGTACCACCAATTTCTACACCTAACATTAAGAACCTTCTGAAGCACAGTGAAGAGACGGGTGAATGTTCCACCTTTCACTGCAAAACCGATGTTCTAACCAAACAAGACTTTGGGTTTATTGACTTCCAACACTTGTAGTGGTTCATATAGGAGCTAAAGTTCAGCACTGTAAATTATGATCCAATACCTTAATGTAATACAATGGTTTCCAGATACAAACATTACTTTCTTCTGCAATATTCCTATCACAATCTGAGCAATTTGTCTATAAATGAATTTGCTAATGGACATTTTGCTTCTGGGCATAAACTCAATAACTGAGATTCTAGTGCAAACACAATGCAGACGCAAACTGCATTCAAACCTGGCCTTCCTAGGACTAATATATTTTTCAGATGGTACACTCCCTACGCCACTGTCCATCATAGTCCTTTAGCCCCTCTGAACCTCCTGAGACATAGATCTGGTGAAGGAAGATGCCAGGCCAGGTTTAGAGAATTCCATACGTCCTGGCTGCATGACTGGAGGCAACTCTTTAGTGATCTGAGAGAGGGGTATCTTGTCTTGGCACAACCCATCAGTGCCTGGATTGCTGAGGGCTCTCTCAAAGTCAATCATGCTACGAAGCTGTGGTGGTGTTCCCATGCGATCCATCTTGGAGGAAAGGTCTGCTGGCTTGAAGATAGGCAGTGGCAGTGTCCTCATGTAGGGCAACTGATATTGAGTAAGACGATGACCGAGGCGACCCATTTTCATAATCTGAGCTGGAGAACGTTGGACCAGGAACTGTGTCTTGCCTTGTTGTCTGAAGCTTTCCCTTCTCCAAACATTGGCATCACGAGCATTGCAGCTGAAGGACAGAAAAATGGGATTAAGTCACATTTCCTACATAATATTACAAATGTTAGATTAAATTCTACTCCTAATTCTTTTTTGTTTCTCTGGGTTTTGGTGCCACAAACTGGTCCAAAATGTAGCTTTCTAACATCCTACCAAAGTCAAGGGAGGTGATGCATGAAAATACTACATATAACTTCATTGGATCAATTGTCTCACCTTTCCTCTGGTCTTGTGAAGACTGATGTATCCAGCCATTCTGCGGAGTAGTGCTCCCGTCGGGCCTTGTTGTCTTCCTTTACTTGACAGCTCAGCTCGGCCATAGTGCTGCCCTCTTCACGTGTCTCTGGCTTCCCCAGCATCTTGCCTTAAGTGTGTGTTAACAGGTTACAGTACTTTTTGCTGTGTGTTCCCTTTGAGGCTTCTTCTCCCATACAGTGTTATGTCCTGGCTTTATATACACTTGGCTGGTCTATTTTCATTCTGCTTTGTAACAATCTATATCTATCCACAGAGTCATCCTCACCCCCCTCTAACCTCTCACTCCCACACAGTGACCACTGACTGACACACAGGACCGATATGGAACTGTGCCCAGACGTCACTGCTTATAGGAACATGCTCACTGCAGCAAGATGCCGGCATTGCTGTTCATGTTGTCATCAGATCAAAGTTACACTTCCCAGTACAAATTAGGCTTGTTATGTCATTTTCTTATCAACTACTACTGAGATTCTTAATTAAAAATGTGTCAGCTAAATTTTACAGAGATCTCATGATTGTGGATTATCAGGACAGAATCACACAGTGCTGGATCTCTATATATGATACAGTGATATAACTGTAGATTATCAGGACAGGATCGCACAGTATTGGATCTCTATATAATGTACAGTGATCTCCTGACTGTAGATTATCAGGACAGAATCACACAGTGCTGGCTCTCTATATAATGTACAGTAATCTCCTGACTGTAGATTATCAGGACAGGATCGCACAGTATTGGATCTCTATATAATGTACAGTGATCTCCTGAATGTAGATTACCAGGACAGAATCACACAGTGCTGGATCTCTATATAATGTACAGTGATCTCCTGAATGTAGATTATCAGGACAGGATCACACAGTGCTGGATCTCTATATAATGTACAGTAATCTCCTGACTGTAGATTATCAGGACAGGATCGCACAGTATTGGATCTCTATATAATGTACAGTGATCTCCTGAATGTAGATTATCAGGACAGAATCACACAGTGCTGGATCTCTATATAATATACAGTGATCCCCTGACTGTAGATTATCAGGACAGGATCACACAGTGCTGGATCTCTACATAATGTACAGTGATCCCCTGACTGTAGATTATCAGGACAGGATCACACAGTGCTGGCTCTCTATATAATGTACAGTAATCTCCTGACTAGATTATCAGGACAGGATCGCACAGTATTGGATCTCTATATAATGTACAGTGATCTCCTGACTGTAGATTATCAGGACAGGATCATACAGAGCTGGATCGCTATGTAATGTATAGTTATCTCCTGAGTGTAGATTATCAGGACAGGATCACACAGTGCTGGATCTCTATATAATGTACAGTGATCTCCTGACTGTAGATTATCAGGACAGAATCACACAGTGCTGGATCACTATATAATGTACAGTGATCTCCTGACTGTAGATTATCAGGACAGGATCACACAGTGCTGGATCTCTATATAATGTACAGTGATCTCCTGACTGTAGATTATCAGGACAGGATCACACAGTGCTGGATCTCTATATAATGTACAGTGATCTCCTGAGTGTAGATTATCAGGACAGGATCACACAGTGCTGGATCTCTATATAATGTACAGTAATCTCCTGAGTGTAGATTGTCAGGACAGGATCACACAGTGCTGGATCTCTATATAATGTACAGTGATCTCATGATTGTAGATTATCAGGACAGGATCACACAGTGCTGGATCTCTATATAATGTACAGTGATCTCCTGACTGTAGATTATCAGGACAGGATCACACAGTGCTGGATCTCTATATAATGTATAGTGATCTCCTGATTGTAGATTATCAGGACAGGATTACACAGTGTTGGATCTCTATGTTATGTACAGTGATAATTTGTCAACTAAATTTTGCAGAGATCTTATGACTGTGGATTATCAAAACAGGATCACACAGTGTTGGTTCTTTATATAGGGTATAGTGATCGCATGACTAGATTATCAGGACAGGATCACACAAAAATGGATCTCTATATAATCTACAGTGATCTCCTGACTGTAGATTATTAGGAAAGGATCACACAGTGCTGGGTCTTTATGTAATATATAGTGAACTTCTCTCTGTAGATTACTAGGACAGGATCATACAGTGCTGGATTTCTATATAATGTACAGTAAGTGATCTTGTGACTGTGGATTATGAGAACAGGATCACACAGTGCTGGATCTCTATATAATGTACAAAGCAAGAAGGCCTGCGGAGACACCATCACATGTTTCTCAACGCTGGCAGGAAACTAGCCAGGTCTTTCACCGGGAAGGAACAACCACGGGAAGGGCAGTCTCCAGTCAAGGAGACCACCTCTTGCTTTGAATATTTCCCAGGGGGCATTGCTCTAGAATCACTGCGTTGAGAAACACGTGATGGTGTCTCCGCAGTGGTGGATGTTGATCTCCCTAAGGTCAACCATCCTTGCTCACATAGTCTTTTACTAGGCAATGTCCCACTAGCCAGATTCCTACTCCACACTGATGAGGGGCAAATACCCCGAAACGGCTGTCTGTGGATGGATACCATGTTTGGCATAGGTGGTCTCCTTGACTGGAGACTGCCCTTCCCGTGGTTGTTCCTTCCCGGTGAAAGACCTGGCTAGTTTCCTGCCAGCGTTGAGAAACATGTGATGGTGTCTCCGCAGGCCTTCTTGCTTTGAATATTTCCCAGGGGGCATTGCTCTAGAATCACTGCGTTGAGAAACACGTGATGGTGTCTCCGCAGTGGTGGATGTTGATCTCCCTAAGGTCAACCATCCTTGCTCACATAGTCTTTTACTAGGCAATGTCCCACTAGCCAGATTCCTACTCCACACTGATGAGGGGCAAATACCCCGAAACGGCTGTCTGTGGATGGATACCATGTTTGGCATAGGTGGTCTCCTTGACTGGAGACTGCCCTTCCCGTGGTTGTTCCTTCCCGGTGAAAGACCTGGCTAGTTTCCTGCCAGCGTTGAGAAACATGTGATGGTGTCTCCGCAGGCCTTCTTGCTTTGAATATTTCCCAGGGGGCATTGCTCTAGAATCACTGCGTTGAGAAACACGTGATGGTGTCTCCGCAGTGGTGGATGTTGATCTCCCTAAGGTCAACCATCCTTGCTCACATATATAATGTACAGTGATCTACTGACTGTGGATTATCAGCACAGGATCACACAGTACTCGATCTCTATATAATATACAGTGATCTTCTGACTGTAGATTACCAAAATAGGATCACAGTGCTGGTTATATATACACTCCCTGACAGAAGTTCTGTCGCTTATCCATGTTATGTAAATTAAAGATTATAACCTGACTTTAAATTCATCCATTGGTTTTATAAATTACTCTTTTGAAAGCTGAAACCTTTCCAAATTTGGTTTAGGATATGAAAATAAAGTTGCTGCAAAGCTGAAATATTGATCAGATTTTGGCAAGACAAACGTTTTGTCGCCTTGTCATATAATGCACCGATTCCTAGTTTACATCCTCACCTGTGTTCACTAAATGATCGGTTAATTAGTGGGTGTGTATAAAAAGAAACCCAGCACACCAGACCTTCACTTGAACTGCAACTTGACCTCTGACAACATGCCAAAAATCCACCCTGTGACCAAAGCCTTGATTATCAAGAGGCTGAAGACCAGATCCACTGCAGAGGTGGCTGGCACCTTTAATGTGTCTCAGCGTCAAGTACAAAGAATTAAAAAAAAATTTGAAGAGACTGGACATGTTTTTGACAAGCCCAGGTCCGGCAGACCCCACAAGGAAACTGCTCAGGAGGAACGTTTGTTGGTTATAGCTCCAAAAGGCCTGGGCACCTCAAGTCCCTGTGTCAACTAGAACAGTTTGTAGGATTGTGTCTTGAAATGGCCTCCATGGTCGAATGAGTGCCCAGAAGCCAGCACTAAACCAAAGGCAATTAAAAAACCGTGTGGCATTTGCCAAGTCCCACAGCACACTAAACAGATAGATGCTGGAAAAGTGTCAGAAGGTGGATTTTTCTGATGAATCTTCAGTTCAATTACACCACAGCTGCCGCAAATACTGCAGGAGACCTACTGGAGCTCGTATGGATCCAGAAAACAGTTACATTTGGTGGTGGAAAGATCATGGTCTGGGGTTACATTCAGCATGGGGGTGTGCAAAACATTTGCAAGGTGGAAGGCAATATCAATAGCCTAAAATATCAAGACGTATTAACTACCTCTTACATTCCCAATGATAAAAGGGGTCAAATTCTGCAGCAGGATGGTGTTCCATCTCAAACATCCATCTGTGATACCAATGTGATATGACTGAAAGAATGTGTGATTAGATAGGAATCAGATCATAATCATAAGATAGGAGTGATCCCAGATATTATTTGATCCATCAATAATTCAGTATCAAAGAAGATGTCCTTTGGAGGGCCAAAATGATGACCAGGGAATACATGTCTTGAAGCAGTTGAAGATAAAGGAAGTAACATTTACAGTTCCACTTACAGGAAACTTGTGGTTAGCTTAAAGACAGTTTTAAGGATGAAATTTACGGCTCATTGCAATATTTCACTAACACTGGTCAAACTGTGGTCAGCCAGTTGTCAACTGACAGGATGTGCTGGAAATGTGCAGGAAGCTGCCGTTACCTACAACATTTTGTGGTCAAGTTACATGAACATGACTCAGCTGTCATATGCTGGTGACCATTTAGACACAACCTACAATATTTTCCTATAAAATATACACCGAACTCGCTTAATGTTAGGGAAATACCTTCCAGGACATTGAAGTGTACGTACGCACTGTTCCTGTGATGCCATGCCATGTTGATTCCTTATCTTAACTCGAGTTCCCTCCGATGTGAAAGGATTGCTACAACATAACGGTAATGTTGATGCATATTTCTGTTATTGTATAAGTTTCTATGACTATAAGATTCTAAATGCCTATGTACCATTGATTATATTCATGTGCTATTAAAATAAATAGTATCTTGCTATAAAGAATATTAGTATTCGTGCCTGATTAGGATATCAGTGAGCGCTTCGTAAGTACGGGCTTTCAGCCCCCTTTTTAGTAGAATTTAGCAAGACACCATCTCTACAACAAAGTTCCTCCTGGCAAAGAAGATCAAGGTGCTTAACGACTGGCCAGCCCAGTCACCAGACATGAACATCATTGAGCATGTTTGGGGTAGGATGAAAGAGGAAGCTTGGAAGACAAAACCAAATAATCTAGATGAACTCTGGGATGTTGGAAGGGTTTCAGTTTTTAGAAGAGTAATTTATGAAACCAATGGATGAATTTAAAGTCAGGTTAAGCTTTTATTTACATAACATGGATAAGCAACAGAACTTCTGTCAGGGCCTGCATGTGTACAATGATCTCATGATTGTAGATTATTAAGACAGAATGACACAGTGGTGGATTTCTAAACCTGACTGTAGATTATCAGGACAGGATCAGTACAAGGCTCATACAGTTAGGTCCAGAAATATTTGGACAGTGACACAATTTTCGCGAGTTGGGCTCTGCATGCCACCACATTGGATTTGAAATGAAACCTCTACAACAGAATTCAAGTGCAGATTGTAACGTTTAATTTGAAGGTTTGAACAAAAATATCTGATAGAAATTGTAGGAATTGTACACATTTCTTTACAAACACTCCACATTTTAGGAGGTCAAAAGTAATTGGACAAATAAACCAAACCCAAACAAAATATTTTTATTTTCAATATTTTGTTGCGAATCCTTTGGAGGTAATAACTGCCTTAAGTCTGGAACCCATGGACATCACCAAACGCTGGGTTTCCTCCTTCTTAATGCTTTGCCAGGCCTTTACAGCCGCAGCCTTCAGGTCTTGTTTGTTTGTGGGTCTTTCCATCTTAAGTCTGGATTTGAGCAAGTGAAATGCATGCTCAATTGGGTTAAGATCTGGTGATTGACTTGGCCATTGCAGAATGTTCCACTTTTTTGCACTCATGAACTCCTGGGTAGCTTTGGCTGTATGCTTGGGGTCATTGTCCATCTGTACTATGAAGCGCCGTCCGATCAACTTTGCGACATTTGGCTGAATCTGGGCTGAAAGTATATCCCGTTACACTTCAGAATTCATCCGGCTACTCTTGTCTGCTGTTATGTCATCAATAAACACAAGTAACCCAGTGCCATTGAAATCCATGCATGCCCATGCCATCACGTTGCCTCCACCATGTTTTACAGAGGATGTGGTGTGCCTTGGATCATGTGCCGTTCCCTTTCTTCTCCAAACTTTTTTCTTCCCATCATTCTGGTACAGGTTGATCTTTGTCTCATCTGTCCATAGAATACTTTTCCAGAACTGAGCTGGCTTCATGAGGTGTTTTTCAGCAAATTTAACTCTGGCCTGTCTATTTTTGGAATTGATGAATGGTTTGCATCTAGATGTGAACCCTTTGTATTTACTTTCATGGAGTCTTCTCTTTACTGTTGACTTAGAGACAGATACACCTACTTCACTGAGAGTGTTCTGGACTTCAGTTGATGTTGTGAACGGGTTCTTCTTCACCAAAGAAAGTATGCAGCGATCATCCACCACTGTTGTCATCCGTGGACGCCCAGGCCTTTTTGAGTTCCCAAGCTCACCAGTCAATTCCTTTTTTCTCAGAATGTACCCGACTGTTGATTTTGCTACTCCAAGCATGTCTGCTATCTCTCTGATGGATTTTTTCTTTTTTTTCAGCCTCAGGATGTTCTGCTTCACCTCAATTGAGAGTTCCTTAGACCGCATGTTGTCTGGTCACAGCAACAGCTTCCAAATGCAAAACCACACACTTGTAATCAACCCCAGACCTTTTAACTACTTCATTGATTACAGGTTAACGAGGGAGACACCTTCAGAGTTAATTGCAGCCCTTAGAGTCCCTTGTCCAATTACTTTTGGTCCCTTTAAAAAGAGGAGGTTATGCATTACAGAGCTCTGATTCCTAAACCCTTTCTCTGATTTGGATGTGAAAACTCTCATATTGCAGCTGGGAGTGTGCACTTTCAGCCCATATTATATATATAATTGTATTTCTGAACATGTTTTTGTAAACAGCTAAAATAACAAAACTTGTGTCACTGTCCAAATATTTCTGGACCTAACTGTATGTAATGTACAGTGATCTACTGAATGTAGTTTTTCAGAGTAGTATCGCACTTTACTGGCTGGGACGGCATATTACAGCTACAGTTACTAGTCATCTGAATGGGCATTTCTGGCCATTTCCAGTGTATCATGATGATACGGAGAAGGATCAGCAGGGACCACCAGGTAGTCACCACAAGATCTACTCCTGTTCATATACACGTAACTTTTTTGCTTCTCAGCCATGTAGTTGTTATTAACCTGGTAGCCATGGTGGAAAGGATGGGTGGTTGTAACAGTTTACTCTTGAGGAGGAGCTTTTTGAAAAGGGAGAGGACTAGTAACTTGTTACCAGGGGAGAAAAGAGGACAGGTGGTTTACAACCTGTTTTCCATGGGGAGGAGAGAAACTGTTCATAGAAATCTGGCTGTTAACATACAGCCTGTTAACTTTTTGTATCTCCAATTTATGATATGATTTATGATGTTGCCAGGACATTTCGCCATTGATGTCATCATATGCTGTGATAAAAGACTGAAGGGCAGTCAGTGCTAATAGTGTAGATAATGATCTCCTTCCTATACCAGCTATGGATTAGTAACCCTCTACATGAATATCCATCACCATTCTCCAATCAAGTGAACCATCAAACCATAGTCTGCCATCAACTATCATCAGTCTTCTATATAGTAACTGAATAGGAAAGTGCTGTGAAGATTGCATTGGCTCTGCTGGGTACGATAGGCTTGGCATCCTCCATTTTGTCATTGTCAGGTCATTGAGGTGCATCTTTAATCTCTACATTTTGTTTTTTTGCATTAATCTAAAGATTAAAAAACATTCTTTCCATTATTAGTGCAGCTGTCCCACTTTATTCGGGATGTATCTGGCTGACGCTCAATGTTAATGTGACCTTCATAATTCTCCTCTATAAAATCAACAAGCTCAGCACCATTAATCTCCATGTCTGATTTCAAGCCAATATGCAATCTGAGAATGTTATTTTAAGGCCTGTACCCACTTTGCTGGCACACGCACGAATCTTGCTTCTGTTGAAGGATAAAAACCTACTTAATCCACTGCTAATTATTTTGTAGGAACCTGAATCAGATTTGTTTTCAAGCATAATCATGGAAGTTTGACCATGGATGGTACTTTGGGGGGGACCACATAGCCAGGTGCCCAGTGATGCCTACTCTAATTCTGACATGTATGCGACCATTCAATAATTATTTTATAGGTGATAACTAGTGAGGAGCGAGCACTACCATGTTCACGTGCCGAATACTTGTAACAAGCAGATGCACGCATGAACGGGGTCTCGACTCGATTACTGAATATTGAATATAATAGAAGTCAATGGGGAACTTGACCATTTTTCTGGATTATCTTCCTGAAACATGGTCGAGTTCCTCTTTGACTTTCATTATACTCAGTTCACAAGTCGAGCCCATCCGAGCATCCAATTGCTTGTTCCAAGTACTAAGCACCCAAGCATGGTAGTGCTCACTCATCACTAGTGATAACCAATGAGGTTGCATTTATACCCAGGCCAAATTACATGAATGCGGGTGGTCTTGTAACAACGTTTTAACTTGTCATCTAATGTCCTGGGTTTGAGTTTACTCCACTAAAGAAGAACCTGTTAGTGGAGCCAGATTTTCTTCTTCTCTATTAGCTGTTTGTCCAGGCTGTGGCAGCGCCTATACCCAAGTTCTGAACAGCAGGGGTCTACAACAATGATGAGCTGGAGTTCAACAAACTCTGACATGTATGGTACCATTCAATAATAATTTTATAGGTGATAACCGATCAGATTAGCAGATGTCTGTGCAAATGATTCCTCAACATGTTGGAAAGGCATTTTGGCAGATGGTTATTATTGACAGGTGGTGCCACTGCATAAAGTATTACAAGAACCTGAAATTGCATCTGTGGAATGTCCAAACAAATGTAACCCCCTACCCTTTCCGGACAAACAAAATGGAGCTGCTAAGTTTATGTTTTATAACAGGACTGTTAGAGGTTTGATCCAGTATTAAAAAAAGGTCTTTTATTTTCCAGAAACACAAAAAGTGTAGTTTTGTTTATGTGCTGTGTATGGAATTGCAACTTAATGCCACTAATTTGAATGGGAGTAATACTATGCAATCAATGGACATGACCGGTATATGTTGTAGAAAAACAAGAGACCAGACATCCATGAAACTTGATCTGAGTACAAATCGCGATTCATTGACTGTCCATGGGTCTCCCGAATCAGACTAGACAGCCCCATGCAAGCCAAAAAGGCTGCCAGGCTCAGCTCAGCAGACCATTGGACAGTCCATATTCAGACTGAGTCTCGTGGACATCTGCATGAGCCATAAGGCTCATAGTCTACATCTATAATAGAATACCACAGTTCTGAATAGAGTAGGGTATTTCTTGATGGACAATATGGCTGCTGCCAATGTGTGTTGCAGGTAGGTGCACTTTAATCTTGACTATGACAAGGAATAATTCTGCTTATTACTTTATTGAAGTGGTCATGTAGACAGAAACACAATGGAGAAGGATAATGAATGTTAAAATACCGCTGGAGTGGCGAAAAACTGAAAGCGTAGCGGAGTTGAAGTATTTGTAAAGGAATGGCACTATGTAGGGGAAATCTGAAAATGGGCGATAGCACTCTGTGGAGTTCTAGATTCTGGAAATCATCAGGCACTTAGATTTTTTTTTAACTCCATCAACAGCATATATTTTCCTTACACAGCAAATTTCGTAAAACATTTTTATGCAGCTCTCTTTCTGACAAAGCTTAGTGTAGTATTCATATGACCTCATTATACACACCACAGGGTTTGTCACCATTGTACTTTCCTGGGATCCTAACGTTATACCACAGCACCAAAGCTGGCTAACTCAACCCTTTGGCTCAAACTACCAAATTAATGTAATTTTTTTCCGCAGAGTGGGATATTAATAAAAAAATAATCACATTAAAACATATAACAACTTGACAAAATACAAAAATGTTATAAAAGAACAGTCACTTTTGAAGTATTTTGGCCTAAAAAGTTATCTTCAAAATAAACACATGTTCAGATCTTAAAGAGGTTGTCCACTACTCTAACATGGATAGCCTACAATTAGGATAGGTCACTAATGTCTGATCGGTGGCCTACAGCTCTCTGCACCCCTACCGATCTGCTGTTCTCGGTACCTGTGGCAGCCGGAATTACACAATTACAGAGTTGTACATCCCAGCTCCGTCTACTGTACTACTGTATAGTGGTCGTGGCCGGGTAATGCGCATCCGCCCCTTACGCAAATCAATATGGGGGCGGATGTGCAGTACCCAACCGCATCCGCAATTCTGTGAACAGAGCTGTACAGCTCCGTAATTGTGCATTTTCGGCCACCACCGACTCCGAGGATAGCTGATTGGCAGGGATGCTGGGTTTTTAGGTGGCTTTACACACTGCAACATCGCAAACGACATCGCTGTAACGTCACCGATTTTGTGACGTAATAGCGACCTCCCCAGCGACATTGCAGTGCGTGAAACACATCAGCGACCTGGCCCCTGCTGTGAAGTTGCTGATCGCTACAAATCGTTCAGGACCATTCTTTGGTCCTTTGTTTCCCGCTGTGCAGCATGATCGCTAGAAAGTCTCAGTGTGTAAAGGGGACTTTACAGCGACTTCGTTAGCGACTTCCCTTTCAAAAAGCTGCTTTACAACGTCCCCAATGACTAGCTAGGTGGTTCTGCAGGTCCGGATCGCTGTTGCGTCGTTGGCCAGGTCTGCCTGTTTGACAGCTCACCAGCGACTCACCAGAGACTTTGTAGCGATTCCGGCCAGGTTGAGATCGCTGGTGGGATCGCTAGAAAGTCTCAGTGTGTAAAGGGGCCTTTTCACTGCCACAGATCAGACATTGATGACCTTTCCTAAGGATAGGCAAACAATGTTAAAGGAGTGGACAACCTCTTTAATGTAAGACATTGTTCAGCATCAAGGTATGCTGGGAGCTATATTCTCATAAAAGCTGCTGTCCTGCAGAATGCTCACCTCTGGTGTAGGAGAATGATTTTATTTAAAGGGTGAAAACATCTATATAAATAGTATGATTGAATAGGAGGAAGTGAGCATTCTTGGAATAGGATAAGCTAAGTAATGCCAAAGGGGGCTATAGAAAAGATGAGAAAATAAAGCTGAGGACAATAGGTAAAAGATGGAGGCTGACATTGGCTTCAACTATTATTCAATGAGATTGACCAGAAAACTATCTTCATCCACCTCAACGTATTCCTCTTCCTCCTTGTCTCCACCATTTTCCTCCGTCTCCTTGCCCGGGCTCACCAGGACAGCAGAGCCAGGCTCAACACTCTCCTTCTCACTGCTGTCCAAGATCTCAGGGGGGTAAAACCGTCTTGCAATAGATACAAACTCTGTTCCCATGTCAAGAACTATGAGCCGGTCCTGAAAAACATTAGGTTCCTGTGTTATAAATAAATGGTGTCACCTTTATGGACTCTATAGTGTTACGCTCTCCTTAACAAAAAAATATAGGGGCTTCCTCATCCTCATCAGTGCTAACAGATCTCTGTGAAATGAAACACTCCAGAGCTGACATTTAACACTTGTAATTAGTGTCTGTTCTGTCACCACTTACAGCAAATCACACAATCCAGAACATTGTGTGACAAGCCTGAGGGAAGATAGTGGTGGAGGGGGGAATGGAGGGACCTTTCAATGAAGACCATAAATCCAACTCCTCCTGCACTACAGAGATTCACCATGTCAGATATGGATATTTTGTTACTGTACATACTGTTCAAAATCCTTGGCTGAATAGTTATTCAGAGAGAGAGCCAGGGTTAGACATTGTTCTCATTATTGATACGGAGATGTTTTATTGGGTGCTACACAAATCTCACGAGTTCCATCAGAAACTAATACGAATGTTATATGGTATATTAATTATGTACTGTACTTATAAAATGTATCACATATTAATATTCTCTCACCTCCAACAGCCCCTATATATAATATGTAATATAGATAAACTGCTGGAAGGGTCACCGAACATCATCGTCTGTCTGCAGGTCTTCTACAGTAAACTACATAGAGTGGTAAGACATGTGGAGTGTGTTACAGGGGGGTGAGCAGAGATGTCATATTGGCATGAACTGACAAAATACCAGCAAGGAGGTCAAGGCAAATATCAAATATATTGATTTAGTTTTATTAGAGGTTCCTGAAATTAATCACAAGTTCTAAATTATGGAGAAAGGAAGAAGGCATCATCTTCTGGTTGACAAACTCAAGTTGTGTTGGCTCCAGCCTGATATCTAAATAATGAAGGAATCGGTGGTCTCTCCTCCACCAATGGGTTTGGTTGACAATCTAATGCAGTGATCCCCAACATTTCTTACCTTGAGAGTCACATTCAGCTCTGAGAGAAGGTCATGAGCCAAATCCAGAGGCCCCTCTCAATAGTGAAATCCAGCTCCTGCCTTCCCCACAGTAGTGACACCCAGAACCCCCATTATTAGTATAATGACAAGCAAAGTTTCCCATAGAGGTATACTTGTAATCAGGGGTTCAGACCTTACCCTCATTTGGTATTCTTGCATCAAGCACTCCCACCACATTATCACATGCAGCTTTAAACACCCCCTCTATCTGGCAGTATCATCCTACGTCCATCTTACCATTTTGTTAAAGGGGTTTTCCCATTAATAAAGTTCATATTAATCAATAGATCTTGAAATAAAAATAAGTTCCACAATTGGATGTGATACATTTTTCCTGTGCTGAGATAATCTTTTTCTTTCCAACTGCAAGGCCACTATATGTGCATTTAGATCTCCTCTTCTGTTTGGGGCCACTCAGAAAAGTCACCCTCTGGAGATCTGCTCTAGCTGTTTGCTAGACCTGGTACTAATGCACTAAGTTGACAGATAGCCACAAGCAACACATCATGATCTGATGAGCCACAAGTGGCTCCCAAGACACAGGTTGGGGATCCCTGACCTAATGTGTATGGAATTGAAAGTCAACTGATCATCAGGGAAGGCATGTCCAATTTCATACCGACGATTGCATTGTTCTACCATAGGTAAGCCACCAGGAGAAAGTCTGTCAGGGATTTCTCATAGAATGAGCTGTATATGGGAGATAGCTAAGATGGTTAAACAGCTATCTAATACAAATGGCCAGCTTAAAGGGAACCTGTCAGGTCCAATATGCACCCACAACCACGAGCAGTTCTGGGTGCATATTGCTAATCCCTGCCTAACCGTCCCTTCATCTGGTAGCATAGATAAAGAGATCTTTAGAAAAAGTATTTCTAAAGATCTTTTATTGTATGCTAATGAGTGCGGGGACTAGTCCCAAGATCGTTGCTTCCCTCTTTGGTTAGCCCCATTAGCATGTTAGTACGTCCCTTTTGGTGTGCTAACATGCTAATGAATATGCAAAATCAAACGATGATCTCACTCACTTCTCCGCTGCCATTGCCACCTGATGCTGGATTTCAGCTCAGTGAACATGATTCCGGACTTCCGGTCATGCGCACTACTTCAGTTTGAAGCCGAGGCACGTACACCTGGCTTCATAGTGCGCATGACCAAACCTCCGGTGTCATGTGCACTGAGCCGAAATCCAGCGTCGGGCGGCGATGGCAGCAGGGATATGAGTGAGATCATCCTCTGACGCTGCACATTCATTAGCATGTTACCACAGGAGCGTGCTAACATGCTAATGGGGCCCGACTAGCAAGGGAAGCAACGCTCATTAGCATACGATAAAAGAAATAGAAATACTTTTTCTAAAGATCTCTTTATCTATGCTAGTGTATACAGGGACAGTTAGGCAGGTAATAGCAATATGCACCCAGAATTGCTCGTGGTTCTGGGTGCATATTGCACCTGACAGGATTCCTTTAAATCTTTGATGTTGTAGGTTATAAGGGATTGTGGAAATCTTTAAGGCCACGTCTCACTAAGCAACATCGCTGCTGAGGCACGACTTTTGTGACTTAGCAGCGATGTTGCTAGCGATGTTGCTGTGTGTGACATCCAGCAACGACCTGGCCCCTGCTGTGAGGTCGTTGGTTGTTGCTGAATGTCCTGGGCCATTTTTTAGTTGTTGCTTTCCCGCTGTGAAGCGCACATCGCTGTGTGTGACAGCGAGAGAGCAACAACTGAATGTGCAGTGAGCAGGGAGCCAGCTTCTGCAGACGCTGGTAACCAATGTAAATATCGGGTAACCAAGAAGCCCTTGCCTTGGTTACCCGATATTTACCTTCGTTACCAGCGTCCGCCGCTCTCACGCTGTCAGTGCCGGCTCCCTGCACACATAGCCAGACTACACATCGGGTAATTAACCCGATGTGTACTCTGGCTAGGAGTGCAGAGAGCCAGCGCTAAGCGGTGTGCGCTGGTAACCAAGGTAAATATCGGGTTGGTTACCCGATATTTACCTTAGTTACCAAGCGCAGCATCGCTTCCACGCGTCGCTGCTGGCTGGGGGCTGGTCACTGGTTGCTGATGAGATCTGCCTGTTTGACAGCTCACCAGCAACCCGTGCAGCGACGCTCCAGCGATCCCTGCCAGGTCAGGTTGCTGGTGGGATCGCTGGAGCGTCGCTTAAGGCCCCTTTACACACTGCAACATCGCAAACGACATCGCTGTAACGTCACCGGTTTTGTGATGTTATAGCGACCTCCCCAGCGACATTGCAGTGTGTGAAACACATCAGCGACCTGGCCCCTGCTGTGGGGTTGCTGATCACTACACATCTCTCAGGACCATTCTTTGGTCCTTTGTTTCCCGCTGTGCAGCATGATCGCTAGAAAGTTTCAGTGTGTAAAGGGACCTTTACAGCGACTTCGTTAGCGACTTCCCTTTCAAAAAGCTGCTTTACAACGTCCCCAATGACTAGCTAGGTCGTTCTGCAGGTCCGTATCGCTGTTGCGTCGTTTTCCAGGTTTGCCTGTTTGACAGCTCACCAGCGACTTACCAGAGACTTTGTAGCGATCCCGGCCAGGTTGGGATCACTGGTGGGATTGCTAGAAAGTCTCAGTGTGTAAAGGGGCCTTTAGTGTGACGGTACCTTTAGTCTTCTATTTGATTTACCAGAACAAATAGATATCTCTCAGGAGGTTGAAGGCTGTGCTGTTCAAATATGCTGGTCTCCTCGGCTAACAGGTTGAGCAGACGACGAGCCTCTGTGGGGTCCCGCATACTATTGTAGGAGTGGTTGGAGGTCACAGTGAGCAAAGAATCTGCTTCATTATAAAAACCTGGGGGTGAAAGACAGAATCTGAGGTGACACTGGAAAAATAAGAGTATATTCACACTAATCCAGTGAAAGAAATGCAAAGTTTATAGCATTGACTCACCAACTGGCTTCCATAAGATATCCTGCACGGGCTTGGCCCCCAGTTGGCACATGCAATTCCAAATGCACTGTTGTCCATCATAGGGAATAGAACTTTCTAACTTTATTTCCAATGTAAAGGAAAATCCAAAGTGCAAATATCCACATAATGTGACACATACTGTTTACGTGTTTCAGGCGTATTCAACACTCTAAATCGTAGCATCATCGCTACGTAGCATCGTTGTATAAATGCAAAACATGGAAGCCGTGATTCACACTTTATTTGAATATTTGTACATTGGATTTTAGTTTAAATTAGAAATAAATTTAGAAAGTTTTGACAAAGGTGCTTTTTGGAAGTGATTAATTCAGAGAAAAACACAGGGAAATTTGCAAATGGCTTCCAGTGAAGATATCTGATAAAAAGTAATCACTAGAGGCTGTGTAACAGTGGCACACTATGACTATCCCGTTCCTACTCTTCAAGACAACAATCATATCAATGTATTGTCATGTTGTGTGTGGTGTGTAGAATGTCTTGTGTCTTTTGTTAATATTGTATTGTGTGAATTGTAATGTAATGTGAAATATTGTGATGTGATCCTGTGAGATGTAAAGTTGACGGTGTAATGTATAATGTATAGATTATAAGACACTATTTTTTCTTTCTCCCAAAATTGGGGGTAAAATGGGGATTTGCAGTGCCACATGGGGCAGGTAGTTAACCTACTCGTTGCCGGGCCGTTGAGGGTCAGGTCAGGCGATGTCACAGGTGGCCTTGCCAAGTTCCGTTGCCCCGAGGCGTGCAGTAAAAGGAAGGGGAAGCGGGGTGTTTGGGAAAGTTTGTCGTGACACCACCTGTGGTATGCTGCCAGGGATTAGCCGCCGCTTCAGGGTTCCTTGCTGGGGCTGGTGGTAGTGCAGCTCGGGTGTGATCACTGCCCACAGGTGGAGTGGACTCCAGGAGGATGGTGGAGGTTGTAGTGGTGCAATGGGGTGCAGGGCTGGGACGCCGACACAAACTGGATGACACAAGTTGGTAGTTTCCTCTTTACATCTACTAGTCAGGTGTTATGGTCCAGGTTTACAGTGGTCCGGTCAGCCCAGAAGCAGCGTGGATCTCTCCTTGCATGGCGGATTGGAGGCCTTCCTTAATGCGCTCTTTGTGGGAGCTGCTGCGGCCTGGAGCAGCACAGCGTCCCCTTCTCTCTCCTCACTTGAAGATGACTGTCCCCTGTGACGGGCAGCGTGAACCGGTTATGGGACCCGCTTGTATTACTGTGATCCCGGGTTCTGTATTGCTGCTGCGTCTTGGAACTGAGATGGGCCAGGAAATGTAGAATCTCTTGCCCTCCAGGTTTTTCTACTGGGCCGTTTGCACTCAGTAACCGAGGATCTCGGTGTCCTGTCCTAGTGCTCGGTCCTGGAAAGCTCACACAGAAGCTCTCAAACAGCGACCACTCTTTCTCCTCACCAACAGTGTTCTGCCTCACTTCCTGCCTGTTCACTGTAACCCTTCCCTCAGGTCAGCATGTACAGAGAGACTCCCTTCAAATCATGTTTTGAGCTCCCCCTGCTGGCCTGGAGTAGGAGATGTTGCATGTAATGTTCCTGACAAGGAGAGGTCCCCACGCTGCCTCCAAGTATTGCATTGATCCTGGTGAGGAGAACAACGCCACTGTGGCTTACATGACCACTGGGGTGCCACAGTTGCGTCTTATAGGCTGGATGCAGCTTACTGGGGTGCAGTCAAGCAGGGTCACAGGAGGCAGGGCTGCCGCTGCAGGAAGCTGCTGGTGGCATGAGTGGGGCGATGCTGCGGGCCCTGGGCTGGGAGGAGGGGGTGTTCTCGCAGTGCTCGCAGGTGATCTCCTGGCAACGGACGCGATGGACTTCAGGAACGTGGCACTAGAGACGGCGCATGTGCGGATTGAGAATTCAGCTCTCTGACATCTCAATCTGCATATGCGCCACCTCTGGTGCCATTTTTCTAAAGTCAATCGCTGGGAGATCAATGGTGTCTGCCTTGCGCCACTACTAAACCCCCTCCTCCATCCCCATCAGCTGCTGCCGTCTTCCTGTAACCCCACAACCCCCGCAGTAAACTACATTCGGCCTATAAGATGGACTATAAGACTACAAGATGAACCTCCCATTTTAATATTCAAAAATTCTTTTATATTTTTCTTCTCTAAATTTGGGATGAATCTTATGGTCCAGTGCATCTTATAGTCCGAAAAATACAGTATATGGTTAGTAAGGAAGTTGAGCTGAAAGCGAAAATGACGGTTCTTTCAAATAGAGTCAGTGAAGGTCTAGTGAGCGAATGTGACAGATGTTTAGTCAGTCGGTCGTAAAGGTCACACACAGTGGGTGGTTTTTGGCAACAGACGAAAGGATACAGAAGGAAAGATAGTGTGAACCTTGACTATGGCTGGAGACGCAGAGTGTGAACAGCGTTGTAACTAGAGACTGATCCTCGCACGGAGTGGCCCCAGATTATAGGAGCCAGAGGATAGAATCCTAGCAGCCAGCCCCTTAAACTGTCAAGGTAATGGGTGACTTCTACTGGTGCAGGACTCTAGTTGCCTGGCCCCTTAACTGTCTAGGAATCTGGTTAACTCATCTGGCGTGTGAGCGTAGTCAAACCAACCAAGCGTGTCTCACTAGATGTTCGGGAGTGCAATACTTTACTCCAGTCATTATAAGACCACTAAGGAAACTGGACTGGGGATTGGAGAAAGGAACGTGATTCTCATGGTGCATGCTCTAGTGCTGGACTGGATTGAACTGGGACTCACGACTCAGGAAGATCGAACACAACAGGGAAGTTCAGCTGTGCTCGCTATCTGGAGTGTAAAGTTGTGAATGAGAATGAAACGTACAGTAAAAAGTTGTGGTTTAAAGTGAATAGTTGGTCTCCTTGTGAGTTTCAGTTCTCATCTGGTCCTAAGCAGCCAATGTCAGCGGTATTATGTAGCCTGCATGGGTTTGCAGCCCACACGGCAAAAGTCCACACACCCAGCCATCACCAGGCATTTAATATAGCATGCCATGGTGTCCGGAGTCAAACCATCGTCCAGGACTACCATGCCACTCTACCACTGGGTGTATAGAGACTGGAGGGTGATAAGGTTTTGTTGTCACAGGACCACCAGGAGAAGAAAGTATAGTACCATACTTTTCTTTTTTTATTGCATCTGTACATATATATTCTGCAATAGAAACTACTAGAATTGGATTTTTTTTTGCAGATTTTGACCTCCCCTACTCCCCTACTCCATTGAACTCAGTGGGTACCATCCATCATCTGCAGCCAAACTGCAGCAATCTGGACAGCCCATCATGGAGTCTATAAGCAATGTGTAAGGCTTTTTTTCATGTATCTAGATTACCAAATATATTTACAAGGTTCAACCAGTAATCATTGGCTCACCTAGATTTTCCAGAAGAGCCCTCCAACGATCCTTCACATCTTTCCGTACCTGTCTGTGGGCGCTGATATCAAAACTCAGCCGGCGGTAACCCTGATTAAGAGATGGAAAATCACAGGCAACTTGTATAGAGATACAACACTATTCATCTTCTTCACCTGTCTCCCTCAGCATACTAGCATACTAGCCATTGCTGACTTCAAAGCTCATGTATCTTTTCCTGTCATCCGAGGTCTGTACACTTAGCCTATAATCGTTCATCATATTTCCAATGATTTTCACAGTGACCTCAATATTCAAAATCTGAATATCTTAATTCCCATTTATATGCAATTATCAGCCCAAAAACTAACTATACAACTATGAGTAATTTTTATTTCCAACTTTTTTTTAAGTAAAGTCTTTCTTGTTCATTATCTTAAAGGATCACTCCAGGGCTGGAGGGGTGCTTAAAATCTAAAGCCCGCTTTACACGCAACAAGATATCTTACGATGTGTCGGCGGGGTCACGTCGTAAGTGACGCACATCCGGCATAGTTAGGTATCTTGTAGTGTGTGACAGCGACGTGCAATTGCGATTGAACGAAAAACCGCTCATTGCACGCACATCGCTCATTCCTGACGAATTGAACGTCAGGTTGTTCATCGTACCTGGGGTAGCACACATTGCAGTGTGTGACACCCCAGGAACGATAAACAGATCTCACCTGCCTCCTGCGGCTCCCGGCCCACAATGCGGAAGGAAGGAGGTGGGCGGGATGTTTACGTCCCGCTCAGCTGCGCCCCTCCGCTTCTATTGGCCGGCTGCCGCGTGACGTCGATGTGACGCCGAACGTCCCTCCCACTCCAGGAAGTGGACGTTCGCCGCCCACATCGAGGTCGTATGGAAGGTAAGTACGTGTGACGGGGGTTAATCGTTTGTGCGGCACGTTCAACAAATTGAACGTGCTGCACATACGATGGGGGCGTTGCGAATCGCATACGATATCGTATGCAAAATTTCAACGTGTAAAGCAGGCTTAAGTCTCCTATCTCGTGTCTCCGGTCTTAGGCTGGAGTCACACTATCGTACAGCACTGGATGCGATATGCTAATGATACTTGGCTCAAAAGCTGCTGTGAGCGTGTCATTCTAGTGTGCTCCGATTCTCTTGGATGCGACAACTGGAGCAAAGGTGCAGAGAAGAAGGAGAATTTAATTTTTCCATCTTCTCCATTGCCTATCTCTGCATATACAGTCATATGAAAAAGTTTGGGCACCCCTATTAATGCTAACCTTTTTTCTTTATAACAATTTGGGTTTTTGCAACAGCTATTTCAGTTTCATATATCTAATAACTGATGGACTCAGTAATATTTCTGGATTCAAATGAGGTTTATTGTACTAACAGAAAATGTGCAATCCGCATTTAAACAAAGTTTGACCGGTGCAAAAGTATGGGCACCTCAACATAAAAGTGACATTAATATTTTGTAGATCCTCCTTTTGCAAAAATAACAGCCTCTAGTCGCTTCCTTTAGCTTTTAATGAGTTCCTGGATCCTAGATGAAGGTATATTTGACCATTCCTGTTTACAAAACAATTCCAGTTCAGTTAAGTTTGATGGTCGCCGAGCATGGACAGCACGCTTCAAATCATTCCACAAATGTTCAATGATATTCAGGTCTGGGGACTGGGATGGCTATTCCAGAACATTGTAATTGTTCCTCTGCATGAATGCCTGAGTAGATTTGGAGCGGTGTTTTGGATCATTGCTGAAATATCCATCCCCTGCGTAACTTCAACTTTATCACTGATTCTTGCACATTATTGCCAAGAATCTGCTGATACTGAGTTGAATCCATGCGACCCTCAACTTTAACAAGATTCCCGCTGCCGGCATTGGCCACACAGCCCCAAAGCACGATAGAACCTCCACCAAATTTTACTGTGGGTAGCAAGTGCTTTTCTTGGAATGCCGTATTTTTTTGCCTCCATGCAGAACGTCTTTTTGTATGACCAAACAACTCAATCTTTGTTTCATCAGTCCACAGGACCTTCTTCCAAAATGTAACTGGCTTGTCCAAATGTGCTTTTGCATTCCTCAGGCGACTCTGTTTGTGGCGTGCTTGCAGAAACGGCTTCTTTCGCATCACTCTCCCATACAGCTTCTCCTTGTGCAACGTGCGCTGTATTGTTGACCGATGCACATTGACACCATCTGCAGCAAGATGAAGCTGCAGGTCTTTGGAGGTGGTCTGTGGATTGTCCTTGACTGTTCTCACCATTCTTCTTCTCTGCCTTTCTGATATTTTTCTTGCCCTGCCACTTTTGGGCTTAATAAGAACTGTACCTGTGTTCTTCCATTTCCTTACTATGTTCCTCACAGTGGAAACTGACAGTTTAAATCTCTGAGACAACTTTTTGTATCCTTCCCCTGAACAACTATGTTGAATAATCTTTGTTTTCAGATAATTTGAGAGTTGTTTTGAGGAGCCCATGATGCCACTCTTCATAGGAGATTCAAATAGGAGAACAACTTGCAAGTGGCCACCTTAAATACCTTTTCTCATGATTGGATACACCTGCCTATGAAGTTCAAAGCTCAATGAGGTTACAAAACCAATTTAGTGCTTTAGTAAGTCAGTAAAAAGTAGTTAGGAGTGTTCAAATCAAGAAATTGATAAGGGTGCCCATACTTTTGCACCGGTCAAATTTTGTTTAAATGCAAATTGCACATTTTCTGTTAGTACAATAAACCTCATATCAATCCAGAAATATTAGTCAGTCCATCATTTATTAGATATATGAAACAGAAATAGCTGTTGCAAAAACCCAATTTGTTATATAGAAAAAAGGTAGGGGTGCCCAAACTTTTTCATATGACTGTATATCGGACTGGACTCGGATGACATCAGTGCAGTCCGATATTTCTCACGCACCCATAGACTTGTATCTGAGACACGTTGCGAATCCCAGCATGCTGCGATTTTTTTCATCAGTTCGTTTAGAGCTGAAGAAAAACTCACAGATGAGCTGCAGCATTGACTAACATTGGTCCAAGTGCAATACGGGATTTTCTCACATTGCACTCATCCTAATGTTAGTGATCCCTTATACTCACCCTCCAGACGACTTCACCCTTTTTTGGTTTCATTTTGGTTCCGCTGCTCCATCTTGTGCCCGTAACTTCTGACTGGCTGGAAGGCAGAAGTTACGTCACAAGTTCTCAAAATATATCTATGAAAGCCATAACAAGGATGCATTGAGTTGTGAAATTCAGCACGCTCCATGAAACACTGGTGCTGTGGCAGGTCATGAATCACCGGAGACCGACCGGAGCGAACCTGGAAGAAGATGAAGACAGCGGGAGGGGACCTAGATTTAAAGCAACACTCCAGTGGCGTAATAAAAAATTACTTTAGTGGCGATTAAAGAAGACTTTTTGCCAGGTCACAAAACGTACAGTTTTTGCTCTTAATTTATTCCTGCTGCTCCAGTAAGTTTGCAATTTTTTGGGTAAATCTGCCAGATGGTTTCAGAGAAATGGGCCTTTTTATTTAGTGTTTATTTTTGTTGTCTTTACAAGGGGACATTGTTCCCCGAATTCTATGGGTGCCTGTCTTTAGGCTGTGAGTCACGCCCCAAATCATAAAATTAGTACTAAATAAGAACGCAAAATAGGAAGATTCATCTCTCTGGTACTGTATGGCAGATTTAAGGAAAAAAAAGCCATATTCTGGAGAGGAATTGGGAATAAAATGAGAACAAAAATCGGCCACTTTTGAATTGGTGACATGTCCTCTTTAAAGGGTTTGTCCAGTCAAAAATGAGACGTCTGCAGTCACTCTATGTGACTGAAGACTTGTGAATCTTCATATGGCTTGCACTGTACGCTGTAGGGATTCTCCAATGTCAGAGACAGTAAAGACAGTCATATGGCCAAAAGTATATGCTATGCAAACTCCTGCCCAGAGTCCGACTAGATGGACGGCGTCGCTCAATACACTTGCATTGAACCAGGCTGCGCCAATCTAGTTGGATTTTAGCCGGGAATATGCATATCTCATGCTCGCGCCATTTTTGACCAGAAAACCTCTTTAAGACCAAGCATTTCTGAGTAAGGGTAGGTTCACATGACTGTTCTCTCTCAAGCCAAGAAAAATGGTCAGATTATTGGGACCAGAGTGGTATCAATTTTTCTTGACGGTGTAGAGAAAAAAAAAGTTTCTCCACCTTCTCCATTATGTCAGTTCGTTATGATGTCCAATGTTTTTCACAGACCAATAGACATACATTGCTGATTTTGATCTGACACTTCAAACTTCAAATTTTGACATGTCACCAGTTTTCTCCTCAGACCACTTGGTTCAAGGAAATAAATAGGACATGTGAACAGCCGCATGGAATATCATAGGTCTGAGTGCTATACCTGAGACCACGGAGAAAATTAGTCGTGTGTTTGAGTCATAATATTGCTTAAAGCAGATTTCTGCATTTTACCATCATGTTATTTTCAGATCCAACATTCTGAAATGATTTCTTAATAGGTCTACATTAAAGGTCAGAGTTCCATTTTTCTGGCTTAGAGCTCCAAATCTATTGCATAGAAATAGCACTAAAAGTAGTTTGGGGGGAGGGGTCTTCTCAAAGAAGACTGACAGTATGTATGATAGAAAGGGTGGTCTTTTGTGGAGGCTTCACTGTAATTTCTTTGTTTTGGATTGTTTTGTGATGATCTCACAGTTCACTTTGTTGTTGATGTTGGGAGACTAAAATCTAAAGTTGAAGGGACTGTCCCAACTTTTTGGCAACAATCTTGGCACATTTTGGGATTTCCCAGACCATAGAGCTTTTGCATGTCCTTACCCCCTAAAATTCCCACTCTAGTTTGTCTGTTCCCAGACCAGAAGTTAAACACCATTATTTGCCCAATATCCATAAATATGAAACTAAAGTTCTTCCAGGCCACGTAAAGTCTCCAACTATGGTTGTAAATTGTTGTTCTTTGTTCTGCTGTTCCTTCAGCTTTCGATATTCTTACTGACCTCTGAGCCTCTCCGGGTTCGTGATCGCTTCTGTAGTAAGTTGTACAGCTCTCGATCATCGTCTCTTTCAGTGTGAGACACGTCTTGGGGCTCGTTCCATAAATTTGCCTCTTCTGCTCTTCGACGCTTTACCTCCCGGTCAAAGTACAAGAGTGTATCACTACAATACAAATAGATCCCTGAACACAAATTGTCCCAAGATATGATTAAGAAAACCTCATCTAGGGTGACATTTGACAAGCATCAGCTTTTCCTGAGGAGGTTGTTTGTACCAGACCTTTATGTCACTTGGAAACTTCACCAATACATCACATTCTACATACATATGTCAGGACTCAGGACATCAGATATATATAGCCTTGGGCCAGTAAGTCTTCTAGCAGCTGTGTGTGTAGTCATCTCATTCATGTTACGGTCACTAAGTCAATAGCAACAACTGCAGTACTCACTCTATATAATACAAGTATGTATAGTAAGTGGTGGAACTACAAGAAGAGGGGAATAGTAAAATCAGAGTTGTTATCCTTTTTGTACTGGTAGTAAACGTTCAAGAAGAGGAATCGTCTCTCTAGGAATTAGTGGCACTGTGCTACGTTAGACATCATAGGTAAGAAGTTCAATTTGCCAGTCCATAAAATACAATTGGCAAATTGATTTGCAACTTGTATTGTCAATTTTAAAATAGAGAGGAGCAAATATTAAACCTGGTGACACCCAATTAAGTATTTTGTCCACATACTCAAATTAGGTGAAATAGTTGTCTCATTTTCATATTAGGGGTTATGAGTCGATCGCAGGTTAGACCTCACCATGGGGAATATGCGGGTCCTAGTTTGCTATGTGTTGCTAGTGTTATCTACAAAAAGTTTCCTATTGTACCAAAATACAGGGAGGGCCACGATAACAATACCTGTTTCCTTGTGTTGATAATATAGGACAATGCGGAATGGACCTTATTTATCAGAGTAGATCTTTCTTTGATAACAACCAGTCAGAGATCAGCTTTGATTTGACTAGAGCAGTGAAAAAACCATCGCCCTTGGCTTTCTCTGACAATTAAAGAGGACCAACCACCAGGATTTTTCTATATGAAGTAAAGGCAGTACCATACTGGCACTTAAATGCTGAATCCAGGCATACCTACTGTAGAAAGATCAGATGCTTGGTTGCAGAAATATCTTTAATCAAAGTTTCAGAAAAGTGACTCGCCCACCCCAGGGCTATGGGACACCCGGTGCCGGGCCGGACTAGTCCGGTGGTAGTCAGTGGTGGCTGGGCCCGGCTCCGTGGCCCTGGTGGGTGTCAGTTGAATATGTGGCTTGCTTGTTAATGGTTGTGTTCGTGACGCCACCTGTGGCATGCGGCTATTAAGCCGCCGCTGCTGTGTGAGGCCTCCGGGGTGATGATATAGCAGCAATGGTGGTACTGCTCCCCACAGGTGGAGCGGAGCCCCGGGGACACTGTTAGTGCTTGTGAAAGTCTATGGTGCTGTGTGACTAACACGGTGCAGGGCCGACAGGCGAGGAAAGAACCAGGCACAAACAACAGTCTCTTTACCTTTTCCTCTTTTACTCTGGGAACAGTCCAGTCCTGGGAGACCGTTACAGGTGGTGATGGGGATCCGGTCGGCCTGGAAGTACTTGGGGTGATCTTTCTGGCCAGCTGAGTATGAGGCCTACTCCTGTGCTTTTCTTTGTTATGATAGGACCCTGCTTCTCTGAATCCAGCAATGGCCCTCTTCGCTGCTGGGACCAATGGCACGTCCCTTCCCTCTGTAGGTGGCTGCGCAGGCCCACTCTCTGGTGCTTCTCCGCTGGGGTCCACACCGGGCCCTGATGCTGCAGCTGTACCTTGGATGTGTCTGGGCCAGGGGCTTGCAGCTCCCCTGCCCTTCGGATTCGGCTACCAGGGACGGATTTTATACCCTGGCAACCACAGACTCCGATGTCCGAGTCTCTCTGCTGCCTCTCAGCTACTCCTGCTTCTCTGGGCCAAACTGCTCCAGCTCTAGGCCCCAGATTCACAGGACAGCTCACTCTGTGTCTGTTCACTTCTGCTGCTCCCTACAGACTAACTAACTCCTCCCCCAGGTCAGGCTTAAGGAAGCTCCCTGAAACTTCAGGTTCAGAGCTCCCCCTACTGGCCTGAGGGAGAAACTGCGGTGGATGTTAACTTACTGGCCAGTAGATTTCCCCATTACCTCCAGGCTCAGCATTAACCCTCAGGAGGGCAATGCCGTTGTGGCGACCAGGTCCTAGGGCGCCACACTCCCCCTTAGTTAAATTCAGTACTCCCGGACTGTAGAAACAAAACATAACATGTCATACATTTCATCCCAATATGGGAGGCACATTCTCTTTAACGTTACAATCTTAAACATTTCTATAAGAGTCCAGTGTGGCTCCCTGCCGGGTGTCCATTACACTGCTCCATGGGGGACCCGCCGCGATCAAACCCCCAACGTAGGCTCTGGGCGTGCGTCAGAGCATTGATGACCCCACTCTATGCACGCCGGACGGGTTTTTCTTCAGGGGTGTTTGAGCACACTGGTGCTAACTATGAACAATTTAGGTGTTGGCCACCCATAGTCCAGTGGCCCAATTGTCCATTTTCGCAATCAAAGAAAAAGAAAACATTTTGTACACAACATGACAGACATTTTGCATAACTATTTACACTCTAATAAGTACTCTTTACTTTATACAGTAGACTCCCTATACCTTAGAGGGGGTTGTCCCCGAGTGCTGCGCTGGGACCTACGTAGCTCTGGTGTTTGCCCCTGACTACGTGGTGCGTCTTCTATCTCAGCACTACAGGTGGGCCTAACCCCAATAGGTAAGCGTGATGGTTGCCTTTGTGGTCTAGGAGTCGCCAAGGGTATGACAGGTTCACCACTGACAGGGGGTTGATCCTCCTGTTCCACTGCTGGCGTGTCATCTCGTGCTGGAGCGGACGATTCTTTAGGTGGATCCGGAACCTTTTCTGTTTCTGGCTCGACCAACTGCGGAAACGCCAAAACTGGTACCACTATGGCATTGTTGATTCGGGTCCAAGTTTTGGGGAACTTCCCAAGGATGGTTTGAATCATCTCCCCTTCTTTCTCTTGACTTTGGGGACTTCCTTGTACTCCTTCCATTTCTCTTTGGATTCGGCACCGTTCAGGGCACGCTTTCAGGCGGTCTCGGGAAATTGCTTGACAGGTCTTGCCTTCATCTTTGCTTATGAGGCATACCTTACTATTGTCAAAGTTGGAGGGGATAATGGTGTAGGGCTCGTTTTCCCACTGATCATCCAACTTATGCGTCTTCCGCTTCTTCTTGAGGACTTGTTCTCCAGGTGCTAAGGGAGTTGCTGGGGCTGTTTGATTGTAATGCTGTTCTTGTCTCGTTCTTGCTTGAGACAGGCTCCTTTCCACGCACTCCTGGACCTTACGGTACCGCTGCTGCCGTTCTGCATCCCAATCCTCTATTTCTTGAACCGCCTCAGGCGACACAGTCCCCATCTCAAAGTCTACAGGCAACTTGCCTGGTCTGGCTCGCATCAGGTAAGCGGGGCTGCAGTTGGTCGAATTCACTGGGATGTGGTTGTACAAGTCTACCAGATCTGGCAACTTTTCTGGCCATTGGTTCCTCTCTTCCAGCGGTAGGGTCTTCAGCATATCAATAACCACATGGTTCATTTTCTCGCACAGTCCATTGGTCTGGGGGTGGTACGGTGTGGTTCGAATTTTCTTACAACCGTACATGTTACAGAACTCTTGGAACACTTCAGCCTCGAATGCAGGACCCTGATCCGTCAGTACCCTTTCCGGATAGCCGTGCGGTCGACAAAAGGATGCCTGGAACGCTCTAGCTGCCGTCCTGGCTGTCTGGTCCTTCACAGGCACTACTACCAGGAAACGAGAGTAATGGTCCACAATGGTGAGGGCGTACACATAGCCTGACCGGCTTGGTGTTAACTTCACGTGGTCCAGGGCCACCAACTCCAGGGGCTGCTTCGTGACAATTGGCTGTAGGGGAGACCTTTGGCTGGCATCATCCTTCCGCCTCAAGTTACACGGGCCACAGTCTCGGCACCATTTCTCGATCATCTTTCTCATGTGCACCCAGTAGAACCGATCACGGAGTAAGGCCTCCAACTTCTTCCACCCGAAGTGCCCTGCGTTATCATGATACGCTGCTAGGACCATTGGAGCATCCCTCTGCGGAACCACTATCTGCCAGACAAGTTCATTTGTTCGATAGTTGACATATCTCTTGCAGAGCTTGCCCTGGTAGGTGAACAGTCGTCCCCTCTCCTTCCACAGCTGCTGGGCTTCCTCTGGAGCGTCTGGGCCAAGATGGGTCTCAGCTTGCGCTAGCTTCTCTTTGACCAATCGCACGGCCGGGTCACCATTCTGTGTTTCTTCCCAATTATGGTGGAGTAATGGATTGACCGAGACCTCGTGCTGGTTTAAGCGCTTCACTCCCACAGCATGCTCACACTGTGAAACACCCTGGTGATGGAAAGCCGGTAACTCTATCTCTTCGAGTTCATCCAGGTCTTCTCCAGACTCGGGTAAGTGAGGCATTCTGGACAGCGCATCAGCATTGTTATTCTTCTTGCCAGCCCGATACTTGATGGTAAAGTCAAAGTTAGACAGCCGGGCCATCCATCGCTGTTCCATCGCACCTAACTTGGCTGTTGCCAGGTGTGTCAACGGATTGTTGTCCGTGAAGATGGTAAACTTGGCCGATGCCAGATAGTGCTTGAAGCGTTCAGTCACTGCCCACACAATAGCGAGGAACTCCAGCTTGAAGGAACTGTAGTTTTCTGGATTCCTTTCCGTGGGCCGAAGCTTCCTACTGGCGTACGCTATTACCCTCTCTCTGCCTCCCTGTACCTGGGACAGAACTGCTCCCAGTCCCACGTTGCTGGCGTCTGTGTACAGTATAAACGGTTGGCTGTAGTCAGGGTAGGCCAGAATTTCTTCTCCCGTGAGAGCCCCTTTCAGCCGGACAAAGGATGTTTCCAGTTGGCTGCTCCATTCAAATGGAGGGCTCTGCTTCTTAGCCTGCTTCGGCTGGCCCACCAGGAGATCTTGAAGGGGCGCTGCTATCTTGGTGAACCCATCAATGAACCTTCGGTAGTAGCCCACCAGTCCAAGGAACTGCCGCACCTCCTTCACCGTGGTGGGTCTTGGCCAGTCCTTGATTACCGTGACTTTCTCCGGATCAGGTGCCACGCCTTCTGCGCTGACCACATGACCCAGGTACTGTACCTTTGGCTTCAAGAGGTGACATTTGGACGGCTTGATCTTCAGGCCATATTTCGACAAGGACTCAAACACTTCTGCTAAGTGCTTCAGGTGGTCCTCATAAGTCTTGGAGTAGACTATTACGTCATCCAGGTACAGCAGCACGGTTTCAAAGTTGTGGTGGCCCAAGCAGCACTCCATCAACCTTTGGAATGTCCCTGGGGCGTTGCAGAGCCCGAATGGCATACAATTGAACTCACAGAGACCCATTGGTGTCGTGAATGCAGTCTTCTCCTTGTCCGCCTCTGCCACGGGAACCTGCCAATACCCACTGGTGAGATCCAAGGTGGAGAAATAGTTAGCTGACTTTAAGGCTGTTAGTGACTCCTCTATTCTGGGTAGTGGATAGGCATCTTTATGTGTAATGCGGTTAATTTGCCTGTAATCTACACACATTCTCATTGTACCATCTTTTTTCTTTACGAGCACTAGTGGAGCTGCCCAGGGGCTACAACTATCTCTGATAACCCCAGCCTCCTTCATTTCCCGTAACATTTCCTTGGCACACTGATACTGTGCGGGGGGTACAGGGCGGTATCTTTCTTTAATGGGATGATGATCACCCGTGGGGATTTGATGTTGAACCCCTTTCACCTGCCCAAAATCTAGGGGGTGTTTGCTGAAGACCCGCTCGTACTCCTGTACCACCCGGTAAACCCCATGCTTTTGGTGCGAGGGGGTGGAGTCGGTGCCTACATGTAATTTTTGGCACCAGTCTTCCGGCTGCCCCTTGGAGCCATTGTCTTCCGCCTGGTCGGACGGGATCAAGGGTTCCACTGCTTTAATGGTATTGTTGCTGACAGTGTACAATTTTGCCACAGTGGCATACCGGGGCAATTTGGCCTCCTCCTCCCCACAATTCAGGACACGGACGGGCACTCTCCCCTTGCGGACGTCCGCTACCCCTCTGGCTATCAGGACTCCAGGCCTACTGTCTGAATACATTGGTTCTACCAAGGCATGGTAATCCTGACCCTTGAGGCCTATTGCTGCCCGACACCATATCAACATTTCACTTCTTGGGGGTATTACAATGGGGAGGGGGTCACTTACCCTCACACTGCCAATTTCTCCTCCGGCCAGCTCTACCTGCTGCCTCCTCATCAGGGCTCTGATCTCCCTCTGTAGGACACGCTGCTGCCCGGAGCTGGCAGTTTCAGACGCCTGTTGTAACAAAATTATCACTTCGGCAATACAATTTTCTATCACATTTGTACCAAGAGTTAGCAGTGGGTCAGATTCTTTGCGATCAATATCTACAATTATCATCCCCTGACATGGCAATTCTACCCGCCCCACTTTAATGGTTACTTCTTTGTACCCAATCTGAGGTAAGGGCTGACCATTACTGGCCACAATTGTTAAATCATCATCTGGGCCATGGTCAATGTCTGAATCGGCCCAATATCTTTTGTACAGTTTGTGGGGGATGGTTGTTACCTGGGACCCCGTATCCAGGAGGGCATTCAAAGGGATCCCATCCAGCACAATAGGAAGGACCGGTCGTCCTCCCACATACTTGCTGCGGCTGGGGGTTGAGCCGGGCTTCCTTACACCTGGGGGTCGGCTCCTGGCCCCAGGCTCGGCCCATTTAAAGGACAGCGTCGTGCAATGTGGCCCGCCTGGTTGCAGTTGCGGCAGATCGGTTGTCCTGTTGAATCATACCGGTCTGTGTCTCTGCCTCGGGTCGGCGGAATCCTTCTCTGTCGCATCCATGGGACGTCCTCTGGGCTGGAGGCCAACTCGATTTTCGCAGGCGAGGGGGTCATTTGTAGAGACTGCACGGTCTTGGCAAGGGCAGCCACAGTCTTGGTCAGCTCCTGGACCTGTTGTCTGAGCTCCGCAGTGGGATCCTTATCCAGGGACTGCGCCTCAGCCCCTGCAGTGGCTCGTGTTGCAGGCACCACCCCGGGGTACGTGATAGCAGGAGGCCGGAGGGGTACTGGGTCACTCGGTGTAGATTCTCTCAGTACCCTGATGGCCTGGTCCTTAAACTTGGCAAAGTCCAGAGCAGGGTTCTGCAGGACCAGGATACGCAGCTGGGTCCTGTGGGCATCTGACAGGAGCCCCTCTATGAACTGCTCAGTTAGGAGTTTGTCTTCTTCACGTACACCCTCTGGGTCCACCTGTTTAACTGCTTTCAGGGCCTCTTGCAGGTTTAGGGCATAGTCCCTTATGCTGTCTGTGGCCCGCTGCTTGCACCCAAAGAATCTCATCTTTATCTCTGCTGCGGTGCGAGTGTCAAACGTACTCTTTAGCTTGGCCAGTATCTGGGCTGCTGTCCCTTTATCTGTATCAGGCCATGACTTTGCTTCACGCTGGGCTGCGCCGGCTAGCTGTCCCATTAATATGCCCACCTTCTGGCTCTCAGTCAGCGGATACACCCGGAATAAGCTGTGCAGGCTTTCTCTGAAGTCACTCAAGGTATGGGACTCCCCGGAGTATTGCGGCAGCCATTCTGCTCCCGGTATGTATGGCATGGTGATCGGCATTACCGGCGCTACAGTGGGGGCCGGGGCGACGGCGACTGGGATTGCTTCTGCTGGTGCTGCGGCGTCTCGGGCTATGGCAGCCACCTGCCCTCCCTCTGAGTCGGACATCTTCCTCCCCCTTAGTGAACCTTACCAGGCTCCGTTCACTTTTCAAATTTTCTTCCGGGTCGCGCGGGGTTAACAGCGCTCTGCTCTGATGGCGCGCTCCCTTCGCGCTCTTTGTCAGGCACGCCCCCCTTCTTCCTGCGCTCGGCGAGGCTAATGGCGGCGGTGGTCTGCAGCCAGTACACAGTCTTTTAAGCACAATTCCGGCAGGCGCACAGTACCCGGTGGGACCGGGCACGAAATCCTGTTCGTGACGCCAAAATTGACTCGCCCACCCCAGGGCTATGGGACACCCGGTGCCGGGCCGGACTAGTCCGGTGGTAGTCAGTGGTGGCTGGGCCCGGCTCCGTGGCCCTGGTGGGTGTCAGTTGAATATGTGGCTTGCTTGTTAATGGTTGTGTTCGTGACGCCACCTGTGGCATGCGGCTATTAAGCCGCCGCTGCTGTGTGAGGCCTCCGGGGTGATGATATAGCAGCAATGGTGGTACTGCTCCCCACAGGTGGAGCGGAGCCCCGGGGACACTGTTAGTGCTTGTGAAAGTCTATGGTGCTGTGTGACTAACACGGTGCAGGGCCGACAGGCGAGGAAAGAACCAGGCACAAACAACAGTCTCTTTACCTTTTCCTCTTTTACTCTGGGAACAGTCCAGTCCTGGGAGACCGTTACAGGTGGTGATGGGGATCCGGTCGGCCTGGAAGTACTTGGGGTGATCTTTCTGGCCAGCTGAGTATGAGGCCTACTCCTGTGCTTTTCTTTGTTATGATAGGACCCTGCTTCTCTGAATCCAGCAATGGCCCTCTTCGCTGCTGGGACCAATGGCACGTCCCTTCCCTCTGTAGGTGGCTGCGCAGGCCCACTCTCTGGTGCTTCTCCGCTGGGGTCCACACCGGGCCCTGATGCTGCAGCTGTACCTTGGATGTGTCTGGGCCAGGGGCTTGCAGCTCCCCTGCCCTTCGGATTCGGCTACCAGGGACGGATTTTATACCCTGGCAACCACAGACTCCGATGTCCGAGTCTCTCTGCTGCCTCTCAGCTACTCCTGCTTCTCTGGGCCAAACTGCTCCAGCTCTAGGCCCCAGATTCACAGGACAGCTCACTCTGTGTCTGTTCACTTCTGCTGCTCCCTACAGACTAACTAACTCCTCCCCCAGGTCAGGCTTAAGGAAGCTCCCTGAAACTTCAGGTTCAGAGCTCCCCCTACTGGCCTGAGGGAGAAACTGCGGTGGATGTTAACTTACTGGCCAGTAGATTTCCCCATTACCTCCAGGCTCAGCATTAACCCTCAGGAGGGCAATGCCGTTGTGGCGACCAGGTCCTAGGGCGCCACAAAAGCACTGCACTGTGATTGACAGGTGCAATGGGGATCGGCCTTTTGAGTCAAATTCTCACTGTAAATTCCTTCTCCAGTGTCCTCTATGATGTGCCCCCTTTTCTTTATTTGAATATTGCATCACACCGCCATTGCTGTTGTTGGCGGCTCGTGCGCATTGACAAAGTAATTCTGTCTTCATTAAAATGGCGCCAGATTCCGCACATGCGTGAACCATTATCTCTGGTGCCATTTTATTGGCGACACTGCGATGAATACTATGAGAGGCATTGGCGCGTGGCCCTGCTTGTTGTCTTCACCGCAGAGTCATTCATAAAATGGCACCGGAGATCGCGGTTTGTGCACGCGCTGACTTGGTTGCCATTTTAATGAAGACACAATTACCGTGTCAATGCGCACGAGCTGCGAACAGTAATGGCAGTGCAGCGCAATATTCAAAAAAAGAAAAGGGAGCACATCAATCAAAGTGTAGTGTATTTCTGCAACTTTAATTAAAGATATTTCTGCAACCAAGCATCGGATCTTTCTATAACAGGTATGCCTGGATTCAGCATCTTAGAGCCTGTATGGCACTGTCTTTAGTTCATATTGCAAAATCCTGGTGGTTGGTTCTCTTTAAGTGGTACTGTTTCTGTGGCAGATTGTAGTATTATGTGTCCAACGTGCCATATCCAACGTGTGATAGTGAAAAGGAGTAATAGGGAGTTGTCAGAAACACACTATAGAAATCAAATTGGCATATATACAATAAATATAGTAATAATAATAGTAATACTCACAAAGTGTAAGGCCGACTCTTGGTAAGGGAACAATGCAACAAGAAGAAGCAAAAAAAAACAAACCGAGATATGGTCTGGTCACAAATATACAAAATTTTATTTGGTAAAGAGTACTGAACAGATGAGCAGCGGAACAACTAAGCAGGAAAAAGAAAGGCAGTAACCAGTAAAAGTAATAATAAGAATATTAGACAATATAAAATGGAAAAAGAGAGGGACTGAACATGCATAGTGATACAAAAAATCATTTAATATATGAAGTATGTATATTGCTACAGGATACTTGATCACTACATGAATACCAAGTAGATAGATATCAAAATGGAACTGTAAATATAGAAGTGTAAGAGGTAAGTAACTCACTATATGCTAAGGTAAAGATACAACATGATCCACTTATGAATGGAATGAACAACAAGCACAAGCTCTACTGAAACTCATATATCACGTGCAATGTGGGAAAGCCATATATCGAGTATAACCACAATATGCAAGGTGTAAATGACAAGGTAAGTAGAATAAATTAATAGAATGTCAGTAATAAATGTCAAAATTACACCATGCATATACAGATGGATAAGTCCAGAAGGTAAGTAAATGACTATATAGAAAAGTGTAAATGCAATCTAACCTACATGAATAGAGTGAGTATCAATAGCAGGCTCAAAAAAGTAAAGTGCTGCAGATTCAAACATCCATTATAGAGTGGGTGAATTTACCTAAAGCATGATACACACACCGGTCACCAAAATGTGTGCCAACCTGGGCGCACGTTTCGCATGCTTCATCAGGGAGTCCTGCTTAGTTGTAGATCCACTGCTCATCTATTCAGTACTCTGTACCAAATAAAATTTAGTTTATTCTCTTCTTCTTGTCACAGAAACACATTATTCTGCTAGTCATTTTTTGTAACTTCCTGTTCCAATATAAGATGGAAAATAGGTTTTACGCTAATGCCTCAGTCCATTTGATTTTCTTGTGCTTCACATCGGGCTTTGCAAGTAGGGCGGCATGCTTCCATGTAATTAACTTTCTAGGCCTATTTAAGGCCTCCAAAGGCTTACACATGGGTCTTGGAATTGCACGACGTGCTAGTAATTCTTTTAATCGTCTGTGCACAGTCCACAATCATCAGGACATCTGTGATTCTTTCATGAGTTACTTGCCTGCGGTATCCAGTAACCTTGCTCACCTACTTTCCAGTATCGCAACCTTCCTGCAGGTCCAGGATGTCTTTCTGGCTTGTCTGCAGCTTGCTAGGTATGCAAGCTTTTTGTTTTTACAGAGTTCTCCCTGTGACCTGTCACCAGTCTTCTAGGACCCCTTCTACATATCCGCTTGTGGTTTTCAGGATGTCTTCCTGGTTGTGTGCAGCTTCCATGGTATTAGATTTGCTTGTTACACCAGAGTTTTGTCTGCTACCTGTCTGTGTATCCATGATGCCACCTGCTGTCCTAGGACTTCAGTTTGTCTGCAATCACCAGTAACCCTGTTACCTGTCTGCAGACTTCAGTCTGCCCAAGGTCTTCAGTAACTTGGTTATCTTCCTGTGGTTTTAATCAACAGACCTTGGAATAAAAATTAAGTTCCACATTTGGATGAATTAAAAAAAAATATTCCTGTGCTGATATAATCTTATAAATGTGCCCCTGCTATGTGCTGTGCAATGGCCGTATCTGACTGTACATGGATCTGATCCTACCACATCTCCCGAACAGGGAAAGAAGCAAAAGAGAGTATATATAGACAGGACAGCATGGGATCACAGATGCTACCTTCTGTGAGGTAAAACATTTCCTTGCCTGTTTAAAAACTAGTTTACCTCACAGAAAGTATCAGCCTCAAAGAAAGAATCCCATGTTGTCTAATCAATACACTATTTTCCTTCCTCCCCTGCCCAGGAGCTGTGGCATGTGCAGACCATGTTCCTGTTTAGTCAGACACAGCTGTTACACAGTACATAGCAGGGACAGCTTTATAAGATTGCAAAATGGATCACAGCTACTCATAACCCATTTTAGTCTGCGCAAGATCCATAGTGGAGAACCACAAAGTATATGGACAAAAATGAGAAGTAAAATCTTGAATACCTCCATACATTTTAGATGTAGGTAAATAAGGTTACAGTATATACCCAATAGTGACACTGACATCACATTGAACACCAAAGAAATTTCAATGTCTGGATTACTTATGTTGTTTTAAAAAGAGAAGGAGGGACAGGAAATTCTGTGACTTGTAGTACACCAACAACTACACAGGCTGAATTTCATATGTGTGGTACTTGCTATTTTAGAATAAACCTTAATAAGTCATATACAAGACACAGTAGAAGCATATATTGGTATACATTAGACAAAATCAGAAATACTATGCAATAATCATAGGTTACCTGATTAATGGGCTCTTCTCTGGGGCCTCGTCCTGGCAGCAGCAACAAAGAAAGCGATAAAAGGTCCTCCGCTCTGCCATGCTGGGGGTCAAGACTGCATGGCACAGGAATGGTAGGATGGGGGTCTTAGCATGGGTGGTGTTAATATACAAAAAATTCACTGTAATTGGGATGAAAGAACAAGAGAGTCACATGGGCATCAGCACAACTATAAGCCTCCAGCTAAAAAGCGTGATAAGTAGGGGCTAGCTATGAAGACACCTCCTATCATTACCCAGTATGAGGATGAAAAGCAGAGGAATATTTTGTTTTGGAGACTATTGAGAGGGGTTAATTTGTGAGGGTCATTATAGGGACTAAAATCTTATTGTTTGGGATCCCATACATCCACAGAGAGGCTAAATCTGCTGTAAGGCCACTTAGTATTAGAATGCATAAAATGTGATATAATGAAGAGGTCTTTTTGGGTATGTCTGCCAATATATACAATGATATATACATTAGATCACCTCCCTGTTAGTTGGTCATCTTGGAGAACCAGGGATTAGGTTGGTTGATACTAGGGGACGGTGTACACAGCCAAGCTGACCATCCCTATGTATGCCAGAGATGGCAGAAAAAGCCATTGCGTGACCGATAGTACAACTGACAGCTCTCTAATGTGTTTTTAGGCTGGGTGGCAAGTAAACAGCATTGACCAAGAACAGACATAAGTAGCTTACCTCTATTTGCCTTATAAAGAAAAGAGAGATCAGCAGAGTTAAATCCAGTCACCAATAAAAAGTAGCTGGGTACTTGCTTTGTTGGAATTGCATGTCTGTGCAATCCCAAACAAGTGATTTTCAATGTTCTTACTAAATTAATCATGTAAAACCTCTCTACATACCATAATAAAAGAAAATCCACTGCATAGATACAGTAACAGAGCCAAGCTGACTACATAGATACAGTAACGGAACCATGCTCACTATGGAGATACAGTAAGGCTGCTTTAACACATCAGTTTTTTGGCATCAGGCACGATCCGGCGAAAAAACTGATGCGACGGATCCGGCGAAGAAACTGATCAGTTGCATCAGTTTTTTCCATCAGTTCCTTCAGTTTTTTGACAGATCCGTTGTGATTCTGAGCATGCTCAGTTCATAGGCTTTCATTAGAAAACACGCCGTACGTTGCCGGATACGGCGCAATCCGTTTATTTTTCCGGACACAAAAACGTTCACTTCAACGTTTCATCCGGCCGCCGGACAAGTAAATTTTGCCGTATGCGGCAAAAAATGGATGAAACGCAAGGCCATTCGGCACAATCTGGCGCTAATGAAAGTCTATGGGGGAAAAAACGGATCCAGCGGCAACAGACGCCGGATCCGTTTTTTTTAGTTTTTGCCGGATTGTGCCTGATGGCAAAAAACTGGTGTGTGAAAGCAGCCTAACATAACCTAGCACACTACATTAAGTAACAGACCCAATCTCACTGTATAGATACGATATGTAGATAGCTTGTTTCTGTATCTATGTAGAAAACTTGGTCCTATCCCTGTAACAGAACCAAGTTCACTACATAGATACAGAACCAATCTTACTGCTGATATACTGTAACTGAACCCTGCTTACATAGATATGGTAATAGAAACAGTCTATATAGATACAGTAACAAAAGCAAGATCACTACATAGATACAGTAACAGAAACAAGCTCAATACATACTGTGGGAATTCAAGCTCTTTAGTAGATGCTGAAGTCCACACAGGTATGAGTTTCCATGTCAAACAGGTTGAATATTAATTTCTTGTATAAACTTTCAACATAATGTAAACAGCTTTTCGTCACCCAAAATATTAAAAGAAAAAAATACAAAACAAAACACATTCCTTCAGATAGGCAACATAAGGTAGAACAATCTCACACACAGACCAGTACAAGCAATAATTATCCTCAGGCACCATCTGCTCAGTATTTGTAATTTTTTTCCCCCGTGCCAAACACTACAAACCCTGGGTACTCAGATATGGCTTTGCTAGTCTCCGTTTGACCACCCAATAGAGTTATTGTCCATGGCAACCAGTGATACTTTCAATTTGACGCACATGGCCTGTGCAGTCTAGCTTGTCTCTCTCCAGCTCGAACACAAAACACTCTGCTCAGCTTGTCCCAACTCACTGACTAGTGAACACATTGCCTGGTTCTAGTCATAGCTATCCAGGTGCACCTAATCAGGACATGTAGTGCTAGGATTTAAGCCTAGCCTACCTGGCTTTCCTACAATAGATACAGTAACAAGCTAACTACATAGAGTAACAGATACATGCTTACTGCAGATATACCATAACAGAACCATGCATACAACATAGATATGATGAAAGAAACCAGCTTGTTATATAGATACAGTAACAGAACCAAACTTACTGCACAAATACATTAACAGAACCAAGCTTGCAACATACATACCAGAAATTGCTATTGTCATGATTGTGCTGCATTCAGCTTGCGTTGTGTAAAAATAGGAAACACTACACTAAAGTATTATAGTAGGCCCCATGACCAGCATCTTTTTTTTATTCTCCCAAAAACTGATCAATTGCACTATATACAAAAGGAATTAATTGAAGTCGAGTCTCCTAAACCTCGCTATTATGACTTAGAACCCTTTTCCTGAAGTCCCTGAGTGTCCTTGATACCTCCAGACAATTTATAATATAACCATAAAACGACTAAGGCGGGCTTTACACGCTACAATATCGTTATTGAATTATCGTCGGGGTCACGTTGTTTGTGATGCACATCTGGCGTCATTAACGATATTGCAGTGTGTGACACTTATGAGCGACCTTAAACGATCGCAAAAGCGGTGACAATCGTTTGCCTCGGAGAGGTCGTCCGGAAACAAAAAATCGTTTTCTACTTATTAGCGATGTTGTTCGTCGTTCCTGCGGCAGCACACATCGCTGTGTGTGACACCGCAGGAGCGACGAACATCTCCTTACCTGCGTCCACCGGCTATGAGGAAGGAAGGAGGTGGGTGGGATGTTACGTCCCGCTCATCTCCGCCCCTCCGCTTCTATTGGCCACCTGCCGCTGTGACGCCACACGAACCGCCCCCTTAGGAAGGAGACGGTTCGCCGGCCAGAGCGACGTCGCAGGGAAGGTAAGTCCGTGTGACGGGGTTAAGTGAGGTTGTGTGGCACGGGCAGCGATTTGCCAGTGTCGCACAACCGACGGGGGTGGGTACGATCGCTAGCGAGATCGCAGCGTGTAAAGCCCGCTTTACAGTATATATAGTATTCACTCGCCTTTTCCAAATTACTTAGAACTAGTCCAGGGGCGCTGTTTCCCCAAGAACGATCTGGCTTTAGTCATGGTAATCATACCTCCCAGGATTGTACAAATAATGGGGCAAGTGAGGCGATGCCCACCTGCCCATCCTTGCACCTATGGGAACCCTATAAATGGTCACTTATTTATTTGTCAGCCTGAACTCCAAACATAAGCTTATAGCCTATTTCCAGCATCATGCTACATCGCTATCAGTACATGTGAATATACTCAGAGTCTCCTACTGTAGTATCATAATGTAAGGATTGGTTCAGAAGTCATGTAAACACTTCACAGTGAGTCTGATCAGCGACAGGATCATATGACAAGTAGCCGGGTCAACGTTTATTTACAGAGCAGCAGAAGCCTAGACACCATGCTGTCAGCCGGATATGGACCCCAGAGAATGCAGCCGATCTATCAAGTATCTTAGTGAGATCACTAGTTCCTAGCAGACATTCTTCTACCACATTCTGCTCTCGGACAGAATGGGGCTTAGCTGCCGGGAACACAGCAATACCTTATGGCATGTTGTTGCAATATCTGATAACTTGGTCGTGGGCTCGAAGGACTGGATATGTGACCGGGGTTCCAAGATCGTATAAAAAAAAAATCAGATTGATTTTCATCCAGGAAAGTAGGATGAGTGAGGTCTGTTTGGTATTCTGTATGTGATGCGAGTTCTATGCGAGTGTACATTATTTTCTTACCTCGCATCCATATGCCAACCCTATGTTTTTCTCAGCAACTATTATGCTATGATCATTTACAGGACCATTTACAGTGTTCTATGTTACAGAATGGTAATTTATACGTAAAAATCCCAAATCCCAAACACAGGTGAGTAAAAACTTGCAGATCTGCTCTGCCTCATTGAGTAACATGGGTCCGAGTGCAATGTGATTATTTTTTTTCGCGCATTGTACTCATCTGATTAAGGCTACTTTCATACTTCATTCTTTTTCCATCAGTCACAATCCGTTGCCTTGAGAAAATACGGTGTCTTGCAACATATTTTGCAGAATTCATTTTTTTCCCCATAGACTTATATTAACGATGGATTGCGACTGATGGCCTAGCTTTGCATCCGCCGCATGACAAATCAGTCGTGGAATGACTGACCGTTGGGCGGAAGGAACGGACACAAATTTTTTTTGGATCGTCAAAAAAACTCACTGTGCATGATTCTGTCGCAATCCGTCAAGAGGTATTATGGTTGTCTGTGGTGCTGGATTCCGCCGTAATCCATCGTACGACAGAATCCAGTGCTGCATTCCGTGATTTGCTACTGAACATGCCCAGTATGTACACAATCACATTCCAAGGCTCCAGAGTGGCTTGATAGGAATAATCCACACACCATTTTAGATATAACAACATTTATTCTGCCCCTTTCTCTACAAACTGTCACCAATAGGTCACCAAAACGTCTGGCACTCCCATTGGGCTGTCCCAAAAACAAACGGATCATGCCAGATCCGTCGTAAAATGGACGCACAACGGATGTAATGGACGCGACAGATCAGTTACAGTATTTCACAGGATTCCTATGAATGGAATCTTGTGAAATAACTCATCCGTTGCGTCCGTTGACAGCTAAAAAACGACGGATCCGTCGTTCCGTCGCAACGACTGACCTGACGGATTTGAAACGACTGAAGTGTGAAAGTAGCCTAATACGTTCATGTGCGCGAGGCCTTATATATAGAGTGTGTCCACCCATATCCTGTCCACCGCCATTAACTTGAGAACGGCGGCAGCTATAAGCATAGCAGTGGTGTCTAGGTATAGTAAAGTATCCATGCGCTACATAATGAAACCACCTATAGTGCCACCTGGTGGAAAACAACAGAGTTAGCATTTTTATCTCGAAAATGAAACGAGATAGAGAAAAAAAGGGAATTAAAAAATTGTAGGGCATCATCAATTCAATACGAATCGATACCTTTACCTTGGCTATTGGGCCCTCCCCAGCCTAAAAGTAACAGCCCATAGTCCAGCAAAGCTGACAGTTGAAGGTTGCAGCCAGAAGTTGTCTATTTTACCTGCGCTGGTTATCAAGAATAGGCAGGAGCCCACATAATTATTATTTGTTTTTTTTTTTTAATCTTTATTGTTGACAACAGTGAACAGTCATCTTCCTCATGCAATAAAGTTTAATTGGCTGCGCTGCAGCCTTTGAACAAACTTTAGTAAAATATGAACAGCACCTGGACACTGGAAAGACTTTAAAAAAAAAAAAATATATAACAACAAAAATGTCCATGTTTGAGTCTGAGCCCTGGATGTCTGGTATGAACCCCAAACTTTACAAGACACAATAGGTTACGCAGGTTCTTCCAGGTACAATGATATCCTATATGTGATCAGAAACTACTTTTCCACCGCAGTGCAAAGCTCAGAAGTGAAGCAGAGCCATATTGGTTTGCAGATTTTGTTGGGATTGTTTGAGGATGTCATGTCACATTAGCAGACCCCCCCCCCCCCCCCAATGAATTGATCTAGTGCAGCATATTGACACCACAGGCGTTTCACAGAATTTAATACCATTAAGTGGTGAAGAAAAAAATAATTACATTATTACCACTGAAATGCTGTTTTAGCCCTAGATTTTACATTTTCACAACGAGAACTGGGTAAAACTGGCTCCAAAATTTGTTACTCAATGCCGCCTGAATGTGATAATACCCCACATGTGGCTGTACAGTACTTTTTGGCCATATGGCAGGACTTGAAAGGGAAGGAGCGCCATTTGACTTTTGGAGCACAGATTTTCCTACAATAGTTTGTGGTCTCCATTTGCAGAGTTCTTAAATACCATAACAACAAAAACCCCTTTAACTGACTATTTTTGAACTGTCTCCCTTCATCTACAGGTGTAATGATGATTTTGACTCCATGGGTATTTCCTAGAAACAAGCAGCAATGGATGTTGGAGAGAGAAAATTTCCAATATACCATTGTAGTACGTAATACACTGTGCCCAGCTTGTGCTGCTGAGACCTGCACTCTGTAAATTAGGCTGGGTCTCTGTTTCAGCAATGCCAAACGTGTGGATACTAAGTGTGGCTTAGGCACACTGTGGGGCTTAGAATGGAGGGGACGTTTGGATTTTGGAGCACAGATTTTGTTGGATTTCTTTCGGGGAGACCCATGTCACTTTTCCAGAGTTATATTGGTTTGTATGAATAAAAAAAAAAAATAAAATCCTTGAAAGAGGCAACAAATTTGTAATATTTTCATGTAACAGTGCTATATAATGACTAGCTGTTCTCAGCCAGCTAACACTTAGCTCAAGGGTATACAGCTCTCCTCCCCCTAAAGATATGCAGATCATCTCCCTTGTATACAGCTCTCCCCCCAAGTGTGCAATGTACACAACAGGATTTGTCTCTGTGCTTACAGGACCTGTGATGATGTCACATGGAGGGGAGGAGTCAGGGGGTCACATGATCAGTTCCTCAGTGTATGCAGTCCTCTGCTGTGCTGGTTGTCATGGTGCTGGATGACGTGAAGTTTGTGTGTGGTGTAAGGAGGGATTGAGGCAGGAATCATACTTGCGAGTGTAAAATCGGGCCGAATCTCATGCCAGAAAGTAGGGAGATTTTTTTCTCACTTTTCATCAGTGTGCTATCCGTTTTTTTCCTCAGCAGTTGTTACTCATTTAGTCATGTACAGGAGCATTTACAGTGTTCTCTGCTACATGATAGAAATTTATTGAAAAAAAAACGGATGTCACTAGGATGGTACATGTGCAATCCTTTTTTTTAACACACCCATAGACTTGCATGAGAAACTCACCAAAACGCAGCAAAAAAATTAGAAGATGGGAGCTGCCCCATTGATTAACATGGGTCCGAGTGCAACGTGAGAGTTTCTCGCATTGCACTCGTGCGAGTTAATCGCAAGTGTGACTCCAGCCTGAGAGTGTGGATGTAGCAGAACTATGTGTAATGTGCGGGGGGGCAAAGCTGCGTGTGTAATGTGCAGGGCGGCGGAGCCGCGTGTGTAATTAGTGGGGGGTGGAGGCTCCGTATGGTAATGTGCGGGGGCGGGATTAGCGAATAACCACAAGTAATCACAACGGCTCATATATAGATAGATAGATACCATGTAACATTGAAAAGCTCTGTTCTACTGATCTTTTTTTCTGTAGAAATGTTATTTGCATCGAAGTTTCATGTTTTTAGAATGAATAAATATATAAAAAAAATAATCTTTGTGACTAAATATGACCCAGATGGACCAGAAGGCACAGAATACCTCCTACAAATAAAGCACAAAATTCATATATGACACATACGTCTTCAAGACTGAAGACTGGAGAAACTGAAATCCTCCACTTTATAGACGCCAGTAGACACATTCAGATTAGGAGCAGGGCATGTAAACTGGCACCTGTTCATCTGCTCACCCATTTAGTAGGGAAGGGGAAAAAAAAAAAAAAAAAGGCCCCTCTCCTGAATGTGACGACCAGAGAACAGCTGAGGTCTATCTAACAGCCTGTATTTGGGACTATTCTGTGTAATGAAGCCATGTTTAGTTACATGCACTGACAGATGGAGTAGAAAGTGTTACAACTTTGGGAGTATGTTCACATGGAGGTATTTTTTGCTTTTCTTTATGTGGAAAATTCTAAGTCAAAAAATACCAAAAACATTTTTAAAGTGATTATTGTGTCTGCAGATCTGGTTTTCTCTCTCTCTGGAGCTTTTAATTCAGTGGTAAATTTCCCTCCCCCACCCCCCAGGCAGAAACACCATAAGAAATTAAGGAAAAAAAAAAAACAGAAAAACCTCTCACCTGCACCTCACATCCCCCAAAGATCCCCCACTCATAAAAAGAAAGAAGGGAATTTTGTTACTTACCGTAAATTCCTTTTCTTCTAGCTCCTATTGGGAGACCCAGACGATTGGGTGTATAGCACTGCCTCCGGAGGCCACACAAAGCATTACACTAAAAAGTGTAAGGCCCCTCCCCTTCTGGCTATACACCCCCCGTGGGATCACGGGCTGCTCAGTTTTAGTGCTAAAGCAAGAAGGAGGAAAGCCAATAACTGGTTTAAACAAATTCACTCCGAAGTAATATCGGAGAACTGAAAACCGTTCAACATGAACAACATGTGTACCCGAAAAAAAACCAACAATCCCGAAGGACAACAGGGCGGGTGCTGGGTCTCCCAATAGGAGCTAGAAGAAAAGGAATTTACGGTAAGTAACAAAATTCCCTTCTTCTTCGGCGCTCCATTGGGAGACCCAGACGATTGGGACGTCCAAAAGCAGTCCCTGGGTGGGTAAAGAAATACCTCATGTTAGAGCTGCAAAGACAGCCTTCCCCTACGGGGAGGTAACTGCCGCCTGCAGGACTCTTCTACCTAGGCTGGCGTCCGCCGAAGCATAGGTATGCACCTGATAATGTTTGGTGAAAGTGTGCAGACTCGACCAGGTAGCTGCCTGGCACACCTGTTGAGCCGTGGCCTGGTGTCGTAATGCCCAGGACGCACCCACGGCTCTGGTAGAGTGGGCCTTCAGCCCTGATGGAACCGGAAGCCCAGCAGAACGGTAGGCTTCAAGAATTGGTTCTTTGATCCATCGAGCCAGGGTGGCTTTGGAAGCCTGCGACCCTTTGCGCTTACCAGCGACAAGGACAAAGAGTGCATCCGAGCGGCGCAGGGGCGCCGTGCGGGAAATGTAGATTCTGAGTGCTCTCACCAGATCTAACAAATGTAAATCCTTTTCATACCGAAGAACTGGATGAGGACAAAAGGAAGGCAAGGAGATATCCTGATTAAGATGAAAAGAGGATACCACCTTAGGGAGAAACTCCTGAATGGGGCGCAGCACTACCTTGTCCTGGTGGAACACCAGGAAGGGAGCCTTGGATGACAGCGCTGCTAGCTCAGACACTCTCCGAAGAGACGTGACCGCCACTAGAAAGGCCACTTTCTGTGAGAGACGAGAAAGTGAAACATCCCTCAGAGGCTCGAAGGGCGGCTTCTGGAGAGCAACTAGTACCCTGTTTAGATCCCATGGATCTAACGGCCGCCTGTACGGAGGGACGATATGACAAACCCCCTGCAGGAACGTGCGCACCTGAGAAAGTCGTGCTAGACGCTTCTGAAAAAACACGGATAGTGCCGAGACTTGCCCTTTAAGGGAGCCGAGCGACAAGCCCTTTTCCAACCCAGATTGCAGGAAGGAAAGAAAAGTAGGTAACGCGAATGGCCAGGGGGATACTCCTTGTGCAGAGCACCAGGATAAGAAAATCCTCCACGTTCTGTGGTAGATCTTAGCAGAAGTGGACTTCCTAGCCTGTCTCATGGTGGCAACGACTCCTTGGGATAATCCTGAAGACGCTAGGATCCAGGACTCAATGGCCACACAGTCAGGTTCAGGGCCGCAGAATTCCGATGGAAAAACGGCCCTTGGGACAGTAAGTCTGGTCGGTCTGGTAGTGTCCACGGTTGGCCGACCGTGAGATGCCACAGATCCGGGTACCACGACCTCCTCGGCCAGTCTGGGGCGACGAGTATGACGCGGCTGCAATCGGATCTGATCTTGCGTAGCACTCTGGGCAAGAGTGCCAGAGGTGGGAACACATAAGGGAGCCGGAACTGCGACCAATCTTGCACTAAGGCGTCTCCCGCCAGAGCTCTTTGATCGCGAGACCGCGCCATGAACGTCGGGACCTTGTTGTTGTGCCGCGACGCCATTAGGTCGACGTCCGGCACCCCCCAGCGGCGACAGATTTCCTGAAACACGTCCGGGTGAAGGGACCATTCCCCTGCGTCCATACCCTGGCGACTGAGGAAGTCTGCTTCCCAGTTTTCTACGCCCGGGATGTGAATGTCCATACGGGGACACAGAGTACCTGAATGTTGCAGGGCCTTGTCCCTGAACGGTACCCAGCTCCGTATCCAGCAGGTTCTACGGGTCTGTGGATGGAGCCCGGCCTCAGGGCTTGGGGGCCGGTAAGATCCCACTTCCTCAGAGCCCCTCAGGGGGATGGGGAAGGAAAGCAGCATGTGGGCTCCAGCCTCCGTACCCACAATGGGTACCTCAACCTTAACAAACACCGCCAATAGGAATGGGGTGAGAAGGGAGCATGCTGGGGGCCCTAGTATGGGCCCTCTTTTCTTCCATCCGATATAGTCAGCAGCTACTGCTGACTAAACAGTGGAGCTATGCGTGGATGTCTGACCTCCTTCGCACAAAGCTTGAAAACTGAGCAGCCCGTGATCCCACGGGGGGTGTATAGCCAGAAGGGGAGGGGCCTTACACTTTTTAGTGTAATGCTTTGTGTGGCCTCCGGAGGCAGTGCTATACACCCAATCGTCTGGGTCTCCCAATGGAGCGCCGAAGAAAAAAGAAGGGAATTTTGTATACTTACCGTAAATTCCTTTTCTTCTAGCTCCAATTGGGAGACCCAGACAATTGGGTGTATAGCTACTGCCTCCGGAGGCCACACAAAGTATTACACTCAAAAGTGTAAGGCCCCTCCCCTTCTGGCTATACACCCCCAGTGGGATCACTGGCTCACCAGTTTAGTGCAAAAGCAAGAAGGAGGAAAGCCAATAACTGGTTTAAAGACCAATTCAATCCGAAGAAACATCGGAGAACTGCAACCATTCACATGAACAACATGTGTACCGAAAAAAACCCTAAGAAAACAGGGCGGGCGCTGGGTCTCCCAATTGGAGCTAGAAGAAAAGGAATTTACGGTAAGTATACAAAATTCCCTTCTTCTTTGTCGCTCCATTGGGAGACCCAGACAATTGGGACGTCCAAAAGCAATCCCTGGGTGGGTAAAATAATACCTCGTAATAGAGCCGTAAAACGGCCCCTTTCGTACAGGTGAGCCACCGCCGCCTGAAGGGCTTGTCTACCTAGGCTGGCGTCTGCCGAAGCGTAGGTATGCACCTGATAATGCTTGGTAGAAGTGTGCCGACTCGACCAGGTAGGTGCCTGGCACACCTGCTGAGCCGTAGCCTGGTGCCGTAATGCCCAGGACTCACCCACGGCTCTGGTAGAATGGGCATTCAGCCCTGAGGGAACCGGGAGCCTAGCAGAACGGTAGGTTTCAAGAATTGGTTCCTTGAGCCACCGAGTCAGGGTGGATCTGGAAGCTTGCGACCCCTTACGCTGACCAGCGACAAGGACAAAGAGTGCATCCGGGCGGCACAGGAGTGCCGTGCGGGAATGTAGATCCTGAGTGCTCACACCAGATCCAACAGATGCAAATCCTTTTCAAATTGATGGACTGGATGAGGACACAAGAAGGTAAGGTGATATCTTGATTGAGATGAAAGTGGGATACCACCTTAGGGAGAAAGTCCGGAATCGGACGCCGAACCCCCTTGTCCTGGTGAAGACCAGGAATGGAGATTTGCATGACAGCGCTGCTAGCTCGGACACTCTCTGAAGAGACGTGACCGCTACTAGAAAGGCCACTTTCTGTGAAATACGGAAAGGGAAACAACTTTCAAAAGCCCGAAAGGCGGCTTCAAGAGAGTCATTAGAACCTTGTTCAGACTCCAGAGCTCTAATGGCCGCTTGTATGGAGTGATGAGAAGACAAACTCCCTGCAGAAACGTGCATACCTGCGGAAGTCGGCTAGGCGTTTCTGAAAAAATACAGATAGCGCTGAGACTTGTCCTTTAAGGGAGCTGAGCGACCAACTATTTTCCAACCAAGATGGTAGGAAGGAAGGAAAAATAGGCGATGCAAATGGCCAGGGAGAAACTCCTTGAGCAGAGCACCAAGATAAGAATATCTTCCACGATCTGTGGTAGATCTTGGCGGACGTTGGCTTCTTGGCCTGCATCATGGTGACAACCACTCCTGAGATAATCCTGAAGACGCTAGGATCCAGGACTCAATGGCTACACCGTCATGTTCAGGGCCGCAGAGTTCAGATGGAAAAAAGGGCCCTTGAAACAGCAAGTCTGGTCGGTCTGGTAGTGGCCACGGTTGGCCTACCGTGAGGTACCACAGATCCGGGAACCCCGACCTCCTCGGCCAATCTGCGACCAATGTTGAACTGAGGCGTCCGCCGCCAGAGCTCGATGATCGTGAGACTGTGCTATGAAGCCGGAACAAAGTTGTTGTGCCGTGACGCCATTATGTCGACGTCCGGCATCCCGCAGCGGCGACAGATCTCCTGAAACCCGTCCGGGTGAAGAAACCAGTCCCCTGTGTCCATACCCTGGCGACTGAGGAAGTCTGCTTCCTAGTTTACCACGCCTGGGATGTGAACTGCGGATATGGTGGATGCCGTGTCTTCTACCCACGTTAGAATCCGCCGGACTTCCTGGAAGGCTTGCCGGCTGCGTGTTCTTCCGTGGTGGTTGATGTATGCCACCGCTGTGGAGATATCCGACTGAATTCGGATGTGCTTGCTTTTCAGCCACTGCTGGAAGGCTTGTAGGACAAGATACACTGCTCTGATTTCCAGAACATTGAGCTGAAGGGTGGACTCTTGCTGAATCCACGTACCTTGAGCCCTGTGGCGGAGAAAAAACTGCTCCCCACTCTGATAGACTCGTGCCTGTCGTAACTACCGCCCAGGATGGGGGTAGGAAGGACCTTTTTTCTGACCATGAGGTGGGAAGAAGCCACCACCGTAGAGATTCTTTGGCCGCCTGAGAAGGGGAGACGTCTCTGTCGATGGGCGTCGACTTCCCGTCTCATCGGCGGGGAATGTCCCATTGTAGTGGACGCAGATGAAACTGCGCGAAAGGGACTGCCGCCATTGCTACCATCTTACGTGAGAAGTGCATGAGGCGTCTCAATGTGTGCGACTGATCCTAAGGAGAGATTGCAGCCTTGTCTGTAGTGAACGCTGTTTGTCTAGCGGAAGCTTCACTATCGCTGAGAGAGTATGAAACTCCATGTCTAGATATGTTAGTGATTGGCCCGGGGTCGGATCTGACTTTGAAAAGTTGATGATCCACCCGAAACTCTGGAGAGTCTCCAGCGCAACGTTCGGCTGTGTTGGCATGTTCCTTAAGAGGGTGCCTTGACAAGTAGATCTCCCAAACACGGGATCACAGAGTGACCTTGAGATTGCAGGACTGGTACTACTGCTGGCATGACCTTAGCGAAGACCCGTGGGGCTATCGCCAGCCAGAAGGCAGGGTTACGAACTGAAGGTGTTCGCGTCTTATAACAAAGCGTAGAAACGCTGGAGCTCTGGATCAATCGGCACGTGGGGATAAGCATCCTTGACGTCTATCGATGTTAGGAAATTTCCTTGAAACATTGAGGCGATGACGGAGCGGGGGATTACATCCGGAACCGCCTGGTGTTCACGAGCTGGTTGAGCCGTGTTAGATCCAGAACGGGACGGAAATACTCGTCCTTTCTTGGCATCGCAAATAATTCGGAGTAAAAACCGTGACCTTGTTCCTGAAGAGGAACGGGGGTCACCACTCGTTGTGCCTTTAGAGTGCCCACCGCCTGCAGAAGAGCGTCGGCTCGGTCGGAAGGTGGAGAAGTTCTGAAGAATTGAGTTGGAGGACGAGAACTGAACTCTATCCTGTACCCGTGAGACAGAATGTCTCTCACCCAACGGTCTTTGACCTGAGACAGCTAAATATCGCCAAGGCGGGAGAGCCTGCTACCGACCGAGGATGCAGAGAGAGGAGGCCGCAAGTCATGAGGAAGCCTCTTGGAAGTAGGTTTTCAGGCTGTCTTTTTTGGGCGTGACTGAGCCCGCCAAGAAACTGAGCTCCTCTGATCCTTTTGAGTCCTCCTTGGACGAGAAGAAATGGGACCTGCCCGAGCCTTGAAAAAAACGAAAACCCCGACTGTCCCTTGGTATGTTGGGGTTTGTTTTGTCTGGGCTGAGGTAAGGAAGAATCCTTACTCTTGAACTGTTTAATGATTACATCTCACGCACACTAAACAGTCGGTCAGCAGAACAAGGCAAACTGGTTAAGCCCTTTTTTGGAAGCAGAATCTGCCTTCCATTCAGTTAACACCCAGGCCCTGCGTAAAACCACGGAGTGAGCGGACGCCACTGCCGTACGGGTCGTAGAGTCCAGGACAGCATTAATCGCCTAAGACGCAAATGCAGACATTTGAGCGGTTAAGGATGACACTTGCGGAACAGATGTACGTGTGACCGTGTCCATCTGTGTAAGACAAGCTGAAGTAGCTTGGGGTGCCTCTACGGCTGCGAATGCTGGAGCTAACAGCGCGCCGATAGCCTCATAGATGGATTTCGACCAGAGATCCCTCTGTCAGTCAGTGGCATCTTTAAGTGCAGCCCCCTCTTCCACTGCAACTATGGATCTAGCTGCAAGCTGGAGATTGGAGGATGCCCCTTGGGACACTGGGTCCAGCCATTGCCCACGTCAGGGGGTAGGGATAACGTGTATCCTCAGCCGTTTGGGGAAGCGCTTAACTGGATAAGCGTGGTGTTCCTGGACTGCCTGTGTAAAGTCAGGGTGGTCAAGGAAAGTATTTAATTTACGCTTGGGATACGTGAATGGAATTTCTCCTGCTATGTAGCTGACTCTTCCACCGGAGGAGCTGGGGGAGAAATAACTAACATTCTATTGATGGACGCTATGAGATTATTGACTATGGCGTCACCATCAGGTGTATCCAGATTGAGAGCGGTCTCCGGATTAGATCTTGAGCAGCTATCTCCGCCACATCACACAGAGAGTCCGCTTGCTGGGACCCTGACTAGTGTGATGAAGTCGATGGCCGCTCATAGTGAGCCTCTCAGACTATCTGGGACTGTCGTCCGTGTCAGAGCCGTCACTCTGGGAAGCACATGACCCCTCGGAGCTCAAAGTTGTTCCCACTGAGGGGGACCATGGATAATGTGAACAGTGGCCATGGATTTGAGAGACTTGTCTGGACTGCAAGGCTTCTAGTATCATAGCCATAGTCTCAGAAAATCTGTCAGTAAATACTGCAGGCTCCGTCCCCATGTCCTGGACGGTTAGCAGAGACTCCGTAGTATACAATGGGGGTCTATGTACACTGCCGGCCATATAGCCATACATGCTGTACCGGCTGCATAGAAAACATGTGCTTCTGCACCTCTGTTTTACACAGACAATATGCTGTTATGTCCTCCGCACAATCAAGGAGGGTATATACAAAAATGCAGCTAAACAGTGCAATGCATAGTGAATAAACATATATGTATATGTGCACTTCGGCACTAGTGGAGTCAGCCCCACAGGTGCTGCTTAACGCCTGGTCACAGCGGTTGTGTGACTATCCGAATCCCTGCCAGGGATTCCTAAACTTGTCTCTTCTGTCGCTACAGAAAACACTGACAATAATGGCTGCCGGCGTCCTGTGCAGAGGAAGAAGCCGTGGGCGTGCCTGAGAAAGTGCGGGAATCCGGCTGCACAGTGTACACAGTGAGAGGGGTGGAGTATGCAAAGCATACTCCAGCTCTCAGCGCTGCCGGTTTCACAGTGCACACAGTGAGAGGGGTGGAGTATGCAAAGCATACTCCAGCTCTCAGCGCTGCCGGTTTCACAGTGCACACAGTGAGAGGGGTGGAGTATGCAAAGCATACTCCAGCTCTCAGCGCTGCCGTGCTGTGCAGCGTCACGCCCCTACCCTGACTGGCAGGTCTGTGGGCGGAAACGAAGTGAGACTAGGCCGCGCAAGCCGGGGACTCGAGTGATAAGCGCGGCCGGCATATAAGCCTTGGTCGGCGCGGAAGTCCCCGGCGCACCACAAGTCCCAGCCGCGCCCGAAATAAAAATGGCAACGGCGGTTAGCGCGGTAGTCCCCTAATACACTAACACACCCAGCAAGCTGTAGTGTGCGATGGCACAAGTGCGGGCAGCGCCGCCGTCCCTGGCGCACTAACACACCCAGCAATGCTGCCGTGTGTCCGTGCGCGGTTCCCACAGGGACACAGAGTACCTTAACGTAGCAGGGCCATGTCCCTGAGGATACTCCGCTCCATGTCCAGCAGATTCCAGGAGCTGTGGATGGAGCACGGCCTCAGTGCCTGGAGACCGATAAGATCCCACTTCACCCAGAGCCCTAAGGGGATGGGGAAGGAAAGCAGCATGTGGGCTCCAGCCTCTGTACCCGCAATGGGTACCTCAACCTTAACAAACACCCGACAAGAGTGGGGTGAGAAGGGAGCATGCTGGGGGCCCTTTAGTATGGGCCCACTTTTCTTCCATCCGATATAGTCAGCAGCTACTGCTGACTAAACAGTGGAGCTATGCGTGGATGTCTGACCTCCTTCGCACAAAGCACAAAACTGGTGAGCCAGTGATCCCACTGGGGGTGTATAGCCAGAAGGGGAGGGGCCTTACACTTTTGAGTGTAATACTTTGTGTGGCCTCCGGAGGCAGTAGCTATACACCCAATTGTCTGGGTCTCCCAATGGAGCGACAAAGAAAACCCATGTCCAATTTAGGTGCATTTCCAATTGCCACCAATAGCAATCTTATTTAAAGAGTATTTGAAGATGTTTATGTTGTGAATTTTGTAAAGTACTTCACTCATAAATCAGCATACAAATCTCTGTGTGAACATATACATACCACAATAAGAACTCGCATCTATACAAGATATTGCAAGCAACAATAATGACCTATTACCAGGAAGATGAGAGGCGTGGTTAATAATCAGATTATGCCACTGTGCCCAGGCATTTCTGCTGGCACAGGGAAAGATACAAACCTTAGTGTAAAGAGATATGTACTTTCAGTACTAAGGATATGTTCATTATTGGGTGTTTGTTATGAGTGAGCATTCAAATGTTCAGGTGCCCGGTGCTCATATCTACTAGTGATGAGCGAGCACTACCATGCTTGGGTGCCCGGTACTCATATCTACTAGTGATGAGCGAGCACTACCATGCTTGGGTGCCCGGTACTCATATCTACTAGTGATGAGCGAGCACTACCATGCTTGGGTGCCCGGTACTCATATCTACTAGTGATGAGCGAGCACTACCATGCTTGGGTGCCCGGTACAAATATCTACTAGTGATAAGTGAGCACTACCATGCTTGGGTGCTTGGTATTGATAACTAGTGATGAGTGAACACTACCATGCTTGGGTGCCCGGTAATCATAACGACTAGGGATGAACAAGCCATGCTCGGTACTCATAAAGAGCAGTTGGATGCTCCGATTGGCTCAACTCATGTTTGAGTATAATAGAAGTTAATGGGGAACTAGATTTCCTGGAAAAATGCTTGAGTTCCCACCAATGACTTCCATTATACTCAGGTATTCGAGCATCACCTTTTGTATTGACTACATAATTAGAATAATATCTACTTCTGTTCATTTTATCTTCATTAACAAAATATTGCTCATTATTATATTTATCATTTGCTCCCTCCTACACATTGCATTCCCCTCCTAGTTACGGTATTCCCTTTCAGATGTTCAGCCCCGGCTGCAGTTTAGTACAAATAGTCACCCTCCTCAGGTCCACTGGCGAGTGTGTGGCATTGCTTGCTACAGTGCTGAGGTCATGTCAACATTTCCGTATGTCACATAGATCACCGATTGGCTGCCATGTTTACGCGACATTAATGCGGCAGAAAAAGCATCATCGGTGTACCCCGGGAAGGCAAGAACAGCCAGGTTTGTGGGTTTAGTTTTTTTTTTTTTTTTTAATAAGGGCCAAGTATTGTCTGAAAGGGGACAACCCCTCTAAGTGGGCCTTCAATTTCATCATCGGTAAGTTCGATCAGAGATCTGTGTGTACAATGAAATTCTGAGAGCATGGAAGGGGCTCACAATTCATTCATGCTCATACTTCACCTCCCTTCACACAAAATAAAATAACCACTCATTTATTTTAACATCTTTATCGATTTTTTTTAATTTAGTCATAAAAAAAAAATCAGTTGTCATTAGAAAAAAAAAAAAAACCAAACATTCTAAATCTGCATCTTGTTGATATCAGGAAAAAAAAATATTGATCAGTACAGGAATCTGTAATTAAGGAACAAAAACCACTGGAGGACTACCATTTGCATAAAACCCCTTGCACATACTGCTACTATAACACAGGCTGATCCGCTCTCCTGACAGGTCTGCCTTGAAGTAATAAGGTAAGAGCACCATTTCTTAAAACTCTGCATTGTGCTGTTGCTCTGTTATTCTTCCTGGAAATATATGAAGAAATTGATAATTGGAAGTGTCAGACTATCGGCACTGAGCAGACTGTATCAGGGTGTAGGCAACACGCCGAACCGATAAAATGGTTACACAAATATCGTCCTACATTTCCGGGACTGGCACAATATAAAAGTTTCAAGCATAAACGTTTCAGAATTGACCGTTTTAATACATACTGGTATTCCCCATAATATAACATGTCAAGAGAACGGTGTGGTCTCTTTAAAGGAAGGGGTGTAGAGGGCGCTGCATGATGCCGGGATTCAAAACCCCCCAAAATGAGAACCTGTGTCCTGCTTAGCTCCTCTAAATCTGCATTTAACACAAGACCGTGTTTCAGTTTTGACCCCGTAGTATACCTTCGAGCTGGTCATAGACATGCAAAAACTGTCCGGCCGGCAGATCTCTTCTCCAGCTGCGTCATACATGCATTGTTAATGTTGACTGAATGGCTGTATACAGGGGGGTAGAGATAAGTGGTCGCCAGACGCCCCCCATGACTTAAAAATACAACCTGCCCAATCCATTTCCTCCAATGTGAGACAATGAGGAGGGGAGGGGGGTCTACTGGTCTCTGAACAAGACCTCCTGTCTATGGCCAGTTATCGTCAGCCCGTGGTTGACCAGCAGTCATAGACCTACCACTCCCAGTGTGGATAAAGCTGCAGAGGTTCAACCATATAATGGAAGCAAGGACTGATAGGCACTGGTCGGTGTTCATATAAAAGTAAGCTTACGAAATAAAACCAAGTGAAAAATTATTACCTAGTGAGAGGAAACATTAAGACGTGTTACAGTTACCGCCCTGTCGACCACTGGCACAGAAGGCATCAATATAATAAAAATAATTTAGTGCACACACCGCTTTCTGTACGATTCAGTGCATCCCCCTGCTTAAATTCTCAGGGGTGGACACCCAGCCCCTTCAATACTCATCACAGCTACAGAGAAATTAAACATGAGTCATTTGTAAACTGGACCTCTGGAATCCATAAAAGTCTCTAGATTTGGGTGATGTGAACCCTACATGCCCAGCATGGGGTACATTTCACTCCAAGAAAACAGGAAGCCCTGTCTGTCATTCAGTTGTATTGAAAAAAAGCAAAATATTAAAAAAAAAAATAGAAAACTCGTAAAGTGGCTCAGACGCTTTCACTCCGTACTGTACCCTCGTCGACGAAGCCATGATTGGCTACGCAAGTCATCATCTATCTTGGTATTCACTATGAAATGCATTGGCAAGAATTGTCATTGGACATGGAAGAGAGATGTGTGTGACGGTTCTCATCCCCCATGAACATTCCAAAAAGGCAAAAAAAAAAAAAAAGAAGAAAAAGCTGGGTGGGTGGGATAACGTGCAGGCAACCGTGTTCAGCCGGTGCTGTAGCGTCAGGAACATATGCCATCATTACGATGACCCACTGTAAACTTCACTGACTCTCTTCCGAAGAAAGCTGCAGAATTCAAACATGGTGGCGGCCAGGCTCTGGTTGATGAGGTAGCGGGGAAGGCGACCCTAGTGAAAGAAGAACAAAACAAGGTGTAAATATTGATATAATATTCTATACACATATATATATATATATATATGCGCACGCAAACAGTGACTGTACAATTTCAGGCAACCAGCCCAGTATTAGACTTGTTACGTCCATCAATGAAGCTATTAACTATAACTAGAGAATGTACAAGCAGGAAAGTGACATTTCAAAAAGCCATTAAAGGGAATCGGTCCATAGGATCAACCCTCCTCATCCTTCTATATGGGCATGTAGGTCGTAGAAAGTTGAATAAAATGATACCTTTTATATCTGTGATTCATCCACATTTTTCTCAATATGTAAATGAGTTGGTAAGATCTATGGGTGGGACACTGATCTCCATGAGAATCTGTCTCCAGAGCCTATGTCAAATAAAACGGGGCGTTACCAGTGTGAGACATGTAGTTCAGGAGAGCAGACTGTCAGTCATTACATGTCTCACACTGGTAACGCCGGCTTTCATTTAAAAAAAAAAGGCTCTGGATGCAGATTCTCAGGGAGGTCTCTGTCTGGGCCATAGAGCTTTATAGCTCATTTACATATTGAGAAAAATGTGGATTTCTATGGAATAAAACATCAAACCACAGATATCAAGATATCATTTTACTTAACTTTCTATGACCTGCATGTCTATATAGACGGCTTAGGGAGCATTCCTTTACTAACAGATTCTGTTTAAAGCCTCTATTTATCCTCCAAGCAGCTATTCCCACAATACTAATGGTGACGTGATTAGCTAAGGGTATCTTTCCTGGGATTATTTGGACATAACCCATCATCTATACTTCATACACTCTCCAGAAGAGAGTGTATGAAGTGAATTTAAAAGTAATGAAATGTGGATTTTATATATTGTAATGATGGATAAAGAGGTATACAGGAAGTTATAGTGTATGCTAAGCCATTCTGCCACAGAAATCAGAGACCATTTTGCTTTTCTGCCTTGGATATGGGACTAATCATCTGTGTTTGTGACTGAAATAAGTGAAATACCACTTATTACCATATTTTACCAATCATTGCATGTAAATGTGAAACGCCTAAAGTAAATCAAACACATGTGAATATCCCCCCTCACCAGCTCCGAAACGCGCAAGATCCATAAATCGCACAGGAACCATCTTGCAAGATCTGCCAAAAGAATAACAGATCAATGGAGCCTCACAGGCTTACCTTCAAATCAGTGTTAAGGATCCATATAAAAGTGCAGACGGAGGGGTTCCGAAAGCTTTTTAGCACTATAAATCCTCCTGGTCCATTTTCTCCTCTGAAAGAAAGTGATAGGTATAATGTATACGGACTGGGGTTCTAGCAGTTGGACCCATATCAGTCCATAAGTTATAACACTTTGTTGTGACAGGCCATGACTGAATATTATTCCCCCAGACAAGTCTTTTACTCCCAACCCCTAATATATTAGGATGTACAGCAACCACTGGTGGGCAGATATGAAAATATCTGAAACTTAAGAAAAATGTATATCCTTGTACTGTGTTAGCCAATAGTAAGAAAAATATGAAATTGAGACTCCTTAGTGGTTACCTTTTAATGGCTGTCAAGATGGTGACAAATAGTAGCTTTCTGGATTACTCCTCCTCATCAGGCCGAGTATAACAATATGAGCTGCAGCAATATTCACTGCCACAACAGTTTGTCCCCTTCACGCACTGATCGTTCGGCTTCACGTCACTTGTCTTATTACTGCTCTATTCTGTCCTGTTATGCATTAATATGTGACTCTTCATTTTTTGTGTTAAACCGTGCCTGATTAAGACCTGTGAAGTCTAGAAAGCTGCTACCGTGTTTTTCCAAAAATAAGCCCTCGCCCAAAAATAAGCCCTAGCAGGGATTTTCAGCATCTTTGAAGCAAAGCTTAAATATAAACCCTCCCCCGAAAATAAGCCCTAGTCGTGGATCAATAATAAAGTGTCCGTGCAGCTAAAACAGTTACAGATACTGCAGGACACTTCATTATAGACAGCGGCACCCGGCAATTACACTCACCCGATGCTGAGCGGCAGGACCTGTAGCTATCGCACACATCAGATCTCACACACACACACAATCAGATCTCACACACACCAGATCTCACACACAAACATCGGATCACACACAAACCTCAAATCACACACACAAACATTGGATCGCACACACATCGGATCGCAGACATACTCACCACATCCAGCGACGCCGATCTCTTCTCGCTGGCAGAGAAGGGAATTTTGTTTACTTACCGTAAATTCCTTTTCTTCTAGCTCCAATTGGGAGACCCAGACAGTGGGTGTATAGCTACTGCCTCTGGAGGCCGCACAAAGAACTACACTTAAAAGTGTAAGGCCCCTCCCCTTCTGGCTATACACCCTCCCGTAGGAGTACGGATTCCTCAGTTTTAGTACCAAAGCAAGAAGGAGGAAAGCCAATAACAGTTTCAAAAACAAATTCAATCCGATAACTAGATCGGAGAACTTAAGAAACAACGTGAACAACATGTGCACCCGAAAAAACGAAACCCTAAAAACAGATAGGGCGGGTGCTGGGTCTCCCAATTGGAGCTAGAAGAAAAGGAATTTACGGTAAGTAAACAAAATTCCCTTCTTCTTTTTCGCTCCTAATTGGGAGACCCAGACAGTGGGACGTCCAAAAGCAGTCCCTGGGTGGGTAAAAAGATACCACATGAACGGGCTGTCATACAGCCTCTTCCTACAGGTGGGCCACCGCCGCCTGAAGGACCCGTCTACCTAGGCTGGCGTCTGCCAAAGCGTAGGTATGCACTTGATAGTGTTTGGTAAACGTGTGCAGACTCGACCAGGTAGCCGCCTGGCACACTTGCTGAGCCGTAGCCTGATGCCTCAACGCCCAGGACGCACCAACGGCTCTGGTAGAATGGGCCTTCAGTCCAGATGGAATCTGAAGCCCAGCAGAACGGTATGTGTGAAGAATTGGTTCCTTGATCCACCGCGCCAGGGTGGATTTGGAAGCTTGCGATCCCTTATGCTGACCAGCGACTAGGACAAAGAGCGCATCCGAACGGCGTAGAGGCGCCGTGCGAGAAATGTAAATCCTGAGTGCTCTCACCAGGTCCAACAGATGTAAACCCTTTTCAAATTGGTGAACTGGATGCGGACACAAAGATGGCAAAGTGATATCCTGATTGAGATGAAAGGAAGAAACCACCTTGGGAGAAAACTCTGGAATTGGACGCAGTACTACCTTGTCTTGGTGAAACACCAGGAAGGGAGATTTGCAAGATAACGCCGCCAGCTCGGACACTCTTCGAAGAGATGTGACCGCTACAAGAAAAACTACCTTTTGTGAAAGCCGAGAAAGGGGAACCTCTTTCAAGGGCTCGAAAGGCGGCTTTTGAAGAGCAAGGAGAACCTTGTTCAGATCCCAGGGTTCCAATGGCCGTCTGTAAGGAGGAACGATATGACAAACTCCTTGGAGAAACGTGCGTACTTTAGAAAGCTGTGCCAAGCGCTTCTGAAAGAATACGGATAACGCGGAGACTTGACCCTTAAGCGAGCTAAGGGACAAACCTTTTTCCAACCCAGACTGCAGGAAGGAAAGAAAAATTGGCAATGCAAATGGCCAGGGAGAAAACCCTTGAGCCAAGCACCACGCTAAGAATATCTTCCACGTCCTGTGATAGATCTTAGCTGAGGATGGTTTTCTAGCCTGTCTCATTGTGGCAACAACTCCCTGAGATAAACCTGAGGCCGCTAGGATCCAGGACTCAATGGCCACACAGTCAGGTTCAGGGCCGCAGAATTCAGATGGAAAAACGGCCCTTGAGACAGCAGATCTGGACGGTCTGGTAGTGCCCACGGTTGGCCTACCGTGAGATGCCACAGATCCGGGTACCACGACCTTCTTGGCCAATTTGGAGCGACGAGTATGGCTCGCTGGCAGTCGGACTTGATTTTCCGGATAACTCTGGGTAACAATGCTAGAGGTGGGAACACATAGGGGAGTCGGAATTGCGACCAATCCTGAACCAAGGCGTCTGCCGCCAGCGCTCGGTGATCGTGAGACCGTGCCATGAAAACTGGGACCTTGTTGTTGTGCCGTGACGCCATCAGATCGACGTCCGGCGACCCCCAGCGGCAACAGATCTGTTGAAACACGTCCGGGTGAAGGGACCATTCTCCTGCGTCCATGCCCTGGCGACTGAGAAAGTCCGCTTCCCAGTTTTCCACGCCTGGGATGTGAACTGCAGATATGGTGGACGCTCTGCTTTCCACCCACGTCAAAATCCGCTGGACTTCTTGAAAAGCTTGGCGACTGCGTGTTCCCCCTTGGTGGTTGATGTACGCCACCGCCGTGGAATTGTCCGACTGAATCCGAATCTGCTTGCCTTCCAGCCATTGTTGGAAGGCTCGCAGGGCAAGATAGATTGCTCTGATTTCCAGAACATTGATCTGCAAGGTGGACTCTTCCTGAGTCCACGTCCCCTGAGCCCTGTGGTGGAGAAACACCGCTCCCCACCCTGATAGGCTCGCATCTGTCGTGACCACTGCCCAGGACGGGGGAAGGAACGACTTTCCCTGTGACAATGAGTTGGGGAGAAGCCACCAACGTAGAGAGTCCTTGGCAGTCTGAGAGAGGGAGACAGTCCTGTCGAGGGACGTCGATTTCCCATCCCATTGGCGCAGAATGTCCCATTGGAGAGGGCGCAGATGAAACTGCGCGAACGGGACTGCCTCCATTGCTGCTACCATCTTTCCTAGGAAATGCATGAGGCGCCTCAGTGAGTGCGACTGGCTCTGAAGGAGAGATTGCACTCCAGTCCGTAGCGAGCACTGCTTGTCCAGTGGAAGCCTCACTATCGCTGATAGAGTATGAAACTCCATGCCAAGATAAGTCAGAGATTGGGTCGGGGTGAGATGAGACTTTGGAAAGTTGATAATCCACCCGAAAGTTTGGAGAGTGTCTAGCGCCACCTTCAGACTGTGTTGGCATGCCTCTTGAGAGGGTGCCTTTATAAGCAGGTCGTCTAGATACGGGATGACCGAGTGACCCTGCGAGTGCAGAACAGCTACTACTGCTGCCATGACTTTGGTGAAGACCCGGGGGGCTGTTGCCAGACCGAAGGGTAACGCTACGAACTGTAGGTGCTCGTCGTGTATGACGAAACGTAGGAAACGCTGATGCTCTGGTGCAATCGGCACGTGGAGATACGCATCTTTGATGTCTATTGATGCTAGAAAATCTCCCTGAGACATTGAGGCTATGACGGAGCGTAGGGATTCCATCCGGAACCTCCTGACTTTTACGTGTCTGTTGAGCAACTTCAGATCCAGGACGGGACGATACGATCCGTCCTTTTTTGGGACCACAAACAGATTGGAGTAAAAACCGTGACCCTGTTCCTGAAGAGGGACGGAGGTCACCACCCCTTCCGCCTTTAGAGCGGCCACCGCCTGCAACAGAGCATCGGCTCGGTCTGGTGGTGGAGAAGTTCGGAAGAAACGAGTTGGCGGACGAGAACTGAACTCTATCCTGTACCCGTGAGATAGAATATCTCTCACCCAACGGTCCTTGACGCTTGCTAGCCAAATGTCGCCAAAGTGGGAGAGCCTCCCACCGACCGCGGGTGTGGGCATCGGAGACCGCAAGTCAGGAGGACGTCGTTTTGGCAACGGTTCCTCCGGCTGGTCTTTTTGGGCGTGACTGAGACCTCCAAGAATTTGAACGTCTCTGGTCCTTTTGAGTCTTTTTTGACGAGGCGAATTGGGACCTGCCCTGTCCTCGAAAGGACCGATAACCAGACTGACCCCTCCTCTGTTGGGGCTTGTTTTGTCTGTGTTGCGGTAAGGAAGAGTCCTTACCCTTGGAGTGTTTGATGATTTCATCCAAACGCTCTCCAAACAATCGGTCACGAGAAAAAGGCAAATTGGTTAAGCACTTCTTGGAATGAGAATCTGCTTTCCAATGTCTCAACCACAGAGCCCTACGCAAAACAACTGAGTTGGCTGACGCCACTGCCGTGCGGCTTGTAGCGTCCAGAACAGCATTAATCGCGTACGACGCGAATGCCGCCATTTGCGAGGTCAATGGTGCTACCTGCGGGGCAAATGCACGTGTGACTGAGTCGACTCGCGCAAGCCCGGCCGTGATAGCTTGGAGTGCCCATACGGCCGCAAAAGAAGGCGCTAATGACGCTCCAATCGCTTCATAGATGGATTTCAGCCAGAGCTCCATCTGCCTGTCAGTGGCATCTTTAAGTGCCGCTCCATCTTCAACAGCAACCAAGGATCTAGCTGCAAGCCTGGAAATTGGAGGATCCACTTTTGGACACTGGGTCCAACCCTTGACCACTTCAGAGGGAAAAGGGTAGCGTGTATCTTTAAGTCGTTTAGGAAAACGCCTTTCAGGATAAGCGTGGGGTTTCTGGATTGCGTCTCTGAAGTCAGCGTGGTCCAGAAAAGTGCTTAATGTACGCTTAGGGTATCTGAAATGGATTCTCTCGTGCTGCGAAGCTGACTCCTCTACAGGAGGAGCTGGTGGGGAAATATTCAACATCTTATTGATGTTAAATATAAGATCATTAACTATGGCGTCACCATCTGGTGTATCTAGATTGAGAGCGGTCCCAGGATCAGAATCCTGATCAGTTACGTCCGCCTCATCACCCATAGATTCATCTCGCTGGGATCCAGACCATTGAGATGAATGTGAAGGTCCGTCATAACGAGCCCGCTTAGGCTGCCCGGGGCCATCGTCCGAGTCAGAGTCTTCACCCTGAGGTGAAGATGCCCGTCCCGGAGCTAGGAGCTGAGGGGGACCAGGGGGCAATACATGCACAGTGTCCGTGGTCTGAAGTACAGGCCTAGCTCGCAATGTGTCAAGAATTTGTGACATAGTGAGAGACATTCTGTCAGCAAAAGCTGCAAACTCAGTTCCTGTCACCTGGACAGCATTCACAGGTGGTACACCCTGGGACACGTCCAGCAGAGGTCCCGACTGTGCAAGCGCCGCAGGGGCCGAGCACTGCACACAATGGGGGTCCGTGGAGCCTGCCGGTAGAAAAGTCCCACATGCGGTGCAGGAAGCATATAATGTCTGTGCCTTGGCACCCTTGCGTTTTACGGGCGACATGCTGCTGGCTCTCTGCATGTGAGAGAGTCTATAGCCAAAGGGCGACCAGCGCTATGTAATACCAAGTAATTGTAGCCACAAAATACTAAGATACTACGAGCACAAGAGGGGGTGAGCCCTGAGGGCTGCTTACCGCCCGCTGAACAGCGGGTAAGAGGCTGCAGAATGCCTTGTCTGGGTCTCCCCGGCTCCCCTCTGCAGCTCAGCGTGTAGGCAAGAATGGCTGCCGGCTTATGTGGAGAGGGGCGGTCCGTGGGAGTTCCCCAACAAAAGTGCGGGAACAGTGTCCCCTCTGTGCTGACTGTGAGGGCTGGAGTATGTAAAAACGACTCCAGCCCTCAGCGCTGATGCACTGGCCAGCGTCCCGCCCCTCTCCTGACTGGCAGGTCTGGGGGCGGGAACGAACGAAAGCAGGCCGCAAAAGCCGGGGACTCGAGTTATCAGCGCGGCCGCCGTAAAAGCGCGGGCCGCGCTGAAGTCCCCGGCGCACTACAAGTGCCAGCCGCGCCGCTGTTCCAGCGGCCGGCGCGACCGAGTCTAGACGTGGGCAGCGTCCCGCCCCTCTCCTGACTGGCAGGTCTGGGGGCGGGAACGAACGGAAGCAGGCCGCAAAAAGCCGGGGACTGTAGTTATCAGCGCGGCCGCCGTAAAAGCGCAGGCCGCGCTGAAGTCCCCGGCGCACTACAAGTGCCAGCCGTGCCGCAGCCCCAGCGGCCGGCGCGGCCGATTCCCATAAGTGTGCCTGCTTCAGCTAAGCTGAATGAGGCCATGGCACAGGCGCCGCAGCGCTGATGTCCCCCGGCGCACTACAACACCCAGCATGCTGCGGTGTGAGCGCCAAATACACGGGGACACAGAGTACCTTAAGGAAGCAGGGCCATGTCCCTGATGTACTCCGCTCCATCCAGCATCTTCTCCAGGGGCTGTAGATGGAGCACGGTCTCAGTGCCTGGAGACCGGTAAATCCCACTTCACCCAGAGCCCTGTAAAAAGGGATGGGGAAGGAATCAGCATGTGGGCTCCTGCCGCCGTACCCGCAATGGGTACCTCAACCTTACAAACACCTCCGACATAAGTGGGGTGAGAAGGGAGCATGCTGGGAGTCTGTATAGACCCTCTTTTCTTCCATCCGACATAGTCAGCAGCTGCTGCTGACTAAAAACAATGGAGCTATGCGTGCGTGTCTGACCTCCTTGCGCACAAAGCTAAAACTGAGGAATCCGTACTCCTACGGGAGGGTGTATAGCCAGAAGGGGAGGGGCCTTACACTTTTAAGTGTAGTTCTTTGTGCGGCCTCCAGAGGCAGTAGCTATACACCCACTGTCTGGGTCTCCCAATTAGGAGCGAAAAAGAAATCCTGAGAAGCAGTGCGGTGGAGCGCAACGAACAGGACCTGCAGCGGGACACGTGACATGCTCTCATCATTCCCTGCGGCCGTAAGTGCTGGATGTGATGTGTGCGATCGGCTGTGTGTGTGTGTGTGTGTGTGTGTGTGTGTGTGTGTGTGTGTGCGATTGGCTGTGTGTGTGCGCGCGCGATTGGCTGTGTGTGTGCGCGCGCGCGCGCGAACGGCTGTGTGTGCGCGCGAACGGCTCAGTGTGTGTGTGCGCGGGAACGGCTCAGTGTGTGTGTGTGCGCGCGCGCGCGAATGGCTCAGTGTGTGTGTGCGCGAACGGCTCAGTGTTTGTGTGTGTGTGCACGCGAACGGCTCAGTGTGTGTGTGTGTGTGTGTGTGTGTGTGTGTGTGCGCGAACGGCTCAGTGTGTGTGTGCGCGCGCGCGAACGGCTCAGTGTGTGTGTGTGTGTGATTTGCTGTGTGTGTCAGTATGTCAGCTTGCAGCAGGGTAGGACGGCGTGCAGCACCGACCGGAGATCACAGGGAGGACCTGCGAGCCACGCAGACATCCGGGTCTGGTGAGTATGAGTCTCCTGGGAAGTGTGGGGGGGGGGGGGGGCGGTCTTTTTTGGGGGGTAAAGTTACCCCCAACCAAGTTTCTCCAAGAATAAGACCTCCTTCAAAAAATAAGCCCTAGTGTTTTTTTTGGGGGGGGGCAAAAAAAATATAAGACGGTCTTATTTTTGGAAACACACGGTATTAGTTATCTTTACAGTTAGCAATTTAAAAAGGTATCAACCACTAAGGACTCAAATTAACATTTTGAAACTTCTATACCATGGCATTACTTTCTAGTAGTTTGTATCAGTCTGCCACCGATGCCTCTCCAGCATGCTTGGGCGCTGTGGTTTTGCTACTGGCATCATAAATACATTTTTGCTCATCTACATTCCATACGTGCACATTACAACAAAGATGTAGGATGGCTTACCGGACATATTTTGTCAGTGGAGGTCTAGTATGGTGGGTCCCTGCAATGCCAGCTGACAAATAGCGATCCTTTCTTCTCTCGATTCGCCGTATATTGACAAAATCTCTACAAATACGTTATTCATAAGATGATATTCCATAAAATTAGGAAAGAGCAACTAAATAAAGATACTAACCTGGGTGACACCACTCCACCAGCTGCCCCTGCAGAGACGTCGTACGATACAAGGGTGTTATCATCTACACGCTGTAAGATCTGACAAGCAAAACACATGGACCGCAATACATTTCAAGAATCGAGTTGGAAAGGTTACCATTCATGAATATGGGGCTATTTAACCATATTTTCCCACATAGACCCCCATGAATGCCTCTCACACTATAAACGCAAAAGCTGACCTGACAAACAGCCACTGTCCGATTCCATAAGACCATCTTTTCAGGTTGTAGGATGACCTCCTGGTATACAGTCTCCGCAGGACACTGAATCAGAGCCTAAAAAACAAACCAGAGCATGATCACAGTCACCCACATCATAAAGATATAATATAGTCAGAATGGATCCTCGAATCCTACCTTTAAGATGAACGATCTTCCATGGAAAGGCACATCTAATGTGTACACAATATCTCCAACATCCTATAATGCAGAGAGAGAAAGGTGTTAAGCGGTCTGTTCAGAAATATAATTATCAGACGCAGCATAATGCAATTCTCATTAGGAGTGAGAGTCCAATGTCTGAAATCTTAGCTCTCAAAAGGGAATCTGTCACCAGGTTTTTGCCTCCTGATCTGACAGCAGCAGAATCCTGATTCCAGAAGTTTCACTTATTGGGCTGCTTAGTGTAGTTTTGATAAAATCACTGTTAATCAGCAGTAGATTATCATTAGAGGACTACTTGGCGTGCTGTCAAGTAGTCCAGCATACTCATGAGCTCTGTATAACTACTAGATCTGCAGAAGAGAAAACAGTGATTTTATCAAAATGACAGCAAACCACTCAGTAAGTGACACATCGCTGGAATCAGGGTCTCTCTCTACATTTTGATGCTTTCAGTTGGGGTAGCAAAAACCTGGTGATAAATTCCCTTTAAGGGGCATTTATATTGCACGATAATAGTGAACGAATGTTGCTAAACATGTTTGTTTCACAATTATCTTGCTTTATAAATAGGCTGCCGATCACCCAATGACCAAAACGCTCATTTATTGGGTGAATTGATCATTTGTGCAGCTGCCTAAAACCACAGCAGCTATGAGCACTGAGCATCCAATGTACATCCCTAAAGGCCCCATTACACGCAGCGTTGCGTGTGACACCAACGAGCGATCGTTAACGATGGAAAATACTCACCAAATCGTCCATCGTTGACACGTCTTTCCTTTTCAAAAAAAAATCATTGACTGTTGAGGACGTAGGTTGTTCGTCGTTCCTGCGGCAGCACACATCGCTACGTGTGACACCTCGGGAACGACGAACTACAGCTTACCTGCGGCAGCCGGCAATGAGGAAGGAAGGAGGTGGGTGGGATGTTAAGGCCGCTCATCTCCGCCCCTCCGCTTCTAATGGGAGGCCGCTTAGTGACGCCGCACGAACCGCCACCTTAGAAAGGAGGCGGTTCGCCTGCCACAGCGACGTCACTAGGCAGGTAAGTACGTGTGACGGCTCCTAACGATATTGTGCGCCATGGGCAGCGATTTGCCTGTGACGCACAACCGACGGGGGCAGGTGCTTTCACCAGCGACATCGCTAGCGATATCGGTGCGTGTAAAGCCCCCTTGAGTGTGTTTACGTTGGTCTGCATGTGTAAACAGGCATTCAAACGACCACCAATTTGTAAAAGTTTACTGATTGGCAGTCGTGTCGTGCCGTCGGCCGGTCCATGTAAATGGACCTATAGCCAAAGCGTTTCTACCTCTGCAGGATTCAGCATTATATGGAGAGCCACAAGAATAAATGAGAAATGTGTACTGCTTCATTGTCCCTGCAGAGGACTGAACACTTGTTGCAGGGTTATGCCACTTTACAGCACATTGCTGGTGATCACAGCTGTCCGACTGCCTGTGATCATCTTACCAACAGATGATCCTGCAAACAATAGAAGGAACTATTTTAAGTGGAAAGACTTTTTTCAAGGTCAGCATTCAAATTTCTTGGGTCACACAAAGAATAAAGGCTCAAGTAGATTTTTGGTACTCACCTTAAAATCTGGTTTCTCATTAGTCTTTATGGGGAAGGGGCACAAAACCCTGGGATAGTCTGCTACCACCTGGAGGCTAACACTGATATTACATAACAATTAAATTATCTCCTCTCCAGCAGACTATACCCCTAGCCTGCTTGCCCAGACCTCCACAGTTTAGTGAGAAAGTAGTAGAAGCTAAAATGGTAAAGAAAAACAACGTAAATACACGCCCGACAGGGCAATAAGGGAGGGAGCTGTGTCCCCCCCCCAATGAGGACTGACGAGAAACATTTTATAACGAGTACCAAAAATCAACTTTTCTCGGTTGTTTCATTGGGGGGTAAAAAGGATTTGGGGGGGGGGGACCTGGGACGTCCTAAAGCTGTCCCTAGGGTGGGAAAAGACCCAAGATAAATATTCTGTTGAAAACACAGAACTGACTAGTGAAGCTCAAGAGAAAGCTTGAGTGACTGCTACCTGTAAAATCTCCCTGCCCAAGCTTGCATCAGCTGAAGCAAAAAAAAGGTATGGACCCTGTCAAATTGTGAAAAGATATGTAGAGATGCCTAGGTAGCTTCGTTACAGAGCTGCAGGGACGAAACTTAATGACGAATTGTGAAGGAAGCCCCACTGCTTGCGTAAAGTGAATTTTGACACTAAATGACAGATCTTGATAATAAAAGTTCTGTTCTTCAAATTTATAAGCCTGAACAAAGGTTGCTTTGATCCAGCAACAAAGTCATTTTGGAAAGGTTCAGACCCCTGTGAGGCCTATTTAGTAGGACAAATAATCTGACTGTCTTAAAGGGGAGGTAGTCGACAAAAGATATTGCACGGTCCTAATCAGGTCTACACCGTGCAGTCTCTTTTCAACTGAATGAGATGGAGAGGGACAAAAAGAAGGCAAGACAATGTCCCAGTAAGGCCGGGGCCACACAGGGCACTAGCGCGATGCTCGCATGAAACTCGGCTCGCGCTGGCAGCACAGCAGGAGCCGAGTGCCATGGTAGTATCCATGCGACTGAGGTCCGACCATGCGAGTAGACCTCAGCTGCGGGGGGCGAGCCAGCGCTGCGGAGGGGATTTATCTCCCTCTCTCCTCCGTAGCCGGCTATTGCGATTCTCGCTCTGCACGCACGGTGTACCGCGAATGCAGTGAGATTTTTCTCTCGCCCCATTCACTTGAATGGGTGCGAGAGAAAAAGAGTCTCGCATTACAATCGCAGCATGCTGCAATTGTTTTCTCGGTCCGGTTAGGGCTGAGAAAATAATCGCTCATGTGCGCTGACACACAGGCTAGAATTGGTCCGAGAGGAATGCGATATGTTATCACACGCCACTCGCACAGATTTTCTCGCCGTGTGGCTTAGGGCTAAAGTGAAAATCAGAAACGACCTTGGGAAGGAACGTCGGAACTGGCCTTAACATCACCTTATCTTTATGAAAAACATACTAGCATGGCAAAAATGAGTTGCCAATTCAGAATCCCTTTAATGGAGGTGGTGGCTATAAGAAAAGCCACCTTTTCAGACAATAGAAACATTGGAATATCCATGATAGGGTCAAAGAGAGAAAACTGGAGACCCTCCAAAAACTAGATTAAGATCATAAGATTCCTGGGGCGGACGATAAGAAGGTATGATATGCGCTACTCCCTGGGGGAAAAAAAAAAAAAAAGTCTTGATTTGTTCAGTGGCCAAATTCCTTTGAAACAAAATAGCCAGGGTGGGAACCTGTCCTTTAACCCCTTCAGCTCCCGGGCACTTTCCGTTTTTTTGCAGTTTTTTGCTCCCCTTCTTCCGAGAGCCGTAACTTTTTTATTTTTCCATCAATCTTGCCATGTAAGGGCTTGTTTTTTTGCGGGACGAGTAGAAATTTTAAATGAAACCATAAGTTTTACCATATGGTGTACTGGAAAATGGCAAAAAAATTCCAAATGCGGAAAAATTGCAAAAAAAGTGTCATCGTACAATAGTTTTTGGGATATTTTATTCACTGTTCACTATATGGTAAAACTGATGTATCTATGTGATGCCTCAGGTCGGGGCAAGTTTGTAGACACCAAACATGTATAGGTTTACTTGTGTCTAAGGGGTTAAAAAAAATTCACAAGCTTGTCCAAAAAAAGTGGCGCACGTTTTGCGCCATTTTCCAAAACCCGTAGCGTTCTCATTTTTCGGGATCTGAGGCTCTGTGACTGCTTATTTTTTGCGTCTCGACCTGACGTTTTTAACGGTACCATTTTTGCGCAGATGCTATGTTTTGATCGCCTGTTATTGCATTTTGCGCAAAATTTGCGGCGACCAAAAAAAACGTAATTTTGGCGTTTGGAATTTTTTTGCTGCTACGCCATTTACTGATCACATTAATTGATTTTATATTTTGATAGATCGAGCATTTCTGAAAGCGGCGATACCAAATATGTGTATATTTTTTATTTTTTTAACCCTTTAATTTTCAATGGGGTGAAAGGGGGGTGATTTAAACTTAGGTTTTTTTTATTTTTTTAAAAAAAAAAATTAAAAAGAGAATTTTGTTTACTTACCGTAAAATTCTTTTTCTTATAGTTCCGTATTGGGAGACCCAGACATTGGGTGTATAGCTTCTGCCTCCGGAGGACACACAAAGTACTACACTCAAAAGTGTAGCTCCTCCCTCTGAGCTTATACACCCCCTGGAGAACCAGATCTAGCCAGTTTAGTGCAAAAGCTGAAGGAGAATAGCCACCCACAAGTAAAAACAGAGCAAGAACCGGAACAACCGGAGCCTCTGTCTACGACAACAACCGGTGATAACACGCGGAACAAGAAACTGCCAACAGGCAACAGGGAGGGTGCTGGGTCTCCCAATACGGAACTATAAGAAAAAGAATTTACGGTAAGTAAACAAAATTCTCTTTTTCTTTATCGTTCCTATGGGAGACCCAGACCATGGGACGTCTCAAAGCAGTCCATGGGTGGGAATAAACAGAAAAACTGAGAAGTAGGCAAAACCTAACTTCACAAATGGGCGACAGCCGCCTGAAGGATGCGTCTGCCCAAGCTCGCATCTGCCGAAGCATGAGCATGTACTTGGTAGTGCTTTGAAAAGGTATGCAGGCTAGTCCAAGTGGCAGCCTGACAGACTTGCTGAGCCGTAGCCTGGTGCCTGAAAGCCCAAGAGGCACCGACAGCTCTGGTCGAATGTGCCTTGATCCCCGGCGGGAGAGGCACCTGAGAACACTGGTAGGCATCCGAAATGGTTGACCTAATCCAACGGGCTAAGGTCGGCATAGAAGCAGAGAGGCCCTTACGCCGACCTGTGGTTAGCACAAAAAGAGCAGCGGTGCGGGACACATAGATCCGGAGCGCCCGCACCAGATCCAGAGTATGCAATGCTTTTTCAAAGCGATGAACAGGAGCCGGACAAAAGGAAGGTAGGGTAATATCCTGGTTAAGGTGGAAAGAAGAAATCACCTTAGGGAGAAAGTCCGGAGTCGGACGGAGAACCACCTTGTTTTGATGAAAAACAAAAAAAAAAAAGGTGACTCCGAAGAGAACGCAGCTAAATCAGAGACTCTCCTGAGGGAAGTTATGGCCACTAGAAAGACCACCTTCTGTGAAAGACGAAACAAAGAAACCTCCCTAAGAGGCTCAAAGGGGGGTTTCTGCAAAACCGTGAGAACCAAATTGAGGTCCCAGGGATCCAAGGGCCGCCGGTAAGGCGGGATGATGTGAGACGCACCTTGCATGAAGGTGCGGACCTGGGCCAGCCGGGCGATACGCCGCTGGAACAGAACTGACAAAGCTGAGACTTGTCCCTTGAGAGAGTTGAGGGACAGTCCTAGCTGCAGACCGACCGGACTGTAGAAAAGACAGAAGGGTCGGCAAGGAAAAAGGCCAAGGAGAATGGCCGGAAGAGCGACACCAGGACAGGAAAATCTTCCAAGTCCTGTGATAGATCTTGGCAGAGGAAGACTTACGGGTCAGAGTCATAGTGGAGATGACTTCAGGAGGAATACCAGAAGCCGTCAAGATCCAGGACTCAAGAGCCACGCCGTCAATCTGAGAGCCGCAGAATTCTGGCGGAAAAACGGACCTTGTGAGAGAAGGTCTGGACGGTCCGGAGGATGGCACGGCACCTCTACGGACAGATGGAGCAGGTCTGGGTACCAAGCTCGCCTGGGCCAGTCCGGAGCAATGAGGATGACTCGACGGCCCTCCATTCTGATCTTGCGCAGAACTCTGGGCAAGAGAGCTAGAGGGGGAAACACGTAGGGCAGACGAAACTGGGACCAGTCTTGAACCAGAGCGTCCGCTGCAAAGGCCTGAGGATCGTGGGAGCGAGCCACGTAAACCGGAACCTTGTTGTTGTGCCGGGATGCCATTAGATCCACTTCCGGAGTGCCCCACTTGCGGCAGATTGACTGAAACACTGCCGGATGCAGGGACCACTCGCCACTGTCCACGGTTTGACGGCTGAGATAATCTGCTTCCCAGTTTTCCACGCCTGGGATGTGGACTGCGGATATGGTGGACTTGGAGTCCTCCGTCCATTGAAGGATGCGTTGAACCTCCATTGAGAGCGGGATCTGGAGGGCCATAGAGACCTACATGGGAGGAGACATGAACTCAGTGAGGAGTGTCTCTCCCCTGTGTAGAACGGCCGCTGGGCGGAGTCGCACTGTCCCTCTGCATGAATGACATGCGAGGGCAGTGAAACCGAAAGTAGGCCTCCGGCGAAGCCGGGGCCTAAATTTGAGCGGTGCGGCCGGCGCGCAGGCACCATCGGCGCGGTTCTCAGGCGACAGCCAGAGAACCCGCCGGAAATGTCACAAAAATCACTCAGCACACTCTCCCCACAATAAAGTACAAGGGACCCCCATATATAAACGTCTCAGGTACTTAGCTTGCTGAGACGCAGGGTTCCAAGTCCCTGGGGGCGAGTGCTCCGGTCCAGCAGGATCCTGAAGGGCTGCGGATGGAGACCGGTCTCCTGCCAAGCATGGAGAACCGTGCTGGCTCCCACTTCAAGCCAGAGCCCAGGAGGGATGGTGAAGGAGCACGGCATGTAAGGCTCCAGCCTTCGAATCAACCTTAACAGCACCGCCGACACAGTGGGGTGAGAAGGGACATGCCGGGGGTCCAGGCTTGGACACGCTTTTCTTCAAACTCTTTCCAAAAATGAAAAATCAGATGAGAATGCATGTGTGGATGTATGCCTCCTGAACACAAAGCGATAAACTGGCTAGATCTGGTTCTCCAGGGGGTGTATAAACTCAGAGGGAGGAGCTACACTTTTGAGTGTAGTACTTTGTGTGTCCTCCGGAGGCAGAAGCTATACACCCAATGTCTGGGTATCCCATAGGAACGATAAAGAAAACTTTTTTTTTACTTTTTTTTTATTTTACTAGTCCCCCTAGGGGGCTATAGAGATAAGGAATCCGATCGCTCTGCACTATCTGCAGATCTCAGCTACAGAGCTGAGAACTGCAGATTTGGTGCTTTACTTTCAATGCCGACTGTATTCCAGCATTGAGAAGAAGTGACTCATGTTAGCTACAGGCGTCATCACATGACCCTGTGCTACCATGGCAACCACCGAGAGTCACGTGATCATGTCACGTGACTTCCGGTGGGGGCGGGGTAAGTGACTGTCATGGCGGCGCGCATATACATATCGCTTCCAGATTTTGGCAGCGAGATGTAAGGGGTTAATGGCCGCGGGTGGACCGATTCCACCCACGGCTAGCAGGCACACGTCAGCTGTTGAAAACAGCTGATATGTGAGCGGATCGCCGCCTGCCCACGGCAGGGGGCGGGGCTTAACGGCACACGATCCATGACGTACCCAGTACGTCATGGGTCGTTAAGGGAATTAAGTGCTAGTCCTGCTTCTAGTCTAGGCTACAAGAAAGAAAGCAGAGTAGGCAAGGAAAAAGACATTGGAGAAGTAAATGTAGCGCCCCATGGGGCAGGTGGTTAACCTACTCGCCGCCGGGCCATTTCGGGTCGTGTCAGGCGTTGTCACGGGGTGGCCTTAAGTGTATGCATTGGGGCAATGGAACCGGGTAACAGTGGGGGAAGCGGGGTATTGGGAAAGTTTGTCATGACGCCACCTGTGGTATGCGGCCAGGGAATAGCCGCTGCTGCAGAATTCCTCGCCGGGGCAGGTATTCTGGCAGCCGAGATGGTGTCGCTCCCCGCAGGCGGAGTGGACCCTGGGTGGATAAAGAGGGATTTAACGGCCGCTGGCTCGTAAAGACAACCCAACACAGTCTCTGCAGTTTCATGGTATAGTTTACTCACAACTTCAGCTGCCAGCCCGGTCACGGCCATTATGGGCTCTGGTCAATCCCAGGCAGGTAAGGAGCCAACACCGATGTTTGAGGAAAGAGAAGGAGAGAGAGAATGTCCTGTTTCTTGGATGTCCCCTCAGCAGTTGGGTACCATGGCTGAGCTCCCGCTCCAAGCCCCAAGCCTAGTAAAGTTCAAGAGCTCCAGTAATGTCTTGTCAGAACTATGGTCCCAACGGATCTACCCTGATGTGAGTGTGTTGCCAGCCACCTGGGGGGGGCGGGTTCCACCTGGGGTAGATATAGGCGCTTCAGTGACTGTCTCATGATTATTATGGCCACCCCCTGCCTACTCTGAGCCGTCCCACCCTGCTTGAAGGCTTCTAAGCTGTATGTAGTGTGTGAATCTGAAACACCGGTGATTAAACCCCCTTCCTTACCTGAGATAGATACTGCACCTTAATTGAGGTGCAGTACCCTGTGGCAACCAGTCTCAGGGGTGCCACATAAACGTAGACTCGTACCAGCGAAAGTGAGCTTTCCAAGTGTTATGGTAAATATGTCACAAAGAAGGTTTTTACGCTTTAATCATGTTCTGAATAACTGACTCAGAAAGGCCTTACTTCCTCAGAATTGTGGCTGAAACAGCCACGACATTAATGCAAGCGGCTGTAAATTGTGGTGGTAAAATAAAACCCTGAGACAAAAGGTCTGGGTACTCTGGGGGGGGAGGCCACAGAGCATTGTCTAGTAGGTTGAATATACAAGGCCCCGTGAGGCTAATCTGGACATACCAGGATTACCGGAATCCACTCTACTATGATTTTCTTGAGCATCCTGGGAAGCAGGGGAAGGGGTGATAAGAGATATGGAAGCAAGAACTAAGATCAAGGAATTGCCAGAAACCCAATCGCTTTAGGGTCCCGAGATCTTGTAACATACTTTGGCAATCTGTGGTTTAGCCTGGAAGGCATTAGATCGACGTCTGCAGTGCTCTAACTAAGACAAATCTAACTCAACACTTTCTGGATGAAGGGCCCACTCTCTTAGGTCTATCTACTGAAAGCGGAGGAAGTCCATTGCCCAATTGTCTACCTCAGGAATATAAACTCGCTGGTTTCCATGGACGCAATGATGGAGCGGAATTACTCCATCTTGAAGAGCTTTACTTGCACCCAAATGTGCAGACAGCTTAGATCCAGAAGAGCCACCCTTCTTGCAGATAAAAAGATTTTAATAGAAACCTTTGAACCCTTTACAATCACACCCGCTTGAAGCAGGCAAGAGATAGTCAGATTGAAACTGGATCTTATGCTGGGAGAAGCTGGGGGACGAGACCAGAAAAATCGATCTCATGGAATGGACGAGAACTCTATCTTAAAATCTGAAGAAACGACTTCTCTTACCCAAAGTTCTGACTACCCCCAGCCATGCTTCTTTAAAAAGAAAAAGGTGGACTGGCGACCCGTCATGCTTCAACTCCTCTGGTACTTCGAGAGCTTGGAAGGATGTCTTAACTCTGCTCCAACAAGGTACCTCTGGAACTGGGTATTGGCAAAAGGGACAGAGCTGTAAAGTTCCGCGCTTCCTGAACAGCACATTAGCCCATCCTTGAAGCAGAAGAGTACTCTTACCACCCGTAGCATATGTTATATTACCTTATCCAGCTTGGTACCAAAAAGACGAAACCCCTGAAAAAGAAATCCCGAGAGAGACTTCTTTGAAGCTAGATCCGCCAGCCAAACTCTGAGCCACAACATGCAGTGAGTAGCCGCACAAATGTTCTCAGCCTGAGCGGAACATTCTGCTACATAGAAAGTTGCAAATGATCAATACTTAGCTGTGAGATCTGCTCTGCTATTTCAGCCAATTCTACCTGCTATGAACCAGCTAAAAGGGTACAACGTAAGTGCTTAACCTAAGCAGACACAGCCTTAGGAACTCAAGTGGCAGCGAAGGCCAAACAGAAGGAAGAACCTGTCACCTCATGAGGTGGTCAGGGACCAGCAGGCAAGGTATTGTCTGCTGGGGAGAGCCGATTTATTTGCTATGTAATTCAGTCTCCAGGTGGCAGCAGACATCCCAGGGTTCTGTGCCTCCCAATGAAAAGGCAGAGAAAAAAAACCCCAAAACTATTTATCTCCTATGTAGAGATACTAGCTGTAGTACCCAGTGTTGCTCGGGATAGTAAGCAAGTCGATCTTTCTCCCACTCTCCACTGACATCATATGAACTGACACATATGCTTCTTATACTAAGAATATCCTTTGTTACCTATAGCAACCAATCAGGAACTCCTATTAATGATCTGTAGCAAAATAGAAGCAGAGTTGTGATTGGTTGCTATAGGCCACCTGATCAATATCCAGGCTGTCAAAACAGCCGATATATTACCTCACATTCAAACATTAAGGCTATGTGTCCACGGTAGAATGTACCTGCGGATTTTTCTGCCTCAAAATCCGCAGCTTTCCCCCAGAATCCGCACCTTAGCATAGCTTGGGATTTGACGCGGATTTCGTTGCGGATTTCGTTGCGGATTTTGATGCGGATTTTGTCCAATGTGTTTCTGAATAAAGCTTTGACTGTTTTGAAGGCAAAAAAAAGTCTCTTTATGTCATTTCCTGTCCCAACCCTCCTTTCTTCTCCATTATCCATTTTGTTAGCAGTCTCACAGTGTGCTTATACAGAAAAGCTGTGGCCAACACCACTGGGCTCTTACATTCTAACAGGCTGTATATAATAACCCAGTGGTGGTGGCCGCAGCTTATAGCCAAAAAATGTGGTCCCATGTTCCCTTTCACTGTTATTTAAAAAAAAAAAAAAAAAAAAAATGTGCTCCGCTGTATTTTCACTGTCCAGCCCGATGCAAGCGAGCAACTGAGGGCTGTGCTTCTCAGCGGGATAAGGCTGAAGCATTCTCTGCCCCTCCCGCTGAGAAAAACAGTCCTCAGCTGCCCCTGAAAATGGCGGCTCCGTTGTGAAGCGCCATTCTCAGGTGCTGTACCGAGGCTCATCCAGCTGCCCTGATGCATTTGGCTGGCTGGGTAATACGGGGTTAATGCCAGTTTTCTGCAAACTGGCACGAAGCCCGAGGTTCATAATGTCATGCCTGTGTAGACACTGCCATTATGAACCTCTGTTTGGTAATAAAGAAAAGAAAACACTTTTTTAAAAATTTTATTTGAAAGAAAAACACACACACATCCCTGATTGCCATCTTTATTACTCCCAAGCCTCAGAGGTTAATCCAGGACAATATCACAGGAAAGCTCTCTGCCGGCTGCTGGGAGCGGCAGAACTCACTGGCCGGGTCAGCTCAGTTCATAGCTGAGCTCGGGTCAGCTGACTTCAGAGCATCAGCTGACCCGGGCACAGAAGTCAGCCGGTCAGCTGACTTAATTCGCGAGCGCGGGCGGGTCAGCTGAGTGCACATCGACAGCTGAATAGTCGGCCGATGTGCACTCATCTGACCCGGGCACGGACGTCAGCCGGTCCCAGCAGACGGAAGAGAGCTTTGCAGCATCTCGTACACTGACGGCTGCTGTGACCGGCTGACGTCAGTGCCCGGGTCAGCCGGGTGCACATCGGAGCTGTCATGGATTATCGTCGGGGGATTCAGGGAGTAATAAAGATGGCAATCAGGGATGTGTGTGTGTTTTTCTTTCAAATAAAATTTTTAAAAAAGTGTTTTCTTTTCTTTATTACCAAACGGAGGTTCATAATGGCCGTGTCTACACAGGCATGACATTATGAACCTCGGGCTTAGTGCCAGTTTGCAGAAAACTGGCATTAACCCCGTATTACCCAGCCAGCCAAATGCATCAGGGCAGCTGGATGAGCCTCGGTACAGCACCTGTGAATGGCGCTTCACAACGGAGCCGCCATTTTCAGGGGCAGCTGAGGACTGTTTTTCTCAGCGGGAGGGGCAGAGAATGCTTCAGCCTTATCCCGCTGAGAAGCACAGCCCTCAGTTGCTCGCTTGCATCGGGCTAGACAGTGAAAATACAGCGGAGCACATTTTTTTTTTTTTTTTAAAAAGAATTGTGAAAAAAGACCTGGGATCCTGTTTTGCCAGCTAAAAGCAAGCAGCCTGTAACTAGCTGCTTTTAGCTGGCAATCCAGAGTCCGGACACAACACGACTACACTGCCACTACTCTACACTACAAAATGGTGAAACTTCCTCTTCCTGAACTATCCTACATCACTTCCTGCGGATTTGTTTGCGAGATTCGCACCAAATCCGCAGGAAAGAGCCTGTGGAAACAGACCTGCGGATTTCTTGCGGATTTTACACCTTGCATTGACTTGCATGGGAAAAATCCGCAACAAAATCCACAACAATAATTGACATGCTGCAGATTTTTCCGGATCAAAATCCGCGGCAAATCCGCCGCAGAAAAATCCGCAGCATGGGCACAGCATTTCCAAAATGCCATTGAAATGGCTTGGAAGTGCCGCTGATGCAGATGTTCGGCAAATCCGCGGTAAATCCGCGGTAAATCCGCAGCGTGGGCACATAGCCTAAGGGGGGGTTTTTTGGCGAAGAACTAAAGCGCAGAGTTAAAATTTCCCTTCAAAACAGTTATGAGGTGGCTGCAAAATTTAGTGACTGTAAATGCGACAGAGCAGATTCCTAAAGCAGGGACACAGGCACCTTTATATATGAGATAGCGGATAATGAAGGGAATTTTGTTACTTACCGTAAATTCCTTTTCTTCTAGCTCTTATTGGGAGACCCAGACGATTGGGGTATAGCTACTGCCTCCGGAGGCCACACAAAGCACTACACTAAAAAGTGCTAGGCCCCTCCCCTTCTGGCTATACCCCCCCGTGGTATCACGGGTTCTCCAGTTTTAGTGCCAAAGCAAGAAGGAGGAAAGCCAATAACTGGTTTAAACAAATTAACTCCGAGTAACATCGGAGAACTGAAAAACCGTTCAACATGAACAACATGTGTACCCGCAAACAACAAAAAAATCCCGAAGGACAACAGGGCGGGTGCTGGGTCTCCCAATAAGAGCTAGAAGAAAAGGAATTTACGGTAAGTAACAAAATTCCCTTCTTCTTCAGCGCTCTATTGGGAGACCCAGACGATTGGGACGTCCAAAAGCTGTCCCTGGGTGGGTAAAGAAATACCGCATGTTAGAGCTGCAAAACAGCCCTCCCCTACGGGGGTGTCACTGCCGCCTGCAGGACTCTTCTACCTAAGCTGGCGTCCGCCGAAGCATAGGTATGCACCTGATAATGCTTGGTGAAAGTGTGCAGACTGGACCAGGTAGCTGCCTGGCACACTTGTTGAGCCGAAGCCTGGTGTCGTAATGCCCAGGACGCACCCACGGCTCTGGGTGAGTGGGCTTTTAGCCCTGAAGGAACCGGAAGCCCCGCAGAACGGTAGGCCTCTAGAATTGGTTCTTTGATCCATCGAGCCAGGGTGGCTTTAGAAGCCTGCAACCCCTTGCGCGGACCAGCGACAAGGACAAAAAATGCATCGGAACGGCGCATGGGCGCCGTGCGGGAAAAGTAGATTCTGAGTGCTCTCACCAGATCTAACAAACGTAAGTCCTTTCCATACCGGTGAACCGGATGAGGACAAAAGGAAGGCAAGGATATATCCTGATTAAGATGAAATGAAGATACGACCTTAGGGAGAAACTCCGGAATGGTGCGCAGCACTACCTTGTCCTGGTGGAACACCAGGAAGGGAGCCTTGGATGACAGAGCTGCCAGCTCAGACACTCGCCGAAGCGATGTGATCGCAACGAGAAACGCCACCTTCTGTGACAGGCGAGAAAGGAAACTTCCTTCAGAGGCTCGAAAGGCGGCTTCTGGAGAGCAACTAATACCCTGTTGAGATCCCATGGATCTAACGGCCGCTTGTACGGGGGTACGATATGACAGACCCCCTGTAGGAACGTGCGCACCTTAGAAAGACGTGCTAGACGCTTCTGAACAAACACGGATAGTGCCGAGACTTCCCCCTCAAGGAAGCCGAGCGACAAGCCCTTTTCTAACCCCGATTGCAGGAAGGAAAGAAAAGTAGGCAATGCAAATGGCCAGGGAGACACTCCCTGAGCCGAGCACCAAGTTAAGAAAATCTTCCACGTTCTGTGGTAGATCTTAGCAGAGGTGGACTTCCTAGCCTGTTTCATGGTGGAAACGACCCCTTGGGATAATCCTGAAGACGCTAGGATCCAGGACTCAATGGCCACACAGTCAGGTTCAGGGCCGCAGAATTCCGATGGAAAAACGGCCCTTGGGACAGTAAGTCTGGCCAGCCTGGTAGTGACCACGGTCGGCCGACCGTGAGATGCCACAGATCCGGGTACCACGATCTCCTCGGCCAGACTGGGGCGACGAGTATGACGCGGCTGCAATCGGATCTGATTTTTTGCGCAGTACTCTGGGCAAGAGTTCCAGAGGTGGAAACACATATGTGAGCCGGAACTGCGACCAATCTTGCACTAAGGCGTCTGCCGCCAGAGCTCTGTGATCGCGCGATCGTGCCATAAATGCCGGGACCTTGTTGTTGTGCCGAGACGCCATTAGGTCGACGTCCGGCACCCCCCAGCGGCGACAGATTTCCTGAAACCCGTCCGGGTGAAGGGACCATTCCCCTGCGTCCATACCCTGGCGACTGAGGAAGTCTGCTTCCCAGTCTTCTACGCCCGGGATGTGAACTGCGGATATGGTGGATGCTGTGTCCTCCACCCACATGAGGATTCGCCGGACTTCCTGGAAGGCTTGCCGACTGCGCGTCCCTCCTTGGTGGTTGATGTATGCCACCACTGTGGAGTTGTCCGACTGGATTCGGATCTGCTCTCTTTCTAGTCACTGCTGGAAAGCTAGTAGGGTAAGATACCCTGCCCCGATTTCCAGAACATTGATCTGAAGGGTGGACTCCTGCTGAGTCCACGTCCCCTGAGCCCTGTGGCGGAGACAAACTGCTCCCCACCCTGACAGACTCGTATCTGTCGTGACCACTGCCCAGGATGGGGGTAGGAAGGATCTTCACTGTGACAATGAGGTGGGAATAAGCCACCATTGCAGAGAGTCCTTGGCCGTCTGGGAAAGGGAGACTTTCCTGTCCAGGGAGGTTGACTGCCCGTCCCATTGGCGGAGAATGTCCCCTTGCAGTTGGCGCAGATGAAACTGCGCAAAGGGAACTGCCTCCATGGCTGCCACCATCTTCCCTAGGAAGTGCATGAGGCGCCTTAAGGGGTGCGACTGGCCTTGAAGGATCGACTGCACCTCTGTTTGCAGTGAACGCTGCTTGTTCAGCGGAAGCTTCACTATCGCTGATAGAGTGTGAACTCCATGCCGAGATACGTTAGTGATTGAGTCGGTGACCGATTTGACCTTGCCAAATTGATGATCCACCCGAAAGTCTGGAGAGTCTCCAGCGTAACATTCAGGCTGCGTTGTCATGCCTCGAGGGAGGGTGCTTTGACGAGTAGATCGTCCAAGTAAGGGATCACCGGGTGTCCCTGAGAGTGCAAGACTGCTACCACTGCTGCCATGACCTTGGTGAACACCCGTGGGGCTGTCGCCAGACCGAATGGCAGAGCTACGAACTGAAGATGGTCGTCTCCTATCACAAAACGTAGAAAACGTTGGTGCTCCGTAGCAATTGGCACGTGGAGATAGGCATCTTTGATGTCTGTTGAGGCAAGGAAGTCTCCTCGAGACATTGAGGTAATGACGGATCGGAGGGATTCCATCCGGAACCGCCTGGCGTTCGCATGCTTATTGAGCAGTTTTAGGTCCAGAGCAGGACGGAAGGAGCCGTCCTTTTTTGGAGCCACAAAGAGATTGGAGTACAAACCCTCGCCCTCGTTCCTGAGGGGGGACAGGGATCACCACTCCTTCTGCTCTTAGAGCGTCCACCGCCTGCAGCAGGGCATCTGCTCAGTGGGGAGGTGGGGCCGTTCTGAAGAATGGAGTCGGAGGACGAGAACAGAACACTGTCCTGTGCACGTGAGCACAATGTCCGTCACCCACCGGTCTGTGACCTGTGGCAGCTAAATGTCGCCAAAGGCGGGGGAGTCTGCCATCAACCGCGGATGCGGAGAGAGAGAGCTGAGAGTCATGAGGAGACCGCCTTGGTAGCGGTTCCTCCGGCTGCCTTCCTTGGGCGTGATTGAGCCCGGCCGGAATCTGAGCCCGTCTGAGGTTTTGTAGCCCTTTTGCACGAGGACAATTGGGACCTGCCCGAGCTTGGGAAGGACCGAAACCTCGACTGTACTTTTAGGACAGCATTAATAGGGTAAGTCGCAGTGCAGACATTGCGGAGTTACGGACGCCTCTGCGGTACAGATGTACATGTGCTCAAGGCCAGCTGCGCAAGAACAGCTGAAAAGGTTAGGTTGCCTATACGGCTGTGAATGCCGGAGCAACCGACACGCCGATAGCCTCCTAGACAGATTTCAACCAGAGCCCATCTGTCTGTGAATGGCATCTTTAAGTGAAGCCCCATCTCCAGTGCAACTATGGCTCTAGACGCAAGCCTGGAGATTGGAGAATCCACCTTTGGACCCTGGGTCCAGCGCTTGACCACGTCAGGGGAAAAGGGATAACGTGTATCTTAAAAAACGTTTGGAGAAGACGCTTATCTGGTAAGCGTGGTGTTTCTGGACTGCTTCTCTGAAGTCAGCGTGGCCAGAAAAATACTCAATATCCGTTTGAGATACTGAAAAGGGACTTCTCCTGCTGTGAAGCTGACTCCTCCACTGGGGGAGCTGAGGGAGAAAGATCCAACCTTCCATTGATGGACGCTATAGGATCATTCCGTATGGCGTTACCATCCGGTGTATCCGGATTGATAGCGATGTCAGGATCAAAGTCCTGGAGCCGCCTTATCATACAGAGAGTCCTCCTGGGACCCCCCCGTTCCAAATGAGGTTGGTCAGGAAGATTGCCCATGGCCTGTCTGGACTGCAAGTCTCTATCTTATGACAATATATCTGTCGAAACTGCAACTCCGTCCCTGTCCTTGGACAGGGATGACAGGTGGTTTCTTTGGCCACGACTAGTAGAGACCCCGGCAGACGAAGTGCTAGAGACCCCGGCAGACGAAGTGCTACAGGGGAGCATGCACACAATGGGACGGTGTCATGAACAGCATCCCATGTAGTAAAAACAGCACTGAAAATCTGTGTTGCTTTTTTGCCGCTGCCGACTAGCCATCTAGAAGTATATAGCCAAGATTGGTGACCGTACAGTGCAATGTATAGCATACAAGCATAAAGTACAAATGAACACTGCAGCACAAGCAATACAAGCAGCATAGAAGCCTATGCCCTGGCACCCCTGCTCTTCTGCTGCTGTAGACTAGTCATCTAGGGGAATATAGCCCAGAAGAGTGACCATACAGTGCAATGTATAGCATACAAGCACAAGTACAAATGCACACTGCAGCCCCTGCAATACAAGCAGCATAGAAAAAAACCTGTGCCCCAGCACCCTTGGTTTTCTGCTGCTGTAGTCTAGCCATTCCAGGAGAATATAGCTAAGACTAGCGACTGTACAGTGCAGTGTATAGCATACAAGCATAAACACAAATGAACACTTCAGTACGTGCAATACAAGCAGCCTAGAAAGCCTGTGCCTTAGCACACCTGCTTTCCTGCTGCTGATGTGTCGCTCTCCAAGCGGGCATATAGCGACCTATGCAGTTAAAATACACATGTACACACTGCAGTATATCTTGGGGTCAGCACTATGTGTGCCGCTTACCGCCCGCCTATAAGCGGGTGTATGGTCGCCACCGTCCTGCCTGGTTGCCGAAAGTCCGAGCTCGGACTGCAGTAATGGCTGCCGGCGTCTTCCCCAGCTCGTGTGAGGAGGGGCGGGCCGTGGGCGTGCCCCAAGTCAGAGCGGGAATCCGGCGTCCGACAGTGTGCAGTGAGAGGGCTGGAGCATGTAAATAAGGCTCCAGCCCTCGGCGCTGCTGATTGCTCAGCGTCTGTCCCCTTCCCTGAGTGACAGGGAGGGGGCGGGAACGAAGCGGCACTAGGCCGCAGAAGCCGGGGACTGGATTTATAAGCGCCGCCGCCGTAAAAGCGCGGTCGGCGCCCAGTCCCCGGCGAACTACAAGTCCCAGCCGCGCCGCCGCTCCCGGAGCGTCCGGCGCGGTAGTTCCCCATACACAAAGTCACTCAGCAAAGCTGCAGTGACTGTAACCCTTTACTGTCCCCGGCGCACTAGCACACCCAGCAAGTCTGGAGTGTGCTGTGCCTGTGTGTACGGGGACACAGAGTACCTGTAATGGTGCAGGGCCATGTCCCTGAACGGTACTCCAGCTCCATATCCAGCAGGTTCAAATGGGTCTGTGGATGGAGCCCGGCGTCAGAGCTTTGAGGCCGGCAGGATCCCACTTCCTCAGAGCCCCTCAGGGGGATGTGGAAGGAAAACAGCATGTGGGCTCCAGCCGCCGTACCAGCAATAGGTACCTCAACCTTACAACACCATCAACGGGTGAGAAGGGAGCATGCTGGGGGCCCTATATGGGCCCTCTTTTCTTCCATCCGAAATAGTCAGCAGCTACTGCTGACTAAAATCTGTGGAGCTATGCATGGATGTCTGACCTCCTTCGCACAAAGCTTGAAAACTGGAGAACCCGTGATACCACGGGGGGGGTATAGCCAGAAGGGGAGGGGCCTAACACAAAGCGATAAACTGGCTAGATCTGGTTCTCCAGGGGGTGTATAAACTCAGAGGGAGGAGCTACACTTTTTAGTGTAGTGCTTTGTGTGGCCTCCGGAGGCAGTAGCTATACCCCAATCGTCTGGGTCTCCCAATAGAGCGCTGAAGAAATGTTGATCGCTTGGGGTGGAGGTGGGTCAAACCACTGGGATACGGAGATCAGGGCTTTAGAAAAGCAAGAATAAGGCTATGTGTCCATGCTGCGGATTTCTCGCGGATTTCCTGAAAATCTGCAGCAGCGGCACTTCCCAGCCATTTCAATGGCATTTTGGAAATGCTGTGTCCATGCTGCGGATTTTTCCGCGGCGGATTTGCCGCGGATTTTGATCCGGAAAAATCTGCAGCATGTCAATTATTGTTGCGGATTTTGGTACGGATTTTGGCAGAAAAAAAAAAAAAAATCAGCATCAAAATACGCGGCAATTCCGCGGCAAAAAAAAGGTGCGGATTTGCCGCGAAAGTCGCGGATTTTCATGCAGAAAAATCCGCAGGTACATTCTACCGTGGACACATAGGATGGGCTGCAGAGCCTTAGGCTAAGGCTAATGTGCCCACGGGGACAGTGTCCTGCGGATATATCCGCAAGACATTCCGCAGGAGCTCCCAGGAAACCGCACCACAACTTCTGTCTGTTTCCATGCTGCGGAATGTCGTGCGGATATGGTGCGGACATTCTGCATTGAGGATACAGTACCATGGCTTCGGCACTGCATCCTCAATGCAGAACAAGTGCTGAGTGATCGGGGGAGTTCATACTTACCTCCATCATGCAGCACCTCAATTTCCGGCAGCCGGGTCACTCTCCCAGCGTCTGCAGAAGAAGGTGGGCGGGCCTGAACTAGCTCCGGCTGTCACATGGCCGGAGCTCGTGCAGGCTCCGCCCACCTCTTCCTTCCTGTACCTGGATTCACCGCGCTCCTGTACACCGGACGGAGAAAGTGACTCCGGTGAGGCAGGTAAGTATATGGGACCCTGCGGAGAAATCCGCAACAATAATTGACATGCTGCAGATTTTTCCGCACGGAAATCCGCACGATTTCCACTGCGGAAAAATCCGCAGCATGGGCACAGCATTTCCCAAATGCCATAGAAATGGCTGGGGAGTAGCTGTGCTGCAGATTTCTGGAAAATCCGCGGCTTTTCCGCGAGAAATCCGCGGCAAAATCCACGCATTTTCCGCAGCGTGGGCACATAGCCTAAATGAAGCAGAGGTGCGCACCAACAGCCTCTACGCCATTCACGATCTATTGGATTGCAGAGTGGGATGACCCTCAAGTCCAAATGCACGCCCACAACAAAACTTGTGGGTTTAAGACGTGGATGCAGAATACTCACATTGCTCTTTTCAAAATTCCAGCTGACTTCCTGAGCCAATATCTGCTCTACGATCTCCATAGCCTCTTTTCCTTTCCTTACATACTCTCGTTCTTGGAGGGTAACAGCCTTGCGGCCCACAGCTTCATCATCGTCATCAAACTCGTTATCTGACCCTATGGTCACAAAGGAAGTAATTGTAATCTGTCACTGTTCTATTCTGAGGGAAGGTGTCCAGGTAGTCTAGATTAAAGGGAATCTGTCACCAGGTTTTTGCTACTTCATCTGATACCAGCATGTTATAGGCAAAGAGATTCTGAAACTAACTATGTTATTCTTAGATGACTGTGTGCAGCCGTTCTGACTTTATCTCAAAATTGACTTTAGCAGTGCTAGGAGCTGTCCGCCCACACCAGGCTCTAAATAGAGACTGTGAATTGACTGTAAGGTGTCAATCACAGCAGGAGGTGTCTGTCTGCTCAGCAGAGGAGTTAAGCTGGTGTCACACAACGACAACGACGTCGTTGCAACGTCACCATATTCTGTGACGTTGCAGCGACCTCAACAGCGACGTCGCTGTGTGTGACACATAACAACGATCAGACCCCTGCTGCGAAATCGTTGCTCGCTCCTGAATGCTCCAGGTCATTTTTTGATCGCTGCTATCCCGCTGCGCCATGCTGATAAGCTGATAATCCTTGTGTTTGACACCGCAGCGACACTACGCTACGTCTGAAACCACACAACGACCGTCGACGTCGCTATGATCGCTGCTCCGTCACTACTTTTTATAACATGTTTGACAGCTTACTAACGATCATCTATGGTCGCTGCTACGTCACAGAATATGGTGACGTTGCAGCGACGTCGTTGTCGTTATGTGTGACACCAGCTTTACACCAATGTTAATTACAGAGCACTAATTCCTTTAGTATAAGCAACCAATAGCTGCACACATAAGAAAAACAGATTTTTTTTTTCTTTTTTAACCCTTGCAGCATGCTGTCCTCAGCTTACATTGCAAAATCGGCTTGACAGATTCCCTTTAAGTAAAAGATTCCAACTGTAGGAAGTGAAAATGTATCACATGACATCATGCAAGGTGTAGAACAATAGGGCAACGCTGACCTTCCAAAGACTCTGGTGGGGAGTAAAATTGTCCTTCTGAGGGAGCGCCTGGGAACAAAAGTGGAGGACGAAGAGCAGCGGCTTGTGCAGCTAGATACCCTGAAATAAAGTAAGCAGAACTATTTGTCAAAAATCACATTATTGGTCTTTTCACATTTCATGTTTGGCTATAAATATGCTTGGATATGAATCCTTATTAACCCGTTTGTTGTGCCAGTTACTCACATCGCTCTTCCTCTGCTTCCTGAGTCAAAACCTTGAAGTCCAGGAACCATGTTTCCAGCCATGCCAATACAAAAGAAATAATGGGCAAAAGATACCCAAAAGCCCCTTTGGATAAGAGCTGAGAAAGGAAGGAAAAAAAAAAGTAGAAGTCTTGATGTGCATGTTAGCATATATAGAATTATTAAACTATATAAAAGTTGGGCTAGTTTGTAAATATTTTGTAATTCTTCTCTTGCAGCGATCATTAATTACCAGCTATCCACTGAAGCTGACTGATGCCAGTGGTCCGGCCGGGTTCAGAGCAGCACTTGCAAGCTCTTTATCTAAAACAAAAAGCTTGCAAGCACTTGCTCACTGTCTAGGAAAATTGGCCGCCACTGACTGCAGAGGTGGGCCAGTGAACTAGGCAACGAAAAGTAACTTCTAGAACTGAAAATCCCTTCATTCTTGAAAATGGAGAGGTTTTAATAAGAGGTAAATTGAAAGTTGCTTTTCACTATGCAATTTTCCCGACTTAGGAAGACGAGACAACCCCTGCAAAATTAAACTTTAACCCCTTCACCCCCGGCCACTAAAACACCCTAATGACCGGGCCATTTTTTGCAATTCTGACCAGTGTCACTTTGATAGGTTAAACTAAAATTAGGAGAGAGAAGGCGCAATAGGGTATTACCCGATTTACTGGGTAAAAGGTATAAGGAAATGGTGCACTCACCTGGTCGGGTTGTGCCAGTCACAACCCCTTTAATGGCATAGGCGAGTGCTAAGGTGGTCCAGCAGCAGCCCTGTTGTACAAGCAAGACATCAAATTCGGGACTGGAGAAAACAGGTTTAACACCGCGCTTGAAGACCACGGACATCAGTGTTGAACACACAATTCTTTTATTTTACTTCATTCCTACGCGTTTCGGAGACCACAACTGCCTCCTTCTTCAGGGAAAAGAATTTTACAGAGACCAAGGAGGAGCCCTTAAAAAGGATATACAGAAAAAAAGGAAGAAAAAAAAAGGGGAGAAAGGAAGAGGGATCCCTGGCTATGACGTCAGTTCACCGTGTGCTGCAGAGCAATGACTCATTGCCACGTGGAGTAAAGCCGCATTACATGGCCCTTACAAGAATTAAATAAAATGTATATTGTATAACACTGATGTCCGTGGTCTTCAAGCGCGGTGTTAAACCTGTTTTCTCCAGTCCCGAATTTGATGACTTTGACAGGTTATAACTCTGGAACACTTCAACGGATCCTGGCGATTCTGACACTGTTTTTTCGTGACATATTGTACTTCATGTCAGTTGTAAATTTAGGCCGATACTTTTTGCGTTTATTTGTTAAAATTTAGGAAATTGTGCGAAAATGTCGCAATTTTCAAACTTGCTGAGTACGCTGATACCCCATATGGGGTAAAAATCAATTGTTTGGGCGCACGGCAGAGGTCGAAAGGGAAGGAGCGCCATTTGAATTTTTGAACGCAAAATTAGCTGCACTCATTAGCGGACGCCATGTCGGGATAGAAGACTCCCTGAGGTGCCTAAACAATGGAGCTCCCCCACAAGTGACCCCATGTTGGAAACTAGAGCCCTCAAATAATTTTTCTAGATGTTTAGTGAGCACTTTGAACACCTGGGGGCTTCACGGAAGTTTATAAAGTTGAGCTGTGAAAAGAATTTTTTTTTTTTTTTTTTTAACACAAAACTGTTGCTTCAACTAAGTAGCTTTTTTTTTCCACAAGGGTATCAGGAAAAAATACACCATTAAATTTATAGTGCATTTTTTCCTGAGTACGACGATACCTCATATGTGGTGGAAAGTAATTGTTTGGGCGCATGGCGGGGCTCAGAAGAGAAGGAGCACCATTTGACAGCAAAATTTGTTTGAATCATTAGCGGATACCATGTCACGTTTGGAGACCCCCTATGGTGCCTAAACAGTGGAGCTCCCCCACAAGTGACCCCATTTTGGAAACTAGACCCCTCAAGGAGTTTATCTAGATGTTTAGTGAGCCCCAAGGGGCTCCACAGAAGTTGATAATGTTGAGCCATGAATACAATTTTCTTTTGTTTTACCACAGAACTGTTACTTGAACCAGGTAGCTTTTTTTTCACAAGAGTATCAGGAAAAAAATGCACCATAAAACGTATTGTGCAATTTCTCCTGAGTACGCAGATACCTCACATGTGGTGGAAAGTAATTGTTGGGCGCATGGCGTGGCTCAGAAGAGAAGGGCACCATTTGGCAGCAAAATTGGTTGGAATCATTAGCGGACGCCATGTCACGTTTTTAGACCCCCCCTATGGTGCCTAAACAGTGGAGCTCCCCCACAAATTACCCCATTTTGGAACTAGACCCCTCAAGGAATTTATCTAGATGTTTAGTGAGCCCCTTGTACCCCCCCAGGGGCTCCACTGAAAGTTGATAACATTGAACCGTGAAAATTATTATTATTTTTTTTTTTTAATTTTTGCAGCAACAAGGTAGCTTTTTTTTTTTTCTTTTTACAAGGGTATCAGGAAAAAAATGCACCATAAAACGTATTGTGCAATTTTTCCAGAGTACGCAGATACCTCATATGTGGTGGAAATCAATTGTTTGGGCGCATGGCGGGGCTCAGAAGACAAGGAACGCCATTTGACTTTTCAAACGCACAGACGCAGTGCACTAATCGGCCGCTGCAGGAGGCACGGTCGGATGAGATACAAAAAGCGCTGGGGATACGAAAAAAAAAAAAGTCACGCCAAAAATTGAGCAGGGATGCTGATCCGCGCTCGGCGGGACGCACGGACTGATGCGATACAAAAAGCGTCGGGGATACGGAAAAAAAAGTATCGCATCAGTCCGTGCGTCCCGCCGAGCGCTGATCAGGGATGCACATAATGGATTGGCATCCCTGCTCAATTTTTGGCGTGACTTTTTTTTCCGTATCCCCGATGCTTTTTGTCACGCCAAAAATTGAGCAGGGATGCTGATCCGCGCTCAGCGGGACGCACGGACTGATGCGATACAAAAAGCGTCGGGGATACGGAAAAAAAAGTATCGCATCAGTCCGTGCGTCCCGCCGAGCGCTGATCAGGGATGCACATAATGGATTGGCATCCCTGCTCAATTTTTGGCGTGACTTTTTTTTCCGTATCCCCGATGCTTTTTGTCACGCCAAAAATTGAGCAGGGATGCCGATCCGTTATGTGCATCCCTGATTAGCGCTCGGCGGGACGCACGGACTGATGAGATACAAAAAGTGTCGGGGATACGGGAAAAAAAAAAGTCCCGCCGAAAACTGACCACGGATAAAGATACGTTATCTGCATCCCTGATCAGCGCTCGGCGGGACGCACGGACGCATGAGGTGTAAAAATGGACAGGGGATAGAGGAAAAAAAAAAGAAAAAAAAAAAAGTTATACTCACAGTACCCAGAGGATTAGCAGGAGGAACAGCTTTACAGGAGCAGCAGGCAGGAAGTTGGACAGCTCAGCAGAAGACCCAGGAAGAAGGACCCAGCGATGGAGGCAGATGTGATCGGGCCAGTGAAGACCTCGGAAGACCCGGTGAAGACAGGTAAGGGGACGTCGGGGGGGACAGCAGAGGGGGAGGGGGAGAGCAGAGGAGGAGGGAGATACCGGAGGAGCTGCAGAATAGAGATCACGGGGGAGGCCGGCAGATTGGGATGTCGGGGGGGAGGGGGGGGGGAAATCGGGATGTCGGGGGGCAGATCGCAGGGGGGCACGGGCAGGGGCCATTACGGGAGCGCGCAGAAGCAATCACAGGAGCGCGCAGGGGCTGCAAGGTGAGCACAATACTCACCGCTCCTGCTCCACGTGACAGCAGCGGCAGCAGCAGCGGTGGCGTGGTACCACTAGTACCAGCCAGTGCTGCACGCTGCAGACATGTTGGGGGGAGGGTCCCCAGACCAGCACAGGCCTGGGGAGGGCGGCCACCAGCAAATCAAACCGCCCCACTGCACACTGATTGGAGCGATTGTGCGTCATAGCACGATCGCTCCAATCAGTACTGCAGGGGCTGGGGGCGGCATGTTTGAGATTCACCTATGATCTTCTGTACCTGCTACGGCATCTCATAGCCGGATCTCACAGTATCGCACTATTTCCGGCATTATTTTTACCGAAATCAGTGCGAAAGATGTGGTTGGCGGGTCAGATTTGAACAGCCAATCACATCGATCGTCGATGGGGGGGTGGCGATGCCACCCCCCCTGGGGTGAAGCAAAGGTCCCCTGCTGTAAGAAACAGCAGGGGACATAATTTGAAAGCCGTTGCTATGGCTACGGCAATCAAATGACCTTTAGGCAGTAAAATTACGTCCCTGGTCGTTAAGTCACGTTAAAATAGGACGTAATTTTACTGCCCGCGGTCGTGAAGGGGTTAATTCTCCAATACAGGATCTCAAACCGTGGTCTACATACCTGTGACATAATGACTTTAACAATAAGAAAGGCGCTGGTCACCAGGGTTGTGATCTGGTAAAAGAAGGAATATTATAATTATCTATTTGTCACCTAATAAAATCTGTATCGCGTTTATTACAAGACTACAGTGAGCTGGTGGCATGAGAGTACAATGGCTGCAAACTGGCTCAGGCCAATAATAGAATACAAAGATAGTAAATATACGGCAATATATCAAAAATCTATAAAAGGTCAGAGTAGGCTTAAAAAAAAAAAAAAAACAAAAACAAAAGTGGGTCCATCAAGTAAATATAGTATTGCATGCTGAGCATTCAAACGAATGGCTGCCCTCGTAATACAGCAATCAGCACTATAATCCTGGTCACTATTACTATGCAGAGACCAGACTGTGGGAAGAACGACAGGGCATATGACTGGCAGCGTGTACTGGGTGGATGTGCACATTACTATACTTTTTAGCAACCAGGTGGCAGCATACTATGTATGAAAGAAGGGAATTTTGTTTACTTACCGTAAATTCCTTTTCTTCTAGCTCCAATTGGGAGACCCAGACAATTGGGTGTATAGCTTCTGCCTCCGGAGGCCACACAAAGTATTACACTTAAAAGTGTAAAGCCCCTCCCCTTCTGCCTATACACCCCCCGTGCATCACGGGCTCCTCAGTTTTGGTGCAAAAGCAAGAAGGAGGAAAACTTATAAATTGGTTTAAAATAAATTCAATCCGAAGAAATTTCGGAGAACTGAAACCATTCAACATGAACAACATGTGTACACAAAGAAACAACAGCCCGAAGGGAACAGGGGCGGGTGCTGGGTCTCCCAATTGGAGCTAGAAGAAAAGGAATTTACGGTAAGTAAACAAAATTCCCTTCTTCTTTGTCGCTCCATTGGGAGACCCAGACAATTGGGACGTCCAAAAGCAGTCCCTGGGTGGGTAAAATAAAACCTCGTAATAGAGCCGTAAAACGGCCCCTTCTTACAGGTGGGCAACCGCCGCCTGAAGGACTCGCCTACCTAGGCTGGCATCCGCCGAAGCATAGGTATGCACCTGATAGTGTTTCGTGAAAGTGTGCAGGCTCGACCAGGTAGCTGCCTGACACACCTGCTGAGCCGTAGCCTGATGCCGCAAAGCCCAGGACGCACCCACGGCTCTGGTAGAATGGGCCTTCAGCCCTGAAGGAACCGGAAGCCCAGAAGATCGGTAAGCTTCGAGAATTGGTTCCTTGATCCACCGAGCCAGGGTTGATTTGGAAGCCTGTGACCCTTTACGCTGGCCAGCGACAAGGACAAAGAGTGCATCCGAGCGGCGCAGGGGCGCCGTACGAGAAATGTAGAGTCTGAGTGCTCTCACCAGATCTAACAAGTGCAAATCCCTTTCACATTGGTGAACTGGATGAGGACAAAAAGAGGGTAAGGAGATATCCTGATTGAGATAAAAGGGGGATACCACCTTAGGGAGAAATTCCGGAACCGGACGCAGAACCACCTTGTCCTGGTGAAACACCAGGAAGGGGGCTTTGCATGACAGCGCTGCTAGCTCAGACACTCTCCGAAGTGATGTGACTGCTACTAGGAAGACCACTTTCTGCGAAAGGCGTGAGAGAGAAATATCCTTCATTGGCTCGAAAGGTGGCTTCTGAAGAGCCATCAGCACCCTGTTCAGATCCCAGGGTTCTAACGGCCGCTTGTAAGGAGGGACTATGTGACAAACCCCCTGCAGGAACGTGCGTACCTGTGGAAGTCTGGCTAGGCGCTTCTGAAAAAACACAGAGAGCGCTGAGACTTGTCCCTTAAGGGAGCCGAGCGACAAACCTTTTTCCAATCCGGATTGAAGGAAGGAAAGAAAAGTGGGCAAGGCAAATGGCCAGGGAGAAAACCCCTGATCAGAGCACCAAGATAAGAAAATCCTCCACGTCCTGTGGTAGATCTTGGCGGACGTTGGTTTCCTAGCCTGTCTCATAGTGGCAATGACCTCTTGAGATAACCCTGAAGACGCTAGGATCCAGGACTCAATGGCCACACAGTCAGGTTGAGGGCCGCAGAATTCAGATGGAAAAACGGCCCTTGAGACAGCAAGTCTGGTCGGTCTGGTAGTGCCCACGGTTGGCCCACCGTGAGATGCCACAGATCCGGGTACCACGACCTCCTCGGCCAGTCTAGAGCGACGAGGATGGCGCGGCGGCAGTCGGACCTGATCTTGCGTAACACTCTGGGCAACAGTGCCAGAGGAGGAAACACATAAGGGAGTTGAAACTGCGACCAATCCTGAACTAAGGCGTCTGCCGCCAGAGCTCTGTGATCTTGAGACCGTGCCATGAATGCCGGGACCTTGTTGTTGTGCCGGGACGCCATTAGGTCGACGTCCGGCTTCCCCCAGCGGCAACAGATCTCTTGAAACACGTCCGGGTGAAGGGACCATTCCCCTGCGTCCATGCCCTGGCGACTGAGAAAGTCTGCTTCCCAGTTTTCTACGCCCGGGATGTGAACTGCGGATATGGTGGAGGCTGTGGCTTCCACCCATAGCAGAATCCGCCGGACTTCCTGGAAGGCTTGCCGACTGCGTGTTCCGCCTTGGTGGTTGATGTATGCCACCGCTGTGGAGTTGTCCGACTGAATTCGGATCTGCTTGCCTTCCAGCCACGGCTGGAACGCCTTCAGGGCAAGATACACTGCCCTTATCTCCAAAACATTGATCTGAAGGGAGGACTCTGGCTGAGTCCAAGTACCCTGAGCCCTGTGGTGGAGAAAGACCGCTCCCCACCCTGACAGACTCGCGTCCGTCGTGACCACCGCCCAGGATGGGGGTAGGAAGGATTTCCCCTTCGACAATGAAGTGGGAAGAAGCCACCACCGAAGGGAAGTTTTGGCTGCCTGAGAAAGGGAGACGTTCCTGTCGAGGGACGTCGACTTCCTGTCCCATTTGCGGAGAATGTCCCATTGAAGTGGACGCAGATGAAACTGCGCAAAAGGAACTGCCTCCATTGCTGCTACCATCTTCCCTAGGAAGTGCATGAGGCGCCTCAAGGGGTGTGACTGGCCCTGAAGGAGAGATTGCACCCCTGTCTGTAGTGAACGCTGTTTGTCCAGCGGAAGCTTCACTATCGCGGAGAGAGTATGAAACTCCATGCCAAGATATGTCAGTGATTGGGCCGGTGTCAGATTTGACTTTGGAAAATTGATGATCCACCCGAAACTCTGGAGAGTGTCCAGAGCAATGTTCAGGCTGTGTTGGCATGCCACTTGAGAGGGTGCCTTGACAAGCAGATCGTCCAAGTAAGGGATCACCGAGTGTCCCTGAGAGTGCAGGACTGCTACTACTGTTGCCATGACCTTGGTGAAGACCCGTGGGGCCGTCGCCAGGCCGAAAGGCAGTGCCACGAACTGAAGGTGTTCGTCCCCTATGGCGAAACGCAGGAAGCGCTGATGCTCTGGTGCAATCGGTACGTGGAGATAAGCATCTTTGATGTCGATTGATGCTAGGAAATCACCTTGGGACATTGAGGCGATGACGGAGCGGAGCGATTCCATCCGGAACCGCCTGGTTTTTACGTGTTTGTTGAGCAGTTTTAGGTCCAGAACAGGACGGAAGGATCCGTCCTTTTTCGGCACCACGAACAAGTTGGAGTAAAAACCGTGACCCTGTTGCTGAAAAGGAACAGGAATCACCACGCCTTCTGCCTTCAGAGTGCCCACCGCCTGAAGAAGAGCATCGGCTCGCTCGGGGGGCGGAGATGTTTTGAAGAACCGAGTCGGAGGACGAGAGCTGAACTCTATCCTGTAACCGTGAGACAGAATGTCTCTCACCCAACGGTCTTTTACCTGTGGCAGCCAGGCGTCGCAAAAGCGGGAGAGCCTGCCACCGACCGAGGATGCTGTGTGAGGAGGCCGAAAGTCACGAGGAGGCCGCTTTGGGAGCGGTTCCTCCGGCGGTCTTTTTAGGACGTGACTTAGACCGCCATGAATCGGAGTTCCTCTGATCCTTCTGAGGCCTTTTGGACGAGGAGAATTGAGACCTGCCCGCGGACCGAAAGGACCGAAACCTCGATTGTACCTTCCGTGGTTGAGGTCTGTTTTGTTTGGACTGGGGTAAGGATGAGTCCTTTCCCTTGGATTGTTTAATGATTTCATCCAAATCACTCACCAAACAGGCGGTCGCCAGAAAATGGCAAACCGGTTAAGAACTTTTTGGAAGCAGAGTCTGCCTTCCATTCACGTAGCCACATGGCCCTGCGGACTGCCACCGAATTGGCGGATGCTACCGCCGTACGGCTCGCAGAGTCCAGGACAGCATTAATGGCGTAGGACGCAAACGCCGACGCCTGAGAGGTTAAGGACACCACTTGCGGAGCAGACGTACGTGTGACTGCATTAATCTGCGCATGACAAGCTGAGATAGCTTGGAGTGCCCATACGGCTGCGAATGCTGGAGCAAAAGACGCGCCGATAGACAGATGGAGCTCTGGTTGAAATCCATCTATGAAGCTGTCAGTGGCATCTTTGAGTGAAGCCCCATCTTCCACTGCAACTATGGATCTAGCCGCCAGTCTGGAGACTGGAGGATCCACCTTGGGACACTGAGCCCAGCCCTTGACAACGTCAGGGGGGAAGGGATAACGTGTATCCTTAAGGCGCTTGGAAAAACGCTTATCTGGACAAGCTCGGTGTTTCTGGACTGCCTCTCTGAAGTCAGAGTGATCCAGAAACGTACTCAATGTACGCTTGGGAAACCTGAAACGGAATTTCTCCTGCTGAGAAGCTGACTCCTCAATTGGAGGAGCTGGGGGAGAAATATCCAACACCTGATTGATGGTCGCTATAAGGTCATTCACTATGGCGTCACCTTCAGGTGTATCTAGGTTGAGAGCGGCCTCAGGATCAGAATCCTGATCTGCTACCTCCGCTTCATCATCCAGAGAGTCCTCCTGCTGAGACCCTGAACAGTGTGATGAAGTCGAGGGAATTTCCCAGCGAGCCCGCTTAGGCGGCCTGGGACTGCGGTCCGTGTCAGAGACCTCACCCTGGGACCTATGGGTCACCCCAGGAGCACTTTGCTGCTCCAACTGAGGGGGGCCTGGGGTCAATGATTCAACAGTGCCCGGGGCCTGAGTCACCGGTCTGGACTGTAAGGCTTCTAGTATCTTAGCAGACCATTTATCCATACTCTCAGACAGTTTGTCAGCAAATACTGCAAACTCCGTCCCTGTCACCTGGACAGTGGTAGCAGGTGGTTCCACCTGGGCCACCAGTAGCAGAGGCTCCGGCTGAGTAAGTGCCACAGGGGCCGAGCATTGCACACAATGAGGATCGGTGGAACCTGCCGGTAGTATAGCCGCACATGAGGTACAGGTTGCAAAGTAAGCCTGTGCTTTGGCACCCTTGCTTTTTGCGGACGACATGCTGTTGTCTCCTCTGAGTACAATCCAGGAGGGTATATAGCCAAAAATCAACAGTGCGACCGTACAGTGTAAATGTATAGCATATAAGCATATATATATATGTACACTTCGGCACTCAGTGGGGCCAGCACCACAGGTGCTGCTTACCGACCGCTCAAAGCGGTTGTGTGATCACCAGATTCCCTGCCTGGGCCTCCCAGAGCCGTGTTGTCTCTCCTCTCCAGCGTCAGAAGTGCTGACAGGAATGGCTGCCGGCGTTCTGTGGGGAGGAGGGGGCCGTGGGCGTGCCCTAGAAAGTGCGGGAATCTGATGCCCCACTGTGCTGAGTGAGGGAGGAGGAGTATACAAAGTATGCTCTAGCCCTCAGCGCTGACGTCCTGTGCAGCGTCCCGCCCTTCCCCTGACTGGCAGGCCTGGGGGCGGGAATATGCGATACTAGGCCGCAAAAGCCGGGAACTAAAGTTATAAGCGCGGCCGGCAAATAAGCGCGGTCGGCGCGGTAGTCCCTGGCGCACTAACACACCCAGCAGTGCTGCAGTGTGTATGGCACAAGCGCTCCATGCGCGGTCCCCCAAGGGGACACAGAGTACCTCACAGTAGCAGGGCCTTGTCACTGACGATACCCGGCTCCTGTCCAGCAGATTCCCCAGGGGCTGCGGAGGGAGCACGGTCCCAGTGCCTGGAGACCGATTAGGATCCCATTTCACCCAGAGCCCATTAAGGGATGGGGAAGGAAAACAGCATGTGGCTCCTGCCTATGTACCCGCAATGGGTACCTCAACCTTAACAGCACCGCCGACCAGAGTGGGGTGAGAAGGGAGCATGCTGGGGGCCCTGTTATGGGCCCTCTTTTCTTCCATCCGACCTAGTCAGCAGCTGCTGCTGACTAAGATGTGGAGCTATGCGTGGATGTCAGCCTCCTTTGCACAAAGCATAAAAACTAAGGAGCCTGTGAAGCACGGGGGGTGTATAGGCAGAAGGGGAGGGGCTTTACACTTTTAAGTGTAATACTTTGTGTGGCCTCCGGAGGCAGAAGCTATACACCCAATTGTCTGGGTCTCCCAATGGAGCGACAAAGAAAGTAACATTTTCTTCAGATTTTTTTATATTTAGCAGGCTGTATACTTGCCTACAGATTGGGGTGGAGTTCTGGGTGCTAAGCCCCTACAGACAGCGAAACTGACCCCCTCCCCTAGAGAAGTGAACAGCTCAGTAGATGGAAGACAGGTGCAGTTCAATGGAAAGCGTGCGATCACAGGCGAGAGGTGATTCTGTGACCTGAGCTGTGCACTTCTCAGGGTTCTACTGAGCGATCGGTAGGGGTCTCAGGACCCGATCCCCCAATGATCTGCAGGCAATTAAGGTGCCTGCTAAATATGAAAAAATCATGAAGGAAGTTTAGTTATTCTTGTAAATTTCACAACTGCCAGCTATGAAATGACAGACGGTATCTATGATACTAAACTACTATGGAATGAAATATTTTATTTCCCCCGAAACACTTACAGCAATAGCCCACCAATGTCTGAGTCGGAGGATCGCATAGCCCAGCAGCAAAACAGAGAACCGGAAGACTGCCAGGACCTGAGAACACAAGCCAATGGAGAATGGTAAGAGCACAGTCTGATACTTAGGATACAATATACAGAACAGAGAGAACATGGGACAATAGGTCTATGCATTGTGAAACAAGACTATGCCACAGATCCCTCTATACTAACCCTATTCTGGAATTTGTCCTATTAAACAGAGAAATAATCTCCCCCCAAAATGGCTCTGGGATCCTAGTGTCTACATATTAATATAGAAAACTCCTCATATGTAGAGCAAAAAGTGGCATAGTATGTGAAGCGTAGATATCGCATGCATGAGCAGCGGGGGAGAACAGGACAGGCTCATCACTCCCAATCTCAAACCCTGGTCATGCGCACTAGACCTCTCTGAAGCTGGGACATGTATACCTGGCTTCATACAGCGCATGATCGGAAGTGCTGGGGAAACGCGCCAAGCTTAAATCTGGCATCTGAGGAGGTGACAATGGACACAGGTACGCGTGTCACCGCTGATGGCAATGGGTATTGAATAGCATGTTAGCAAGCCCCTGTGGGTATACTAACATGCTAAGAGAGCGGACAAGTTGGGGAAGTAACGCCCTTGCGACTGCGCACTGCACTCATTAACCTATCAGAATGGATCTGTAGCAATACTTTTTCTAAAGATCCCTTTATCTATGCTAGTGTATAAAGGGACAGTTAGGCAGGGATTAGCAATATGCACCCAGAACGGCTCGTGGTCCTGGGTGCATATTGCACCTGACAGGATTCCTTTAAAAAAATTAGGCAAAAACACAAGCAGTTTTTTGGCCCGAGGTGCGTTTTTGTGGCTAAAAGGTGCAGTTTTGTTATTAACTTTTCTGCAGCGTGCGCTTGGAGCCTATTACTCAGCAGCCACTAGCACAAAGCCACCATTTACCAGCCAACTTTTAGCTGAATGGATAAATCCTGTTCAATGGAGAAAAAAAATTAGTTGTCAACGGATTTCATGCAGTCCCTAGTTTCCATACGATTGTAGATAATTTGGCTCAGAGTGGCACTGAAAATAACTAAAGAACGGAGGTCAGAAAAAGAGCAATCAGGTTTGGCAGGACTTCGGCCGAGTCTACCACACACATTAGATGGCAGTCAGCCGAAAGATGGTGCTGGCTCTCCCCATACACAGGAGAGCTGAGTGTTCCCTATCAGAGAGCCATCATCAGAGTGGCTTATCTCCAGAAGAACAAAGTGATCAGCAGTCTGAGCTCAGACATGCCTGATTGACATCTCCCCTGATGAGCAGTTGTCTTGTGCTCCCATACACAGACTGTCTGGCTGAACCCATCAATATAACCTTGGGCAGCTGATGTTGGTCCAACGTGGGTGGGGGGATTTTTACTGCAAAATGAATCGGCACTATAACTGGATATTGTGTGACTCGGAGCCATGAGATACAAGTAAAAAGATTATAGGGTCATCTATGTGCACAGGGACTGGTGTCCAGTCTGAAGGACAAGCGCCATCACTTACAAAGATGTCAAAAAACGAGGTGCTAAACTGGTAGTCCAAAATCTCTTTTTCCAAATTCTTCTCAATCCCATTATTAGTCTAAGAGAAAGAAAGAGAAAAGACACGTCATTTGTATGGAAATGGAATTCTGTGTTATTGATTTCGGGGGACTGGACCTCATATTAGCCAGTGAGGAGAGCAGTGACCGGGCACATCTGGGCAGCACGGTGGCTCAGTGGTTTGCACTGCAATCTTGCAGCGCTGGGTCCTGGGTTCAAATCCCACCAAGGACAACATCTGCAAGGAGTTTGTATGTTCTCCCCGTGTTTGTGTGAGTTTCCTCTGGGGTCTCCGGTTTCCTCCCACACTCCAAAGACATACTGATAGAGGCTTTGGCTTGTGAGCTCTAATGGGGACAGTGTTGTAAATGTATGTAAAACACTGTGGAATCAATAGCGCTATATAAGTGAATACATATTATATTATCTAGCCTAGAGGACCCCACATCTGCAAAGTCCACACAGACTATACATTTCAATGGTAACCATTCTTTATTCCTCCTGTGGTAGCGCTGCAGGAGAATGAAAACACCAGTTGAGCTTCCTTACAGATCACAGCTGATTGCTTACACTGGGCCAATAAGGGGACTTGTATCTAGTGAATTTTCCCCCAAAACATGGGAGATCATTGGGAGGAAGTAGGGATCCCTAATTCTGGAATACATACATGTATGATGAATCTCCTTGTATTCTGTAGAAGCCAGCCATCTGCCTGATAGAGATCTGGTATGAGGCTCCTTATTCTATTAACAAGGGAGATATCGGACAGTCCAGGTCCTTACATTGTCTTCCGTTAACAAGTTATCAAAGATCTAATAATGTATTTCTGGAGGAGCCGAGTGAGAACCAAATGTGGCGGCATCATAGCTCCCAAAAAATAGCAGGACCCCTAATACAAAGAATATCACACAACAAATGACAGCAAAACAATAGATAATAGGCATCACATACAATAAACAGGTGGGTAGAAGTAGGCAGGGTCAAATAAAGTCTGTTACGATACTATATAGAATAATGTACAGATGCCCACGTATGTATGTCGTATAGGTATCAGACAGGCACGATAATGAGCTCTTACATCTGATTGGCCCTCTAAGAAAATGCCCAATTGTGAACGGTGGGCAATTAAATATGTAGATTTTAATTGTGTCCCCTCTAAAGGTAGCGTCACACATAAGATCGCTAGCGAGATCGCAGCTGAGTCACGGTTTCTGTAACTCAGTAGCGATCCCGTTAGTGATCTTGTTATGTGTGCCATCTACCAGCGATCTGCTGTGAGGTCGCCGGTCGTTGCAGAATGGTCCAGGCCATTTTCTTTAAAGGCGATGTCCTGCTGGGCAGGACACATCGCTGTGTTTGACACTGTGTGACAGGGTCACAGTGACTGCTGAGATCATTATACAGGTCGCTACTGCGACCTGTATTGTTCCTGCATCGCTGGTAAGATCTGACTGTGTGACATCTCACCTGAGATCTCCCAGCAGTTTACCTGCGATCCCTATCAGGTCGCATCGTTTTCGGCATCGCTGGTAAGTCGTTGTGTGTGACTGGGCCTTAAGGCTCACCGCCAGTCTCCCTGGTGTATTGCAAGGGGTAGTATAGAGAACAGAGGGTAATGACACCAAGCAGTGATTACAGATTGTAAATGAATTCGGACAATGTAATATATACATACTTAATCCTCAAAAACAACTAGAGGAATTCAGATACATCATGAGTTCTGGTCCCGATGGAGCATTATGTAAGATCTAATACTCCTCGTACTAACATGTTTTTTCCCATTTATCTCCCTCTGGATCAATAGAGGACATGGAGGGCTAAGAAAAGAACAGTAAGCATTCCTGGTTAAAATACAATGGTGACACCAATAACAAAAAGGTGCAAAAGCACTGAAGAATTGCATGAAATCCGACATTGTACTTAGTAGAGACCACAACTCCTGAGGCTTTGGTTTTGAGGCTGTAGCAAATACAAACCACTTGGGGCGAGCCTTCGAGGAGCAGGGTGGCAGTCTCCATGGACAAGTACCTGACACATGTTGACGACTATCGCTCTGCCTATAGAGCTGCTGATTTTCCATTACTACTATGGTGCAACTGTTATCTTCTCGTATCACGGTGGCACAGTGGTTAGCACTGTAGCCTTGCAGCGCTGGGGTCCTGGGTTCGAATCCCACCAAGGACACCATCTGCAAGGAGTTTGTATGTTCTCCCCGTGTTTGTGTGGGTTTCCTCCGGGTACTCCAGTTTCCTCCCACACTCCAAAGACATTCAAATAGGGAATTTAGATTGTGAGCCTCAATGGGGACAGCATTCCTGATGTATGAGAAGCGCTGTGGAATATGTTAGCGCTATATAAAAATAAAGATTTTTATTTTTTTTCTCAATCCGTCCTGACTCGGATTGTGGACTAAAATGTCATATGTAACTTTTTTTTTTGCGCACAAATAATCTTTTACTACTCCATTAAAAGGAGTGCGGAGTTACTTTACAGAACCTGCAGTGAGAGGCAGGGCAGGCAGGATGCCAGCTCCTGTATACTGCCCGCCTGATACCACACAGTACATTCCATCAGATACACAAGCTCTTGGACTACTTCTACCCACCTGGCTTTTGGATCTGTTGCTTATCGTCTGGCTGTCGTTCCCTGTTGTCAATTTGTATAATAGGTGTCCTATAGATCACTTGGTAATAAGTTTCAATAAATACTTGTGCCAAAGAAAACCCCTTCCATTAAAATCGTGTGAGATAATAGTGGGGTTTTCTGTTCCAATTTATGTTTTTACTACAAATCATTTTGTAAGACAAGGAGAAAGTAGAACAAAGATATTTTGTTAGTGGAAATGTGAATCTGCCAGTACTATGTTGTCGGTGAATCCCGGCAGGAGGCAGAGTCAATACTAACTGTGTTACCTGCCCTATTAGCGAGTGATAGATGGATGGGCACTGCGCCTGCTGCACTTTAAATCCCCATTTCCACATTTCATACTGATAAACGACCTTATCAGAGAAAAGCTGGAAGCGAAAAAGTGAAGCTCATTTGTCAGTGTCACATGTAAAACAATAACCCGGGCGGCCTTTGTGGATTGTGAGCTCCTAAGGGCAGAATTACTCAACAAGGTTATTTATTGATGCTGGAACACACTCATATATTGGGAGACAATATACAGGATTGGAAATATATGGCCGCTTTCTATATTCACAGGTTGTGTCTAGTATTGCAGCTCACCATCATTTACTTCAACAGATATGTGCTGCAATACCAGACACAACCCACAGACAAGTGTGAGGCTGTTTCCAGGAGAAAGCAGCCAGGTTTTCTAATATTGTGCCACCCAATAGCTGGGTCTACACAGGACAAACGCAATGTTGGCAGCAGAATAATCTGTGTGTGAAAGGGGGTAGAACAGCTGTACCTTCCACATCTGCAGTCAGGGTAAGCAATGGTTGGACTGACCGCATATGAGCCTCTTAGCTCCTTTATGTTCTCTAAACCAGTAGGTTCTGGTAGCCCCTTATCACTATTAAAACAACATGTACACTTCGACAAGCTGAATTTTGGGGTTTATGAGGAAGTCAGAGCATCTGGCAAAACGACAGCCATCTTATGTGCAGGTGGTTTAGATAGTACACTAGGATTAGGTATGTTTAAAGGGATTTTCCACTTTCAGGAATGTGGACCTGAATCGCCCTCCCTGGGTCCAGCGCTAACACCACGCTACAGCTCGGGTCGCAGTATTTTTGCTGCAGTGATGTCCAGTTGACAGCGCACATCACCACTGTAGGCAATCATCAAACTCAGTGGTTGTGCCCTGGTAACCACTCAGCTCAGAGATTGTCTACAGCGGTAATATGTACTGTTATCGTGATGTCACTACTGCTGCCGAAACTAGAGGTGCAACGGGAACCAGCAGTGGACCCAGGGAGGGTGAGTAACAGCTCTGATTGTTACTTTAGAGAATTTGGACTTTCTGTCCTGAAAGTGGAAAATCCCTTTGACCTGAAAATATGTATTTAACAAGTAAACAGAACCTATCGTAAAACCAGGAAGCTACATACTGATATGGCACAGCCAAATATATTTGTGAAGGTGTTGTTTTTAGATCATGAAAACTCTGCATTAAAAGGGGTTGTCCATGCAAATGCCCAAGGTGGTGTAAAAATAAAATATCCATACTTGCCTATCAGACCCTCGTGCTCCTCCATACTGCTGCCTGGGAAACTGGTGATCTCCTTGCTCAGTCTTCAAGTGGGGTGTCATTGACCGCTGCAGCCTACTAGTGGTCATTAATTAGCTGCAGCGATCATGCACCAGCCAAGCTGGAAGAAAGAGCTAAGAGACTATTTCTTTAACCCCTTCACCCCCGGCCACTAAAACACCCTAATGACCGGGCCATTTTTTGCAATTCTGACCAGTGTCACTTTGACAGGTTATAACTCAGGAACGCTTTAACGGATCCTGGCGATTCTGACAATGTTTTTTCGTGACATATTGTACTTCATGTCAGTGGTAAATTTAGGCCGATACTTTTTGCGTTTATTTGTGAAAATTTAGGAAATTGTGCGAAAATTTGGAAAATTTCAAACTTTGAAAATGTATGCCCATAAATCTGAGAGATATGTCACAAAATAGTTACTAAATAACATTTCCCACTTGTCAACTTTACATCAGCGCAATTTTCGAAAGAAATTTTTTTTTCGTTAGGAAGTTAGAAGGGGTCAAAGTTCATCAGCAATTTCTCATTTTTCCAACAAAATTTACAAAATATTTTTTTTTTAGGGACCACATCACATTTGAAGTGACTTTGAGAGGCCGAGGTGACAGAAAATATCCAAAAGTGACCCCATTCTAAAAACTGCACCCCTCACACTGCTCAAAACCACATCCAAGAAGTTTATTAACCCTTTAGGTGCGTCACAGGAACCAAAGCAATGTGGAAGGAAAAAATGAAAATTTTACTTTTTAACACAAAAATGTTACTTTAGCCATAACATTTTCATTTTTACAAGGGAGAAAAGAGAAAGTGCACCCTACAATTTATTGTGCATTGTCTCCTGAGTACGCTGATACCCCATATGGGGTAAAAATCAATTGTTTGGGCGCACGGCAGAGGTCGAAAGGGAAGGAGCGCCATTTGAATTTTTGAACACAAAATTAGCTGCACTCATTAGCGGACGCCATGTCGGGTTTGAAGACCCCCTGAGGTGCCTAAACAATGGAGCTCCCCCATAAGTGACCCCATTTTGGAAACTAGAGCCCTCAAATATTTTTTCTAGATGTTTGATGAGCACTTTGAACACCTGGGAGCTTCACAGAAGTTTATAACGTTGAGCCGTGAAAAGAAAAAAAACATTTTTTACCACAAAACTGTTGCTTCAACTAGGTAGCTTTTTTTTTTCACAAGGGTATCGGGAAAAAAATGCAACATAAAATGTATTGTCCATTTTCTCCTGAGTACGCAGATACCTCATATGTGGTGGAAATCAATTGTTTGGACACACGGCAGTGCTCGGAAGGCAAGGAGCGCCATTTGAATGCAAAATTAGCTGCACTCATTAGCGGACGCCATGTCAGGTTTGAAGACCCCCTGAGGTGCCTAAACAATGGAGCTCCCCCACAAGTGACCCCATTTTGGAAACTAGAGCCCTCAAATATTTTTTCTAGATGTTTGGTGAGCACTTTGAACACCTGGGGGCTTCACAGAAGTTTATAACGTTGAGCCGTGAAAAGAAAAAAAAAATATTTTTTACCACAAAACTGTTGCTTCAACTAGGTAGCTTTTTTTTTCACAAGGGTATCAGGAAAAAATGCACCATAAAACGTATTGTCCATTTTCTCCTGAGTACGCAGATACCTCACATGTGGTGGAAAGTAATTGTTGGGCGCATGGCGGGGCTCAGAAGAGAAGGGCACCATTTGACAGCAAAATTGATTGGAATCATTAGCGGACGCCATGTCACGTTTTTAGACCCCCCCCCCCATGGTGCCTAAACAGTGGAGCTCCCCCACAAATTACCCCATTTTGGAACTAGACCCCTCAAGGAATTTATCTAGATGTTTAGTGAGCCCCTTGTACCCCCAGGGGCTCCACTGAAAGTTGATAACGTTGAACCGTGAAAATTTATTTTTTTTTTAATTTTTTTTTTAAATTTTTGCAGCAACAAAGTAGTTTTTTTTTTTTCTTTTTACAACGGTATCAGGAAAGAATGCACCATAAAACGTATTGTGCAATTTTTCCCAAGTACGCAGATACCTCACATGTGGTGGAAATCAATTGTTTGGGCGCATGGCGGGGCTCAGAAGACAAGGAACGCCATTTGACTTTTCAAACGCACAGACGCGGTGCACTGATCGGCCGCTGCAGGAGGCACGGTCGGATGAGATACAAAAAGCGCTGGGGATACGGAAAAAAAAAAAAAAAAAAAAGTCACGCCAAAAATTGAGCAGGGATGTTGATCCGCGCTCAGCGGGACGCACAGACAGATGCGATACTTTTTTTTTCCGTATCCCCGACGCTTTTTGTATTGCATCAGTCCGTGCGTCCCGCCGAGCGCTGATCAGGGATGCACATAACGGATTGGCATCCCTGCTCAATTTTTGGCGTGACTTTTTTTTCCGTATCCCCGATGCTTTTTGTCACGCCAAAAATTGAGCAGGGATGCCGATCCGTTATGTGCATCCCTGATCAGCGCTCGGCGGGACGCACGGACAGATGCGATACAAAAAGCGTCGGGAATACGGGAAAAAAAGTCCCGCCGAAAACTGACCACGGATGCAGATACATTATGTGCATCCCTGATCAGCGCTCGGCGGGACGCACGGACGCATGAGGTGTAAAACTGGACAGGGGATAGAGGAAAAAAAAAGAAAAAAAAAAAAAGTTATACTCACAGTACCCAGAGGTTTAGCAGGAGGAACAGAAGGCAAGGAACAGCTTTACAGCAGCAGCCAGGAAGTTGGACAGCTCAGCAGAAGACCCAGGAAGAAGGACCCAGCGATGGAGGCAGATGTGATCGGCCGGTGAAGACAGGTAAGAGGACGTCGGGGGGACGGGGACAGCAGAGGGGGACGGGGACAGCAGAGGGGGAGGGGGAGAGCAGAGGGGGAGATACCGGAGGAGCTGCAGAATAGAGATCACGGGGGAGGCCGGCAGATTGGGATGTCGGGGGGCAGACTAGGATGTCGGGGGGCAGATCGGGATGTCGGGGGGCAGATCGGGATGTCGGGGGGCAGATCGGGATGTCGGGGGGCAGATCGGGATGTCGGGGGGGGGGGGCAGATCGGGATGTCGGGGGGGGGGGGGCAGATCGGGATGTCGGGGGGGGGGGCAGATCGGGATGTCGGGGGGGGGGGCAGATCGGGATGTCGGGGGGGGGAAGATCGGGATGTCGGGGGGGGGAAGATCGGGATGGCGGGGGGGAAGATCGGGATGGCGGGGGGGAAGATCGGGATGGCGGGGGGCAGATCGCAGGGGGCACGGGCAGGAGCAAATCACAAGAGCGCGCAGGGGCTGCAAGAGAGCAGGGGAGGAGGGATACCGGAGGAGCTGCAGAATAGAGATTGCGGGGGGCAGATCGGGATGTCGGGGGGGCAGATCGGGATGTCGGGGGGGGGGGGGGGGGGCAGATCGCAGGGGGCACGAGCAGGGGCCATTACGGAAGCGCGCAGGGGCTGCAAGGTGAGCACAATACTCACCGCTCCTGCGACGTGACAGCAGCGGCAGCAGCAGCGGTGGCGTGGTACCACTAGTACCAGCCAGTGCTGCACGCTGCAGACATGTTGGGGGAGGGTCCCCAGACCAGCACAGGCCTGGGCAGGGCGGCCACCGGCAGATCAGACCGCCCCACTGCACACTGATTGCGCGTCATAGCACGATCGCTCCAATCAGTGCTGCAGGGGGGGCCACGGTGTCTGCTTGCTTCCAGCCAATGATCGGAGCTGCTGCAGCCCCGGTCCTAGCTGGATTTTACAAGATCACACTATTTTTGGCATTTTTTTTTGCCGAAAACAGCGTGATCAATGTGATTGGCGGTTCCGATTTGAACAGCCAATCACATCGATCGCCTATGGGGGGTGGCGATGCCCCCCCCCCTGGGGTCAAGCAAAGGTCCCCTGCTGTAAGAAACAGCAGGGGACATCATTTGAAAGCCGTTGCTATGGCCACGGCAATCAAATGAAGTTTAGGCAGTAAAATTACGTCCCTGGTCGTTAAGTCACGTTAAAATAGAACGTAATTTTACTGCCCGTGGTCGTGAAGGGGTTAAGGCCTTAAAAGAAAGTGATTGAGTCACTCTACGTCCTCTGCTGGGAGTGGAAGACGGGAGGATGCAGGGACACTGGCCGCAGTACAGAGCAGCGTCACAGGTCTGATAAGTGAATATGCGATATCTTTATGTGAGCATCACCGTGGGTCAGAGTAATAAAGCAGTGGAAAACGTAGGAAGTTTTTCTGCAGTCCCATGTAAAACAACACAGATCACATGTTATATTATAATGATGCCTGTTCCAAATACAAGGCAGCTCCACTACATCAGTAGTGAACTATGGAAGCCTGGATGTGCCATTTGAAGTATGTTGTACTTACATTCAGCTCAATGATCCACAAGAGAGATATGAAAAGCAGATCAAATGTGACGAAAAGGCAGAACGTCCGCCGCACATCAGAGATCGCCCTGCGCTGCTCCGGGGGAAGGTAGAACTGCGGGGACAAACTCTGGCTCAGGGAAGAGTTGATGGAGGCGATCGCCGGTAGACTCCTCTCTAAGTCAGCCCGGAAATCTTCTGGGAATTTGCTCATCTTGGTAATTAAAGGGGCCTTCAGTATGAGAAGTGATGGTCACCGGGCCATCTGTCAGGGGCAGAAAAGGGGAGAGAGATTAAAAGGGGTTAGAAAAAAAACCCCACCATCTTCCAAAAACACTACAAGTACCATACAGTTAATTGTTGTTGTGGAAACAGCCACCAGGACAGACATCCCAAATCCCTATTCGGTGGTCCGGACCCCGGCGGCAGATCGCTCCACTTTACAGCTACAAATTCCAGCCCAAATGGGGTCTAATGGCCAGAACTCACTGCATTAAAATCGCCATTAAAGTATGTGCACACATTGAGTATCTGCAGTAGATTCCTTCCGGCAAGACAAGAAATTGGTGGGGAAAACCCAGACAAGCCCAAGAAAAAAAACAAATGAGCATAAAGGTACATGTAAATAACATGGGATACTTCTTTAATACTATTTTGATATAACATCTCCCCGTTATAAGCTGTACCTAATCGGGACAGTCCGGTCCTGTCTACACACTAGATTGACTTGCGGTAGATTGCAAAAAAAAATAAATAAATAAATCACTCTGATGGTTCAAATCCGCATAGAAAAAATACACAGCATGTGTAGGAGATTTCAGAAGTCACTCACTTTTTTTTTTACAGAGCAAACACAAGAGTGTCAACAAGCTCTATACTTTTAATTAGGGTGAACAAAGGTTTCAGCAGCAAAAGTGCAAGAAAATGAAAACAAGAAACAAGTAAATGTAATGGATGCCGCTATCATAGGCCTATGAGCTGGCTACCTAACGGATGAAGAACGGGACACCAAAAAGAAACAGTACATAGATAAATAATATATATCTTTATTAAAGCACCACTCCAGGGTTTGGGGTTTTTTCACTTCAGGAGTGGCGCTGTAAATCTGAACCCCTGCCCCAGTCTTATACACACCCTCTGGTGTTCTGATACTTTTTCAGCGCCGTGGGCCAGAAGTCAAAAGATATGCCATAAGTGCTCAATAAAAGTCAATGGGAGCCAGAACGAGGCTCTCATAGAATACTATTAAGTTGTGACCTCAGGCGCGCTCCATGAAACACTGGCAGGTCCCATATCGCCGGAGACTGACCGGAGTGCCGCTACAAATAGACAAAGTTGGGAAAAGGCGAGGATAAGATAGACGTAGGGGACTTACAGCACTACTCCAGCAGTGATATTAAAATGAATGCTGGAGTAGTGCTTTAAAGGGTATATCTGGGACTTTAATAATAAAAAAAATGTGCCTGAGCACTAACAGGCTGATAGTTGCTACTTACCTGCCTGTTGTGCCCGGCGCCGTTGTTCATCGGCACAGAGCAGTCACAGACCACTCCTGCCAGCGATACACAATGGCTTGGCCAGCAGAGTGGAGGCTTCTTTTCCGCTCTGCTCTGTAGATGGGGCAGTACAGCCAGTGTAATGCTGATTGCCAGCTGTCTCCCCCAGTTTGACAACTGGGTCTCAGCAGGACGTCAGCTGTCCTGTCCATCTACACAGCAGAGCGGATGAGAAGCCTCCGCTCTGTTATGCGATGTCGGCGGAAGCAGCCGAATCGCCGGCAGGAGTGGTCTATGATTGTACTGTCTATGATGTGTGCCCACCAAACAGTATCGACAAATGGATACCTAGGGCATTAATAACAAACTGTCAAAAAGTTGAAGGTGGTGGTAAGGCAGAGTCAGAAAGAAATGATACCCAATGAGTAATCCTGCTTTCATGGCGCTGGCACCATATGCTTCAGCACTAAGCCCCTGATGAAGACTTGTTTCTGAAACATACACGGAGGCCGGCGCCACTGCAGCAGGAGATATCAATTTCGTTATTTTGTGAAAATCCACATCTAGTATAGATCGCTCAATGACCATCGTCTGCTTTGGTCTGTCTGAGTAAATAGGCAAACGACCACCGATCTGTAAAAGTTTACCGATAGGCGGTTGCATTCTGCCGCCGGTCGGTCTGCGTACGATTTACGATTACTCAATGTATCTAAAGCACTTTTTCATATAGACGTGTGGACAGAAACAACTCCAAATTCCTTATGAATAATTGAGTGCTTCAGAAAAAAAGCACAGTGGCACACAGGGGATACCTGCATGCCTTTAAGGTGGATCTTCAGACACCTTCATAGATATTAAAAGCTGGCCGAACCCAACTATGTTGATGTGTCCAACATACAGGGATGTTCCCACCCACGGACGCTGTTAGATGTCTGTGAAAAGATCAAACACGTAGGATTTCATCATGCCCGATCCTTTGGCCCCACAGTAGATAAGCAGGGATGTGTTCTACAGTTCCCAATGAAAACACATGCACACTCAGCGGAATGGGCTGTGCATATATATGGGGGAGCACTGATGGTGTATGGTGACCTTTAGTTATTCAGCATGAGTTGTTCATCGGATGTGTATCCCACCACGGACCCCAGAAGACTCCTCACATATCTCACCAACATTATCCAAATGGCCTGGACAAGATATGTTCTGTAAGGTGGTGGTAGTGGGGGGCAAATAAGCGGCTGCTGGACATCTTTGGCAGCCTCATATCCCCCCACAGTATAACAGGATAGGTCATGTAAAAAAGCAAACATGTCTGATCGTTATTTCCCCCTTTATCATGCAGGACATTCTCTTATTATTTTGCATAGCAAAGAACCTGGAGAAAAAAGAAAATCTAATGGCTAATGCCACTGTGAAGAGCACCAAGAAAATGGACACAGTGCCAAGCAATATAAAAAGAGCATTGCTGTGTACATGTCCCGTCTTATGTCACTCTGTTAACTGCTTCAGGGTTTGGAAGCCGTCTACATATATACTTTAAGTATAGAAAAACACCAATATAACAACTAAAAACACAACGCCAAAGACGCGTCAGGAAAATTAAATGCTTTCACTTTGGAAAAACTTGGCGGTTCTGCTGACATCTCAAAGACGCTGCTCGCAAATCCCCTAAGGCAGGGGTGTCAAACTCATTTTCACCGAGGGCCACGTCAGCATTATAGATGCCTTCTAAGGGCCACTTGTAATTGTAAAGGCTCATGCAGACCTCCATGTAACAAGGAACGAGCATGGACTGCAATGTACAAAATGGCCAGGGGCTCTACAAGATCGGTCCCTGAGTAGAAGGGTATAAATGCACAGTCGCACACTGAAAAAGCCAAAAATGTACACGGGAAAATATGGCACTGCATTACTGCAAAAGAGAGATATTTAGTTTATGTATTGGCCAATGCATGTAAGCCCGGGAACCAACTGCAAGGTAATCTCTGTAACCCGGGAACCTAACTTAAATGCCACTATCTAGGTTATAAACATCCGTATCTGGGAAAAATGCCACTATTTGGACTGAAAACCTCCATGTATGGGCTGCTAGGCTCCTGCTATAATGGTTATGAACACAGCCAGGTCTTAGGGCGGAGTGCTCAGTCAGAAAAAGACTCACTACAAATATCCAAAAACTGACCCGCACATCCAACAAATGTGAACAGGTGCATGTTTTTTCAGTTAGCACCTGTTCACATTTGTTGGATGTGCGGGTCAGTTTTTTTATATTTCTCCTGAGTAGAAGGGTGGCACAAAATCTGTTCCTGAGCAGCAGGGCCGCAGGAGTGATATCCCCCTGCTTTGTAGGGCTACGGGCGCCGTCCCCCCTGCTTTGTAGGGCTACGGGCGCCGTCCCCCCCCTGCTTTGTAGGGCTACGGGCGCCGTCCCCCCTGCTTTGTAGAGCTACGGGCACTGTCCCCCCTGCTTTGCAGGGCTACGGGCACCATCTCCTCTGCTTTGTAGGGCTATGGGCACCGTCCTCCTGCTTTGTAGGGCTACAGGCACTGTCTCCTCTGCTTTGTAGGGCTACGGGCACAGTCCTCCTGCTTTGTAGGGCTACAGGCACTGTCTCCTCTGCTTTGTAGGGCTACGGGCACCGTCCCCTCTTTTGTAGGGCTACGGGCACCGTCCTCCTACTTTGTAGGGCTACGGGCACCGTCCTCCTGCTTTGTAGGGCTACAGGCACCATCCCCTCTGCTTTGTAGAGCCACGGGCACTGTCTGGGACCTCAGAGTCTAGATAGACTTTTCCCTATGCTAAATACTGGCTGAATTTGCGCTGACTCAAAGATGGAATCTGCTCCCTTTTGCAGGCCCCTATGCCAAGCACTGGCTACCTCTGAGCTGAGTTTAAAGGTTCAATGGTGGAACTTGTTCCCTGTGCTTATGACACCCCCTTTATTAAATGTCTGCTGATTGCATTCCCTTGATTTCAAAGATGGCACCAACTTCTCGTGTCAATGTAAAATGCAGTCAGTACATAGCAGATGGGGTGGCACCAGCCTAGGAGGCGGGTATAATCTTAGACTTTGAGTTTTGGCGCACACCTCCACACTGCTCTGTAAAGAGAACCTCTCAGCAGCACATTGGCGCTGTCATACTGATGAAAATGAGATCTGTGGTGAGAAAATTCATTTTGTATATTTTCTTTATTCTGTGTTGGAGGTTTTCTTTATTGATCTCTTCATGTGGGACTGGCGGAAGGGTCTTCATCTCTGCTCCGGCCCCTCTGCCGTCTCTAGGTGTCTTTTTTTCATCATTTAAATTTTGCGCTTGCACAGATTTATCTCTGGGCAGTCTTCAAGAAAACCTTGTCAACACAGATTACTCACTGCCAATGCAACAAGACGAAAGAATAATAGAAACCAAGAAGAAAAAAAAATAATATTATAGACCAAAAAACACCCTCTTAAAAACAGTTACTTTATTAGTCAAGGTTAAAAAAAAAGCAATATTATTGCAAGAAAAAACTACTAAAAACATACTTCTATTCAGACCCGTCAGGTGAATAGGGAGCAAAGGAGACACGTCTAGTGCCTGGATAGAGGGGTATCCCTTATGTGGGCCATCGTTTAAACTGTGATAAACCACTAATGGTAAATAGTAGGACACATGGAGGGGGACAACCTAAGGCTAACAATACCCTCCCTGTCGCCTACCTACCAGCGGAGATGCACCATAATTTTTTGGGTGCCCCTGCTCTGCGTTGGCTACCCCTAATCTATCCCGAATACTCTTCTTGCCAATAAATGACACCCGTCACCAGAAATACAAAAGTGCCAATACTGTCTCAAGTCAAAACAATAGTGCATAAATAATTAGTCTCAATAGATAAGATGATAATAGTCACTAAGGGTACCTTCACACTTAGCGATGCAGCAGCGATCCGACCAGCGATCTGACCTGGTCAGGATCGCTGCTGCATCGCTACATGGTCGCTGGTGAGCTGTCAAACAGGCAGATCTCACCAGCGACCAGTGAACAGCCCCCAGCCAGCAGCGACGTGCAAGCGACGCTGCGCTTGCACGGAGCCGCCGTCTGGAAGCTGCGGAGACTGGTAACTAAGGTAAACATCGGGAATGGTTACCCGATGTTTACATTAGTTACCAGTGTGAGCAGGGAGCAGGGAGCCGCGCACACTGAGCGCTGGCTCCTTGCTCTCCTAGCTACAGTACACATCGGGTTAATTAACCCGATGTGTAATGCAGCTACATGTGCAGAGAGCAGGGAGCCGCGCACACTGCTTAGCGCTGGCTCCTTGCTCTCCTAGCTGCTGTACACATCGGGTTAATTAACCCGATGTGTACAGCAGCTACATGTGCAGAGAGCCGGAGCCGGCAGCACAGGCAGCGTGAGAGCTGCAGAGGCTGGTAACTAAGGTAAATATCGGGTAACCACCTTGGTTACCCGATGTTTATCTTGGATACAGCTTACCTCAGCTGTCAGACGCCGGCTCCTGCTCCCTGCTCGCTTCATTTGTCGCTCTCTCGCTGTCACACACAGTGATCTGTGTGTCACAGTGGGAGAGCGCCTTTGAAGAAAACGAACCAGGGCTGTGTGTAACGAGCAGCGATCTCGCAGCAGGGGCCAGATCGCTGCTCAGTGTCACACACAGCGAGATCGCTAATGAGGTCACTGCTGCGTCACAAAAAGCGTGACTCAGCAGCGATCTCGGCAGCGAGCTCGCTGTGTGTGAAGCACCCCTAACTCACACAGACACAGCAAAGGGGCATATTTATGTTGTTTTTGTGTAGTCTCTTCTTCACTCATTTATTCATGGCGGCCAATTGCTGTGTATCTGTGTCGGTGAGTGACTTAACATAAAATAAAACCCCAAATCTTTATTTTTATATAGCGCTAACATATTCCGGAGCGCTTTACATAGATCAGGAACACTGTCCCCATTGGGGCTCACAATCCAAATTCCCTATCTGTATGTCTTTGGAGTGTGGTAGAACATCGGAGAAGCTGGAGAAAACCCATAGAAACACGGGGAGAACATACAAACTCCTTGCAGATGGTGTCCTTGGTGGGATTTCAACCCAGGACCCCAGCGCTGCAAGACTGCAGTGCTAACCACTGAGCCTATTTATGCCCTATTGTTTTTATGCCCTCCGCTAGTAGGTAGGAGACAGGGAGGGTATTGTTAGCCTAAGGTTGTCCCCCTCCATGTATCTTACTATTTACCATTAGTGGTATATCACAGTTTAGACGACAGCCCACATAAGGCTATGTGCGCACTAGAAAATGGAATTTTGTGCAGAAAATTCCAGACCCCCTCTGAAAGATTACCACACCCGTGGAAAACAAAAACGCAGCAAACCGCACTCAAAAACCACATGCGGTTTTACCGTGATTTGCCCGCGGGTTGTTCCCTGCGGTTTTTGACCAATCCATGGCAAAAACTGCAAGTACCTGCAAAAAAGAAGTGACATGCACATTCTTTTTGCTGCAGAAAACTTGCAGCAAACCCTGTTTGTTAAAAAAAAAAAAAAAAAAAAAAAAAAAGGTAGTGTGCGCACAGCATTTTTTTTTACCATAGGTTTTGCTGGGGAAGGACATTTTCTGCAGCAAAAGCGCAGCGTGCGCACAGGGCTAAGCGATACTCCACTATCCATGCACTAGATGTGTGTCCTTTGCTCCCTATTCACCTTTCAGACTTTGGTCAGAATACAACTATGTTCTTAGTAGTTTTTTCTTGCAATAATATTGATTTTTAACCTTGACTAATACAGTAACTGTTTTAAGAGGGGTTTTTTGGTCTACAAACCTCAGTGCCACTGATGCCATTTTACTAAACTCCACGATGACATGAATCTGTGCATGTGCCGCCTGCAGCTAGGATGGCGCCAGAGTGACAATTTAAATCCTTCTGTGCCTGGACCTTACGGGCCACATACAATGATGTGACGGGCTGGATTTGGCACCACCTAAGGGACAAGCCCATATAGCGGTAGTATCGCCCTTAGAGTCATTGCCAGGCGCAGCCCCCCCCAGCCAGTACACCCGACACAGCAATCCCACTGACTCTCTACCAATGCACAGCACTCCCCACCCCTCCAGTGCACTCGGAACTGCCGCAGTATAGTCATTCCCTGCGGTCTCCATCCTTTCACAATGTAACACAGGACGTCGCGCTGAGGGGGCTCCGCACAGACCCTTTGTACCCTGGCAATGCCCCCATTGTAGTCGCTGCCTGGGTTCTCTGACCGTTTACAATGTTGTACAGGACGCTGCGCTGAGGAGGCTCCGGACAGACCCTTTGTACCCTGGCAATGCCCCCAGTGTAGTAGTTTCCTGGGGTCTCTGACCTTTTACAATGTAGCACAGGACACTGCGCTGAGGGGGCTCCAGACAGACCCTCTGTACCCCGGTACAGCCCCAGTATAGTCCCCTCCTGGGGTCTCTAACCTTTTACAATGTAGCACAGGACGCCGCGGTGAGGGGGCTCCGGACAGACCCTCTGTACCCCAGCACAGCCCCAGTATAGTCACTTCCTGGGGTCTCTGACCTTTTACAATGTAGCACAGGACGCCACGGTGAGGGGGCTCCAGACAGACCCTCTGTACCCCGGTACAGCCCCAATATAGTCACTTCCTGGGGTCTCTGACCTTTTACAATGTAGCACAGGACGCCACGGTGAGGGGGCTCCGGACAGACCCTCTGTACCCCAGCACAGCCCCAGTATAGTCGCTTCCTGGGGTCTATCCTTTTACAATGTAGCACAGGACGCCGCGCTGAGGGGGCTCCGGACAGACCCTCTGTACCCCGGTACAGCCCCAGTATAGTCACTTCCTGCGGTCTATCCTTTTACAATGTAGCACAGGAGGCCGCGTTGAGGGGGCTCCGGACAGACCCTCTGTACCCCAGTTCAGCCGCAGTATTGTTGCTTCCTGGGGTCTATCCTTTTACAATGTAGCACACGACGCTGTACTGAGGGGGCTCCGGACAGACCCTCTGTACCCCGGTACAGCCCCAGTATAGTCACTTCCTGGGGTCTCTGACCTTTTACAATGTAGCACAGGACGCCGTGGTGAGGGGGCTCCGGACAGACCCTCTGTACCCCGGTACAGCCCCAGTATAGTCACTTCCTGGGGTTTCTGACCTTTTACAATGTAGCACAGGACGCCGCGGTGAGGGGGCTCCGGACAGACCCTCTGTACCCCGGTACAGCCCCAGTATAGTCCCCTCCTGGGGTCTCTGACCTTTTACAATATAGCACAGGACGCCGTGGTGAGGGGGCTCCGGGCAGACCCTCTGTACCCCGGTACAGCCCCAGTATAGTCACTTCCTGGGGTCTCTGACCTTTTACAATGTAGCACAGGACGCCGCAGTGAGGGGGCTCCGGACAGACCCTCTGTAGCAGACAGGAACAGCACAAAATTATTGTGTACTGGAGAAACCAGGAGAAGTAAAAGCAAAGCAAAAAGTGAATGAATAACTGACCCAGTGCGTACGAGTGTGAAGACACCTGCCCTCCTCCACACCTACATTCTGGCTCCCATAGACTCACTGCAGGACGGCACACTCGCAGTAAGGTCCGGTCACCCCGCATCTGTACAGTGCCCTGTGCTCCTGGTTAGGTGACCTATATTGCTGTCAGGGAATGAGACGTATCACGTGATGATGCCGCAGACACCTGTGTAACCATCACGTGACCGCCCAGTCATTGACAGCCAGCACAGAGCGAGACACCTTCACCTATACAGACAACGGCCGGACAGAGGAGCTCCATCACCTGACACCATGGCTCAGACCACTGACGAGCGCAGACGACAGTCAGCTACATATCTCTATCGCCAGGTGTAATCCATTCATATCACGACACCACCCCGCTCTTTCCGTCCTTTTACATCCTCCGAAATAGAACTACCAGAACCCCCCTCGGTGTGCGCCCAGTGGTCTCTCCCATACGTACGGTCTATTGCTGCATTGCTTTGAATCTTCCACCGGTCGTACACAACAACCCGGAAGTAAGGGGAGGCGGAAACTGCAGAAATGTCACATGACCTGTGCGTAGACACTCCTCCTGGTAGGTGTGGCTTAGTGGTCGAACCTTATCTGGCTCCGCCCTCACCTCTTCCACATCTTCTTTCGGTCGAGGCGGTGGCTCCGCCTTCCAGTAGGCGGAGCTTAGCTGCTACGGTGACGATTTGGAGGTGTGGCTTAGTGCTGGAAACCGTGTAAATGGCTCCTCCTTCTGGTAGTGGCTGGTAGTGCGCATATATAGTTGTATGGAGTTTATAGTATGGGACAATGGATCCGTCCTCCGATCTCCTCCGGTCTTTATACCGGGCAGTGTGTTTGTGGACACTGCAGCATCTCTAGGTGGTAGATCTGAGCAGGGCCTGATCATGAAGCACCTGACAGACCCACCACGGCTTTGCACGGTGCAACATCGCACGTGCGATGTCGGTGGGGTCAAATCGAAAGTGATGCACATCCGGCGTCACTTTCGACCTCTTTGTGTGTAAATTCTAGATGATACGATAAACGAGCGCAAAAGCGTCGTTATCGTATCATCGTTGCAAGCTCCGACTTTTCCATAATTTTGCTGCAGCGATGGTACGATGCTGTTCCTTGTTCCTGCAGCAGCACACATCGCTGTGTGTTACGCCGCAGGAGCGAGGAACATCTCCTTACCTGCCGCCGCCGGCTATACGGAAGGAAGGAGGTGGGCGGGATGTTTACATCCTGCTCATCTCCGCCCCTCCGCCGCTATTGGCCGCCTGCTGTGTGACGTCGCTATGACGCCGCACGACCCGCCCCCTTAGGAAGGAGGCGGGTCACCGGCGAGAGAGACGGTCGCAGGGCAGGTGAGTGCATGTGAAGCTGGCGTAGCAATAATTTTCGCTACGCCAGCTATCACAAGATATCAAACCTGCGACGGGGGCGGGGACTATCGCGTGCGACATCGCAGCATCGGCTAAGGCTAGGTTCACACTTCCGTTAAATTGTATCAGTCACAATCCGCGGCTCTGGTAAACAATGCAATCCGTTTAGCGGATTCCGTTGTGTCCCATAGACTTGTATTAGTGGCGGATTGCGACTGATGACCTTGCATTGCATCCGCTGCGCCACGGTAAGTGGTTTTTGGACTGACCACTGGGCGGGAACAACGCATATGGCTAGGTTCACACTTCCCTTGTTTTGCTTCAGTCACAATCCGTCACCTAGAGGAATTACGGTATCCTGCAAAATATTTTGCAGGAATCCAGTTTTTCCCCATAGACGTCTATTACCGACGGATTGTTACTGATGATGCTGCGTTGCATCCGCTGCGTCGCGGTCAGTCGTTTTTTAACTGACCGCCGGGCGGGAGCAACGCAGCATGTAACGTATTTTGAGCAGCGCGATCCATAGGATTTCGCTGCGCATGCGCTCTCTGACTCCCTGCACCCGTAACCAGGATACACATCGGGTTACTAAGCAATGCGCTTTGGTTAGTTACCCAAAATTTACACTGGTTACGTGTGCAGGGAGCCAGCGCTGAGCGGTGTATGCTGGTAACCAAGATAAATATCGAGTAACCAAGCAAAAAGTGCTTTTCTTTTACCCGATATTTACCCTTGCTGTGCAGGGAGCCCGACACTTCACCGCTCGGCTCCGCCCCCTCCTGCACTCAGCATGTATACACACACACACTCACTTGTCCTGCAGTCCCCGCGGCACTGACGTCCTCAGTGCCACGGCCCCGCTCAGCTCCACCCACTCCGAACTCTGCCTCCTCGCGCTCCGCCCCCCGCACACAACGGAGTCCGACAAAGAATTCTGTTCTTTGTCATCCGTTGTACAGCGCATCAGTCACATGCGTCAAGCGACGCATGTGACTGATACAAAACAACGGAAATGTGAACCTAGCCTAATGTAACGTTTTTCGAGCCGTCAAAATTAACGCACCGTGCAGGAATCCGTCGCCATCCGTCACGCTTGTAATGTATGTCTATGGTGCTGGATTCTGTCATAATCCGTTTTACGACGGAATCCAGCGCTGGATTCCATCATGCTCTACTGAGCATGCCCAGCATGTTTGGCACACCCACTGGGCTGTCCCAAATACAAACGGATCATGACTGAGCCGTTAAAAAACGGACGCACAGCGGATGTAACGGACGCGACAGATCAGTTTTTTTCACAGGTTTCCTGTGAGAGGAATCCTGTGAAAAACACATCCGTTGCGTCAGTTAACATAAAACGACTGATCCGTTGCTGACGGACCTGACGGATTTAAAACAACGGAAATGTGAACCTAGCCTAATATTGCCCTAATAATAACCCAATATTGTGCCTCCAGGTGACAGCGGATCTATACACAGACCTCCACCTAATCCAACCTGTAACCTCTGGTACCTTCCCTTCTGCTTTATAACATGCAATAATCACACCTATCCTAATGAAACGGTCCCTCAACCTGACCTCTACCACCAGCTATCATCCCAAATTGCTGCTGCCGTTTGCTTCTAAACTCCAACAGCACATCCATGCTGATCTTTCCTCCCACCTCTCATCTAAAGGGTACTTTATACGCTGCGATATTGGTACCGATATCGCTAGCGAGCGTACCCGCCCCCGTCGGTTGTACGACACGGGCAAACCGCTGCCCGTGGCGCACAACATCGCTAACGATATATCGTCAGGGTCACGGTGTTTGTGACGCACATCCGGCGCCGTTAGCGACATCGCAGCGTGTGACAGGCAGGAGCGAGCATAAAAGATCGCAAAAGAGGCAAAAATCGTTGGTATATGAGAGGTCGTTCATTTATCAAAAATCGTTGTCATGTACGTAGCAAGGTTGTTCGTCGCTCCTGCGGCGTCACACATCGCTATGTGTGACACCGCAGTAGCGACGATCATCTTACCTCCGTCCACCGGCAATGAGGAACGAAGGAGGTAGGTGGCATGTTCCGGCCGTTCATCTCCGCCCCTCCTCTGCTATTGGACGGCCGTTTTGTGACGTCGCTGTGACGCCGAACGCACCTCCCCCTTGAAGGAGGGATTATTCGGCGGTCACAGCGACATCGCCGACCAGGTATGTGCGATAATGTTCGCTACAGTAGCAATCACCACATATCGCACCAACAACGGGGGCGGGTGCTAACGCTTGCGTCATCACTAGCAATCGCTAGCGATATCGCAGCGTGTAAAGCATCCTTTACCTTCCCTGCGACGTCACTCTGGCCAGCGAACCACCTCCTTTCTAAGGGGGCGGTTTGTGCGGTGTCACAGCGACGTCACACGGCAGCCAAACAATAGCAGAGGAGGGGCGGAGATGAGCGGGACGTAACACCCGCCCACCTCCTTCCTTCCGCATTGCCGGTGGACGCAGGTAAGGAGATGATCGTCGCTCCTGCGGTGTCACACATAGCGATGACTGATGCCGCAGGAAAAGGAACAACCTCGCTACGTACGAGACAACGATTTTTGGTAAATGAATGACCTCTCATATACCAACGATTTTTGTCTCTTTTGCGATCGTTTAAGGTCGCTCCTGCCTGTCACACGCTGCGATGTCGCTAACGGCGCCGAATGTGCGGCACAAACACCGTGACCCCGACGATATATCGTTAGCGATGTCGCAGCGTGTAAATGGCCCTTAACTCTCTGACAGCCTACAACGAAATTAGTAATGACTTACTGACAAAACGAAGACAATCCTCATTCTACACTTATCCTCTGCCTTAGGCCTCTTTCACACGTACGTGCCTCCGGTACGTGTTTGGTCAGTTTCCGCATGTACCGGACACACGTACACACGTAGACCTAGGTATTCCAATGGATTTGGATACAAGTATGTATTTACGCACGGACCGCGTGTCCGTTCCGTACATACGTGTGTCCGTGTGTTTCTCACGGCAACATGTCCGTTTTCTCTCCGACATCCCGGGTGTCACACGGAACGCAAACGGGTCACACGTAACACAAACGGACCACACGGATGTGTTCCGTTTGACACACACCGGAGAAAAGACTGCGAGATAAAAAAACAAAACTTTACTCACCTTCTCCAGCGCTGCTGTCTCTGCTGCTACTGTCACTTGCTGCCGACCGCCGCTCATTATGCTCATTGCATATTCACTTCACTGCGGAAGCAGCAGCAGCGGGGAGTTGGCAGGACCGGAGACCAAAGATCAGCACCACGGACAACAAAGCCAGGGACAGGTGAGTAGAAAGTTCCCGTTCTCTGTGTGTTATCACGGATAACACACGGAGAACACACGTAGGCAATAAACATGGCTCACGGAGGACAAAACGCACCTCTGACACGTCCGTGAAAAACGTGTGTGGTTTTTCATGAACGTGTGAAAGAGGCCTTAGGCGGGCTTTGCACACTACGACATCGCAGGTGCGATGTCGGTGGGGTCAAATTGAAAATGACGTACTTCCGGCATCGCATGCAACATCGTAGTGTGTAAAGGTCCGATGATACGATTAACGAGCGCAAAAGCGTCGTAATCGTATCATCGGTGCAGCGTCGGCGTAATCCATAATTACGCTGACGCGACGGTCCGATGTTGTTCCTCGCTACTGCGGCAGCACACATTGCTGTGTGTGAAGTCGCAGGAGCGAGGAACATCTCCTACCGGCGTCACCGCGGCTTCCGTAGGATATGCGGAAGGAAGGAGGTGGGCGGGATGTTTACATCCCGCTCATCTCCGCCCCTCCGCTCCTATTGGCCGCCTGCCGTGTGACGTCGCTGTGACGCCGCACGACCCGCCCCCTTAATTAGGAGGCGGGTCGCCGGCCAGAGCGACGTCCCAGGACAGGTGAGTCCATGTGAAGCTGGCGTAGCAATAATGTTCGCTACGGCAGCTATCACAAGGATATCGCAGCTGCGACGGGGCGGGGACCATCGCGCTCAGCATCGCAGCATCGGCTTGCGATGTCGCAGCGTGCAAAGTACCCCTTAGGCTTGGTTCAGATGTCCGTGTTTCAGGTACGTGTGACATCTGTTTTCAACACAGATACCACACATACCCATATTAGTCTCTGGAGTTACTCACATGGCTGTATTTTCACATAGACCGTGTGACCCCGCACATACACACGGAGACATGTCCGTTTTTTCTCCGAAAGCACGGGTGTCACACTGATCGCACACTGATGTGATCTGTGAGACATCAGTGTGACATGTACCGGAGAAATCACAGGTCTGTGAAATAACAGATAGTAGTAGAGAAGGGTTTTCACACCGTGCCAATGACCAATGATGAAAGTATTAAGATTAATGTTACTTTTATTTCAAGCTCAGGTCAACGCGTTTCAGGAGCCCAAGCTCCCTTCTTCAGGACAGACGGGCAAAACAACATCAAATTTGATGTTCCTTTGCCTGTCTGTCCTGAAGAAGGGAGCCGGGGCTCCTGAAACGCGTTGACCTGAGCATGAAATAAAAAAAAGATTTTCTATATTTACCTGTATCCAGCGCTGTTTTCTTCTGCTCTGCTGTCTCCTGCTTCTGACCGACGCTCACTATATTCATTGATTATTCACCGCACTGAGGAGCTGGAAGCCGGAGCATCGCAGGGACAGCATCGGAGACAGCATCACAGGGTACAGCATCGACGGTGACAGATGAGTATCCAGCAAGCAGTGTGTGTGTGTGCAGTGACGTCCAGGAGGTCAGCGGAGTTCCCAATGAACTCTGATGAACCTGTTGTGCCATTCTCCACCACCATTGGAGGTCCCATGACGCAATCACAGGGCGCCAATGGGTTGGCATGGCAGCTCTGGGTCAGCTGATAACCCATGTCACCACCATGACTCTCACCAACACTCACACGAGATCAGCATTTCTGCTGATCAGAGTGAAGCTGAAACACCGCTCTGATCATAGACGCAATCATACAGTACAGTCATAAAGTCCCCTAGGGAGACTACTAAAGCCAGTAAAAAAAGAGTTTTAAATAATATAAAACAAAATATAAAAAACCCTAAAAGTTCAAACCACCCCTTTTTGCCCCATTGAAAATAAAACAATCATGATAAAAAAATATACATATTTCTTATCACCGCGTTTAGAAATGCCCAATCTATCAAAATATCAAATCAATTAATCTGACTGGTACACGGGTTAGCGAGAAAAAAATTCCAAACACTAAAATGAAGGTTTTTTTGGTCATTGCAACATTGCATTAGAATGGAATAAGAGGCAATCAAAACATCGTATCTACCCAAAAATGGTATAATTAAAAATGTCGGCTCAAGATGCAAAAAATAAGCCGTTGCTGAGCCATAGATCCTGATAAAATAAGAACGTTATGGGTCTTGGAAAATGGTGACAAAAGCGCAAACTTCTGATTTTTTATTCACCACTTAGATAAAAGTAAGTCCATACATATAATGTTAGGGTGAACACTTAACCAGGGTTCACCCTTGTTGCCTACTGCCTGATTCTAATTGGTGGTGATCAAGTGCATGCTTGAAAAATGAGATCAGACACACGGATATTCATCTTTCCTCGATCGAGGTAGGCCCAAAACTGAGAGATTTATTCAAGAACATGCCTTTATATAACCTAGGAAAGGGGCATGGTCATCACTACAGTGGGCATACTTGGATGTGTCCATTGGTCAGTGGGTTGAACAATGTGTTAGTCCATGAGCTGATTGGTAGGTGTCATCATAGGCGGGTCTATGACGTCATTGGACGGATCCATAGTGATGTTGATGGGAGGGTCTATGTCATCATCTGGTGGATCCATGCTGATGGGAGGGTCTATGTCATCATCTGGTGGATCCATGCTGATGGGAGGGTCTATGTTGTTATCTGGTGGATCCATGCTGATGGGAGGGTCTATGTCGTCATCCGATGGATCCATGCTGATGGGAGGGTCTATATTGTCATCTGGTGGATCAATGCTGATGGGAGGGTCTATGTCATTATCTGGTGGATCCATGCTGATGGGAGGGTCTATGTCGTCATCTGGTGGATCCATGCTGATGGGAGGGTCTATGTCGTCATCTCGTGGATCCATGCTGATGGGAGGGTCTATGTCGTCATCTAGTGGAGCCATCCTGATGAGAGGGTCTGTGATGTCATCGGTGGCCATCTTAGTTATAGCTGAAAACCTGGCTCACGTAAGGCAAATTGACACATTTCCCACAATCCCCTGTCAAGAGGTTAATTAAGTATTTGATCCAATGGCTCTCCTCAACAGTTTCATATCTATAAAGTCATACTGACATGGTGAATTATAATGACGGGTTCAATTTCACCATATAGTGAACACAGTAAAAATAACAGAGGTGCCATTGCATTTTATTTGCCATTTCATACCAATGGGATTTTTTTTACTGTTTTCCAGTACAATATGGGGCAGAATGAATGGTGTTGTTCAAAAATATAACTCGTCCCGCAAAAATCAAGCTCTCATATGGCTATAGTGATGGAAAAATAAAAAAAGTTATGGCTCTGGGAAGAAGGGGAGGAAAATAAAAAAATGGAAAATAGCCTGGGATGCAGGGGTTAACGTGGTACGGATTTGATAGAGAATAGGTCATCAGTGAATAATCTAAGGCTTTAATAAGGTTTTTGTGTTTAATGTATTTTTTTGACAAAATTTACCATATCTGATCTTGGTTAAAAATATGAGATCTCTTGCCATTTTAATTATGGCCACTGTTGCTTTTTAGACTGCTGTTTCAAGAAGTCCACAAGTACATCAGCCACAATGAACAAACTCCAACCCTAGTGTTTTATATTGAAGCATGTGCAAAGGTGATAGTGAGGGGAGAGGCGCAGGGTCAGCGGGGGCATCACCCATTCTGTACGAGGATCTGGTGTTATCATCAGCTGTGCATAGATAATAAGGAGCCTTCCTGAGAACTCATCCTGAAAGGACTGCACCCAGTGTGAGAAATGCAAGATTATCATTTTGTTTGTACAATTAAGATCGTGATATGAAAAAAAAAATTATTTATTTTTTTTTAAATGCATACATGTATGACAAAAACAAATTTAAACAGGTTCTTTTCTGATGACGCAAACTCTCAGTTACAGGGCGCGGGTGGCTTTCCAGAAGAAGCCGTCCCCAGAATTTACATTACTTCTCTTAACGTGAAGGGACATAAGACGAACACAGGGCACAGCAATGTAGTTTTGACATTGCTGTGCACTATATTCATTTAAAGCAGTGCTTTTTATTTTCATTCAATAATAATTGTTATTAATTTACAAAGTAAAACAAGAAACGCTCATCAGCAAAGGGTCAAGAAAGACCATCATGAATGTAATTAACTGAGTGCTATCCATGAACTGTAAAGAAAGAATTTATCAGGAAAAGAACTAGCAGTGGAGAGAAGAGTAGAAAAAGAGAGAAGAGGGAACCACCCTCAGGAGTAGAGCGCCAGGGTTGTTAGAACTCTGAACATGGGGAACTACTGAAGTAGAGGAGAAAAGCAGCAAGGATAGTAGGCAAAGAGGAAATAACGCCATGGGCATAACATTACTTCTGAATTCTGTGGTAAGGGGGGAGGAAAGGAAGACCTCCCAGTGGAAGCATTTGGTGACAACATTAGACTTCTCTTGATGGGACTGAGTGACCAAGTTCTCCATACAATGAGCAAAAGAAATCTCAGTGAACCACTCCTCTAGAGAGGGAGGGTCGATGGATCTCCAGTGATGGGGAATTATTGTCTTGGCTGCTTGGAGCAGATGTCGCAGCAAAGATATTTGGACATCGGAAGCATGAACAGGAGCATTGCTTCCGATGAGGCAGGCATTGAGACATCTATGATGACCTTCACCTCTTTGAGCACAGCCTCCCAGAAGGCTCTCAGAATTGGGTAAGACCACCAGATATAGGACACAATATCTTCCTCCGACTCACATAGCCAACAAAGATTAGACACCCCCAGAAACCATTTATGCAAATGTGGCGCCCTGGACAAGCCAGGGGCCACAGAGAACAACACCTACACACCCCACACTCCCGGTCAGGCACACCAAGGTCAGACTAAAACCCTTGTTTGCCTTCCTCCAGGGGCTGATGTCCACACCAGGGGGTGAGCCAGGCGGTTGGCCCCGCCCACCGAGGAGTTCACAGTCCTGGAGGCGGGAAAAGCAGGCAGATGAGTTTGAGAGGAGTTGAGGAGTGGAGAGAGATTAGGTTTGGAAGTGAAAGTGGAAGGAGGAAAGTAGCAGTTGAGAAGCCTGAAGTTGGTCCGGGTGTGTGGCCCAGACAGATCAGAAAGGTTGGCAGACGGTGGTGACCGTCTGCAGGAGTGGTCTATCGGAGTTTACCGTAAGGACCGTGGACGGGCGGTGGCCCGGCGGTACCGGACCGGTACACAAAGAGAAGTCAGCACCATCTGGCAGGGGCTTGCGGACCCCAGCAAGGCTAGGAGTCGCCGTGAATTTGCCAAATCCATTAGCGAAGGGAACCTCCTGGGTCTCCCAGCAGCCAAGTCCCAAAAGAAAGCAACCGTCCAACCGAGAGAGGGAAACACAGTCACCGCCAAGGCTAAAGTTCCCAGGGCCAGAGCCTGCGGGCAAAAGGGGCTCCTTCAGCCCATATCCAAGCTGGGGAGCGGGTTACCGGTGGGAACCCATTGGAACCGTTTACAGTACGTATGTGCAGGGAAAGGCAGTCACCATCAACCTGCCGGGAGAAACAACACCGCAGCCGTCTGTGGGACCCGTCCATCCAGCCGTGTGTTTTACCAAGAACTGTGTCCTCATCATTGGCTGAGTGAGTACCACCGTGCCGTGCGGCACAGCGCTGCCCCCACGACCCTGCACCTCACCAGGCCCTGTAACCCGCCTGCCATCCTTCCCTACCCCATCACCGGGCCCCGGGACAACCAACCCCCTACCCACGGAGGGGAGAAATAACATCCAGGCTGCTCCCTGTCATCGCTCCTGGGATCCCCGTCCAGAGCAGCGGTGGTGTCACCAATATCACCACAACCGTGGGTGGCGTCACGGACAATAACCAAATCCCCACAATCAATCCCCACCCTTTTCACTCCCGGGCGAGGAGCGCCGCTCGAGTCCCTGGGATCCGGCCCACCGCTCGAGCCACCACCGAGCAGCAGCAGCCGCAGTAGCAGCGGCCGGACCCGAGCAGTGAGAGAGCGCAGCGTCCCCTCCTCCGCCCGCGACAACTTGGCGTCACGAACAGGATCTTACCGCTCTGCCGTTGGGTAGAGGTGCGCCTTGTTATTGCCGGAGGTGTCCGGCTGAAAATTTGCCGAAGCCGCCATCTTGGGCGTGAAACATTCCCGCTCGAGCGTCTCCTCGAGTAGTGGAGGCGCGAAGGCCAAAACCCCGCCCCTGTAGAGGAGGAGCCGGAAAGAGACTAAGGGGGACTGATGGCATCTGGCCGCATGTAGCCCGCGGCTATAAGAGCGGGGACGCCAGGACTCTGCAGCGATACCGGGTTCCTGGAAAACCTTATTGCCGAGATGCAAAGCCCGGCTACCAACGAGGAAGCCCCCGCGCCCGGCACGGTGACGTGGCTGAGGGACCGGACCGCCCCGCTGAGAAACCGTCTGCAGGCCCACATGCAGCTCCTCCAGGAGGAGTGGGAGACCGACATGGCGGACATGGTGGCTGCTATGCGGAGACGCGAGGTGGAAGAGGATTTGAAGGAGCGGGTAAGGGACCCACGCCCCTGTATTCCCGAGGGATCGGCCACTGCGGCTGAGGAGCCCGGCCTGCGCTCGCTCACCCTGCCTCCCTCCCCGCTACCCGCGTTAGCTGCTGCCGCCCCACCACTAGGCCCGCTACCTGTCCAACCGGTAGCGATACCCTGCCAACCCGCCCCGGCGGATCAGCCGGCTGCAGACGCTCAGGGCCCCCCTGAACCGCTCCTGTGGGAGCCGCTGGGACCACGTCCCCTTAACTGAAATGTGTCGGAAGTCCCGGCAGTGATTGCGCCAGACCCCGAGCCCGGGACCGTGGCCTGGATGAAGGCCCGAGTGATGGAGTTCCACAGACGCCAGCAAAGTCATATATTCCTCATGATGGAGCAGTGGACCAATGAAGTGGAAACGCTGGTTGCAACTGCCCCAATGTATGGGAAGGGAGTAGATGTGATGGAGCCGATGGGTAGCCCACGTCCCCATGTCCTACCAGGACCGGCCACTGCGGCTGGGGGGCCCGGCCCTATCTCGGCCCTCGTATCATCCCTACCATTATTCTTGGGGCGCCTCAGCGTTAACCAACCTGACCTACTACCCCACGCTACCGCAGAAGAATCTGATGTGCTGGATGCTGGAGGCCAGGAGGCTGCGGCAGCTGGCGGCAACCCGCCTGACGCAGAGACAAGTGATAGTGACTCCAGTGACTCCAGCTCCGGTGCTGAGTCCACGCCTGGAAGTGCGGCGGCAAGTGAGCGCCTCCGCTACGTGGGAGAACCGGTGGTTTATTACACCCCGTGCAACGGTGGAAACGGATACCGGGCACCCCTTTCACAGCAGGCCTGCCACTGCATGTTTGATATGCTGGTGGCGGAGGATAAGGCCGACTCAGGAGAATCAGAGTAAGGGCAGCGGAGTCCCGTTGCAGTTGTCCCCCGTTGGGACCACCAAAGTACCGTTTAAAGTTTTGGAAAATGAATAAGTGAATGATTACCGAGAAGATTCATCTGATTTGCTGCTTGATTAGAACCGGTCGTTGCCGGCAACTGGTCCCCGTTGGGACCCCCTTTTCAATTTATGCGTAGAAACTACTACGAACAGGCCCGAGAACTAGCAGGGCAACCACAAACTTGTGGCATGTAAATAATGTTGTTGTGGCTTTCACCGTTACCGCCTCCGGAGAGGCAGATTGGAGGAAGGGCCCGCAGTGGAGCAGGCTGGGGCCCAGCCACCACCGGAACCGGTGGCGATCCTCTGGGAGTTTTAGGGGTTCCCCATGGACGTGGGTCCCCTGAAAAGGACAGAACCCGCTCGGGCTAGGGTCAAGGGGTGCTGCCTGTTTGCTTAGGGGCAGCATCAGGGCCAGGTTGCTTGGGTGGGAGAGAGTGGAAGCCATAACCGTTACGCAACGTTTAAAGTAAGAGTACCTTCCGATGTGGGAAGATGTTATTTTAATTGTAATGTGTTTACCGTTTTAACTTTTCCAGTTGTGAAAATAAAACCGGTGATGGATGGGCAGCCCGCGGACGGTCTGCATTTTACTAAGGGGGAATGTGGCGCCCTGGACAAGCCAGTTGAGGAGTGGAGAGAGATTAGGTTTGGAAGTGAAAGTGGAAGGAGGAAAGTAGCAGTTGAGAAGCCTGAAGTTGGTCCGGGTGTGTGGCCCGGACAGATCAGCAAGGTTGGCAGACGGTGGTGACCGTCTGCAGGAGTGGCCTATCGGAGTTTACCATAAGGACCGTGGACGGGCGGTGGCCCGGCGGTACTGGACCGATACACAAAGAGAAGTCAGCACCATCTGGCAGGGGCTTGCGGACCCCGGCAAGGCTAGGAGTCGCCGTGAATTTGCCAAATCCGTTAGCGAAGGGAACCTCCTGGGTTTCCCAGCAGCCAAGTCCCGAAAGAAGGCAACCGTCCAACCGAGAGAGGGAAACACAGTCACTGCCAAGGCTAAAGTTCCCAGGGCCAGAGCCTGCGGGCAAAAGGGGCTCCTTCAGCCCATATCCAAGCTAGGGAGCGGGTTACCGGTGGGAACCTATTGGAACCGTTTACAGTACGTAGGCGCAGGGAAAGGCAGTCACCATCAACCCGCCGGGAGAAACAACACCGCAGCCGTCTGTGGGACCCGTCCATCCAGCCGTGTGTTTTACCGAGAACTGTGTCCTCATCATTGGCTGAGTGAGTACCACCGTGCCGTGCGGCACAGCGCTGCCCCCGCGACCCTGCACCTCACCAGGCCCTGTAACCCGCCTGCCATCCTTCCCTACCCCATCACCGGGCCCCGGGAGAACCAACCCCCTACCCACGGAGGGGAGAAATAACATCCAGGGATCCCGGGATCCCCGTCCAGAGCAGCGGTGGTGTCACCAATATCACCACAAACATGGGTGGCGTCACGGACAATACCCAAATCCCCACAATCAATCCCCACCCTTTTCACTCACGGGCGAGGAGCGCCGCTCGAGTCCCCGGGATCCGGCCCACTGCTCGAGCCACCACCGAGCAGCAGCAGCCGCAGTAGCAGCGGCCGGACCCGAGCAGTGGGAGAGCGCAGCGTCCCCTCCTCCGCCCGCGACACAAAGCCGCGAGAACGCGATACCATCTAGAGACAATCTTAAAACTAGTATCTTGAGATTTCATCTCTATAATGGATTTATGAGACAAGAAAAAATATCTGTCCCATTGATCTTGTGTGAAGGTAGTATGGAGTTTGAGTTCCTAGGCCTTGCAAAAGGGGGAAGATCTCAGTCCCAATTCAGTCAAGTGACCATAGAGGACCAAAATACCATGGGCCAGCCTTGAGGAGGCTACACACAATTCTTCGAATCCTGAGAGAGGGTGAACAAAAGTAATTCTATTTGTGAGCTTGCAGAAAAAATGCTGAAGTTGCATATACTCAAAAACGTGCCTAACCGAGGCAGGGCGATCGCCCAAGATAGACTGAAAAAGGAGGATGGCACCATTGGAGGCGATATGGTACATGTGGAGGAGAGGAGATCTCCTTGAGCCATTCAGAAAAGATCATATGGAGGAAACCGGAGGGAATTGTGGGGAGTCAACTAATGGCTGCAGAGGTCCACTGGGGTCCTCCAAGACTCCCTTAACAGACGGGGTATGGATAATTTTCAAGGTTTGCTTGACGGAGTAAGACATGGAGATGTTATTCCGAGAGAGGAAGGGCCAGGTTCAAGGGGTCGTGGCCACAGATAGAGAACATAAATCTTGAGCTAGTCACACCCACAACTTAGAAGAATGACAGTGGACTAAATTGAGTAATCTCGCGTGTGCTGTTGCAAAGTACTAGCGTCTGCAGTCAGGCTCCTACCCTGGTACCGTTCAACTTGAACTTTCCCTGCTGGAGCTACACTTAGCTCCAGCCCACACTCCTCTCCAACTTGAACTCCAAACTAGACTCGCTTGTTTTCCCGCTCTGGGCTGTCTGGACCCCTGGGTGGGCGTGTCCAACTGCCTGGTCACGCCCACTGGTGTGTCTATCTTTCCCTAAGGGGGGGTGACTAGGGTTTCAGGTCGGCTGTGTGTTTCCTAAGTGGGGGAAGGTGTTATACAGGGGCCTATCTGTGACTACCTGGTTTTGCCAGGGCGTCACAAATGTATATTGGGATAGTCTGTAGGAGATATAGCAAGCTGGGAAGAACCGTCATTTTAAGGATGCTTATTCTACCAAACCAGGAGAACTCAATTCTATCCCAGGTTGGGACTAACATGTAATCTCAACCCTATTTTAAAATGTGCAATTTTTATTAATATTCATTAAAATGTACCCACAAACAGACACACAAACATAAATGAGAATGGATCACGATATCCTTGTAAATAACCAAGGAATTTTATATACACACTCACTTTAGGAAAAGGAAGGGAAACTAATATAGCCCTATAAGCTGAAAGAAAAATCAGGAGGCTAAGGGGAGACGGCAGCGGGTCCTGTTCAATAACAATCCATGGCTGTAAGCTTACAGCCATGGATTGTTATTGAACAGGACCCGCTGCCGTCTCCTGTTAGCCTCCTGATGAACCTCTAAAGGGAGAGGAGAAACGCGTTGAGGCCTGGCAGGCCTGGATTCCTGCTTCTCAGGGAAGTAATTCATCTTTTCTCCCTGTTATACTATATTATATAGAATATGATTGGAGCATCCTTTTCTATTTTGCAGTAATTTGCAGGGGTGTCTGTATCCCATTTTTCTTTCAGCTCCTGGGGTATAATGGGGAGATTATCTGAGCCCCTTGTGATATGACTCTAGGCGACTGTAATATACTTGTGGGGTATACCACCCTGTAACATATGTGGTTGTAAATAACTCTTATGGATCACTACCTTGCATAAAGATAATTTATTAGGAATAGAAGTCTATACGTCTTGTACAGTGCTAGTATCATGAATAGGAATTCCTGGTTGTAGATCAGTAAATAGATACCTTCTTGATCTAAGGAAAACAATACAGGGAAGAGTATTACCATTTGGGAACTCATATATATTGTACTGTGCAAGCACCACTATAGGGCTTTCCATCCCATCCCTATATCAGGGTCAGGGAGAGGGAGAGCCGACGTGGAACGGGGGCGCCCGGTAACTTATGGTGTCATACCCTCCGTTGTTAGGTAGGGATACACTACCCTTATAGGGCTATATTAGTTTCCCTTCCTTTTCCTAAAGTGAGTGTGTATATAAAATTCCTTGGTTATTTACAAGGATATCGTGATCCATTCTCATTTACGTTTGTGTGTCTGTTTGTGGGTACATTTTAATGAATATTAATAAAAATTGCACATTTTAAAATAGGGTTGAGATTACATGTTAGTCCCTTTTTGAGCATTCTACCCATCTATTTAACTCTGTTAGTTCTTCTATCCCAGGTTGCCAGACACTCCTCAAAGCACTTGGCAGCAGACATTAGCGGTGGCAAGGAGGGGTGCGGGTTTGTAATATATATCAGTAGATCGTCAGCAAAAGCTGAACATTTGTATTCCACCCCGCCACCCTGATACCCCTGATGTCAGGGTCATTGCGAATTGCATGCAGAAGATGCTCCATCACCAGCACATAGAAAAGGAGGGATAGGCAACCTTGTTGCATTCAGTTACCAATGGAGAACGAGTCAGACAGCGCTCCATTTTTATTTTGGCCGAAGGGGAGTGGTTGAGGGCAAGAACTTTGGAGGAGAATCAGGGACCTAGGCCAATATTGCTCAAAGTTTAAGAGATGGAGGACCAAGAAATCCTATCAAAGGCCTTCTCGGCGTCTAATGACAGTATCATAAGGGGAGTTATGTTAGTGTTGGCATAGTTAATAATATCGATAGTTGCAATGGTATTATCACATGCCTCTCTTTCAGGGACAAACCCGGCCTGATCTGGGTGGATCAGTTTGGGCAGAAGGGGGTTTAGCCTCTTCGCCAGCATCATGGTATATATCTTAAGGTCAATGTTTAGGAGAGAAATTGGCCAATAGCTCGCACACGGTTTGGAGTCCTTTCCTGGTTTAGGGATCACAGAGATACATGCAGTGGTGGAATGGGGAGGAACAAAATTAAAGGCCGCCAAATAACTGTTCTGAAAACGATTTGTAAAACTTAGAAGTAAGGCCATCTGGACCTGGGCTTTTGTTACCTGGAAGATCACCAATCACCTCGGCCAACTCCTGCAGCAAGAAGGGGGCCTCCAATTCTGCGACAATTTTTTGATCAAGGTTCCGAAATGGAGAAGGTAAATTGAGGGATGGTGCCACGGGGGAGGGCAAGTTATACAGCTTTACATCATATGCTTTAAATGCATCAAGAATGTCCGGATTAGTGTTTACCGTGATGTCCCACAAGTTTTTAACACAGGTAACATGATTTTGAGTGATTCTGGCTTTCAATGCTTTGGCCAGTATTTTGCCTGGCTTATTCCCAAACTCATAGAATGACCTATCTGGAGGAGACGCTTAAAGGATGCATCCAACAAGCGCTTAACCTCCAATCTAGCCTTCAGAATACTAAGGGTCCCGTCACACGTAGCGACGCACCAGCGATCCCACCAGCGATCCGACCTGGCAGGGATCGTTGGTGCGTCACTACATGGTCGCTGGTGAGCTGTCAATCAGGCAGATCTGAAAGCGACCAGCCACCAGCGACTCGTGTAACGATGCTGCGCTTGGTAACCAGGGTAAATATCGGTAACTAAGCAAAGCGCTTTGCTTGGTAACCCGATATTTACCCTGGTTACCAGCATACACCGCTTACAGGCTGCCAGCGCTGGCTCCCTGTATACGTAGCTAGGGTACACATCGGGTTTCTAAGCAAAGCGCTTTGCTTAGTTACCCGATATTTACCCTGGTTACCAGTGTACGCTGCTTACACAGAGTAGGTGCTCGTTGGTCTCCCGCAGTCAAACACGCCGATGCGTGCTGCACAGCGGGAGACCAACAAGCAAAAAAAAGGTCCTGATCATTTTGTAACGATCAGCGACCTCGCAGCAGGGGTCCGCTCGCTGCTACGTGTCACACACAGCGACATCGCTGGCGAGGTCACTGATACGTCACAAAACCTGTGACATTTCAGCGATCTTGGTAGTGATATCGCTATGTGTGACGGGGGCTTAAGAAAAGGGCTCGCTTATGAGCTATCTCCAATTTGCTCACTGCTTGTAGAGCCAGCTAAAGTTCCTGGGCCCTCTCTTTCTTCAATCTATTGCTTCCCATTTTATGCTTGGGGCTGTGTCTTCAGCCGCATGACCCAAGATACAGTCGGAGATAGAGCTACTAATCTCTGCAGTGCGGGTTGGATCAAGAAGTAATGACTTATTTAACTGCCAGGGGCATGATGGTTTAGAAAAAGAGGACACTTTGAGAGAGCAATATACTGGGGCATGGTTTGACCACGGAATATTTCCAATGCTGGTCGAAGAGAGCCAATGAAGGGCGCTGTGTTGTATTAAAATGTAATGTATTCCACTATACGACTCATGAGGTGAGGAATAGAAACTGTAGTCTCTGTCAGCTGGGTGTTGGAGTTTCCACGTATCGCTAAGCTGCAGCCGCAGGGGCACTTTTTTTAATGCATTTAATGGCCACCTACGAAATATGGCACCTTTTCCTGGAATTGTTCAAAACTGGATCTAGAGTAACATTAAGATCAGCACACAAAATACAGTCATATGAAAAAGTTTGGGCACCCTTATTAATGTTAACCTTTTTTCTTTATAACAAATTGGGTTTTTGCAACAGCTATTTCAGTTTCATATATCTAATAACTGTTGGACTGGGTAATATTTCTGGATTAAAATGAGGTTTATTGTACTAACAGAAAATGTGCATTCCGCATTTAAACAACATTTGACCGGTGCAAAAGTATGCGCACCTCAACATAAAAGTGACATTAATATTTTGTAGATCCTCCTTTTGCAAGAATAACAGCCTCTAGTCGCTCCCTGTAGCTTTTAATGAGTTCCTGGATAAAGGTATATTTGACCATTCCTGTTTACAAAACAATTCCAGTTCAGTTAAGTTTGAAGGTCGCCGAGCATGGACAGCATGCTTCAAATCATCCCACAGATGTTCAATGATATTCAGGTCTGGGGACTGGGATGGCCATTCCAGAACATTGTAATTGTTCCTCTGCATGAATGCATGAGTAGATTTGGAGCGGTGTTTTGGATCTTTGTCTTGCTGAAATATCCATCCCCTGCGTAACTTCAACTTTGTCACTGATTCTTGCACATTATTGTCAAGAATCTGCTGATACTGAGTTGAATCCATGCGACCCTCAACTTTAACAAGATTCCCAGTGCCGGCATTGGCCACACAGCCCAAAACCATGATGGAACCTCCACCAAATTTGACTGTGGGTAGCAAGTGCTTTTCTTGGAATGCCGTGTTTTTTTGCCTCCATGCATAGCGCCTTTTTGTATGACCAAACAACTCAATCTTTGTTTCATTAGTCCACAGGACCTTCTTCCAAAATGTAACTAGCTTGTCCAAATGTGCTTTTGCATACATCAGGCAACTCTGTTTGTGGCGTGCTTGCAGAAACGGCTTCTTTCGCATCACTCTCCCATACAGCTTCTCCTTGTGCAACGTGCGCTGTATTGTTGACCGATGCACATTGACACCATCTGCAGCAAGATGAAGCTGCAGGTCTTTGGAGGTGGTCTGTGGATTGTCCTTAACTCTTCTCACCATTCTTCTTCTCTGCCTTTCTGATATTTTTCTTGGCCTGCCACTTCTGGGCTTAACAAGAACTGTACCTGTGTTCTTCCATTTCCTTACTATGTTTCTCACAGTGGAAACTGACAGTTTAAATCTCTGAGACAACTTTTTGTATCCTTCCCCTAAACAACTATGTTGAATAATCTTTGTTTTCAGATCATTTGAGAGTTGTTTTGAGGAGCCCATGATGCCACTCTTCATAGGAGATTCAAATAGGAGAACTACTTGCAAATGGCCACCTTAAATACCTTTTCTCATGATTGGATACACCTGCCTATGAAGTTCAAAGATCAATAAGGTTACAAAACCAATTTAGTGCTTTAGTAAGTCAGTAAAAAGTAGTTAGGAGTGTTCAAATCAAGAAATTGATAAGGGTGCCCATACTTTTGCATCGGTCAAATTTTGTTTATGTATAATCTTTCTTTATTGAATAATTCACAACAAAAAGACAAAGAACAGAAAGAGAAAAAGATCATTAGTATCATCAACATGACGTATACATCTTGTTACAGACTTAAGGGGGCTTTACACGCTGCGACATCGCTAATGCGGAGTCGTTGGGGTCACGGAATGTGTGACGCACATCCGGCCGCATTAGCGATGTTGCTGCGTGTGACACCAATGAGTGATTTTGCATCGTTGCAAAAACGTGCAAAATCGCTCATCGGTGACATAGGGGTCCATTCTCGATTATCGTTACTGCAGCAGTAACGATGTAGTTCGTCGCTCCTGCGGCAGCACACATCGCTATGTGTGACGCCGCAGGAACGAGGAACCTCTCCTTACCTGCCTCCCGGCCGCTATGAGGAAGGAAGGAGGTGGGCGGGATGTTCCGGCCACTCATCTCCGCCCCTCCGCTTCTATTGGGCGGCCGCTCAGTGACGTCGCTGTGACGCCGCACGGACCGCCCCCTTAAAAAGGAGGCGGTTTGCCGGTCACAGCGACGTCGCCGGGCAGGTAAGTATGTGTGACGGGTCTGCGCGATGTTGTGCGGCACGGGCAGTGATTTGCCCGTGTCGCACATCAGATGGGGGCGGGTACCCACGCTAGCGATATCGGGACCGATATCGCAGCGTGTAAAGTAGCCTTTAGATTGATTTTCATCCTGTATTCCTCATATTATTGCCACAATTATGCCCTATATTAACTTACAACTTATTGTAGCTAAAACTACTATATATTCTTACATTTGAAACAGAAGGAATACTTATATATCAGTTGTTGTAAATCAGTTTTTCACATCATGTGGGGAATCTCTTCTGTGTCCACACCTTTACATTGAAAAAATTCTAATACCCCACTGAGGTTATATGCACTTCCAAACTTTAATTTTTTGATCACAAGAAAAGAAAAAAGTAAGAACGAGGTAAGAAAAAGAGAAAAAGAAGGGTAGTATTAGAAGGGTGCACAAGAAGAGCCAAGGGGAAGGGAAGGAGAGCTAGGAGTGACGGGTGTCAAAAAGGGTTCGATAATCATTAGTATCCTTATATAATATCCATGGCGTCCATATTTTCAGGAACCTTTCCGTATTGCCCTCCGCTTCTGCTGACAGATCCTCCATATGATGGATATATGCAAATTCCTGTTGCCACTCCCCCAAGGACGGAACCTCCATTGATCGCCAATGTCTGGGTATCACTGCCCTTTCTGCCGTTAGACAAAACCGTAATAGGCCCCCCTTTTGGGCTCTGAAGGACCCAGGAAGCATGGATAATAATGCTATTTGAGGAGACTGTGGCACCACCTCTCCAGTTATTTTCGTATGTCTGAAAAACTGCCTCCCAAAACGGTTTGATTTTAGAACAGTCCCACCACACATGTAACATTGTACCACGTTCAGTTTCACAGCGCCAACACATCTCAGAAACCGATGGAAAAATCTTGTGGAGCCTCACCGGGTATTGATACCACCTTGTAAAAATCTTATAGTTTTTCTCTTTTGCGTGTCCAGCAGTAGACATTTTGTGAGTAAATATATATGCTTTCTGTTTTTGTTCGTCTGTGCAGGTCGTCCACATCTCCTTCTCCCAGTTGGTCATAAAATTAGGATCTGAGTCCGCAGAGGGAACAGCCCGCCCCAACAACTTATAAACTTATAAACTTACCATGTTGGAGGTAGTGCAGCAAGAAGGAGCTCATGTGTCTGGCGCACCCATGCGGACCAAGTCCACGCTGTGTTTGTGGCATAGAGGTGCTAACCGTTCTTTCTTCCTCTGACATCTCCCCCCAACCTCTTTCAACTGAAATTTGACCAAGGTCTCCCTCATCCGCTGAGTCTTCCATGTCCATGGACAGTTCGTCCTCCATTTCTTCATGTTCTCCTGCACCTTCCTCAACATTTCGCCTGCTACCATGCGCCCTTGTTGATCCCTGTCCCCCATGGTCTCATGCCTGCCGCCTTGGTGATGATGAACGTCTGGACCTTGGTGATGTTGTTGTCTCTTGCGCATATGAATCCTCCTGTAGTTCCTCCCCTTCCTGTTGTCCCACCCCCTGACTCCGAATAGTGTTTAGCGTGTGCTCCAGCATGTAAATGACTGGAATTGTCATGCTGATAATGGCATTGTCAGCGCTAAACATAGTCGTCGCCATGTCGAAACTGTGCAGAAGGGTGCATAGGTCCTTGATCTGAAACCACTCCATCAGGGTGATCTACCCCACCTCTGCATCTCGTTGGCCCAGGCTATACGTCATGACGTGTTGCACCAGGGCTCGACGGTGCTGCCACAGTCGCTGTAACATGTGGAGAGTCGAATTCCAGCGTGTCGGCACATCGCATTTCAGGCGATGAACCGGCAGGCCGAAAGACTTCTGGAGCGATGCAAGTCGCTCAGCAGCGGTGGTTGAACGGCGGAAGTGAGCAGACAGTTTTCGTGCCCTGTTCAGAAAGCCATCTAGGCCGGGATAATGTGTTAAAAATTGCTGGACAACAAGGTTCAACACGTGAGCCATACAAGGCACGTGTGTCACCTTGCCCAGGCGAAGGGCCGCACCCAGGTTTGCAGCATTGTCGCACACGGCCTTACCAGGCTGCAGGTTGAGTGGAGACAACCATTTACCAAACTCAGTCTCCAGAGCTGCCCACAACTCAGCCGCTGTGTGACTCCTTTTTCCAAGACATTTCAAGCTAAAGACCGCCTGATGCCATTGCGCTCTGCTGCCAGCATAGTAATGAGGGGTGCGTGATTCCTTCTGCGCAGTTAGAACGCTGGTGGCCTGACCAGGCAGGCTTGGGGCGGAGGTGGAGGACCCAGACGAGGTGGAGGAGGCAGAAGCAGTGGCGGAACTTGGACAGACAGAGGATTGACACACAAGTCGTGGGGACGGCAAGACTTGTGCAGCAGACCCTTCACCATCTATCACCATAGTTACCCAGTGCCCAGTCAGCGACATGTAACGTCCCTGTCCATCCTTACTGGTCCAAGTATCGGTGGTGAAATGCACCCGTTCACACACAGAGTTTCTCAAGGAAGCGGTGATGTTGTGTGCGACATGCTGGTGTAGCGCAGACACACCTTTATTAGAGAAGTAGTGGCGACTGGGCATCTGGTACTGGGGCACAGCGACAGACATAAGGTCTCTAAAATCCTGTGTGTCCACCAGGCGGAAAGGCAGTATTTCGGAAGCCAAGAGCTTACAGAGGGATAAAGTCAACCTTTTAGCTTTGTCATGGGTAGCAGGAAATGGCCTATTTTTTGTCCACATCTGAGGGACAGAGATCTGGCTGCTGTGTGTAGACGGTGGTGAGTAGGGTGTCCCTGAAAAAATGCAGGTTTGTGAGGAAAGTGCAGGCGTAGACATGATGTTGCCTTCATCCAACGTTGATGCTATCGATGTCTGAGAGAGCTGTACACACGCACTTGTTTCCCCTTCCAAACCAAATGACGACCTACCAAGCAAACTGCCTGTTGCGGTTACAGTGGTGGAAGTTGTGCGTGGAAAACCAGGTGTGACAGCTGTCCCCACAGTCCTAGAAGATGAAGAGTGCGCAGATGCACTTGAAGGGGCAGGCGGTGGATGGTTCGCTCCGCTAGACCACATTGCAGCACGGTGAGCTTCCCACTGGGATATATGATATTTATTCATGTGACAATTCATGGAAGAAGTTGTCGAACTCCTGAGGTTTTGCCCTCTACTAACAGAATCACGACAAATTTTACATATCACATGATTTGGGCGATCTTTTTCTATGTCAAAAAAGGTCCAGGCTAGGCAAGGCTTAGAGGGCATGCGACCTGCTGAGCCCCCCCGACTAGTGCTCAGAGGCAGAGTGGTGGCTGAGGATGCAGTTGAAGACGTGCTACCAGTACTACTCCTCTGTCCAGGAAGGCGCAAGGTAACTTCGTCGTCAGTAGCATCCTCCTCCACCACCTCTGTTGACCTCCTCGAGTGCCTGACTGTTGGTTGACAGTAGGTGGGATCTAGAACTTCCTCATCAAGCGTTGTGTTTGCACTCCCCTCACCCTCAGACCGAGCCTCTTCCTGACGTGAACCAATATTTAAGTTGTCATCCCAATCTGGTATCTGCGTCTCATCGTCATCAGTATGTTCCTCATTCTCTATAACAACAGGTGTTACAGTTTGTGAATAAGGGTCAACATTATGCTCAGAAACTTGGTCCTCACGGCCTGAATCAGAGTCACAAACAATAAGTTTGAGTGTGCAATGCAGTGTTGCCGCAAATAGCTTTGCACCAGTGGGACAATAATGGAAGTCCAACAGCCACTTTTAGGATGCCACTAAGTTTACTCAGTGTTTGCTAGTATAATGGCTTAGTAACAATGAGCTTGAGTGTGCAATGCAGAGGTGCTGCAAATAGATTTGCACTAGTTGGACACTAATGGAAGTCCAACAGCCTTTAGGATGCCACTAAGTTTACTCAGTGTTTGCTAGTATAATGGCTTAGTAACAATGAGCTTGAGTCTGCAATGCAGTGGTGCTGCAAATAGCTTTGCACCAGCGGGACAATAATGGAAGTCCAACAGCCACTTTTAGGATGCCACTAAGTTTACTCACTGTTTGCTAGTATAATGGCTTAGTAAAAATGAGTTTGAGTCTGCAATGCAGTGGTGCTGCAAATAACTTTGCACCAGTGGGACACTAATGGAAGTCCAACAGCCACTTTTAGGATGCCACTAAGTTTCCTCAGTGGTTGCTAGTATAATGGCTTAGTAAAAATGAGTTTGAGTGTGCAATGCAGTGGTGCTGCAAATAGCTTTGCACCAGTGGGACAATAATGAAGTCCAACAGCCACTTTTAGGATGCCACTAAGTTTACTCAGTGTTTGCTAGTATAATGGCTTAGTAACAATGAGTTTGAGTCTGCAATGCAGTGGTGCTGCAAATAGCTTTGCACCAGTGGGACAATAATGGAAGTCCAACAGCCACTTTTAGGATGCCACTAAGTTTACTCACTGTTTGCTAGTATAATGGCTTAGTAAAAATGAGTTTGAGTCTGCAATGCAGTTGTGCTGCAAATAGCTTTGCACCAGTGGGACACTAATGGAAGTCCAACAGCCACTTTTAGGATGCCACTAAGTTTACTCAGTGTTTGCTAGTATAATGGCTTAGTAACAATGAGCTTGAGTGTGCAATGCAGAGGTGCTGCAAATAGATTAGCACTAGTGGGACACTAATGGAAGTCCAACAGCCACTTTTAGGATGCCACTAAGTTTCCTCAGTGTTTGCTAGTATAATGGCTTAGTAAAAATTAGTTTGAGTATGCAATTCAGTGGTGCTGCAAATAGCTTGGCACCAGTGGGACAATAATGGAAGTCCAACAGCCACTTTTAGGATGCCACTAAGTTTACTCAGTGTTTGCTAGTATAATGGCTTAGTAACAATGAGTTTGAGTGTACAATGCAGTGGTGCCGCAAATAGCTTTGCACCAGTGGGACAATAATGGAAGTCCAACAGCCACTTTTAGGATGCCACTAAGTTTCCTCAGTGTTTTCTAGTATAATGGCTTAGTAACAATGAGCTTGAGTGTGCAAAGGGCTGGAGGGTACAGTGGCAGGGTTGTGGGTCTGTGTAGAGGAAAGGAAGCCTCACTTTATATCCCTCCTAATGGTGAAATGCAGCGAGGAAGTCCCTGACCTTAGCTACACAGACGCTCTTATCTGTAGCTGTTAAAATCTCTTTCCACGGACCTGACTGTCACCTATGGCTCTGAGCCTGCTGTTATTAGCCCTTACAAGGGCTAAAAGAAACTTCTATCCCTATTCTGTATAGCGCTGTGTGTAGAGCGTACACAGCAGTATCGGAGACAGGAGGTACGCCAGCGGTGACTGACACCCAGACGCAGAAGGCAGATAATGGCGTCCTGACTTACACTATTACAGCGGAAAGCCAGCTAGTAATTAGCTTGGCTTTTTGCTGCTAGAACCGTTCTCGAACGTAACTAGAACTATCGAGCTTTAGCAAAAAGCTCGAGTTCTAGTTCGATCTAGAACAGCCCCCAAAATCACTCGAACCACGAACTGGAGAACCACGAACCGCGCTCAACCCTAGTCATCTCACCAGCAGGAGAAGACGAGAAGACGTCCATTGCAGTGGAAACTGGGTGTCAGCAGAAGCACAAAGGAATAGGAATATCTAGCAATCGGCTACTTATTAAAAACTCATCCTTTTATTTATTAAAAATTTCATTAAAAAAAACTCGCAACATCAAGACATAAAATCCAAAACAATCCATGGTACGTAGCCTATGAACAAATCGTGTTTTGCTCATAGGCTACCTACCATTGATTATTTTTGGGATTTTATGTCTTGAGTAGCTGTAGTACCTGGTGTTACCCGGAATAGTAACGGTCTCTCTGTTTCTCTCCTTCACTATGTCTGTCTGTATCTCTCTCTACTTCACTATGTCTTTGTATCTCTGTCTCTCTCTCTAACTTCCTGTCTGTCCCTTTCCCTGTCTGTCCCTTTCCCTGTCTGTCCCTTTCCCTGTCTGTCCCTTTCCCTGTCTGTCCATTTCCCTGTCTGTCCATTTCCCTGTCTGTCCCTTTCCCTGTCTGTCCCTTTCCCTGTCTGTCTCTTTCCCTGTCTGTCTCTTTCCCTGTCTGTCTCTTTCCCTGTCTGTCTCTGTGTGTCTGTCTGTCTCCTTGTCAACCTTGGTTGTCTGTTTCTTTTTCTGTCTGTCTGTCTCTATCTGTGTCTGTATCTTTCCCTGTCTGTCTCTTTCCCTGTATGTCTTTTTCCCTGTCTGGCTCTTTCCTTGTCTGTCTCTTTCTCTGTTTGTCCCTTTCCCTGTCTGTCTCTTTCTCTTTCCCTGTCTGGCTCTTTCCCTGTCTGGCTCTCTCCCTGTCTGTCACTTTCCCTGTCTGTCTGCCTCTGTCTGGCTCTTTCTCTGTCTGTCTGTCTGTCTCTTTCTGTATGTTTCTTTCTTTATCTGTCTCTGCACTAATATCATATTACCTTACACATGAGCTTCTTATAGCCATTGACTTTAACGTAACCAGTTTTTTTGGTGAATAACTGTAAAGCGCACGGTTAAATCTTCCCCTCAAAATATAGTCTATGACGTTCCCTGAGTCACTTGAGGTGGCTGTGCAAAAGTTTGTGATTGTAAACGCGACAATGCGAATTCCATTAGCAGACATAACACACACATACACACAAACCTACAGACACTCAGCTTCAGGGGCGTAACGGCCGTGGTCGCAGAGTTTGTCATTGCAAGCAGGCCCGGCAGGTTAGGGGCTCACCCTGCAGATCAGCAGCCGACTCCTCTCTGTGAGATAGGAGCTGCTCTGTTCTGTGGCAGACTATGTGAGTCAGTCATCGCGCACAGCAATGATGAAGCCCGCGCCGCTCCATCATTCTCCCCTTGTGCCTGCTGTGGAGACACGGGGTCAGTGGGTGCTCTCGTCTGCTGGCCCGGCCGCCTTTAGAAAGACAGCGTGGCCCAGGGCTCATCCCAACTGAACGCTGACCTCCTTAACCGTGGGCGGATCACTACTCAGACAATACAGGGTGAGAGAATCACAATATTAAGACTTTATTGGATCCCCAAAAAATTAACGACACATAGCACATAACCAGCAAAACACACAAATGTAACAGGCAACAGAGTGTCACCCTTCTGCTGGCTCACCAGGGATTAGAATGTCCGTGCCTCAGAGCTTCCAGGGCTACTTACTCCAATCCAGCAGCACCCCGCTTTCGGCGGGCACCCACCGCAAATGGAATAACACCAGATTTAGGAACCTGGCTGAGGTCTGCAAAGTCTGTAGTCAGATGACTGGGTTGTCCAAAGCAGGATTCCTTCCTTATGTAGTCCTTGATATCAAAGCCAAATCCTTGCATTCGATGCTGAAGTCCATATACTATTATAATCCAGGTTTGGTTATGGCTTGTCAATCGGATCCGCAGGTCCTAGATTGGTAGCATGTAGCAAGAGTCTCTCCGAGCAATGGACAGTCCTCCTTCTTATTCCCCTGAGCTCTCCATTCCGACCATTGGGGTCTTCACAATTGGTTGTACAAGGTTGCTTCTCTTATAGGATAAATTTCAAGCTGTATGGATAATGTTCATTTAAATGATGTGGATAGAAAGACTGAGGATATTTACATGTAGTCTGAAATGCACAGACTAGACAATGGCCACTGAGGTAATTTACATTAGATTAGCAATACACAACTACATTACAATGATTGCTCAGAAGGGTCTGGCAGAAACAATAGTTTAGCAAACATGAGTTAACACACAGAAGAACAATACGTCTGGCCAATGTAAGAAATTTAATCCACGACACACATTGAAAAAGTCTGTGTCGTCACATTCCTCCCCCTTCTTAATTAGCCAGATGGGAAAATGGCTGAATCTTGATGAGGTTTGTTGTTAATGGGACGGCCAGACATGATAGGCCTCTGATCACCCTTCTCCTCTTAACGGCATTGTCCTTTTTAATGGTGAGGTCAGCAACAGAGGCTCGCATCTATACACCTCCCCCTGATTACCTCCCCCTGGTTGAGCAGCCATTTTGCGGACAAGCACTAAGGTGGGGTCCATGAGTTGGGCTTGCATAAATTTCTTACTATCAATCTTCCCCCAGTGAATAGCCACAGTTTGGTTAGGCTTACTCATGGTTGTTGGCTCAGAAGTGGATGATGGAGACTGGGAATATGAATTATCCTTAGAAAAGATGTTAGAAAGATCCACATCAGGGTCCTGCTTGGCTTGGAAGTGGGTGATGGCTGCTACAAACTGGCTGGATAGTCCTTGTCCTAGGTCATTCTCCAAAATGACTGGTGTGAGCAGGTAATCCACAAGCACTACTTCCACTTCTCTCTGGGTGGTATCCGAAACAACAGGCTTGGTGGGGCCATCCATGAACCCCACTTCAATTTCCTCCTGGTTAGTTCCCAAAATAACTGGTGTTGGGAGGCTGTCCATAAGCTCCATATGGACCGCTTCCTGGTCAAACCACAAAATAATAGGTGTGGGGATGCTATTCATAAGCCCCATATCAGCATTGCTCTGGTCAGTCTCCACAATGACAAGTATGGGGAGGCTGTTCACAAGTCCCACATCGATCGCTTCCTGGTTAGTCCTCAAAATACCAGGTGTGGGGAGGCTGTCCACAAGCTCCACCTCGACCTCTCCCTGGTCAGACCCCAAAATAACAGGTGTGGGGATGCTGTTCATAAGCTCCACATCAGCCTTGCTCTGGTCAGTCTCCACAATGACAGGTATGGGGAGGCTGTTCACAAGTCCCACATGGATCGCTTCCTGGTTGGTCCCCAAAATACCAGGTGTGGGGAGGCTGTCCATAAGCTCCACCTCGACCTCTCCCTGGTCGGTCCTTAGGTCCAACTGCACACATGCCAGAAGGATGTCCCAACGCTGGTCCTCAGCCAGGGAGATGGATAATTGGGAATCTGGTAAATGGTCTTCTGGGAAAACAATAACTGGGCTTATCAGGGTAATGGAGGAACCAGTGTCTCGAAGTCCCTGGCTCTGTATGTCACAGACCTTGACCGGCTGAGCTGGCAGATGGGCTCCAAGCATGGGGCCTCGGTTTTGGAGACAATCTTTATCGATATGTCCATGGCGCCCACATGTATAACAGCGCCGTAGCTTGGGCAAGTCACAGGCCCTGTTTATAGACCTTTGTTTCGGTGCAGCTTCTGCTGGGTAGCGGGAACATCCTTCTCGAGCGACTGGTGTTAGCAGTACAGCAGCTGGAACCCCATAAACATATTTCAGAACACAAGCCCTCTCTTCTCTTGAGGATTTAGGCCCCAATGCAGCCAACAACTCTGTGGCTTGGGCCATTTGGGACCAAGTTGATTCCCGATTGTCACTAGATCCATGATGTGGCACATAGATTAAATCCTCTGGGTCAATATCGACGGGATCCTCATCGTCCTCTGCATCATTCTGGGCATCCCAACGGACTAATTTCCGGATCAAGTCCAACTGAGTGTGAGCATTCCTGTAGTCAATCTTTCGCATCTGGCACAAATCCTGTAGCATCCATTTACTGCTGCGGTCGTAACTCCTCTCTGGTCCTTGTCCCATAGCTGAGCTGGTGGGGTTGGACATTGCAGCATCCGAAACCTGAATGCCTCCCCTATGGCCTGCTAGGTATGCTTATGTGCCTCCCTGGTTGTTGAGCCCTGGACGGTGTCCGCGAACACCAGTCCTCTGCAGCTCCCCTGGATAAACCATGCTGAATAGTGTCCCACTGCTGCCACCAATTGTGGAGACACGGGGGTCAGTGGGTTCTCTTGTCCGCTGGCCCGGCCACCCTTAGAAAGACAGCATGGCCCAGGGCTCATCCCAACTGAACACCGACCTCCTTAACCGTGGGCGGAACACTACTCAGACAACACAGGGTGAGGGAATCACAATATTAAGACTTTATTGGATCCCCAAACAATTAACGGCACATAGCACATAACCAGCAAAACACACAGATGTAACAGGCAACAGAGTCTCACCCTTCCGCTGGCTCACCAGGGATTAGAATGTCCGTGCCTCAGAGCTTCCAGGGCTACTTACTCCAATCCAGCAGCACCCCGCTTTCGGCGGGCACCCACCGCAAATGGAATAACGCCAGATTTAGGAAGCTGGCTGAGGTCTGCAAAGTCTGTAGTCAGATGACTGGGTTGTCCCAAGCTGGATTCTTTCCTTGTGTACCCCTTGATATCAAAGCCGAATCCTTGCATTCGATGCTGAAGTCCATATAGTATTATAATCCAGGTTTGGTTATGGCTTGCCAATCGGATCCGCAGGTCCTACATTGGTAGCATGTAGCCAGATCTCTCTGGGCAATGAACAGTCCTCTTTCTTATACCCCTGAGCTCTCCATTCCGACCATTGGGGTCTTCACGATTGGTTGTACAAGGTTGCTTCTCTTATTGGATGAATTTCAAGCTTAATGGATAATGTTCATTTAAATGATGTGGATAGAAAGACTGAGGATATTTACATGTAGTCTGAAATGCACAGACTAGACAATGGCCACTGAGGTAATTTACATTAGATTAGCAATACACAACTACATTATAATGATTGCTCAGAAGGATCTGGCAGAAACAATAGTTTAGCAAACATGCGTTAACACACAGAAGAACAATACGTCTGGCTAATGTAAGAAATTTAACCCACAACACACATTGAAAAAGTCTGTATCGTCACACCTGACGTGGTGACGTCACTCCTGTGCGACTGCTGTGCTGAGGCATGCAAAGCACAGAGAACAGGATGGGAGGACACTGACCGGAGCAGCGGTGAAATGAGGAGAGGTACTTGTTTTTTGATTTTTTTTAAAATCAGTGAGCACACGGCCAGAGGCCTAGAGGGCTGCATTATAGATGGAGGCCTGGGGGGCTGGCTGCATTATTCATGTAGGCCTGGGAGGCTGGCTGCATTATTCATGGAGGTCTGGGGGGCTGGCTGCATAATACAAGGAGGCTGGGGGGGGGGGGGGCTGGCTGCATTATACATGGAGGTCTATGGGGATGCATTATAGAACATGAAGGACACCTTATACAAGGACTATAGGGGTGCATTATACATTTAGGAGTATGGGGCTCCATAATACAATGTGAAGGTTTATGGGGCTGCATTATAATACATATAGGACTATGGGGGCTACATTATAATATATAGAGGACTATGGGGGCTACCTTATACATGGACTATGGGGGTGCATTATAAAACATGGAGATCTATGGGGGTGCATTATAATATATGGAGAACTATGGGGTGAATTATAATACATGGAGAACTATGTGAAAAGCATTAAAATAATTGGAGGGCTATATGGGCTACTTTATACATGGAGGACTATGGGAAATGCATAATAATACATGAAGGATTATGGGGATGCATTCTAATATATGAAGAGTTATGAGACCCGTTATACTATATGGAAGGCTATGTGGGGGCCATTTTTGTATTTGGAGAACTATATACGAGCGGGACAAAGATACAAGCATGGGATAGGAACGTTTTGTGCTGAGGGAAAAAGGCTCTTTCCCTCAGCACCCAGCTCTCCCATTTTCTGCTATACATCTTCTCTCAGCACCCAGCTTTCTCATGCTCTGATATGGGAAAGCTGGGTGCTGAGGGAAAGATGTATAGCAGAGCATGGAGAAGCTGGGTGTCGAGGGTGAGATGGGTATCAGAATATAGGAAATCTAGGTGCTGATAGAGGGATTTCAGGTCATGGGAAACCTGGGTGCTGAGGGTAAGAGCCAAGTGTCAGTGTCATTATACCATACCCCGAGTGTTGTGAATGTCAGTTATGCTTTTGCTGCTGTGAGGCTCCCTCTTGTGGCCAGGAATGGTTTGGACAGAAACCAGGTGTGCTGGAGCAATGGGCGTTTCCATTGCTAACTCTCTGCCTATTTAAACCTTGGCCTCCTGGCAGTCTGAGCCGGTTATCATTGTCCTGTAGCTCACCAGCCTTTTCATCTTGCTTCTGACCACATCTACCCCAGATAAGTGCTTGATTCTTTGTTATGTTGTTTTTGTTCTTTTGTTCTTATCTGGTTGTCAATTATTGTGGTTATTGTCAGTTTATTTGCATGCAGGAATCTTCCCTCTCTGTTGCTTAGCTGGGAAGCTCCCTGCAGCTATGTTTGGAGTTTTGCTCCTATAAGTCCATGTGTTTGTTGCTTCTTGAATTTGTAATTGTTCCTGTTTTCTGTTCATTGGTTTGACAAGAGCGCCTGATATAGGACGGAGTGCAAAGGGACCTCTTTGAAGAAGGAGGCGCTGAAATGCGAGCGTCAGGGGAAGGCGCCACTACTCATGGCCCGGTGCCTGGTGTCTCTGCAATATTAGGTAAATACATTTTCTAACTAATTACATTTCAAGCGCCGGCACCTTTATGGCGTTGGAATTGACTACTGGTGCGTGATTAGGTTTTTTCGTGTGCAATTATACATGACTGGACATCTTTGCGCCTTTGGTTATTTAACCCCTTGTTGCACATGACACTTTATATACATATATAAAAAACCTCCTCTCTCTATGGCTACATTATGCTTCTCCTTTGATTATATATACCATATATTGAGTAATATATACTTTTTACATTGATAAGCACTTTAACTTTTATTATTTATTTTTTGTATAACCTCTGGATAACCATATATGTGCCATAAGTATCCATTCATTCAGCACAGTTTTGTGAGAATTATACTTATGATTCTATATACTTTTCCCTGTGCACTGATTTATTCTATGGTGTATCGCCTTTTTTCATTCCAGTTAATGGCTGGTATCTTATTAGATTTTATTGTATTTTTTATATTCAATAAAAGTTGTTATCATCATTGCTCTTTGTTCGTTTTTTCTTCCCCTCCCCCTTTTTCCCTCCTGTGGTGTTTCATTATTCCGAATGATCCCTATGGTTTGGTTAGTTTCCACACATTGGTTACGATCAATTTACTATTATTATATATCTATTCACCCCAATGTGTGGCAAGAACCCTTCTTAATCAGTATTTGTGGTATTTATGATACATACTTGTATATTCAGTCTGTATATATGTAATTTATTGTATAGTATACCACAAATTGGGTGTGTAAATATTCTTTTTTCTCCATCTAGGCAAAACCTTGACAAAGGCCGAGTCTGGCTGAAACGTTGGCTTTGCTTAAATTTTGGTTGAGGTGTTATTTTTTCCTTTTGGCAGATATTCTATGAATAAAACACATTTTTGCATTACTGTAGTCTCTTGTTCCATTGAGTGCTTAGGATTTATCTAAATTGAAGTCTTTTGTTTCCCTTTAGCACCCCCTTTTTTTGCAGTTGAGTCTGGCCTTACTCCTTTATACTAAGCGAGAGTCAGGCCCTGGGTGCTCAGCGAGTGTCAGGCAGTGCGGTGCTGAGCGAGCGTCAGGCAGTGTGGTGCTGACCGAGAGTCAGGCCCTGCGGCTCATTCCACTGTTTGCAGACACTGCGGTACTCAGCGAGCGTCAGGCACTGTTACTTTGGCTGCTGCTGGTTTGTACTTTTTTTTTAAGGTATTCCAGGGTTGTTCTATTCACATCAATGGTACAATGCTGTAATACTGCTATGTGGTCAGCCGATAGATGGATCTCCAGATGTGATAATGGCCTGTCCAAAGGATAAGACGTGAAACTGTAAAGGCTGGAACATGCACTTGATGCTGTGCAGTGGACTACTCTGAAATGAAATTTTATTTTACTCCTAAATCTCTATCTATCTAAATGTGCAATTTAATATTTTTTCTAATATACAGTACTGTAATCAGAAATTCCCTATCCCTCCCTCCCTACTCTAAATGGTTTATTTTTTATATTTCCTCTTTGATGTCGCTTCATTTGAAAATCCCAGTGCATGCTAGGAGGCTCAATCAAGTCATGATCATGGTGCAGAGGCTCCAGTCACTGATGCAGCCTCTGTCCCCTCCCTGAAATGAATTGTAATCAGTGACGTCCATTTCACGGGCTGAACTCGTCCCTGCTCTTTTGAGTATATGCCGGCTGTCAGTTACAACAGATGCTCAGTAGAATCTTGGAACTGTGCAGAATTCTTCTCAGTGCACAATGGCAGTGCACTCCCTTGCCTACTCTGAATACAAGTGACAAGCTGGCAGCAGACCACACTGTCAGTGCACATAGTAAAGAACGAACAAGCAGAGACTAGCGCCATTCCCACAAGTGACGTCACTTCTCAACAGAGCCAGCAAAGGAGTGCACTTTCATTGTGCATTGAGAAGAATAGTGCACAGTGACAAGATTCTACTGAGCATCTGTTGGAATTGACAGCTGGTGCATGCAAAGTAAAACATGGATTAGCCCGGTCCTTGAAATGGAGGTTGCTGATGATGCTTTGTTTCAGCAAGAGGGCAGAGGCTGCAGGTTGACCAGTGTCTCTGCCCCTTAATGACGTTTAAGTATCCATGGTAATTTGGGGATTTTCAAACAAAGTGTCATCAGAGAGGAAGTAGTAAAACAATAAAGCAGAGTAGTGAGGGAATTTTTCATTAACGTATTTTAGAAAAAAGATTGGATTATAACAGATTTAGAAGTAAAGTAAAACTTAGTTTTGGACCACCTTTTTAATGAATCAGAGCCAATAAGTATAAGCCGCTTATCAGGGGGCCACTGCTTTATGCTTGCCCCGAGGCAAAAATTCGCCAGCCCGATTCCCAGCCAGGCTGGGTGTCAGACTGTCAGCATCTGCATCTCAGCACAAGCGCGTCGTGTACACTGCAGTGTCCCGGAAGCTGCTCCTGCTCTGTTTCTCCTCTCTCTGGCTCAACTTGCATGTGCCCCTGGCTGATGTACAGCCAGAGAGAGGAGCTTTGGAGGCAGGCAGGCGGGTGGCAGCCATTGGTGGTTGTACTGCTCATGGGCAGCTCAGCACGATGTCTGCAACTGGCAGAGACTCGAACGGGCGCATTTTACACAGTCACAAAACAGGAACACAGCACTACCTAGACTGGTCCTCTGCAGATGGAGCTGGGCTCGGTAATAATCTACTTACTGGACTGGTAGATGTAGAGTCTGGCTAGGATAACGATTAATTCATAATGTGTATATACGCCCCTAGTAACTTGTATGCCGGCCCCCAGTAACTTGTATGTCCCCACCCTAGACGTGCGCTGTTTATTATGTTAATATTTTATTGTATTTTTTTTATCACGTGGGGGGCTCCATTCAGACTTTTGCTTTTGCTATGGGGTCCCATGATTTCAAAGTACGCCCCTGCCCAGAAGGGTCCACAACTGCAGTAGTGGAAGATGGACCTGCTAATCCCCGGCATTGGGCCTCAGCTGGATCAGGAGGGAGGTCATCCAGGAGGAGCCCGTTGACCATCCGGGAAGGGAGATTTGGTCTAGCGTTGTAGGGGGCTCACACCATGAGGACAGCTCCAAAATTAGACTTTGATAGTCTTCATGTTCCGAACCTCTATCCCCCATGCAGGGTACATTTGAGAAGGAATGAGCATGAGGGTATGGGTGAGGAGAACAAGCACCAAGGTTGGAGTGTGAGCTCATGGAGGACAGTGAGGGGGGGTCCTGAGGTGCCTGGACAAAGGTAGAAAACAGCCACTCCTGCTCTTGGAAGAGCTCCCCTGGGCCCAGGGAGACTAGGGACGCATCGGTGGCCTATATCCCATCTTTCTCAGGAAGCTTGGGACCATCCTACTAGGATGGATCACCCACAAGGGCGGACCCAGCTGGAGCAAGTCCCTCCTGAATATGACAGCTTGCTCTGACAAGGGGTGCAGGCTGAAGACATCCGTGCTGGTCGAGCCCTGGAAGGTATACACCCAGATTAGGGTGAGAGCCTGTAGGTGGCGGCGGGATGGAGCCTGGATTTACCTTATCAGCAGTATAGGGCCCTGTTTTCCCTGCACCACGAGGCAGTAGTCATCTTGCGACACCTCTGCCTCCGCACTCCTCGTCCTGGCTGCTGAAGGATCAGATCTCTGATGCTGGAGTGCCCCTGGCAGAGCGGGCTGTTCCTCTTACAGAGAGGAGTGAGAGACAGAGGGCTCATATGGCTTGCGTCCTCACAGCGCTTCATCCCTGGAGGTTGCTGCAGGCCGCGAGAGGATCTCCGGTATCCAGGTGGCCCAGGCATGTGAGGAACACAGAGATGTCCCCCTGAGGGGATGTGAGCTTTCTGGTAGATTGGGACCCCGCCTTTCGGGTGGAATTGCTCTTGATGAGAGATGGATATCAAGTTTTTTAGGGATATATGTCCCGGAGTTCAATGCTGTGCGTCCTCACTCCAGCATGGTTAGTCAAGAGTGCACTGTATTTATGAACGTAGTACTGAGGCATTCCAGTCATTAATCATTGGTGAGTGGATGACAGGAGGCATGGCAGCACTCATAAAAGGAGCACTCTTTTTTTTATACCTGTCCAATAATCCTGAATTCCTGATTATCTGCCAACTGTCGAGACTGAATGTTTTGGTCAAATTTTTCTCACTTTTTTGATGTTTCTTTTCTGATTCACAGGACCTCAAATGATCCAGGCACCACTACAATGAAAATGATGATATTTGGAAACTAATTACTTGGATTGCCGCCTCTAGATGGATGAGCTGTACTACTTTTTGGTATTTTTTTGCGGCGTCACCTGTCAGTTCGCATTGATATTGGATTAACCTTTACCCCAAATGGGATGTAAACATACAGTCGTTTCAGTTATGTTTTACTGATATGGACATACAGTTACATCCAGGAGATGGCACAGATACTGTTGACACAGTTGACATTCTGCTGCCATGGTCATGGCTCGTTACCTCTGAATCTAGCCTTTAAACCCTTAGATATCACAATGAATAGTGACTGGAGCATCTACGTTGTTGGACAGAAAGAGGAGGCTCCCTCTGTCATCAAACTATGCCCCGCAACACGATTGTAGGGCAACAATTGTTTGCCATGACATCTAGTGGACTAACAAAAGCCCTCAGAGTTGAAATGACTATACACTCCCTGACAGAAGTTCTGTCGCTTATCCATGTTATGTAAATAAAAGCTTATAACCTGACTTTAAATGTATCCATTGGTTTTATAAATTACTCTTTTGAAAACTGAAACCCTCCCAAATTTGGTTTATGTTATGAAAATAAAGTTGCTGCAAAGCTGAAATATTGATCATTTAATGAACACAGAAAGGTTAGATTTTGGCAAGACAAAAGTTTTGTCGCCTTGTCATATAATGCACCCAATCCTAGTTTACATCCTCACCTGTGCTCACTAAATGATCGGTTAATTAGAATTAGTGGGTGTGTATAAAAAGGAACCCAGACCTTCACTTGAACTGCAACTTGACCTCTGACAACATGCCAAAAATCCACCCTGTGACCAAAGCCTTCATTATCAAGAGGCTGAAGGCCAGATTTACTGCAGAGGTGGCTGGGACCTTTAATGTGTCTCAGTGTCAAGTACAAACAATTAAAAAAAGATTTAAAGAGATTGAAGATGTTTTTGCAAACCCAGGTCTGACAAGACAACTGCTCAGGAGGAACGTTTGTTGGTTAGAAAATCCAAAGCCAGCCCCTCTTCCACTGCAGCAGAGCTCCAACAGGCCTGGTCACCTCAAGTTCCTGTGTCAACTAGAACAGTTTGTAGGATTCTCTCTCAAAATGGAATCCATGGTCGAATCAGTGCCCAGTAGCCAGTACTAAACAAAAGGCAATTAAAAAAACGAGTAGCATTTGCCAAGTCCCACAGCCTGCGAAACAGATGGACGCTGGAAAAGTGGCAGAAGGTGGAATTTTCAGATGAATCTTCAGTTGCATTACACCACAGCTGCCGCAAATACTTCAGGAGACCTACTGGAGCGTGTATGGATCCAAAATATATATATATATATCCAAAATGGGGGTGTGCGTAAGGTACCGCCCCGCGCTTGGCTGCAGCCGAGTCGATCGGATCCGGGCACTTTGGTGGGTGGCTCGAGCACCCCCGGACCCGGGGTCACTTTGCTCTAAAAGGGGATGCTGGCGCTTTTGGTGGGAGTTAGGTGGGTGCACGGCCGGAGCCGCGCTTGAGTTCGTGACGCCACCCACGGCATGTGGTGAAGGTAGACACTACCGCTGCAGTTACGGGGCACCTGGGGGACATGTTATGCAGCAAGTTGTTAACCCCTCTGTGGGTAGGGATGGTGGCCCCGGGGCCCGTTGGGGATAACTGGGCGGTGCAGGACGGTGCGCGGCCGGATGGCACTGTTGTACTCACGGTTATTGACACACACAAGTCTCTGGTAAATCAAGTTGATGGTGGTCGGTGCCCGCAGCCGGCTGCATCTGGTCTCCCACCCGGTTCGGTGGTCTTGGCCTTTCTCCTGCACCGTGTTGTGTACTTGGGCTGCCTGCGCTACAGTGACGGGAGTCCGCTCCCCGGCTTTGTGAATGTCGGGAGAGCCCTTTTGCCCGCAGTCGCTGGCTCTTGGGATATCTCTGCCTGTGCGGTGGCTTTCTATCCCCCTTGTTGGGCTGTTGTCTTCAGTCGGGACTTGGGTGGGAAAGGACCTATAGTCCAGACCGCAATCAGTTAATTAACTCAGTCCAGTGGATTCTGGACCTCGTTTCAGGGTCTGAGTACCCCCCTGTGTGCTCCGGTTTCCGAGTCGGTTCCCCGAGTCGATACCGGCGGGCCACTACCCTGTCCCGGTCCACCACGGTTCCACCGAGCCGTCTTCCCGGCTCCAACCTCGGCACCTGTCAGACTCCTTCACTCCACTACACTCCTCCTACTGACTACTACTGACTAACTGACTGCTTTGTTTCCTGCCTCAGGCCCTCTGAACTCCTCGGTGGGCGTGGCCAACCACCTGGCTCCGCCCCCTGGTGTGTCCATCAAGCACTGAGAGAGGTGACTAGGTTTTAATGGTTGGCTGATGACACCTTTTTGGGGGACAGGTGTAGTGCGGGGGTCTATCTGTGACTACCTGGCTAGTCCAGGGCGTCACACTCCCCCTTGGTTAACTACAGACCATCCGCGGGCTGTCTGACCACCACCGTTTATTTTTAACTGAAAAACATAAAAACAGTTAACAAGCATACTAACATATTTAGAGGTATGATTACTTCTGGTTCATCCCAAGACAGGAGGCACTATTCTTTAATGTTGCAAATATATATAAAACATTTTTATTGAACAGGAACGGGACGGGAATGAGTCCTTTCATTTGCCTACCCAAGCAAACCTAGCCCTGATGCTGCCTCTAAAAACAGGTCAGCACCCCTTTTCCTCAGTCCAGGAATCGGGTTCAGGTCCGGGTATTGCCCATACAGGCCGAGTAATAAGTTCTTTACCCGGCAGTCTCTCCGAGGCCCCACGTCCAGGGGACCCCTGACCCAGAGGGTTGTCACCGCTTTCTATGGTGACGGGACCTAGGCCTCCTCTGCCGCAGGCCCTTCCTCCAACCAGCCACCCCCGGGGCTGTAGGACCTGAAAGGGTGGTCCGGGATTATTTACAACACTTAACTTCGCTCCCAGCACAGCCTCCTCCAGCCACTTTCCCTCAGTCCACCACAGGGCAGCACGGGTCCCCAATGCTACATTCACTCACGGTGACACTGTCCAGAAAGACCTCGTCTTCCACTGCCTGCAGTACGGGTACGGTAAACCGGACTCTGTAGCAGCAACTGTCCTCACTCCCACTGAACTGGCTTGCCGTCCTCCACCAGGGGCTCCTACCCCTGACGGCGCCTTCTGGGACTCCAACCTCAGCGGCGTTCAACAAGTCAGGCAAGGTCCTCTTCCTTCCACCCAGTATGCTGGATGGCGCCCCCGGGAACTTAGGTGCGTTCAGCAAAGGTAAGAGTCATTATAGCGGGAGCGGGCTCTTTAAAACTTCTCAACTTTAACTTTTAACTTCGGGTGTTAACTCACAGGTGCGGCTACCAATGCAGGGGACCATACTGTGCCATCGTCGGCCGGGACACCGGGCTCCCTCTCCAGGCGCAATACATCCCCAGGCTCTGGACTTCCACCGGGAACGGTGGCTGTAGTAGCGTGGACGGCACCACTTCCTCCAGGAGCTCTGCCGCGCAGGTCTCACTTGTCACGGTGCTAGCAGGCTCCAGCTCCCAGCTGATCAGGGACGACATGGGGGTCTGCGTAGCTTGGTCCCGGCGCTGCACGGCTGCGGCGGCCCTCTGCTCACGGGCCCACACCACGACAACCATTCTCCGGACCTCCGCTTTCCAGTCGAGCACCTGCTGCAAGGTTTGTGCCCTTACCTGGACGCAGAATCGGCCCAGCTCCCGCTCTAACCAGGTAGCGGTTACCGCGGGGAGCTCGTTCGGGTCGTGGTCTTCTGCATCAAAAGCTACTCCGCTTCTGAGCCGCCCTGCCATTCCGGTGGCGGGCGCCGCTCCACCGACTTCATTTTGCATCCACATCTTTCCGCATCTCCCCCTTGGTCTTTTCACGGCACTCCTCTCTTCGGCCGATCAGTTTCGCTTTTTCGACCTCTCACTTTGATGCACGGCCGCGTTCCTAGGGGGCGGGGCTTCAGTGTTTCGCGCCCTTTCTGCGGGAAAGAAGACTCTGGCGGGAATCTTTGCGCCAAAAGATGGCGGCAAGATGGCGGATTCTGAGAATTTCGCAACAGATCACCGCTGACTTCACTTCAAGGCGCACTTCACTAGGTAAGTGAATAGGTAAGTATCCTGTTCATGACGCCAGAAGAGTCGATGTGTACTGCCCCGCGCTCGGCTGCAGCCGAGCTGCTCGGATCTGGGCTCGTTGGTGTGTGGCTCGAGCACCTCCGGACCCGGGGTCACTTCGCTCTGAAAGGGGATGCTGGCATTTTTGGTGGGGGTTAGGTGGGTGCACGGCCGGAGCTGCGCTTGAGTTTGTGATGCTACCCACGGGATGTGGTGAAAGTAGACACCACCGCTACAGTTACGGGTCACCCGGGGGACATGTTATGCAGCAAGTTGTTAATCCCTCCGTGGGCAGGGATGGTGGCCCCGGGGCCAGTTGGGGATAGCTGGGTGGTGCAGGGCGGTGCGCGGCCGGATGGCACTGTTATACTCACAGTTATTGACACACACAAGTCTCTGGTAAACCAAGTTGATGGTGGTCGGTGCCCGCAGCCGACTGCGTCTGGTCTCCCACCCGGTTCGGTGGTCTTGGCCTTTCTCCTGCACCGTGATGTGTACTTGGGCTGCCTGCGCTTCAGCGACGGGAGTCCGCTTCCCGGCTTTGTGAATGTCGGGAGAGCCCTTTTGCCCGCAGACGCTGGCCCGTGGGATCTCTCTGCCGTGGCGGTGGCTTTCTATCCCCCTCGTTCGGCTGTTGTCTTCAGTCGGGACTTGGGTGGGAAAGGACCTATAGTCCAGACTGCAGTCAGTTAATTAACTCAGTCCAGTGGATTCTGGACCTCGATTCAGGGTCTGAGTACCCCCCTGTGTGCTCTGGTTTCCGAGTCGGTTCCCCGAGTCGGTACCGGCGGGCCACTACCCTGTCCCGGTACACCACGGTTCCACCGAGCCATCTTCCCGGCTCCTGCAGGCTAAGGCCACCGTTTGCCTCCTAGCCAAAGGTGCCCGGGCTCCAACCCCGGCAACTGTCAGACTCCTTCATTCCACTACACTCCTCCTACCGACTACTACTGACTGACTGACTGCTATGTTTCCTGCCTCAGGCCCTCTGAACTCATCGGTGCGCGTGGCCAATCGCCTGGCTCCGCCCCCTAGTTTGTCCATCAAGCACTGAGAGAGGTTACTAGGTTTTAATGGTTGGCTGATGACACCTTTTTGGGGGACAGGTGTAGTGCGGGGGTCTATCTGTGACTACCTGGCTACTCCCGGGCGTCACACGTAACATTTGCAAGGTGGAAGGCAATATCGATAGTCTAAAATATCAAGAAGTATTAGCTACCTCTTACATACCCAATCATAAAAGGGGTCAAATTCTGCAGCAGGATGGTGCTCCATCTCATACATCCATCTCTACAACAAAGTTCCTCCTGGCAAAGAAGATCAAGGTGCTCAAGGACTGGCCAGCCCAGTCACCAGACATGAACATCATTGAGCATGTTTGGGGTAGGATGAAAGAGGAACTTGGGAGACAAAACCAAAGAATCTAGATGAACTCTGGGAGGTATGTATGACTGCATTCTTTGCTATCCTTGATGACTTCAACAATAAATTGTATGAATCACTGTTGAACCGCATGGATGCAGTCCTTCAAGCTTATGGAAGTCACACAAATTATTAAATATGGCTCTAATAGCACCACAACTTCATTCACCCATGTTATGCAACATATCTTTGTATTAGAAGTTAATTATTTGTTTGAATTTCACATTACTTTCTGTGAGCGACAAAACTTTTGTCTTGCCAAAATCTGACCTTTCTGTGTTCATTAAATAATCAATACTTCAGCTTTGCAGCAACTTTATTTTCATAACCTAAACCAAATTTGGGAGGGTTTCAGCTTTCAAAAGAGTAATTTATAAAACCAATAGATGAATTTAAAGTCAGGTTATAAGCTTTTTACATAACTTGGATAAGCGACAGAACTTTTGTTAGGGACTGTATGTCTTTTAGGTGTGCCAAAGCTAAAAAATTGGCTTTTTATTTTTATGCTGACAGACAATAATGTATTGTTATAGTAATATACGAAAGTATTATATTGGTGATTAGATTATCATATTGTTAGGTTACTCAGGGCTGAATGTAAAAAAAAAAAAGTCCCTTGTAATGTGAAATCATATATATATATATATATATATATATGTGTGTGTGGTTTTATTGTTCAGAAGTAATCATTAGAGTTGAGTAAAAATACTGATGCTGCTCGGGTCCAATGTTCAGTCTTCTGTGGCCACCCTGCCAAGGGCAATTTTCACTCTTGAAGCCGACATCCTCAGCATCCAGGGTGCCACTGACCTCAAGCGACATCATTAAAGTGTGCTGCACCACAATATCATGATGTTGTGGGGCTTAGTAAATGCCATAGGTGCCCAGTATGCCAGGCCAAGGATGCCGGCCACAGAAGACCCTCGTCTGCTCTCCTGTCTTGTCCTCCACTAAAGCAGTCACAGGGTAATCTTCACTTCTGTGGCTGGCATCCTTGGCCTGGCATACTAGGCACCTATGACATTTACTAGGATTTACAACATCATGTTGTCCTAGTGCAATGCAATTCATGAGGTCACTTGACTAGTGACTAGGACTTCTGGAACATCATGATATTGCACATCTCTAGTAGTCATATAGAAAAAAAAACAGATTTGTATCACCTTAACTGTACTGATATAATGCAGAAGGACTGGGAATACAGAAAGCGCAAATAGGGTCTTAAATGGGTATAAAATGGATAAATCAAAGGGGTGATGAGCTCACCTGGTGTGGTTGTGAGAGACATCAATAGAAACGGCGGTTGCGGTTCCACGGTGTAGGAGATCATAGACTAGGAGACAATGGATGAATTTTGCGCTGCCGACGGCTCAATGAAGCTCAGTGTGTCAGAAATGAAGACCATGCCGTTTATTAAAAGTCAAGGCGTTTCGAAACCCACCAGTTTTTTTAACACGACAAACCAACTATGATCGATTAATGGTTTTTCCTGTGGAAGAAACCGGTGGGTTTCAAAACAAGATGACTTCTACTAAACCGCATGGTCTTCATTTCTGACACGCTGAGCTTCATTGTGTGGTCAGAAGCGTGGATTACATTTCATTGTCTCCTAGTGTTTTATCTCCTTTACTGTACTGATATGTAGAGTAAAGGAACCACACCATGGACATTGCAAAAGCGTACAATACAAAAAACTGTTTTGGAATTTCTGTTGTTTGCCATTCTCATTTGAAAGTTAATAAAATACTAATTATATGTATTCCAAAATGCCACTGAAAAGTGAAAAACACCACATCCTGAAAGCCACAATTGGTCACATGACCTATTTTGGCTGCATGGTGGCAGCATAGTGGATCAGTTCAAATTCCGCCAAGGACAATATCTTCAAGTATGTATGTTCTCCCCGTGTTTGTGTGGGTTTCCTCTGGGTTCTGTGGTTTTCTCCCACACTCCAAAGATATCCTGATAAGGAATTTAGATTGTAAAGCGGGCTTTACACGCTGCGACATCGCTAATGCGGAGTCGTTGGTGTCACGGAATTCGTGACGCACATCCGGCCGCGTTAGCGATGCCGTTGCGTGTGACACCGATAAGAGATTTTGCATCGTTGCAAAAACGTGCAAAATCGCTAATCGGCGACATGGGGGTCCATTCTCAAATCTCGTTACTGCAGCAGTAACGAGGTTGTTCCTCGTTCCTGCGGCAGCACACATCGCTGCGTGTGACGCCGCAGGAACGAGGAAGCTCCCCTTACCTGCATCCCGGCCGCTATGAGGAAGGAAGGAGGTGGGCGGGATGCTCCGCCCCTCCGCTGCTATTGGGCGGCGGTTCAGTGACGTCGCTGTGACGCCGCACGGACCGCCCCCTTAGAAAGGAGGCGGTTCGCCCGTCACAGCGACGTCGCCGGACAGGTATGTATGTGTGACGGCTGTTGTGCGACACGGGCAGCGATTTGCCCGTGTCGCGCAACAGATGGGAGCGGGTACCCACACTAGCGATATCGGGACCGATATCGCAGTGTGTAAAGTAGCCTTAAGGCTATGTGCGCACGTTGCGTATTTACATGCAGTTACACTGTGATCTGCACCGCAGCGTAACTGCATGCGTCCTGCGTCCCCTGCATATTCTATGAAGATTATGCAGGAGACGTGCGCATGTGGCGTATTAGAGTGCAGCGCTTCTGCTACTACCCGAAGCGCGCGTTCTAAGAAGTGACATGTCACTTCTTTCCTGCGCTCTGCCTGCCGTCCCCGCTCTGTCTATGGGAGGAGCTGCAGTCAGAGAACATGGAATCTGCTTTTTTTTTTTTCATTACGGACTCTTTCTGCAGCGATTTGAAGCGCACATGTGCTGTTGAAATCGCTGCAGAAATTTCTGCAGGGCTAGTACGCAACGTGCGCACATAGCCTAAGCCCCGATGGGGCCAGTGATGAGGATGTCTGTAAAGTGCTGTGGAATAGCGCTACTTAAAGTAAAATGACCTAGTAAGGTCCAGTAACCAATCAGGTTCCAGCTTTCATTTTCCCAGTACAACTTAGAACATGAAAGATCTGATTGGTTGCTATGATGGTGCTCATTTTATAACATATATACTAGTTTGAATGCATGGGGCCTAGTTCATATAGGTGTCAGGGGCATTAATCTTTATTCTGGGGCAGCACGGTGGCTGAGTGGTTAGTAATGGGGGTCCTGGATTCAAATCCCACAGAGGACAACATCTGCAAGGAGTTTGTGTATTATTACTATGTTTGTCTGGGTTTCTTCATGGTTCTGGTTTCCTCCCATACTCCAAAAACGTACTAATAAGGAATATGAGCCCCAATGGGGACAGTGAGGAGGCAGTCTGGAATTAATAACCCTATATAAGCGAGTAAAATAAATACATCTTTGCTTCCATGCATTGTGGTATGTAACATGGGTATCTTGCCCATAAGTACATGGCGGATCCCGCACCTAGCTGCATTAAACTTCACCTTGCAACTAAAATGTTTTAGTCAATTAGCTACAACAGCTCTTGCAGTTCTCAGATACTTTAATGTGCGAGTGATGTGTGAACGTCAGTGCCAACACAGCCAACGGCCTAAGTAGTGTCACCACCAGTGTACACAGGAAACAAACAGTCACATGGGGACACATAGCACAAGGTTACTCCACCTTTATTCCCCGCCGGGCAGCATTTAATGGAAAACCTAATATAACTGTCTCTGTGTTCTTAATATTCCAGGCATGTCGGAGGTGCCAGAGTAAACACCGAACATGAGATGCATCCAGTTAAACTGCCCGCGCCACATATAGTGCCAGCTCACTGGCACAAGGATTAAGGACACTCCTGCTGTCACAGCTGCCTCCTATACTAATACTAGATAAGCAGTGCAAAACCACACCGGCATGTTCTGTACATATACATGTGTGTATATAGAATGTGCAGTATAAATATATGTACATAGAGGTGTTGGCAGAGTATATTTCTTGTGCTGCAGGCATGCCTGTGCCGCCAACTACAGATCTCAATGATTATAGTAGGGTCAGTTCTGAACATGGTGACTTTGGCTGTAGATATTATACTAGTCATACCGAGGGAAAGTTAACCGGCCATAGTTATTTCCGGTAACGGAAAATGTCTGCTAACAGAAGTTTCCAACATGGAAATGAAATCATGAAATCAGCACTGGTGTTTTATTTCTTCTTTGCTTTAAATTATCACATTAAATGCTATGCTATTGATGGTAGTATCCAGGTACTAAATAGAGAGGTGGCAGCTTCTGAAAATAGTAGAGCAAGATATCCTTCTTGTTTACAGCTTCTATCTTGTCAACTTGATTATTGTTTCCAGTTACTTATTTGTTCTTGGTTTCCATCAAGTTCAATAGAATTTCCCTATAGATCAGTGTTTCTCGACTCCAGTCCTCAAGACCCACCAACAGATCATGTTTTCAGGTTTTTTTAATCAGTTTTCTAGGATTTCCTTAATGTTGCACAGGTGATGGAATAATTCCCTGTCTAATATTGAGGAAAACCTAAAAACATGACCTGTTGGTGGGTCTTGAGGACTGGAGTTGAGAAACACTGCTATAGATGTTATGCTTTTTTCTATGTTAAAGTGGTGGTGTGCTTTGGACCAGTGCCATACTGCCAATGGCGGCAGAGCACACAGCCGCTATGGGGTATCAGCGCCGGAACTGGGTCCCCCTTCCCGGCATCACACTTTCAGCTGTATCGGCATTGCGGATGTGGATACAGTTGAAAGTAATAATGAAAGAGTGAGCACGCCACTCCTTCCTCCATCATTCTCCCTTGGCGTTTGAGATCTGGTGTATCAGCAGGTGTTATTACTTCACTACAGTGTGCCCACTGCGCCGGCGTGCAGAACACACGCCACTGCAGAGACTGGAACAGCATGAGACCGAGGAGAAGTGAGTATTTCTTTACTTATTTTTTTAAGTCAGTGAGTACACTGGTGGCCAAAGGCCATAATACTACCGTATATGGATGACGATAGGGTATGCATTTAACTATTTGGAGTACTATGGGAGTACATTATAATATATGGAAGACTACAGGGGTGCATTATATGGTGGACTATGGGGTGTATTATAATATATGGAGGACTATGAGGTACATTATACTATATGGAGGACTATGTGGTGCATTATATTATATGGTGGACTCTGGGGTGCATTATACTATATGGAAGACCATGGGGGTGCATTATACTATTTGGAGGACTATGGGAGTGCATATAATATATGGATGACTATGGGATGCATTATACTATTTGGAGGAGACGGGGTGGATTATAAAATACATAATATATATCTAGGACTATGTAGGTGCATTATAATATATGTTGGACTATGGGGTGCATTATACTATATGGAGGATTATGGGATGCATTATACTATATGGAGGACTATCAGGGTGCATTATAATGCATGGAGGACTATGGGGTGCATTATAATATATGGACGACTATAGGGTGTATTATACTATTTGGAGGACTATGCAGGTTGCATTATACTATATGAATGTATATGGGGGTAGGTTATACTATATGGAGGACTATCAGGGCGCTCATTTAACTTTGATGCTCAAAGTGGCCACCGTTAGCTACAATTCACATCTGGACTCTGGACAGCATACTGTATCTTGCTGCACGTTGTGCAATATGGTAGGTGACACGTTTGCACAAGCATCTGTGATACGTCGTTGTAGGTCCTGCAATGTTGGTGGAGGGGTCGCATACACCTGCTGTTTCATGTGACCTCACAGAAAGAAGTCCAATGGGGTCAGGTCAGGTGAGCGTGGAGGACACTCCACGCAGCCACCATACCCAATGACTTGTAGGAAGGTCTCCATGAGGTATTGCTTCACGTCCGCAACCTTGTGAGTTTTACACATTCTAATCATAGCATTTCTGTATGCAAGGTGTCGATTCGTATTGAATTGATGATGCCCTACAACTTTGTAATTCACTTTTTTTTTCTCTATCTCGTTCCGTTTTCGAGATAAAAATGCTAACTCCGTTGTTTTCCACCAGGTGGCGCTATAGGTGGTTTCATTGCGTAGCGCATGGCTACTTTATTATACCTAGACACCACTTCTATGCCTATAGCTGCCGCTGTTCTCAAGTTAATGGCGGTGGACAGGATATGGGTGGACACACTGTATATGGAGGCCTGGGGAGGCTGGGTGCATTATTATACATGGAGGTCTAGGGAGGCTGGCTGCATTATTATACGTGGAGGCCTCGGGAGACTGGCTGCATTATTATGCATGGAGGCCTGGGGACACTGGCTGCATTATTATACATGGAGGCTTGGGGAGGCTGGCTGCATTATTATACATGGAGGCCTGGGGAGGCTGGCTGCTTTATTATACATGGAGGCCTGGGGAGGCTGGCTGCATTATTATACATGGAGGCCTGGGGAGGCTGGCTGCATTATTATACATGGAGGCCTGGGGGGCTGCATTATATATGGAGGTCTATGGGGCTGCATAATAAACATCAGGGACACCTTATACATGGACTATAGGGGTGTAGTATACATGGATATCACTGGGGCTGCATTATACATGGAAGTCTATGGGGATGCATTATACAACATGAAGGACACCTTTTACATGGACTGGGGTGCATTATACTTGGAGGAGTATGGGGCTGCATAATACAATATGAAGTTTTATGGGGTTGCGTTATAATACATATAGGACTATGGGGGCTACATTATAATATATGGAGGACTATGGAGGCTACCTAATACATGGACTATGGGGGTGCATTATAAAACATGGAGACCTATGTGGTGCAGTATAATAAATGGAGTATTATGGAGTGAATTATATTATATGGAGAATTATGCGGTGAATTATAATATATGGAGAACTATGAGAAATTCATTATAATAATTTTAGGGCTATGAGGGCTACTTTATACATGGAGGACTATGGGGGTGCATTATAATATATGGAGGACTATGTGGTGCAGTATAATATATGGAGGACTATGAAGTGAATTATAATACATGGAGAACTCTGGGAAATGCATTATAAGACATGGAGGACTATGGAGGTGCATTCTAATATATGAAGGGTTATGTGGGACCAAAGGCTATGTGGGGGCCATTATAGTATTTGGAAAACTATATACAAGGGGGGACAAAGATACAAGCAGGGGATGGAAATGTTTTCTGCTGAGAAAAAAGGCTATTTCGCTCAGCACCCTGCTTTCCCATGCTCTGCTATACATCTTCTCTCAGCACCCAGCTTTCCCATGCTCTGATATGGGAAAGATGGGTGCTGAGGAAAAGATGTATAGCAGAGCATGGGGAAACTGGGTCCCGAGGACAAGATGCATATCAGAACATAGGAAATCTGGGTGCTGATAGAAGGATTTCAGATCATGGGAAACCTGGGTGCTGAGGGTAAGAGCCAAGTGTTAGCGTCATTATCCCGTAGCCCAAGTGTCAGTGTCATTATTCCTTACCCCAAGTGTTGGTGTACGTGGAGTGGGGGGGCCCAAGTTTGAAGTTTGCATCGGGGCCTATCAAACTCTAGTTACGCCACTGCTTCCAATGTAAATTGTGGTGAAAGTTGAGAGCAATTGTTTATTTCTTGTGCAAATAAAACTGACAATACACAGATCCCACTGAAAACAACAAGTTGTGTGTAATGGACAGCATGTTAAGTCCTGCAGAAAGATGCTCCTTGTAGAAGTTCTTGGACTAATAGATGAGGATCTTGAAGAGCAGACCCTACTCAGAATTCCTTAATATTGTGTCTTGTAAACCAAAGAACCCCTCTAAAATTACCTCCACATTGGAATGTACCATTAAGAAATTGGTTTGTTAGCAATTTACTGACATACATTTTTAGACGAACACTTGACTTTGAAGGTTTATTACAATTACTGTTTGACTCCCTTTTGAGACAATATTCCATTTGCGCAGATCTGTAGATTGATTATAATGCACAGGTGTAAGTTATAGAGTTTATTGCTTTGCAAAAGCTGGCTATATCACATAAATATACAGGATCGTCTGCTCTCCGCAGCAGGGTTAAAGACTCGTGGATGTCTGGGATGCTGCAAAAAGATAAGAAAAGGAAGAGGCCACACTAACTCGAGAAATAGCAGTTTGGTTCCAGTCTGAGAGAGGTAAGGCACCTGTAACATGAAGACATTAGGGATGTTCCACAGACGACACTTGGTTGTCACACACCTTATCTGTAATAGAAAAACGCACAGGGTCACATTTACATATACCGTATTTTTCCAAAAATAAGACCTCCCCGAAAAATAAGCCTTAGCAGGGATTTTCAGCATTTTTGGAGCAACACCTAAATATATGCCCTACCCTGAAAATATGCCCTAGTCAAGGTTCAATAATGAATGGTCCATGCAGCTAAAAAAGTTAAAGATACTGCAAGACACTTCATTACAGGCAGCGGACACCCCGCAATCATACTCACCAGACACTGAGAGGGAGGACCTGTAGTGATCGCACACCGACACATATCAGATTTCATACCCGCACCCATCAGATCAAACACAATCACCCATCAGGTCGCACACACACTCACCACATTCAGGGATACCGATTTTTTTTTTCTGGCCGGCAGAGAATCCTGGCACGCAGTGCGGTGGAGCGCAAGGACCTGTGGATGGAATGCTTACAGGACCTGCGATGCAAGTCCATGCCAAGTCCTCCATGTGTTCCACTGCACTGCGACCGATCTGTCCCTGCGGTTGGAGGCATTCTGTACCGCTGGATGTGGTAAGTGATTAGTGAGTGTGTGTGTGTGTGCGATCTGATCGGTGATTATGTGCGTGTATGGATGAGTGTGCAATCTTATGTATGTGAGTGTGTCGTCCAGAATCAGGGGAGGACGACGTGCAGCATATCTCCTGGGAGGGCCCGTTGAAGATCACTGAGAGGACCTGGGGGCCAGGCAGACATCCGGGGTCTGGTAACTATCTCTTAGGCTATGTGCGCACGCTGCGTACAGTTCACTGCAGAAATTTCTGCAGCGATCTGAAGAGCACATGTGCGCTTTAAATCGCTGCAGAAATGTCCGTAGTGAGCGCTGATTCCATTCGCTCTGCCTGCAGCTCCTGCCATAGACAGAGCAGGAGCTGCCAGCAAAGCGCAGGAAAGAAGTGACATGTCACTTCTTTTTACGCAGCGCTTCAGCAGTAGCCGAAGTGCTGCGCTCTAAAACGCAACGTGCGCACGGCCCCTGCACAATCTCCATAGACTGTGCAGGGGACGCAGGACGCATGCAGTTACGCTGCGCTACAAAGCGCAGCGTAACTGCATGTATTTGCGCAACGTGCGCACATAGCCTTAGGGAGGGGTCGGCTTTTTTGGGGGGTAAACTTACCCCAAACCATGTTTCTCCAAGAATGAGACCTACCCTGAAAATAAGCCCTAGTGCTTTTTTGGGGGGCAAAAAAAGTATAAGATGATGTCTTATTTTTGGAAAAACACGGCAGCAATATCTTATAGGAACACTAGAGACATCAGTAGCATAAGCCATAAATTTATGATTGGTGGGGTTTGTCTGATGGGATGCGTAGCCTAAGATGGCAGCTAGTACACATAGCTGCCACTATACTCTTCTTTATGCACTTGATATGGCCAGCCTATCCTGAGTTCATAATCTCTGTTTTTGTCTGTTTTACAGTAAAAAGGGCAGTTCTGCAATGTGAATTCCTGTATGACCACCAGTCCAATACATACTCTTTCGTATTGACAGAAAGTCAGTCTATGATTTACTCTGAATGGCATGATGACATCATCACCAAGTTCCAAGCTTATTTCTCTATTATTATTATTATTATTTTTGCTTCATGAAATAAGCAGTTCTATAGTAGATGATTCTATGTAATAATAGTATACTTTGTACCCAAAATTATTTACGAGTGTTGTATACAGAATCCCCAGTATTTCCCATGAGATGCAACTCCACACTGCTTTCCCTGCCACCTGCTTGTAAGAACTTACAGGAAGCAACCTATTGCAAGCAGGAGGCAGGGAAGACAGGTTGAAGCTGCATCTCACACAATACATTGAAACTGTGCAGTCCAGATACAGCAATTTCATGTCACTAGTCACTGCTGCAATTAGATATGAGTTGGAGCAGAAAAACTGCAATGTAATGATACTGTGCCTCTATGCAAAGCCTATGGCATCTTAGGAGATGAAGTCTGCATTACAGAAACTATATCAGGGTTCAAAAAATAATTATGTACTAGACAACTCAGAAATTACAGTTATACACAAGCGCCTTAACATCACTATTTAATAATACACCACTTTCCAAATTATTATGCAAATTTTATTTGTCATAAAAATTTAATTTTTTGATTTTCAAATAAATTCATATAAGGTATTGTATCTCAGGGCTCTTTGGATCACTGAAATCAATATCAAACAATTGCAAACATTAGTTTGCAATTGAGCTCAATTAAAGGAAAGCTACTTAAAGCACCACTCCAGCATTTTTGCTTTTTTTTTTTTTTTTCAAATTTCACCACTGTAGTGGTGTTTCTAATCTAAGTCCCCTGCCCCCAGGTGTATACTCACCCTCCGGCATCATCATCTCTTATCAGCATTGCTCCCGTTGGTTTTCTGCAGATTGTGACCTGCCGGCTGCTCCAGTGATCGTGTGTGAGCAGGAGGTCACATCTCAATGTAAGTGTATGAGAGCCCTGTTCTGTAACTGACTTACGGCCACAAGATGGTGCCGCGGGACTGGATTCACACCGAAAAAAGGTGAAGATGCCGGAGGTATAGTGTAATACTAGGGGCAACGACCTTAGGTTAAAAGCACTACTCCAGCAGTGAAAAGAAGGATGTTCCACATTATTAAGCAGGCCATTGATTTTAAGCAATATACACTGGAGAGCAAAATTAGAGAACAACACAAAATTTCCTAAATGTTAAGGTCATTGTGTAGTCCTATGTAATTATATCCTAACATGAGTAAACTTGCAGTATTTTAAGCTTATTTCAGAAATTGAACTTTTTCAAAAGCACATAATAAAAATGTAAGTGAGATAAATTAAAAAGAACACTGATCAAAATTGAAGAGAACACTTTCATATTTTCAGATACCTGCAAGTTATAGGTGTTAATCTGGCACATGGTGCTAAATTCCTTAATTATCTGACAAAGCCTATTTAAATGGCAGCCTAACTCTCCAATTTGCACTGACTTTGCAAAACTAGTGTGCCGTTCCAAAGTGACCTAAACCCTCCGGCAGCTGGTTGTCCAAATGAAGGCCAAAAAATTGACCCTATCAGCTATAGCAAGAGAAGTTGGTCATTCCAAGTCTGTGATTTGGAGAATATTGCATCTTTACAACATCACAGACTCTTTCAAGTTCCCACGGTTTGGGGAATGTTTTCTGCAGCAGGAGTTGGACCTCTCATACAGCTACGTGGCAGAGTGAATGTAAGTGTGTATCAGAAGCTTCTTCAACAACAAGGTTCCTTACTTGCATTCATCACTCAATCAGCCAGCAATTTTCATGCAGGACAATGCGCCCTGTTACACAGTAAAACGGATAAAGCAGTTCCTTGAAACAGAAAAGATTGAAACAGTGAAATGGCCAGCCCAGATTCCTGATCTAAACTCAATAGAAAACCTCTGGAAAATTCTCGGTGATAAAGTTAAGGCCAAGAAACCCACAACAGTCAAAGAACTGTGGAAGAGACTGGAAGAAGAGTGGACCAAAATCACACCAGAGCAGTGTGAGAGACTAGTAATGTCCTGTGGCCGCAGATGTGCTGAAGTCATTCAAAGCAAAGGCTTGTACACTTCCTACTGATTGGTGACTGTTGTTACCTTCAGAAAATTTTGTTATAATCTCTGTTCTACAATGATTGTTCTCTAATTAAGATCATCACGTTTTGGGCAAAATAAAGGGCTTATGTTGATAAACTTTGGATCTTTTGTAAAACACTGTTCTGGTGGAATGGTGTACCCCTTACAAAAAAAAACTTCAAATGATAATTAATGTAGATTACATTATTTCTGAAAAAAATCAAGTGATCGTACATTGTTCTCTAATTTTGATCTCCAGTGTAGAAAAGAAAAAGGAAATCTCTGTTGCCTACCTTGGACAAGGTAGGAAAACATTAGATATTTCATTAAAACCTAAGTGTGATCATCGTACTTCAAAGACATTTGTGACTGATACACAGCACATAACAGTTTGTGCAGATAAAGGAATAATGAGAAAGGTTTCTGCCACACAAATTCAATAGATTAATAGAGCAGCTGCTAAAATACCATTACCAAGCAGCAAACAGGTATTTAAAGCTGCTAGTGCCTCTGAAGTAACATAAACCTCAAGGTGTTATATCTTCTGGAGGCTTGCAGTTGTGCATAAACCTACTGTTCAGGCACCCCTTAACAGTGGTCACAAGTAGAAACAAGGCTTTGATGTCATCATGGAGGTGGCAGAGTCGTGTTTGAGCTGGAATCATGGGGAGTGAGCTGGTTGTCCCCTTTAGGGTCGCTAAAGATGTGAAAATTACAAAGGCAATGTATACAGAGTTTCTGACTGACCACTTTTTTTTTTCATGGTACAAAATGAAGAACTGTTCCATCAGTAGCAAAATCATCTTCATTCATGACAATGCAGCAACTCATGCTGCAAAGAATAACTGTGAGTCATTGGCATAAAAGGAGATAAACTCATGGTGTGGCCACCAGCCTCCCCTGACCTCAACCCTACTTTGGAACCTTTGGAGTATCAAGCAAAACAGCTAGGAGGAAGGGATGCAGTTCACATCAAAACAGCAGCTCTGGGAGGCTATTCTGACAGCCTGCAAAGAAATTCAAGTAGAAACTATCTAAAAACTCACAAGTTCACTGGATTCAAGAATTGTGAAGGTGATATCAAAGAAGGGTTCAATGTTAACATGTAGCATGGTTTCAGCAGAGATTGCATTGTTTCCTCTGTCAGAGGAATGCCTGTGCAGCCTCTCAAGCAGCCTGTATCTCCTTGTGAGGAGTGGGAAGAAGCTGAGTGGGAAGCCAGCGCCATCTTGCTTGGTGAGGAGAGATCCCTATCCAGGGGGTAGAAGTCTGTCAGTTTGGCTGGAGTGCCAGTTTTTTTAGGTCTCCCCTTAGGCATAGCTGGGGGCTGGGGTTACTCACACCTCCTGTAGCTGGTAATCCTGTTATCTGTGAGCTGATAAGAGCCGGTTTATCCTGCTGTCAGCACAGAGCTCTCCTTCAAGCAGCTGTCGTCATCAGTTAAGAATTTTTCGCTTTGAAAAACAATAATACAGTGGAACCTCGGTTTACGAGTAACTTGGTGTGCGAGTATTTCGCAATACGAGCAAAGCTTGCTGTAAATTTGTAACTCAGTTTACGAGCAAGCTTTGCTGTACGAGCAAATACTCACCGCACACACTTCCGGTTCCGTACTTTCACCACACTCTGACCCGCTCTTGCAGTCCACACAAGCACACACACAAACACATACGTGCACACACACATATTATGCTTACCTTGCCTTTCGTTCCCTCGCCGGCCTCCTGGTTCTTGTAGTTCGCCGGTACAGGATGTGTATCGGGTAACCATCGCTGTCAGACGCTTCTCAAAGGCAGAGCGCGCTGACCAATCAGAGGCAAGCAGCACCTGCCTTTGACGTCAGTGCTCTGGCAGTGGAAGCTCCGGCATCGGTCACGATGGTTACCTGATACACATCCTGTACCTGTGGACTACAAGAACCAGGAGGCCGGCGAGGGAATGGAAGGTAAGGTGAGCATAATATGTGTGTGTGCATGTTTGTGTGTTTTTGTGCATGTGTGGAATGGCACAATAGGGGACCAGGATGGGACATTGAACAAGTTGTGGAATGAATTGTCTGAGCTAGCATTATTTCCTATGGGAAATTTTGCTTTGCTAGACGAGTAACCTGGTTTACAAGCACACTCTCAGAACGGATTGTTCTCGTAGACCAAGGTTTCACTCTACTGTTATCGTTGGGAAGTTTGTCCAATAAAATGCGATTGATGATTTGAACATTATACTGACTCATTTGCACAGATGATTTAGGAAAATCAGAGAAAAATAGCATTTTTATAATAATAATTCTGAATGCGGTGGAGTTAGTGCTGTACTACATTGGCAAAAAATACTAACGTGCTTATTTCAATATGTAAACTCAGCTGTAGACCTTGAATATTTCCCTAAATGCAAAGTCCAGATTCTTTCTACGGCTTACTGTCTGTAAATGCTAGTGTTACAAATCTGCAGTAGGGAAGATTGCACAATAACGTACTAATTGAAAAAAGAGAATAACCCTGCATGACGCAACCTGGAACAGTCTGTGGCGAGAAGAGAAAGTGATAACATTGACTCTGTTTTTCCCATTACTGGAAATGTTCTGCTTAAAGTCAGCGTTTGGGTCAAATGAGAAGTGACCTTACCATAATGTCACTGGCATACAGAGACTGGAAAATAAGTTTCTTTAGAGTTTCTAAGATATAATACACTTTCAGTAATGTCAGTAACTGTAGAAGAACCTTGCATTTTCCATTCCAGGCTGACTTTAAAGTGCTGACTTACAGTCATATGAAAAAGTTTGGGCACCCCTATTAATGTTAACCTTTTTTCTTTATAACAATTTGGGTTTTTGCAACAGCTATTTCAGTTTCATATATCTAATAACTGATGGACTGAGTAATATTTCTGGATTGTAATGAGGTTTATTGTACTAACAGAAAATGTGCAATCCGCATTTAAACAAAATTTGACCGGTGCAAAAGTATGGGCACCTCAACATAAAAGTGACATTAATATTTTGTAGATCCTCCTTTTGCAAAAATAACAGCCTCTAGTCGCTTCCTGTAGCTTTTAATGAGTTCCTGGATCCTGGATAAATTGTTATAAAGAAAAAAGGTTAACATTAATAGGGGTGCCCAAACTTTTTCATATGACTGTAAAGCTGAGAGTCTGTACTTTAAACCAATATTGATTATATAACAGTATCTTGAATATTTTGTGGTAAACAGCTAATATGGCAAAATTTGTGTCACTGGCCAAATAATTCTGGACCTAACTGTAAATGTAATAGTGCTACAAGCCCTTTAAAGGGAACCAAACATCAGGATTTTTGTATATAAGGTAAAGCCAGTGCAGTACTGGCACTATTGGGTAGATTATCTACATACCATTAGTGGGCAGGTCGGATGTTTAGGCTGTGAAATCCAAGTTTATGAAGTTTAAAAATTCATCATGTTTTTGATTGACAGTTGCACGTCTCCAGATAATATCCGGGTGGGTTATGCACATGATCCCCCCCTCCCCCGCCGCCTGTTCCTCCCTCTGGCTGTATGCAAATTTCTCTATTCAGTAACACGGCATCGGAGTTGGCGCCTGCGCATAGCGCTTATCTCCGGCGCCATGTTTTTGAAGCACGCATTACCCAGTTTTGTGCTGAGGTCGGCGCATGCGCCCTCGCTTCTTCAGATCTCGGGAGCGGGCGCGGTCACAACACGACTGGAGAACAGCTGATTTTACCGATTAGCTGCAGCAGACGATATCGTAGCTGCAGCTAATCGGGAAGATCAGCTGTTCTCCAGTCCTGTTGTGACCGCGCGCGCTCCCGCGGTCACAACGAGATCTGAAGAAGCGAGGGCGCATGCGCCGCCCTCTCAGGCACAAAACTGGGTAATGCGGGCTTCAAAAATATGGCAATGGCGCCGGAGATAAGCGCTATGCGCAGGCGCCAACTCCGACATCGTGCTACTGAATAGAGAAATTTGCATACAGCCAGAGAGAGGGAAGAACCAGAGAGAGGGAAGAACAGGTGGCGGGGGGGTTTGGTTTGGTGTCGGGAATCATGTGCATAACCCGCCCGGATATTATCTGGAGACGTGCAACTGTCAATCAAAAACATGATGAATTTTTAAACTTCATAAACTTGGATTTCACAGCCTAAACATCCGAGCTGCCCACTAATGGTATGTAGATAATCTGTCTGATAGTGCCAGTACTGCACTGGCTTTACCTTATATACAAAAATCCTGATGTTTGGTTCCCTTTAAAGGGCTTGTAGCACTATTAAATTTACAGTTAGGTCCAGAATTATTTGGCCAGTGACACAAATTTTGCCATATTAGCTGTTTACCACAAAATATTCAAGATACTGTTATATAATCAATATTGGTTTAAAGTAAAGACTCTCAGCTTTAATTTGAAAGAATTCACCTTTTAATTGGTGTAAGGGTTTAGGAATTACAACTCTTTAATATATAGATGCCTCTTTTTCAAGGAACCAAAAGTACTTGAACAAATATCTCAAAAGCTCTTCTATGGACTAAAAAGGCCATTCCCTCGTTAATCCATCATCAGTAGTTAGATAAAAGGGCTGGAGCTGATTCCAGGCATGACATTTGCATTTCGAAGCTGACTCTGTTACCATACAACATGTGGTCAAAGGAGCTCTAAATGGAAGACAAATGGATGATTATTAGGATTAAAAGAATGAAGAAATCCATTAGAGAAACTGCAGAATTGTTAGGAGTGGCCAAATCAATAGTATGGTACACTCTGCAAAAAAAGTCCACACTGGTGAACTTGGGAACTCAAAAAAGCCTGGATATCCACAGAAGACAACAGTGGTGGAAGATTGCAGAATCCTTTCCATGGTGAAGAAAAACCTCTTCATAAAATCCACCAAGTAAACAACACTCTCCAGAAAGTAAGTGTTTCAGTATCTAAGTCGACCATAAAGAGAAGACTCACTTCATGTGAGCAAATACAGAGGGTTCACCACAAAGTGCAAACCATTAATCAGCCTTAAAAATAAAAAAGTCGGATTAGATGTTGTCAATAAAAAATCTAAAGAAGCCGCCCAGTTTTGGAAAAGCATTCTTTGGACTGATGAAACTAAGATCAACTGGACCAGATTGATGGGAAAAAGAAGAAAGTATGAAGACGGCTTCAAATGGCCCATAAGCCAAAGCACGACATATCCTCTATTAAACATGGTGGAGGCAGTGTGATAGCCAGGCATGCATGGCTTCCAATGGCCCTGGGTCACTAGTGTTAATTGGTGATATGAATGAAGATAGAAGCAGACAGATAAATTCTGCAGTGTACAGGGCTATACTTTCTGCTCGGATACAACCAAATGAAGAAAGGTGGATTGGACTGCGCTTCACAGTACAGATGGAAAATTACCCAAAACATCCTACGAAAGCAACCCAGGGGTTTTTAAGGCAAAGAAGAGGAATACTCTGATATGACCAAGTAAATCAACAGATCCCAACCCCATCAACCATGTATTTCACATACTTAAGACAAAACAAACGGCAGAAAGACCCACAAACAAGCAACAACTGAAGTCAGCTACACTATGAAGGCCTGGCAAAGCATATCAAAGGAAAAAAAACAGAATTTGGTGACATCCATGACTTCCAGACTTCAGGCAGTCATTTTCTGCAAAGGATTCTGTACAAAGTATTAAAAATGAATATTTTATTTATGGTAAAGTAAATTTGTCCAATTACTTTTGAGCCCCTGAAATGAGGAGGCTTTGTAGAAAGATTTTTGCAATTCCTAAACATTTGATAGGATATTCTTTAATTAAACCTGAAAGTCTCCACTTCAGTTACATCTCAGTTATTTCATTTTAAATAAACAATGGTGGCAACATTTCTGGACCTAATTGTGTATTTATTTATGAATATAGCAGTATTTCAGACGTTTTAACCATTTTTTTTTTATTATAAAGATGAAGCCTCCTGGAGTTACTAGTGCCATCTGCTTTATGGTGTTGTGTATATGATTGTTATCAGATGGCTAAGCATGTGCAGTCAATCCTCTATTATTTCCCTTTTGTACAAATAGCTTCAAAAATGGTAAAATTAGATGCGTCTACCCTGATCAGTTACATTCTAGTACAGTAAAAATCTGGAGATAGCATAGGCAGACAGTACCTCCAGACAGATCAATTAAAGTTGCCTAATGAAGGCTTTGGTGAGGGGAGGAGGAGGGAGGAGTAAAGAGAGAAAAAGAGTGTTGCTGTTTCTAGTAAAAGTTTTTTTATTTTGCTGCAGTGCTGGATTCACAGCTACGCTGCTCACTACTGCTGTATAATGCTCACCATGCTGCTGCTTTGAAGCAGATCCTGAAGGAATTCACTCTAACCTAGGCACTATCCAATCAAAAAGCTGTAAGAACACTTCAGGACAAAAAAGCCTCTTCCAAAACTCTTCCAAACCACTTCAGGAAAAGAAAAACTCCTCCGCAAACAAAGAGCTTCTCTTAAAGAGGTTTCCACTCAAAAAACGTCTTTTGCAAATAGCCTAAGGGGTGATTCACTCTGGTCTTTTTCCGGTAATACACTTAAAAAAGCAAAAGACGCTTCAGAGAACTCTCCTTTAGGCTACCTTCACACATCAGTTTTTTTCCATCAGGCACAATCCAGAAAAAAACATAAAACGGATCTGGCGCGATTTACAATGGAAGCCTATGGACGCCGTATCCGGCATAATGCGGCAAAAAACGGATCCGGCCGCCGGATCCGTTTTTTTAAACTAAGCATGCTTCAATGTATTGTAAAAAAACGGATCCAGTAAAAAAACGGACAAAACGGATGTAAAAACAAATGCGCCGGATCCGCCAAAAAAAAAAAAAGCATCCGGCGCATATGTTTTTGCATATTCTGTGCTGGATCCGTTGCATCAGGCACATGCTGGATTGTGCCTGATGCCAAAAACTAAGGCTGCTTTCACACATCCGGTTTTTGCTGAGCAGCACAATCCGGCTCAAAAACATATGCAAAGGATGTGGCGAAAAAAACTGATCTGTTGCATAAGTTTTTCCATGCGGCCCGTCCGGTTTTTGACGGATGCGGCTTGATACTGAGCATGCGCAGTACAAAAACCCGCATCCGGCGGCCGGATGCGTTTTTTGCCGCAGGACGCCGCATCCGGCGTCCATAGGCTTGCATTGTGAATCGCGCCGCATCACGCTGGATCCGGCGCAATGCGTTATTTTCGCCGCACAAAAAACGTGCCAGGCAATGTTCCATCCGGCCGCTGCATGGGCTAGATAAGCCGCATCCGGCAAAAACCGGACGCAACGCAAGGCCATGTGGCACAATACAGCGCTAATGCGTCTATGCGGGAAAAAATGCAACCGGCGGCAAAAAAAAACGGTTGCGTTTTTTCTGCAGAGCGCCGTATTGTGCCGCACGACAAAAACCGGATGTGTGAAAGTAGCCTTACCCTGGAACTTTGTAAACCTGAAGTGTCATTCGCTCGCATTTTTTGGTTGGATCTTGAACGTTTTTTTCCAGCCATGTTTTGATAACCATAAAGAAATTAGAAACATCTGGTCGACTTTAGCAAAAAGTCTAAAAAAAGACATCCAGACTTTTTTTTAGCCTTCCCATTGATTTGTATTGTAAACTATTGAGCGTCTTATTTGTGGAACATGCCAGAAGAATCTACAAGTTACCTCTTTTAACTGTTTGGTGTCTTTTGAATGTCTGAACATTTAAATTGCTTAAAAGAACTGAGTCCTCAGTGGTTGATACCTTTTAGGTTACAGAGGTATATATATATTCTATTAGCGGGAATCGGTGCTATATATACATTACCCTCACTGTAAGACCTTCAATATTGGGCATAATAGCAGAGCAGCAGCCTCATTTACTTAATGTTAGGCAATTCGGTAACTGACCTGATGATAAGGGGGTGCTGAATAGCAGAAGTTCCTGACAAAACTGAGCATTTAAAGAATCTATACAGCCTGAATATATTAGATAAAATGAAGAGCAAGATATTTTTGAATGGAAAGGAATATGTTCATTCTTTTGAGTGTGCTGAGACGCAATGTGAACATGCCCTAAGAGGTGGAATTGCACTGACCCTACTTGTAGATATGACGTTTCACAATAAGTTGGGCAGAATAGCATATAAATACTGTATATACCTTTATATATACCTTTCTGTGTGTCTGCCGTGTCCAACGTGTCTGCACTGTCCTCCAGCAAAGTATGGTTCAGAAGGGTCTCTAGATTGTTACTTGGTGGACCATCATCACCTGGAAAGCAACATCAAAGTAGCTGCTCATGAGTAATTGACATTCACTACTGCGGTACCAGAGTAGTATATGAAGCGCTCAGGTTCTTACCAATGCCACAGTCCACACCACAGTCCACACATTCTTCTGGTTCATTAGATGTGGATTCTTCTATACCAGCTTCAGTGTCATCTGTGCCTTCTTCATTGTCATCATCATCGCTGTCACTTAGAGACCCTAGGGACTGCATATGAGATTGGACTAAGCGCTGGACGGCTGCAAATCACAATGTGAAATGTTAGACCATTTAGACTAATAAGAGTATGATTAGACTGATAAATCTAAATATGTGGTAATATTCTGTATTGCTGCACATGATACTATCACGCAGTCAATGGCATTACTTAAAGCTCGTCGGCCCAGGTGCAAAATCTTCAATGAGGCCAATAAATATCAATGATCTTTATAACATCAGTCTTATCATATGAGCCAAAAAGGACCCTTTGAGCTCCCTTGCGTAATCATGTGTGCATTCGATAACATAACTGACGTGTGGTATAACCATTAAGAACAACCCAATGCCTAATTTGCTCCCTTTATTTACAACATTGGAGAAGATTTATCAAGCTAAATGCGCCAGAACTCAGGGGTAATTTGCACCCGTTAAACTGTATTTCCTGACCTGCTCCATATTTCTTAGGTGCTTTAAACACTTTCTACGCTTTCCCCGACGAGGTGACATGGGATCAGTGAAAGGAGCATGGCTTATAAGAAATGGGCATGTTTTAACATACAACACAATGCACCAAAAATTTGTCAAAATTGTGGCGCAAATTTATGGCACAAAGTAGGTCAATTAAAAAGTGATGGAAGCTTAGTTGAGACAGTCTGGAAATTAGACAAATTTATCAAACAGCATGAACCACTATGATAAATTTGCCACATTTTATGATTGTCAAGTTTAAGTTTGCATGGTCAAAGAATTAGACAGTATTGATGAATCTCACAAGATGTTGCAGCAATTCGTGTTACATTTACACAACCCTTTTCCTAAATATCCCTACTGATCACAATACAGGGTTACGTCCAGAAAATTGTCTGTATCTTTATATATGGCGTCTGTATATTTTAGATCTAATGTATTTATTTAAATATTACATAAATTTAATCAATTCCTTATTTTTAACTCTATAGGCAAGGAGGTTGTCTATAAATCAGCCATACCATATGAGAAATATGAGTTATTCTCTTTGTATACAAAGTTCTCCTTCCACAATGGTATAACCAAATTGCAGTTGGGAGGGAGAGAACTTTGGCCCCATTGGGGCTACTTCTGTCTCCAGGGCAAAAATGTATTGAGAAAATTAAAATAAGTGAATTGAGTAGATGATGTACAGCAATTACAATGAATTGTTTCACATCAGCAGAATAATGACTTTACCTCACTATATATAGTATTTAGTAGAGAGCTTCTACATCACAAGAAATCCGACATAAACCTGTTGCCCAATGAAAATTCTAAAATATTGTTAGAATAACGCCACTCTTCCTTTGGCTAACCTGGGATACACTGTAATAGCGGTTGTAGTTATTCACCAAAGCATTTAAACTTTGGTTTATGATATGGTTATCCCACAAGGTTTTTTTGCTTAAAAAAACATAAATGAAGTATTGTGATTACAATGGATATCATATGTCATTAAAGAGAACATAATTCATGCTGTCTGAGCAATCATAGTTCACAGCGTGGCTGGTGACGGGGTGACTACTCCAGATTTATAAATCCAAAAATATAGACCGTGTCCAGATAGATTGACAAATAACATTTAAGTATTCCACATAATACATTACAGATATTTGTTTATCTAATACAGGTCGTTATCAAGCATGCTTAATGCAGACTTATACTAGGCTGAAACGTAGCTATAAGGTATCAGGTGGAATACATTTTCCTCATTTTATTTTCCAGCTCATCTGGACGCTGTCTATCGTTTCGCATTTGTGGAGTATTGCCAAGCTGGATTCCTTGCATCTCCGTGATGGGATAGTTCTGCTGGCTGCTGTTCATGTGTTAGTCCAAGATTTTTGTCTGCTTGTTCAGATATTCTGACATATATCTCCCTATTAGTAATGGGTGAACCTGAACTGTAAAGTTTGGGGGCCGTACAGGACACATAGTGTCCATGCACAGACCGCGAACACGGACCTCTCAGGGAAGTCCATGTTACTGTTCGGGTTTGGATGCCCCGATAAAAATAAAATTATTTTTAAAAAAGGAAGCAAAATGTGGATTAAAGCAGGACAATGATACTTACAGAGTTTCCGCGCAGCTGTCACATTGATTCTGGGTTCACTCATTAAACCTGTAACAGCGTTTGTGATTGGTTGCAGACAGACTGCACCCCCACCCTCTGTGCCGACATCTGTGATTGGTTGCCATAAATAAATAATTGGAAAACATGACGTAGGGTCCCCCGTATTTTGATATACAGCTGAAATAAAGTAGACAGCTGGAGGCTGCAGCTGTGTATCAAAATACGAGGGACTCCATAAAGGTTTTTTTTAAACAATTTAAATAAATAATTAAAGAACCCAGCATGGGGTCCTCCCCAATTTTGATACCCAGCCAAGATAAAGCAGACAGCTGGTGGCTGGTATTCTTAGATTGGGGAGGCTCATGGTTATTGGGCTTTCCTGAGCCTAAAAACAGCAGCCTGCAGCCGTTCCAAAATTAGCGCATCCATTAGGCGCTTACCTGACTCATCGCAAATTCCCTGGTGCGGTATCAATTGTAATAATAAAAGGGGTTAATGACTGCTGTGAGTTGTCAAAAAAAATCACAGCTGTTACAAAGCCCTTGTTTAGTAATGGGGAAGGTGTCTGTAAGACCCTCCAATTACTAATATAAAACACAAAACACAGCGGAAAAAACACCATCTTTTTCAATTTATTAACCCCAAAACACCCCTGCAGGTCTGACGCAATCAACAGCATGACGTCCCATGAAAATCCTGGCTCTGCTGCATCCTGAGGTCACAGTGCGCGGTCACATTATACAATGTGACCGATCACTACAGCATCCATAACACACTGGCAGAGCTGCAACTGTGAGAGCGGTGACATCAGTGAGTTCACCTGAGGTCACAGCTGTTGGTTGGAATGTTACCCCAGTTGTGACCTTAGGTGAACTTATTGAGCTCAATGCCGGTTTACTGGATTAGGCTATGTGTGCGCATTAAGTATTTGGTTGCAAAAATTTCTGCACCAAATCTGCATCTCCTGGCAGAAAAACCCACCAAAAACGCAATGCATTTTTGACAAATTTTCGATGCATTTTTCTGCCAGGACATGCAGATTTGGTGGAGAAATTCCTGCTTTATCTTGGCTGGGTATCAAAATTGCAGGGAACCCACATTGTTTTTTAAAAATATTTATTTAAATACTAAAAAGTAAGCTGCCTGGGGTCCCTCATATTTTGATACACAGCCAAGATGAAGCACACAGCTGGGGGTTGGAGATAGGGTAAAACATCATCTTTTATTCATTCCATCAGGTTAATGGATAAATATAGTAGAAAAGCAGTGTAAGAACATTTCAGTTATTTAACCTTTATCAAGCAAAAGTAGAATATAAATAATATATTGTTATATTTTTGTCTTTTAACCTGATAGAATAATTTAAAGATGAGGTTTTGCCCTATCTTTTGCACCTTGGATCTTTGGCCTTATTAGCTATTGGAATGGGTCAGTTAGCCAGATCCCCCTCATACCCAGCACTGTTCACATTGTCACTGTTCTCGGCAGTGCATGTTCTATTTACACAGGACAGTGTGTTGCCGAGAATAATAATTGTTAAGCCTGATTAAAAATAATCTCACATGACAAACGAGTATTTTGATTGGCATCTTGTTTACGCCTTCCATTTATCGGGAATCAAGTGTTCCTAAGGGCCGCTTTACATGCTACGACATCGCTAGCAATTGCTAGCGATGTCGAGCGCGATAGCACCCACCCCCGTCGTACAGCCGATATGTGGTGATCGCTGCCATAGCGAACATTATTGCTACGGCAGCGTCACACGCACTTACCTGCTCTGCGACGTCGCTGTGACCGACGAACCGCCTCCTTTCTAAGGGGGAGGTTCGTTCAGCGTCACAGTGACGTCACAGCAGCGTCACTGAACCGCCGCCTAATCGAAGCGGAGGGGCGGAGATGAGCAGCCGGAATATGCCGCCCACCTCTTTCCTTTCTCCTTTTCCAGTGGACGCAGGTAAGGAGATGTTTGTCGTTCCAGCGGCGTCACACATAGCGATGTGTGCTGCCGCAGGAACGACAAACAACATCGTTACTGCAGCAACAACGATAATTGGGAAGAGGGGGTGATGTCACCGATGAGAGATTTTGAAAGTTTTTGCGACGATTAAAAAATCGCTCATAGGTGTCACACACGACGACATCGCTAAAGCGGCCGGATGTGCGTCACAAATTCCATGACCCCAACGAGATCGCTTTAGCGATCTCATAGCGTGTAAAGCCACCTTAAAGGAGACATGAAAGCTGTTGGCAGCATAGTTACATTGCTGGTCTTTCATGTATTCTTTGATATGTTACATCATTACATGCTACTGTCCAATCACATTGACTTAAGGGCCCATTACACGCTACGATATATCAAACAATATGTCGTTGGGGTCACGTCGTTAGTGACACACATCCGGCATTGTTTGACATATCGTAGTGTGTGACAGCTATGAGCGACTGTGATCGAGCAAAAATACTCACCTTATCGTTGCTCATTGACATGTCGCTCCTTTTTAAAAAATCGAACGTCCTTCTGCGCGCCAGTTGTTTGTTGTTCCCGAGGCAGCACACATCGCTCCGTGTGACACCCTGGGAACGATCAACTGCAGCTTATACCTGCGTCCCGCCGGCAATGCGGAAGGAAGGAAGTGGGCGGCATGTTACACCCCGCTCATCTCTGCCCCTCCGCTTCTATTAGCCGGCCGCTGTGTGATGTCGCTGTGACGCTGAACGTCCCTCCCCCTTTAGGAAGAGGATGTTCGCCGCCCACAGCGAGGTTGTTCGGGAGGTAAGTACGTGTGACGGGGGTAAACGACTTTGTGCGCCACGGGCAACAAATTGCCCGTAACACACAAACGATGGGGGCGGGTGCGATCACACGATAAATTGCCGCGTGTAAAGCAGCCTTTAGTGTCTTTCATGTTGTGTGTGCACGTTTTGTAAGTATCACTTCCACAACAAATCTTTAATTTGTATCAAAGAAACAAGCAGAGTTAGGTGAGGTCACACTAGCGTACAGCATCTGTTGAAAGAGCATGGGATACAATATGCTAATTACACTCGACCCAAACTCTGCTGCGAGTGTGAGCAGAGTGTCATTCACTGTGATCAGATTCTCTTACATGAAAGATTCCTAAGAGTGCTGAGATGGAAAGATTAATCTCTCCATCTTCTCTATAGCCTGTCTCTGCATATATCAGACAGCACTCAGACGTCATCAGTGCAGTCCGATGTTTCACTTCTATGGGTTCGCATGATCCAAGATCCGATTACAGCATCATTGACTAATATCGGTCCAAGCACAGTGCGTGATTTTCTTGCATTGCACTCATCCGGATTAAAAGCTAATATGAGCGAGGCCTTAAGAAAATTCTTACTTCTAGAAAATACACACGTGGTCAAAATTGTTGGTACCCCTCATTTAATGAAAGAAACACCCACAATGGTCACAGAAATAACTTGAATCTGACAAAAGTAATAATAAATTAAAAAAATCTATGAAAATGAACAAATGACAGTCATACATTGCTTTTCAACCATGCTTACACAGAATTAAAAAAAAACAAACAAAAAAACTCATGAAATAGGGCTGGACAGAAATGATTGTACCCCTCAAAATAATGTGACAAAAGAGACATGTTAAATCAAGGTGTGTCCACTAATTAGCATCACAGGTGTGTACAATCTGTAATCAGTCAGTGGGCCTGTATATAGGGCTACAAATACTCACTGTGCTGTTTGTTGACATTTTGTGTACCACACTCAAGATGGACCAGAGGAAGCAAAGGAAAGAGTTGTCTCAGGAGATTAGAAAGAAAATTATAGACAAGCATGTTAAAGGTAAAGGTTATAAGACCATCTCAAAACAGCTTGATGTTCCTGTGACTACAGTTGTATGTATTATTCAGACATTTAAGATCTAGGGACTGTAGCCAACCTCAATGGATGTGGCCGCAGGAGGAAAATTGATGAAAAATCAGAGAGACAGATAATACGAATGGTAACAATAGAGCCAAGAAAAACCTCTAAAGAGATTAAAGGTAAACTTCAAGCTCAAGGAACATCAGTGTCAGATAGCACCATCTATCGTTGTTTGAGCTAAAGTGGATTTCATGGGAGATGACCAAAGAGGACACCATTGTTGAATTTTTTTTTTAAAAAAAGCCAGAATGGAATTTGCCAAACTACATATTGACAAAGCTTCTAGGAGAATGTCATGGATAGATGAGACAAAAATTGAACTTTTTGGCAAGACAAAAGAACACTATCCCTACTGTGAAGCTTAGAGAAGGCTCTGTTATGTTCTGGGGCTGCTTTGCTGCATCTGGCACAGGGTGTCTTGAATCTGTGCAGGGTACAATGAAATCTCAAGACTATCAAGGGATTCTAGAGAGAAATGTGCTGCTCAGTGTCAGAAAGCTTGGTCTCAGTCACAGGTCATGGGTCTTGCAACAGGATAATGACCCAAAATACACAGCTAAAAACACCCAAGAATAGCTAAGATAAAAACATTGGACTATTCTGAAGTGGCCTTCTATGTGGCCCTGACCTAAATCCTATTGAGCATCTTTGGAAAGAGCTGAAACATGCCGTCTGGAAAAGGCAACCTTCAAACACGAGACAGCTGCAGCAGTTTACTCTTGAGGAGTGGGCCAGGATACCTGTCGAGAGGTGCAGAACTCATTGCCAGTTACAGGAATCGTTTCATTGCAGTGATTGCCTCAAAAGGTTGTGCAACAAAATATTAAGTTAAAGGACCATTATTTTTATCCAGGCCTATTTTATGAGCTTTATATTAAAAATTCTGTGGAAGCAGAAAAGCAGCAATGTCTGACTTTCATTTGTTCATTTTCATAGATTTTTTTAATTTATTATTACTTTTGTCAGATTCAAGTTATTTCAGTGTTCATTGTGGGTTTTTCTTTCATTAAACGAGGGTTAACAACAATTTTGACCACATGTTGAGCAGTAGTTTGGCCATTTCTGAATCAGGATTACAATTACTTTGCATATATAAATAAAAGGGCACTATTGCAAAGTAATTTTATAACACAATAATATGATCGGCATATATTTTTTCTTTTTATAAAAGATTATCCTCCATTTTTGGAATCTAGAGTTTAAAGGCTTTGCAAATCTTGGCTACCTGGAATTGCTTACCATACTCCTCAGACTTGATATTGAATCAGGGAACCTGTCACCAGATTTGGTGACTATAAACTGCGGCCACCACCACTGAGCTCTTATATACAGTATTCCAGAATACTGTATATAAGAGCCGAGGCTGCTCTGTATAACGTAAAAAACTGTTTTATTACACTTACTTAGAGGGTGGTCCGGTCCGATGGGTGTTGCTGCTCTCTGACCCGGCTCCTCCTCTTTTGTGATTGCCATACTACTTCTACCCAGCCCAGTGTGGATGATACGTCTACATTATACTCACAGGCCAACATTGAGGTCCTGAGGGCAGATCAAAGTACTGTAATGCACAGACACGAGGAAAGGTTACAGACCGTCTGCATACTACAATACTTTCATCTGTCCTGAGTAGGGCAGATCAAAGGGCACCTGCGCAGGACCTCAATGCCGGCTAGTGTGCATGATGTATACGCATACGGGCCTCAGAAGGAGGACGGCGATCGCCGCAGAGAGGAGGCGCCAGACCAGAGAGCAGCGACATGCATCGGACCGGATCGCCCCCCTGGGTAAGTATGATAAAAGTGTTTTTTTATGTTCTACACACCGGCCTGGGCTCTTATATACAGCATGTTAGAATGCTGTATATAAGGGCTCACTGGTGGTTGCCGCAGCTTATAGTCGCTAAATCTGGTGACCGGTTCCCTTTAAGAAGGAAAAATCCTGAAATTATGGAAGTCACAGAATTAATAACTTTTTAGTGATTTGCAAATGATGGAAAAATGGGAGACCAAATTTTTAAACATTTTGATTATTCAGTATTGAGTAGCTGCACCACACACAGAAATACTCACACTTATGCCTCGGTTCCACTTGTGATTTTCACGGACGAGTGCAATCTGATAAAACATCGGATTGCACTCACACCAGTGTTAATCAATTAGGCAGTGTCCTTCTGCTATTTTTTCCTCAGCTCTAATTGTGCTGAGGGTCAAATCGCAGCATGCTGCATATGGCTGCGTAGATCGCACCAGACTTGCTAATGCAAGTCTATGGGTACAAGAAAAATATCACAAGGCATAACATACGCATGTGATACCATTGGATGGCATACGCATGTCATACATATGGCATACACATATCACACGGATGCTAGGTCATAAAAACCTACACACTCGCATAGCACTTGCACAGCACTCGCATGACACTTGCATGTCATACGGATGCTAGGCGACAAAGAAAACCGTGCACGCGCATGGCATGCGCATGACATTCATCCCACTTTCCAGGACAAGTATCGCATTGATTATTTTTATGCAAGTGGAACTGAGATCTTCCATGTCTTGGGATGCTGCCAGTGAGGTTAGTAATTGTTGTCTACACTGAATGCACTTGGGCACGAAATCATCAAGATCACCTGCTGGTAGCTCCTTTTGCAATTGGCGACCAATAATGCCCTAGATGTGAGACAAGTGTAGAGACGCTGCAGACTGTGGTTATATGTTTAGACTATGCAGACTGCTCATTATATAACCTCATGTTGTCATTTTGAAAAACAGTACCTCGAACATTGGTGAAATTGCCGTACCACCGGTTCCTAATTTATCCATTCTGTACTGCAAATAAAACTGGATGGCACATACAAAGCCTAAGACGGCAAACAGTGTCTGCACAAACCATCAAACGTTGTTTGCTTGATACTGGGCTACAAGCCAGACATCCAGCTATTCGTGTTTCATTGACCTCACACCACTGCTCTCGAAGGCTATTATGATGCACAGCAAAACGGTCATGGAGACTAGAATGGAAATCTGTCCTCTTTAGCGATGATCCCTGCTTATGCTTTGGATGCAATGATAGTCGGAGGTTGGTCTGACGACCACGTGGACAATGCCTTAAAGAGGTCTTCAAGAGTTAAAGTCACAATACTCTCAAAATGATGGTGTTGGGTGGCATAATGTACAGTAGTCTAGCCCCTCTAGTCTTCATTCCAGGTACACTAATTACATGGATTTGATCATGGAACCAGTGGTACAATCATTTCTCCAAAGAGTCACAGGAGCCATTTTTCAACATGACCATGCCAAGCTTGCATGTTGCTCATGCAGGAGCGGACACTGACAGCTTGGGGCCCCTGTGCAAGGACTTGTGCCTGGGCAGTGGCGTAACTAGAGGTTGATGGGCCTCGGTTTAAAGTTCAGACCTTGGCCCCCCCTCCACATACACCAACACTTGGGGTACGGGATGACACTGACACTCGGGGTACAGGATAATGATGCTGACACTTGGCTCTTACCCACAGCACCCAGATTTCCCATGATCTGAAATCCCTCTATCAGCACCCAGCTTTCCTATGTTCTGATATCCATCTTGTGCTCGGCACCCAGCTTCCTCATGCTCTGCTATACATCTTTCCCACAGCACCCAGCTTTCCCATATCAGAGCATGGGGAAGCTGGGTGCTGAGAGAAGATGTATAGCAGAGCATGGGAAAGCTGGGTGCTGAGGGAAAGAGCCTTTTTCCATCAGCACAACACATTCCCATACTCTCTCAAATTGATTTATATATCACACTATCGCAGACACTGTTTACTATACAGGCTTTTCTTCTGTGTTTTTTACATCTACCCCCTTGCTTACTGGCCAGTGATTTGAGTTCTTGTCTCTGCTGGGGATTTTTCCTAATTTATAATAGGGTACATCCCTGATGCCTATTTGCCAGTGCTTTTGGCCACATTACATCTCAAATTATATAGACTTATGACTGGTACCGTGTTTTAGGTGAAATCTTCTTTCCCTCACTGTCTGCACCTGGCCAATGCGGATTTGGGGTTAAGTCCTTTTCCCTTTCACGGATATCACACCTCACCTATCGGTCTATTTTTATTCTCTTCCCTGCTTATATGCCGGTGATTTAGAGACATATATCCCCATCAGAGACAATACACTCCTGTTCCAATGTTATGGTGCTTTACCAGAGTTTTGGACAATATTGTCTATATATATTACTATTTACATTTTTTACATTGTGATTACTAACTGCCAGTGATTCTTGGGCCACCTCAGCTTTTGATTATTGTATTCACTCATCCTGATGCTTATGTGCCAGTGATTCTGGCGTTACTGTTTGTGAACATTATCATCTTCCTGTTGTCCGCACCAGGCCAATGTCCTGCCCTTTATCACCTGTTTTTCCCCTCCTCCTTTTAAATTGTATATCATCATTGTGAATTTTTGCACTTGCACTTTAAAATCCTATTTAATAAAATCTATGAACTTTTTTCAGCATATTTGCTCGTGTTCTCCTTTTTTTGAAATGCTCTTTGAGCTGCTGTGAACCTGGGGTGGCTCCTCCACCTGGTTCATATTTTTTCTATGCCTTCTGTGGAATGTATGATTGTTCTACCTGTAATATACTACATCACTACACCCCCATATAATACACCTGTAATAAACTACATCCCCATATACTACATCTGTAATATACTACATCACTACCCCCCATATACTACACCTGTAATATACTATATCACTACACCCAAAATATTAGTCACCACTCACCCCCCTCCTCATTGTCCCCTCCTCAGGTTATTAGTCACCACTCACCTCTCCCTCTGTACTGTCCCCCTGCTGAGCTGCTTCTTCTCTTGTACGGGCCCCCACAGCTGTTTCTCTTATATGGGCTCCCGCCGCTGTTTCTCTTGTACGGGCCCCAGCTGCGCTGCTCTTTCTCCTGCTGGGAACTTTTCAAATGGCACACACACGCGCACCGTACTGACGACATCAAGATGTCACAGAGAAAGTACCGGGCAGGGAACGGATGACAGATTTCTACGTTCCGCTGCCTACAATGTGCAGAGCTGCAGGATCGCGCCCTGCCTGGTACGCTGTGTGTGATGAGGGCAATCTGTCCAGGGCTCCCCGGAGCCCGGCGCTCTGGACAACAGGTAAGATTGCCCTCATTACTGACCAGCCAGCAAGGGCGTCCTGAACCTCCAGGCCCCTGTGCCACCGCACCGGCGATATGTCCGCCACTGTGCTCATGCTACTGTGAGCAGCCTATAGTGGCCTAAATGTGCAACCATGGCCTACAGTGTCCCCAGAAATGTCTTTCATTGGGGACATCAGGGACGTCTTATTCAGCAATTGCAAAGGGAGTTGCCAGCGGCACATCTTGATGATTTGTGTGCCCTAGTGCATTCAACGTGGCAGAACATTCCTCAGACAAACAATAATGTCACTAATAGTATGCCGAGGCATGTAACTGCGTGTACTTCGTGTGGCACTCCTACTAAAAAAAACTAGATGTTTTGAAAATTTTCTTTCCATTTATGCATGTTACTCATCACCAACATGTCTATTGAGCATGTGATTTCCAAGACTCCACAATTCTTCATTGGTATTGCTATTTTAATGTTGAGGAGTGTATTTATCATTTAGTTTATTTTAAGGGCGATGTTAAGTATTTTTAAAACAATGTAAAGCAATTCCTGCAGGACCAGTGAGGCCCACCAGAGTGGCGGTGCTGCAGTGGCGATTAGAAAGCTAATGCTTATTTTATTGCATTCCCAGCAGTTTTTTCTTAGATAACCCTTTAATAACAGTTTGCAGCCAGCATCACCCATAATACTTTTTTTATGCACAGTGCAGGGGATTTGGAGCTTTGTAAAGATTTGTTAAGAAATTAATCGGATCAGATTAAAATGTGAAGTTGAAGGGTAAACTTAGGTAACAAGCATTGACATGGTTAATTTTTAATTGTTAACTTACCTTTCATTGATGGAGGAATATAGGGACATGGATTTGGTCTCTTTGTCTTTAGTGGTTGAGCATCCCCTGTCAACTTCTATGAGAAACATAAAGGAGGGTTAACAAGACACACATCTCCAAAAATTGATGGTTAGAACTGTATTTCTCAGATGAGCATTGCAGCTATAAAGGGGGCTTTACACGCTACGATATCGTTAATGTTTGCTCGCCGGGGTCAAGTTGTTAGTGACGCACATCCGGCGTCATTAACGATATCGCAGCGTGTGACACTGACCAGCGACCTTAGGCGACCTCAAAAATGGTGAAAATCGTTCACCATGGAGAGGTCGTCCCAAAGTCAAAAATCGGTAAGGGTTGTTTAGCGTTGTGGTTCATCGCTCATGCGGCAGCACACATCGCTATGTGTGACACCGCATGAGCGAGGAACGTCTCCTTACCTGCCGCTGGCCCCAATGAGGAAGGAAGGAGGTGGGCGGGATGTTACGTCCTGCTCATCTCTGCCCCTCTGTTTTGATTGGCAGGCCGCTTAGTGACGTTGCGGTGACGTCGCTGTGATGCCGAACGTCCCTCCCCCTTGAAGGAGGGATTGTTCGGCAGTCACAGCAACGCCGCCGACCAGGTAAGTATGTGTGACGCTGCGTAGCGATAATGTTCGCTACAGCAGCGATCACAAACAATCGCATGCGCGACGGGGGCGGGTACTTACACGGTCGCTATCGCTAGAAATTGCTAGCGATATTGCTACCGTGTAAAGCCCCCTTAAGTCTCCTCACTATTGGCATGCCGGATTGGTATGTCAGTCTTCACAAGAAAAAAGTTTTCCCCTCAGACCCCGTCTTAAGGCCCCGTTACATGCAGCGACATCTCTAACGAGATATCGCTGAGGTCATGGAATTCGTGACGCACATCCGGCCTCGTTAGCGAATTCGTTGCGTGTGACACCAACGAGTGACCGCTAACGATCCAAAAATACTCACCAAATCGTTGATTGTTAACACGTCGTTCATTTTCAAAATATTGTTGCTCGTTCAGGACGCAGGTTGTTCGTCGTTCCTGAGGCAGCACACATCGCTACCTGTGACACCCCGGGAACGACGAACAACAGCGTACCTGCGTCCTCCGGCAACAAGGTGGGAGTGAAGTTCATGCGGCTGCTTTCCGTCCCTCCGCTTCTATTAGTTGCCTGCTGAGTGATGTCGCTGTGACGCCGAACAAACCGCCCCTTTAAAAAGAGGTTATTCGGCGGCCACAGCGACGTCATTAGGAAGGTAAGTATGTGTGACGCGCACCGGCGAAATTGTTCACCACGGGCAGCGATTTGCCCGTGACGCATAAACGACGGGGGTGGGTGTGATCACTAGCGACATCGCTAGCGATGTAGCTGCGTGTAAAGCAGCCTTTAGCTTCTCATTCAGCCAGATCAGATCTCATACTTTGCACTGATGAGGGGCAATCACCCCGAAACACAGTTTCGGCAAATTGAGGCTCTGATCTGGCATAAATCCTAGGTCATATGAAGGCTCGTTAAAGGGCCACTTTTGACTTTTAGGATTGCTACTTTCAATAGGTGGCACTATAGTTCGTCTCCTTCCTCCCTGAAGAGACAAGTCGGGTAGAACAGAATCATGTATACTTAATAGGGTTCTATGGCACTTTTGGGGAGATTGTAAAATTGCCATTTAGGAGGGGCCTAATCACATGATGGTCAATATTGTATAGATCTTCTCCGCCAACATGTTTAATACATGGGCTTGCGTCAAGGGCATTCACAGGGCAGGGAAGGCATTGACTATAATATCCCGTCTCCCGTTACTGTCTGGCTTGAATGATTGGGCATGTTATTCTAAGAAACGAGAGATGTTGTTAGCCATATCTGGGCTACTTATTTTAATACTATTGCACAGCAATGAAATTATTTTTCCTTTTTGGCTCCATACCGCGAAGATCTTGGTGAACCCAAACCAACCTCAGTCTAAAATTTTTAAAGCAAGCTTACGATTTTACTAGCATTTTGGACTGGTATCCAAATGTTTTCTTACAATTTCCTTTTACATCAGCATGCAGTGTTTTTGCAGCTTGTGAATAATTTCTGGACTCTCGTACTTTCTTGAATACCTTATGTGGCTGCCCGCGGACATGAATAGTATTGCTCAGCATTTCCGTCATGTTGTGCCTCTTTAAAATCCAAACACTTGGGAACTTGAACTCACAAATACACGTTTGCTCCCTCCCTATGGGCCATTTTGGTGTGAAAGGGTAAATTGTTATTACTGAAGTTTAGAGACTTCATGCTGGGGTTCCTACAGTATTGAGGCCCGGACTGATGGAAAGGCTGGAGTTAGATGGATGACAAAGGTCACCTCTGTTCTCATAGATTTAAAGGGAAAAGTATCAGTCCTTTTAGATTACTAATAAATACATGGAAGAAAAATAAAGTTTTGTGAATGTGACTATCATCCACTTTGGTTATCAGTAGACCTTGTGTATAGCATGCATTGTCGGTAAAGTACGTCAATTGCTAATGTCATTAACTGCAAGTATTTGGCTAATGTTATTGGATTGCACTTACAGAATGTTTTAATGTTTCTTTTGGACAATATTATTTGGAAGGGTTATGTCTGCACTAAGAGAAGGGCATATGTAGAGTTATGTGTAAAGGGTGCTTTACATGCTGCGACATCGCTAACGATGTATCGTCGGGGTCATGGTGTTTGTGACGCAAATCCGGCGTCGTTAGCGACATCGCAGCATGTAACACCTCTGAGCGACCTAAAAAGATCGCAAAAGAGGTAAAAATCGTTGGTATTGGAGAGGTCGCATCAACACCAAAAATCATTGACAGGTGAGTAGCGAGGTTGTTTGTAGTTTCTGCGTTTCGCTATGTGTGACACCGCAGGAACGAGGAAACTCACCATACCTGCGTCCACCGGCAATGAGGAAGGAAGGACGTGGGCGGGATGTTCGTCCTGCTCATCTCCGCCCCTCCCCTGCTATTGGGCGGCCACTTAGTGACGTCGCTATGACGCCGAACGAACCGCCCCCTTAGAAAGGAGGCGGTTCGCCGGTCACAGCGACGTCGCTAGGCAGGTAAGTCTGTGTGATGGGTGTAAGCGATGTTGTGCGCTACGGGCAGCAATTTGCCCGTGTCGCTACAACCAACGGGGGCAGGTACGCTCACTAGCGATATCGGTACCGATATCGCAGCGTGTAAAGTACCCTTTAGTCTTGCAGCTGGGTTGTCTGTCCTTACTACATGTTTCCTAGAAAGCTGGACTTCTCCTGAAGTCAGTTGATGCAGTTCTTTAGCTACAGTTCCTTCTCACTGGCTTCCATAGGTCTTCATGGTGAACCATGTTGACCCAGATGGCCAATACTTATTTCCCCAAGGTTGGCGTACAGTCAGTAGCTCTATTACACAATGCTACCATAGCATTAAAGTGCACCAATCACTAGGATTTTCATACATAACCTAAAGCCAGTGCTATACTGACACTATCATGCTGATTCTATACATACCTTTAGTTGTCAGCTCAGATGTAAAGGTTTTGAAACACAAGCAAGTAAAGTTTGTAAAATGAACAGCTTCTTGACTGGCGGCAGCTGCCGATCAGCTGAAGGCTGGGGTGGGTATTCATAGTGATTCCCCGCCCCCCTGCCTGTCCGTCCTCCCGCTGTTATTTATGCTAATTCTATAATATAATCGTTTTACTAAGTGACTAGAAGGACCTGTGCTGATGTCATACCCATGTGACCAGAAGGAGTGGGGCCTCAGCCAACATAGCTAATACCAGGAAGCAACATTTTTTTTCTGTAGGCTGAAGCCCCGCCACTTCTGGTCACATGGGTATGACGTCAGCACAGGTCCTTCTAGTCACTTAGTAAAAAGATTCTATAATTGAATTAGCATAAATAACATTAGGGGAGGAATAATAGGCAGGGAGCGGGAATCACTATGAATACCCACCCCAGCTATCAGCTGATCAGCAGCTGCTGCCAGTCAAAAAGCTGCTCATTTTATAAATGTTACTTGCTTGTGTTTCAAAACCTATACATCTGAGCTGACAACTAAAGGTATGTATAGAATCAGCATGATAGTACCAGTCAGTGCCGCCATCAGGGCATTACAACCGTAACTCCTGTATGGGTCCTGGTGAGCAGAAACCAGGAGGGGGGCCAGCCGCTGATAGCCCGGGCCCCTCCCTTTTCATTCCTCTACTCACCGGGCCCCAGGGGGCGGGGTTGCCATCAGGGCAATGAGGGGGGCCCGGCCCGCTCATAGAGAGCTGCTCTCTCTCTCTTCCTGCTCTTCACTGATCTATGCAATCTGTATGCATATGTACATGTATTCTGCAAGTAGAAGAGTTATATGTGTGTATATGTGCATGTATTCTGCGTGTAGCAGAGCTATGTGTGTGTATATGTGCATATAGTCTGTGTGTAAAGAAGCTGTGTTTGGCTACATAGGTGTATGTAGTAGAGCTGTGTGTGTCTATAAGTGCATGTGTCGCGGGCGGAGGAGGGGACGCCGCGCTCTCCCTACTGCTCGGGTCCGGCTGCTGCTGTGGCTGCTGCGGCCTGCTGCTGCTGCTCGGTGGCTCGAGCGATGGGCCGGATCCCGGGGACTCGAGCGGCGCTCCTCGCCCGTGAGTGAAAGGGGGTTTTTGGGTGTGGGGATTGTTTATTGTCCGTGACGCCACCCACGGTTGTGGTGATTTGTTGACACTACCGCTGCTCTGTATGGGGATCCCGGGAGGGATGGTATGGAGCAGCCAGTTGTTGTGTTGCCCCTCCGTGGGTAGGGGTTGGTGATCCCGGGGCCCAGTGATGAGGTGGGAGATGCAGGGCTTGGTGGGCGCAGGGACAAGGGGGCAGCGCTGTGCCTTGCGGCACTGTGGTACTCACTCAGCCTGAGACGATGACACAGTTCTCGGTAAAACACACGGCTGGAAAGACGGTTCCCACGGACGGCTGCACTTGCTTTCCCAAGTAGGTGACGGTGATGGTCCCTCTGTCCTGCACCTATGTTGATAATGTTTGCGATGGGTTCCCACCGGTAACCCGCTCCCCGGCTTGGATAATGGCCGGAGGAGCCCTACTTTGCCCGCAGACGCTAGCCCTGAGAAACTGGTGCCCTGGCGGTGGCGGTGTCTCTCTGTAACAGTCAGACTGTTGTCTTCAATCGGGACTTGGTTGTTTGGAGACAGACGTCCCCTTCACTGACGGATTTGGCAAATTATGGCGACTCCTAGCCTTGCCGGGATCCGAAAGGCCCCTGCCCTGGTGCTGACTGTTCTTCGTATACTGCTCCAGACCGCCGGGCCACCACCTGTCCGCGGTCCTTCCAGCAACCTCTGAGCAGTCCCCCTGCAGACTGTCACCGCCGTCTGCTGACCTTGCTGTCACTGTCCGGGGCACACAGCCGGACCAACTTCAGGCTTTACTACTGTCCTTTTTACTCTTTTTCTCCAGCTCCTCTACCACTTCCTTCTACTTTCACTTCCCTCACTTGACTGCCTGGTTTTCCCGCCTCCAGGGCTGTGAACTCCTTGGTGGGCGGAGCCAACCGCCTGGCCCACCCCCTGGTGTGAACACCAGCCCCTGGAGGAAGGCAACAAGGATTTTGGTAGCCTAGGTGTTCCTAACTGGGGTGTAGGATATGGTGGTGCAATGACCTGTGACCCCTGGCTTGCCCAGGGCGTCACATTCCCCCTTAGCAAAATGCAGACCGTCCGTGGGCTGCCCGTCCAACACCGGTTTTATTTTCTGAAAAAGGTAAAAAGATAAACGGTAACATTACAACTTATGACATCATCCCACATCGGGAGGCACAGTTCTTAAACGTTGCTAATGGTTTATTGTTAAACGTCGTGGCTCTCCTATTGCAAGGAATGAGGTGGTCCCCCATTCCTTGTCTGCCACGAGCCCTCCTGCTCAGCAGCGCCAAAGGTCTGGGAGACTGCAGGAGTTGCCTTCTCAGAGACACAGCAGAAGGGTGACACCTAGTGGTTCTCCCCTTGCAGGGAATGGAGCGGTCTCCCATCCCTTGCCTGCCACAAGCTCTCCTGCTCAGCATCACGGAGGCTCTGGGAGGTTGCGCAGTGTGCAAAGAATAGATGCTCAGGGAAGCAGCAAGACTTCCCATGTCTCTGCACATTGTGAAACCGGGGATCCCACCTTTATGACCCAGAGACAGGAAGATGAGCATGTGCTCCACGTGACGTCTTCTGATTCGCTCACTGATATCACACGGCCCGATGACGAGGCTGGTGATGTGCTGAATCCTGACTGGCTGGGCCAGGACGTCACGAATCCTGATTGGGTCACGCCCGTCTCGCGCCCGCCCTTGGGTGGAGCTACACCTCCTTAAAAGCTCCCCCTGCCATCATGGCGGCGTGCGACCGTCCTTCTATGTTTGGATGTCTGGCAGCGTGCTGCCACGCCACTGCTTAGGCATTATTGTTTTTTGTGGGCTTTGCCCTTGCTGCTCAGGCAGCACCTAGTTTGCAGGTCTTGCCCCTGCCTTGCTGCTCTGGCAGTATCCCGTTTAGCAGGCTGTGTTCCTGTCCCAGGTGAGCTCCTCGAGTCTCTGTCGGACTCACTTGGTTTCTGAAGCACACGTGCGTGGGCACCTCTGTGCTACCCCCGTGCCATATTCCTGTGACTCCCGCTGGCTCACGTGTGTAGGCACCTCTGTGCGTCCCCGTGCAACAGGTACACCGTACGAGAAGCCCCGAGCCATACAACCCTCACGGGTTAGGGCGGACCGGTGTACATAGATCGTCTGTGACGTTCCAGACGATCACTAGCAGCAACCCGCTCACTCTTTCCTGACCATAGCAGCGGTCCCTTACACCGCACAGTGGACCTTGACCGGCGGAAGCTGTCCATTTCCCATCTTAGCACGCTTCCCCGGGTCCCCCTCGTAACAGTTTATGGTTACGGTCTCCGCTCTCTCCCACCCAAGCAACCTGGCCCTGATGCTGCCCCTAAAACCCAGGCAGCACCCCTTGACCCAAGTCCAGCACAAGTTACCCGAGCGGGATCTGTCCTTCCCCTCCAGAGGGTAGCCACCGGTTCCTGTGGTGGCTGGGCCCCAGCCTGCTCTGCTGAGGGCCCTCCCTCCAACCTGCCTCTCCGGAGGCGGTGAATGCGGAAACAGTAACGGTAAAACAACTTATTTACAAGCCACTAGCGTCTGTGGTTGCCCTGCAAGTTCACGGGCTTGTCCATGGAAAGTCCTCCATGCCAAACTTTTTAAATGGTCCCCAAGGGGACAACGGTGCCGGCAACGGCTGTTTTTCTCAATCACGGTTAATCAGGTTACTCCGTTGATTACTTCATTTTCAATTTTTTTAAACACTGCAAACAAACACACAGGTGGTCCCAACGGGGACTGGACAATGGTGCTCCGCTGCCCTACTCCAAGTCGTCGGCTTCATCTGAGGGAGGGGGTGCAGAACTCACTCGGCTCTCCTGGGTGCCCCTCAGTTTGGCATCTAGGGCGAACCACCCCCTCTCTCCACAGTGCCGGGTATACTGTACAATGTCACCCGGCATCAGATTACGGCCGGGGTGCTCCTCGGGCAGGTGGGCATTCACATCCCGCCGGGCTATAAACACTTCGGCCTCCAGGCCCGGTTCATAGATAAACCCATAGCCCCGGCGGACATCAAACCGCCTCACCTGTCCTTCATACAGCGGTCCCCGGACACGGAATGTCGCCTGGCGGAGGTTCTCCTCCCGGATTGCACGGGCCACCAGCTCCGCCTTCTTCCTCTCTCTCTCACCGATCTCCAGGCCCAACGGTACCGGCTCCCTGTCCCAGTACGGCGCTGCTGCGAGCTCCGGCACACGGGTTGGGCCCCGCAAGACCTGTTTGACATTGCCCACTGCTGGTACTCTGGGCGACAGGTCCCGCGGTGACGTGGCCTTAGACGCTGCCTTGCATCGGCAACCCGGCGCAACCTCAGCCGAGGTGTGGGGGATGGGCACAGGGGCTTTCCGCAGTTGGGCCTTCGGCACGGAGCGGGTCACCGGCTCCGGGACTTTCTCAGAAGACGCCTCCGGTTCGGTCTTCGGAGCCTTCCAGGGCAACACCTCCGGTCGACTACAGGCTCCGGCTACAGGTCGGCCCGCCTGGGCGGGCATGCTGGGTATCGCTACCGGTTGCGGTGGTAGCGGGCCTAATGGCGGGGTCACGGCTTCTGAGACGGGTGGCGAGGGAGGCAGCGGGGGGAGAGGGCTTGGACCGGGTCCCGCAGCCGCGATGACCGGCCCTTCAAGGGCATCGGGGCGTGGGTCACTCACCCTCCCTTCCTCCGCTTCCTCCTCGCGTCTCCGCACGGTTGCTATAACGTCCGCCACGTCGGTCTCCCACTCCTCCATGAGGAGCTGCATCTTAACCTGCAGCCATTGGTAGAGCTGCGCGGTCCGGATCTCCACCCACGCCGCGGTTCCAGGCGCGGGGGCTACGGTGTTGCGGGACGGCATCCACATGCTGCTGGCGGCTTCTCCCAGGAACAAGATATCCGCAGAGTCCTGGCGTCCCTGCTTTTATAGCTGCGTTCACATGCAGCCAGCCGCCATCGCGTCCCCCTTAGCTTCTTTCCGGCCCCTCCTCTATTGGGGCGGGGTTTTGGCCTTCGCGCCTCTGCTACTCGAGAAGACGCTCGAGCGGGAACTTTTCGCGCTAAAGATGGCGACTTCCGAAATTTTTCAGCCGGATACCTCCGACGGTCACAAGGCGCACCTCTACCCAACGGCAGAGCGGTAAGATCCTGTTCGTGATGCCAAGTTGTCGCAGGCGGAGGAGGGGACGCCGCGCTCTCCCTACTGCTCGGGTCCGGCTGCCGCTGCGGCTGCTGCGGCCTGCTGCTGCTGCTCGGTGGCTCGAGCGATGGGCCGGATCCCGGGGACTCGAGCGGCGCTCCTCGCCCGTGAGTGAAAGGGGGATTTTGGGTGTGGGGATTGTTTATTGTCCGTGACGCCACCCACGGTTGTGGTGATTTGTTGACACCACCGCTGCTCTGTATGGGGATCCCGGGAGGGATGGTATGGAGCAGCCAGTTGTTGTGTTGCCCCTCCGTGGGTAGGGGTTGGTGATCCCGGGGCCCAGTGATGAGGTGGGAGATGCAGGGCTTGGTGGGCGCAGGGACAAGGGGGCAGCGCTGTGCCTTGCGGCACTGTGGTACTCACTCAGCCTGAGACGATGACACAGTTCTCGGTAAAACACACGGCTGGAAAGACGGTTCCCACGGACGGCTGCACTTGCTTTCCCCAGTAGGTGACGGTGACGGTCCCTCTGTCCTGCACCTATGTTGATAATGGTTGCGATGGGTTCCCACCGGTAACCCGCTCCCCGGCTTGGATATGGGCCGGAGGAGCCCTACTTTGCCCGCAGACGCTGGCCCTGAGAAACTGGTGCCCTGGCGGTGGCGGTGTCTCTCTGTAACGGTCGGACTGTTGTCTTCAATCGGGACTTGGTTGTTTGGAGACAGACGTCCCCTTCACTGACGGGTTTGGCAAATTATGGCGACTCCTAGCCTTGCCGGGATCCGAAAGGCCCCTGCCCTGGTGCTGACTGTTCTTCGTATACTGCTCCAGACCGCCGGGCCACCACCCGTCCGCGGTCCTTCCAGCAACCTCCGAGCAGTCCCCCTGCAGACTGTCACCGCCGTCTGCTGACCTTGCTGTCACTGTCCGGGGCACACAGCCGGACCAACTTCAGGCTTTACTACTGTCCTTTTTACTCTTTTTCTCCAGCTCCTCTACCACTTCCTTCTACTTTCACTTCCCTCACTTGACTGCCTGGTTTTCCCGCCTCCAGGGCTGTGAACTCCTCAGTGGGTGGAGCCAACCGCCTGGCCCACCCCCTGGTGTGAACACCAGCCCCTGGAGAAAGGCAACAAGGATTTTGGTAGCCTAGGTGTTCCTAACTGGGGTGTAGGGTATGGTGGTGCAATGACCTGTGACTCCTGGCTTGCCCAGGGCGTCACACATGTAGCAGAGCTGTGTGTGTGTGTGTGTGTCTAGGTGCATGTTGTGTGCATGTAGCAGAACTGTGTGTGTCTATAGGAGCGTGTAGTGTGCATGTAGCAGAGCTGTGTGTGTCTATAGGAACATGTAGTGTACATGTAGCACAGCTGTGTGTGTCTATAGGTGCATGTAGTAGAGGCTATGTGCATATAGTAGAGCTGTGTTTGTGGATATGTTCATGTAATAAAGCTCTGTGTATATGTGCATGTAGTTGCATGTAGTAGAGCTGTGTATGTCTATAGGTGCATGTAGTAGAGCTGTATGTGTCTATATTTGCATGTAACTGAGCCGTGTATGTCTATGGGCATTTAGCAGAGCCACATATGTCTATGGGCATGTAGCAGAGCCGTGTATGTCTATGGGCATTTAACAGAGCCGTGTATATCATGGGCATGTAGTAGAGCCATGTATGTCTATAGGCATATAGTAGAGATCTGTGTGTATAATATATACACTGCAGAAAGACACTAACAATAGATTTATTACCTCCCTATTCTACCCAAGTACATTAAAATTAGTAATTCACCATCAGGGAAATTTTAATAGGAAAAATGTTTGGTTTTTTTTCTATTTTCTGCTGTGTAAACCTGGGGTGTGTCTTATGGTAAAGAGTGTCTTATAGTCCAAAAAATATGGTGCTTAGCTTCATTAAGCTCTGGGTCCCCAGTCATAGCCAGAGGTACTTGGCAATGGCCGCTGAAGAAGGGGCCTTCAGTGTGTGACATCATCAGTGATGTCTGATGCTCCCGGCCGCCCTCTGTTCATTATTGTGAAGTTTGTACTGTGCATGCGTTAAAGAGGCTGCTATGCGTAATACAAACAACATTGTCCCGAAAGATGAAGGATGTCACCGTGAGGAGAGAGGATCCGCCAGTCACCACTGAGCGCCAGGACTCCATTTGAACCTTGTGTCTTCAGCGTCGGAGCCGCTTGCTACTCTTGAGTATAATCTGTGTGTGTCTGACTTTCTGTTCCTGTTTCCGGCTCATACACAGCATCATACTGTATATACAGGTGCACAATATAGTCTGCATTTTGTCTGTGTATACTATATAGTGTGGATGTGTGTGTACTGTATAGTGCTGTGTATACACTATATACAGCCCCCAGCCTCCATCTAATATATAAAGCTGAATGTGTGTATGTATGTGTGTATGTGTGTATGTGTATGTGTATGTATGTCCAGGATTGGCATCTGCACCGTCGCAGCTACAGCCACAAAATTTTGCACACTCACAAGTCTGGACCCCGAGAGTGTCATAGGCTGTTGTGAGGCGAAATTTTAACCCCTCGCATTCCAATTTACCAATCAATTTTGCCCCTGTCTACATAATGGGGAAAAAGTGAAACAAAAAGTGTATCCGCACCATCGCATTTACAATCACGAAATTTTGCACAGACACCTCATGTCACCCAGGGAACGTCATAGACTGTGTTTTGACTGGAAAATTTAACCCCACGCTTTACAGTTACTCTCCAAAAAACATGCCTCCATTAAAGTAAATGGAGCCTGGAACTACAGGTTATTAGTAGGAACTGTGATTGGTTGCTATAGGAACAAAAGACATTCATAGTATAAGAAGCCTATATGTGAGGTAATAAGATGTCGGTGGGGAGACTGACAGAGAGACTGACAGAGAGACTGACAGAGAGACTGACAGAGAGACTGACAGAGAGACTGACAGAGAGACTGACAGGGAAAGAGACAGAGAGATAGAGACAGACAGGGAAAGAGACAGACAAAGACAAATGGTGAAAGAGACAGACAGAGAGAGACGGTGACAGAGACAGACAGAGACAGACGGTGAAAGAGACAGACAGAGACAGATGGTAAAAGAGACAGACAGAGACAGACCTGGAAAAAAACAGACCTGGAAAGAAATAGAAAGACAGAGCTGGAAAGAGACTGACCTGGAAAGAGACTGACCTGGAAAGAAAGAGATGGGGAAAGAGACAGATGGGGAAAGAGACAGACAGACATGCAGACAGGGACAGAGACAGGCAGACAGAAAAGGAGGAGACAGCCAGAGAGACAGACAGGGAAAGACACAGACCTTGATAGAGAAAGATGGGGAAAGAGACAGAGAAATAGAGACAGACAAGGAAAGAGACAGACAGACAGGCAGACAGGGAAAGAGACAGACAGGAAAAAACACAGACAAAGATACGGGGAGACAGACGGGGAAAGAAACAGACCTGGGAAAAGACAGACCTAGAAAGAGACAGATGGGGAAAGAAACAGAGAGATAGTGACAGACAGAGACAGGCAGATGGGGAAAGAGACAGACGGAGAAAGAGACAGACGAGGAAAGAGACAGACCTGGAAAGAGACAGACGGAGCACATTACTTAGCCAATTTAGTTAAATCTGTGTGGAATATCTGTGGTGTTGAAATATATGTTGTGAAATGCTTCTATTAGCTTAGTTTTTGCCTTTTAATAATTGCAGTTCTATCTATTTGCTTTGTGGTTTTTGTGTGCAGAACACATTTTTGTTAATACATTCTATTTTGTTAACAACAGTTATTAACCCGGGCAAAGCTGGGTAGTACAGCTAGTATATATATATATATATATATATATATATATATATATATATATATATATACGCATATGGCTGATGATTCTGTTTGGGGCTCGTCATTGTGATAACCCAAAAAATGGTGCATGCAGCTTTTTTCGGGCTATCAACATGACAACTAGTGGTTAACGTTTGATTGGTGAGGACTGTTTGCAGAATTGGAGGTTTTCCAAGAGTGGTGGTGGGACTGTGGAAGGTTCGAGGGGTGGAGGTGGAGCTGGGGTGGAGGCGGAGTCTCAAGGGGTCCCGAAAATTTTGGCAGTATGGGGCCCTGAAATTCATGGTGGCGGCCCTGGTGCCATTATAGCACTGGCTTTAGGTTATATAGGAAAATCCTGGTGATTGGTGCTCTTTAAAACTGTGCTGGGCATATGAATTTGGTACCGAAACCTTGGTTTTCATACTAGCTTATACTTTAGAAATCTATTCCCCTCACCCTTGTAGTGTCTTCAACCAGTATCGGGGCTGCCACCTGATTATAGGCAGTTTCATACAACCAAGATAGCTCAGTACTTTAGCACATGTATACTGTCCTAAGACATAGACCCCCATGTTTATACTGACTAAATCTTAGATCACAATTTGTTTCCTTTCTAATTTCAGTTATCCAGGGGGCATAAAACAGAGACTTCTGTATTACGCTCATCTGAAACTAGATTTATACACCGAATCATTGCGCACAACCGCTCTTCCGAAAGTGCAATATAATGAATATACATTGCACCAGTGCATATCTTCTGATCTCTAGGTGACTCTCAGAAAACACAGTGCACAATTGATGTTCTTCAGCCACTACCACCCCCACACCATTCCTCAGGTGGCCTTGCTTTGCCTTTGAGGTCATACTTACTGTGATTTTGGAGCAGAACGTTCTACGCTTTAAATAAACCCTTTTGTTCATTCCACTGAATTTCAACATCTCCCCCCCCCCCTTCATCACAAATTCCATTACGTATTTTCACCCCATGAAGTGAGGGGAGGGAAGCTTGGAGTACAGTCTATGAGAAAGGGGGGGTGACCTATACCTGTTTAGTTGCTTAATAAGCCAAACTAAATTTAACCAAATCACAACCAAGTCCTCGGATAAATATACAGCTGCACAGAAGATATTTTTGTAGCTAGTTACAGCGGTTGTACAGCTATGGTTATGCAGAGGGAGTAGAACAAAATGGCCGTCTTATCAATTATAACATATTCAGAACACATATATTGTCATTAAAGGGTGGTTTATGGGCTGTCTCTGAGACTGCTGTTTAAATAAATGTGGCGGAGCTGCAATACCAGACACAGCACATCTATTAGAAGTGGCGCTGTTTCTGGGGGAAAAAATTGACCCTTTACTTTAATCTCTACGATAAGTCAAGGGAACTGGTGGCATGAGACCACTGCTAGTGGTTTACTTGCTTAAAGGGAACCTGTCAGGTCTCATATTCCCTCTAAATGTGTGGGCCAAAAATCCCTGCCTACCCTGGCTAACAATATTGTACAAATGCAATTTTAAAAAAAAAGGATTTATAAGTTACGTTTTCCCTATGCTAATGCGGGCTGTGACTAGCCGTAAGAGAGTTATTTTGCCCTGACTAGTCTGCTCTCTTTCCCTGTTATGACGCCCCTGTGGGCGAGATAACATGATTTCTGATGTCACCGCCAGCTCATGGAAATCTCATGCATGCGTGCGTGTCATTCCTGCAGCATTGCTTACCCTCAGTAGCTGGGTGTTTGTGTGACGTCCTGGACTAGCCAGGTAGTCACAGACATACCAACACACACACCCCCACCCTAGGCAGTTACAGCATCCAAACACAAAACCCTTGTTGCCTCCCTCCAGAGTCTGATGTCCACACCAGGTGGGGCGGTGCCAGGCGGTTGGCCCCACCCACCGAGGAGTTCACAGGCCTGGAGGCGGGAAAAGTTCAGTTCAGTCTTGGAGGTGAAAGTGAGAGGAGTGAACACTTGGGTGTCTGGGTTGGAGCCCAGACACTGACAGCAAGGTTGGCAGACGGTGGTGGCCGTCTGCAGGAGTTAGCGGAACCCCGCAGAGCCATAAGGACCGGGGTCGGGCGTCAGCCCGCCGGTACCGGACCGTGGAACGGAGTGAAGCTAAGCACACAGGCAGGGCCACCCGACCAGGCTTGGAGCCGCCGTCAATAGTCAAATCCGAATGTGACAGGAACACCAGGGGTTTCCCAACTACCAAGTCCCGATTGAAGGCAACCATCCACCCAGAGAGGATATACAGCCACCGCCACAGTCTAGAGATCCAAGGGCCAGCGCGTGCGGGCAAAACGGGCTCCTACGGCACCTATACGCCGGGGAGTGGACTACCGGTGGGCAACCACAGGAGTCAGAACATTCTAAAAGGTGCAGGGAAAGACAGCCACCATCAGCCGTCCGGGGAGAGCACAACAACAACACTGCAGCCTGCTGCGGGACCCGTCCATCCGGCACTGGTGTACTCACTCAGACAATCACTGACAGAGTCTCTGGTAAACCAAAAGGTTTACCAGAGACTCTGTCAGTGATTGTCTGAGTGAGTACACCAGTGCCGTCCGGCACCGCGTCGCGCAGTCCCTGCACCCCAGCCATCCAGCCTCCCCGTCACCACCACTGGGCCCCGGGAACGCCAAACCCCCCTACCCACGGAGGGGACAACATCTCAGCTGCACCCTACCATCTCTCCCGGGATCCCCGTTACCAGCAGCGGTGGTGCCATTATCACCACGACCCGTGGGTGGCGTCACGAACAATCTCCTTAACCAAACCACCCCCTTTTCACTCACAGGTGAGGAGTGCTGCTCGAGTCCCCGGGTCCGGTCTACCGCTCGAGCCACCGAGCAGCAGCAGCAGAAGCCCCGGACCCGAGCGTGGCGAGCGCGTTCCCTCCGCCCGCGACATTTGCTTCCCGGATTCAGAGGCGTACTGCGCATGGTTGGAAGTGCAGGCGGCTTCAGATCATGCGAATTGCGCTTGTGAAGTTGACAAGCGTATGTGGCGCCCCTGAGGCTTCAGTCGCCCGAGGGTACTGGATCTCCCTTAAGATGTAGTACTCATCCCGGGTAAGGAAAAGTTAATTGCTGGTGATTCTCACATTCACAACCACACACAGTCAGGTGCCTTCCTACTGGGGGGATGGCCTGGGGTAGATAGGGGGGTGGCCATCACGAAGCATGGGACTTTCCCGGTCACTGGAACAGCCACCTGGGGGGCAGACATCACTTGGGGAAAAGGGAAGGAGCATCTTCACACATAGTCAGATAGCCCCGGACATAGCTTGGGGTGAGACGCACCTAGGACCTTAGTGCAATCGTCTTCTACTCACACTTCTGGGAGCACCATAGGACCTGTGGCTGGGAGCATCCAGCTCAGCCCGGGTTCTCTTCAGCTGCAGAGGGATTCCAGGGTCTGTGGTGAGTGCAGGAAACAACCGCGACCCGTCCCATATTCCATATATACCGGGATTGGAGGGACACCGACCAGAAAGGACTCACAGTGGGAACACCGGTGGTGACCTCGAATTGCTCGGGATCGGCTGGGGGCCCATCAAAGTGGTGCAATCCAAGCAAGGGACTAAGCAACCTGCAACCATTGAACTGGCTTCCAGTTTAGCCTGGGCCCGCTCCACCTGTGGGGAGCAGAAACACCTTAGCTGCTACTACTATTCGCCCCCGGAGAACAGCGACAGCAGCGGCGGCTATTCCCTGGCTGCATACCACAGGTGGCGTCACGAAAACAACCTTTATCATCATCCATCACCACCCCTTCCTTTATTGTACACCTCGAGGCCACGAAACCGGACGAAAAGGCCACCTCGTGACATCCCCAGACCTGACATCACCAGGACTGGTGACGAGTAATTTAACCCCCATGTATGTAGCACCCCAGGGTTGCCACAGTAACAACTCAAAGGGTTAACTCCCCACACAACACTAGCACCTCCTGGCCAGAAGGGGGAGACCAAGCTGCTTCCCTATATATTCTGGTGTGGAGAAGAAGCGGTCAGTTTTTCTTAGTTCAGGCAGTTCAGTGAGTTCAGTGCAGGAGTGCAGTTCAGTTCCAGGGAGGACTGAGGAAGAAGGATCTGTAGGTTGGAGCTGGCTCAAGCTCACCACAGGGTCCGCTGACCAATTCCAGGCCTAAGCCGAGGGTCTGAGGAAAGGAGACAGATTAAACAGAGGAACATATCTGAGAGACAGAGTATTGCGGAACTCACCCCAGTGGAGCACACAGAACAGATGCCGGATCCGAGGCTGTGCAGATTACACACTGCACAGTTAACACCGGAGAAGTGAAGATTCCAGATTCTTCATCTGTACCACAGACACAGCAACACTGCAGAGTTCAGAAACACTACAAGGAAGGACTCGAGTTGCCTGTCATGTTGGTACCTGGCAAGAGAACAGGGCCGTCTGCCTAGTTTACACAGCAGCAGGGCCACACAAGCACAGTGCAGAAAAGGGAGCCAAAACGGCCTGGCTGGGTGGGAGAAACCCTGAACCCTGCACAGACTCCGTGGACAGTACTCTGCTGAATGCTATCTTCAGTAAAGGCTTAGGAACTGCAAAACCGCGAGTCTGCTTGCTTATTGTGCTCGTGTCTTGCACTACCCCATAGACTATCACACTGCCCCGGGGAGAAGGCTCTACCCGTGGGGAGCCGTCCCATCTCAAGGTGCCATCCATCACCCCCGGAGGTTCTGCAGCAGCGGTGGTCATCTCTGATCACATTCCATGGGTGGACCCCTTTTTATTGTGGAACCAGGGATCACAGACCGGGTCACGACACCGCGATCCTTTCCAGAAGCGACCCCTTGGCCCGGTTCTGAGTATCCCCTTAACCCTTGGCGACACATGTACACCCACCTACAGAGGGCAAGCAACGCTGCGGGAATGAGAAGCACACATGCATGAGATTTCCATGAGTTGGCGGTAACGCTGGCTCATAGAAATCATGTTATCACACCCATAGGGGCATCATAACAGGGAAAGAGAGCAGACTAGTTAGGGCAAAACAACACTCTTGCGACTAGTCACAGCCCTAATCAGCATAGTGAAAACGTAACTTATAAATCCTTTTTTAAAAAATTGCTTTTACACAATATTATTAGACAGGGATGGTTAGGGAGGGATTTTTGGCCCAGACGTGTCCCTGCTGCTAGGTTAGAGGGCATATGGGATTTGACAGGTTCCCTTTAACCTTCGTCGGCTGAATAGGTACAATTGTAACTGTTCCCTTTTTAAATTGCAATAATTTTTTTTCCGAAAAGCCGTAGAGGGCTGAAATTTCGTGACATCTCAGCAGTTTTGGTCCAGAATATATTGGCCAAATTTCAATAAAATATCTCCACCCCCTTCCGAGATAAGGGGTCGAGAAATTTTGGCAAAATTATGCAGCCTGACAAAGGTTAAGCAATGTCGGAAGTCTCTCCAGCATTTACATAAACTATGAAATAAATGACGCTGACAGGAAGTGATAATAATGAATGATATATACCTGATATAATGTAGGGTCATCATCTGTAAAGTAAAAAATAAGCAAAAGAAATAGAGAAAAATGAGTGATTCTTATGTTATGAATGATGCAGAAAGAAAAATGACAACCCCATTTATTTACATTACATACAATGTTTTAGGCCCAGGTACCGTTTTACTGAGATCATCATAAAAAGGTTTATTATATTCAGTTCAATTTCTTTAATCTGACTTGTATCAAATTACTGGGGGATTTTAATGTTCAGATAGTTATATTGAATTGTCATTAAAGGGTAAATAATGTTTTTTAAGAGCAGAGAAGCTGCAAGGAGACAGCAAAAGAAAAAACTGCAAAGAACAGTTACCAAAATGTTTTCACAAAAATCTTACAATGGTCACTGGTCTCTGTCTCTTGCACCAGTGATGGCTTCTCAACACCTCATGCAACTACTACAGCGACTCACTAACTGCAACGACGACCACGGTGATGTGAACATGTCACTGTTACAGCTAGTGATTCGCTGCAGCATCCATATACAAAAATATGATCAGATACCACTGGAGCTCAGTAACCAGATACTACTGGAGCTCAGTAATCAGATACCACCAGATCCCAGTAATCAGATACCACCAGATGCCAGTAATCAGATACTACTGGATCCCGGTAATCAGATACCTACAGATCCCAGTAATTGGATACCACAGGAGCCCAGTAGTCATATACCACTGGAACCCAGTAGTCAGATACTACTGTAGCTCAGTAATCAGATACCACCGGAGCCCAGCAATCAGATACCATCAGAGCACAGTAATCAGATACTACCAGAGCATAGTAATCAGACACCACCAGAGTACAGTAATGAAACACCACCAGAACCCAGTAATCGGATACCACTGGAGCCCAGTAATCAGATAGCACCGGAGTCCAGTAATCAGATACTACTGGATCCCAGTTATCAGATACCACCGGATCCCAGTAATCGGATACCACCAGAGCCCAGTTGTGAGATACTACCGGATCCCAGTAATTAGGTACCACTGTAGCCCAGTAATCAGATACCACAGGAGCCCAGTAACGAGATACCACCGGAGCACAGTAATCAGATACCACAAGAGCACAGTAATCAGATACTACCAGAGCCTAGTAATCAGACACCACCAGATCACAGTAATGAGACACCACCGGAACCCAGTAATCAGATACCACTAGAGCCCAGTAATCAGATACCACCGGAGCCCAGTAATCAGATGCTACTGGATCCCAGCAATCAAATACCACCGGATCCCAGTAATCGGATACCACCAGAGCTCAGTTGTGAGATAGTACTGGATCCCAGTAATCAGATGCTACTGGATCGCAGTAATCAGATACCACCGGATCCCAGTAAACAGATACTGTGGAGACACGGGGGTCAGTGTGTGCTCTCATCCGCTGGCCTGGCCGCCTTTAGAAAGACAGGATGGCCCAGGGCTCATCCCAACTGAATGCCTGACCTCCTTAACCGTGGGCGGAACACTACTCAGACAATACAGGATGAGGGAATCACAATATTAAGACTTTATTGCATCCCCAAACAATTAACGGCACATAACACATAACCAGCGAAACACACAAATGTAACAGGCAACAGAGTCTCACCCTTCTGCTGGCTCACCAGGGATTTAGAATGTCCATGCCTCAGAGCTTCCATGGCTACTTACTCCAATCCAGCAGCACCCCGCTTTCGGCGGGCACCCACCGAGAATGGTGTTCCTGTATTCAATCTTTCACATCTGGCACAGATCCTGTAGCATCCATTTACTGCTGCGGTCATAACTCCTCTCCGGTCCTTGTTCCATGGCTGAGCTGGTGGGGTTGGACATGGCAGCATCCGAAACCTGAATGCCTCCCCTATGGCCTGCTGGGTATGCTCATGTGCCTCCCTGGTTGTTGAGCTTTGGACGGTGTCCACGAACACCAGTCCTCTGTAGATCCCCTGGATAAACCAGCCTTAGTAGTATCCCACCGCTGCCACCAATTGTGGAGACACGGGGGTCAGTGGGTGCTCTCATCCGCTGGCCCGGCCGCAATATAAAGACAGCATGGCCCAGGGCTCATCCCAACTGAACGCCTGACCTCCTTAACCGTGGGCGGAACTCTACTCAGACAACACAGGATGAGGGAATCACAATATTAAAGGCCCTGTCACACACAGAGATAAATCTGCGGCAGATCTGTGGTTGCAGTGAAATTGTGGACAATCAGTGCCAGGTTTGTGGCTGTGTACAAATGTAACAATATGACCATGATTTCACTGCAACCACAGATCTGCCAAAGATTTATCTCTGTGTGTGACGGGGCCTTAAGACTTTATTGGATCCCCAAACAATTAACGGCACATAACACATAACCAGCAAAACACACAAATGTAACAGGCAACAGAGTCTCACCCTTCCGCTGGCTCACCAAGGATTTAGAATGTCCATGCCTCAGAGCTTCCAGGGCTACTTACTCCAATCCAGCAGCACCCCGCTTTCGGCGGGCACCCACCGAGAATGGAATAACGCCAGATTTAGGAAGCTGGCTGAGGTCTGCAAAGTCTGTAGTCCAGTGACTGTATTGTCCCAAGCTGGATTCCTTCCTTAGGTAGTCCTTGATAGCTCAGCCAAATCCTTGCATTCGATGCTGAGGTCCATGGAGTATTATAATCCAGGTTCAGCTTGCCATTCGGATCCGCAGATCCTAGATTGGTAGCATGTAGCAACAGTCGCTCCTGGCAATGGACAGTCCTCCTTCTTATACCCCTGAGCACTCCATTCAGACCATTGGGGTCTTCACGATTGGTGGATAAAACTGGGCTCTCATTGGCCAGATTTCAAGCCGTATACAGATTATCCAGAGATGAGGGAGAGACAGCTTACATCTATCAATTCACATTGTAATACAATGGGAAGTTCGCATAATTGATTTATCTGGGTGTCTGGCCTTCATTGGCCAAGGCAATTACATGAGTCAACAAGAACTGTAAGATTAGACTCTTAAGGGGTGCTTCACACATAGCGAGATCGCTACCGAAACCGCTGCTACGGCACGGTTTTGGTGACGCAACAGTGACCTCATTAGCGATCTCGCTGTGTGTGACACTGAGCAGCGATCTGGCCCCTGCTGCGAGATCGCTGCTCGTTACACACAGCCCTGGTTCGTTTTCTTCAAAGGCGCTCTCCCGCTGTGACACACAGATCGCTGTGTGTGACAGCGAGAGAGCGACGAAATGAAGCGAGCAGGGAGCAGGAGCCGGCATCTGGCAGCTGTGGTAAGCTGTAACCAGGGTAAACATTGGGTAACCAAGGTGGTTACCCGATATTTACCTTAGTTACCAGCCTCCGCAGCTCTCACGCTGCCTGTGCTGCCGGCTCAGGCTCTCTGCACATGTAGCTGCAGTACACATCGGGTTAATTAACCCGATGTGTACTGTAGCTAGGAGAGCAAGGAGCCAGCGCTAAGCAGTGTGCGCGGCTCCCTGCTCTCTGCACATGTAGCTGCAGTACACATCGGGTTAATTAACCCGATGTGTACTGTAGCTAGGAGAGCAAGGAGCCAGCGCTAAGCAGTGTGCGCGGCTCCCTGCTCTCGCGGTTATGATCGCTGCTTCGGCTGCTGTGTTTGACAGTTAAGCAGCGATCATAACAGCGACTTACAAGGTCGCTGTTACGTCACAGAAAATGGTGACGTAACAGCGACCTCGTTGTCGCTGTCGCTTAGTGTGAACCAGCCCTAAGAGTCTTGTAGAAACAATGAGAGCTTATCACTTGACTATAAACAAACTATCTTCATGTCTGGCTGAATGTTAAGAAACTTTAACCCTTGCTAGGCACTAACAAAGTCCATGACATCACATTCCTCCCCCTTCTTAATATTAGCCAGACACGATAGGTTTCCGATCATCCTTCTCCACCTGTCGAGGAAGCCCATCTGCATTTCCATAGTTCTTGCCATTTGATGGCTCTGAGGAGGAGGCTAAAGATTGAGGAGGAGGGTTCTCCTATCAATGGCATGGGTTGGAGTGGAGCACGACATGGGGCTTCCCCCATACATTGACACACTGGGCAAGAGGCTCTGTATTTTTGCACTTCTTGAGTGATCTTTGGCCAGAAAAAACTGTGCAACAGGCGGGCCCTATCTTTTGGCCCTGATGTGCCCAGCCGCAGGATCATCATGAGCTAAACGCAATAGTTGAGGTCAGTATTGCTGGAGTACCACAAGCTGATGTACACGAGTCCAGGGATTTTCTGGGCAGGATGTGGGATTTTCCCAATATAAGGGGCCTTTTTCCCATCTATACACCTCCCCCTGATTTCCTCCCCCAGGTTGGGCGGCCGCACTGCGGATAAGCTCAAGGGTGGGGTCTGTCAGTTGGGCTTCCCTGAATTTCTTAGGATCTATCTTCCCCAAGTCAATGGCCACAGTTGGGTCTGATATACTCACATGTGTTGGCTCCGAGGAGGAGGCTGAAGATTGAGGAGGAGGGTTCTCCTCGGAAGGGTTGGTAGAATGACCTGCACCAAGATGGTGTTTGGCTTGGCTGCGGGTGATGGCGGTGACAAACTGGCTGGATAGTCCTTGTCCTAGGTCATTTCCCAAAATAACAGGGGTGGGGAGGCCGTCCATAAGCCCCACTTCAACCTCTCCTTGTTCAGTTCCCCAGTCCAACTGCACTCATGCCAGAGGGATGTTCAAGCGCTGGCCCCCAGCAAGGGAGATGGTCACTTGGTGGCCAGGTAAATGATGTTCGGTGGGAACAATATCTGGGCTGACCAGGGTGATGGAAGATCCAGTGTCTCGAAGTCCCTGAGCCTGTATATCACCAACCTTGACCGTCTGGATGTGGCGATGGAGGTTGGCTGGCTTACGGTGTCTGGCCTGTCGTAGAGTGTGGACTGGGTAAACCACTTCCTCAGCTATTGGTGTTTCTCGGGAGTAGCATTCCTCAGGTCTCGTTGGTTCATCTCGGCATATGTTGACTGGTTGGACTAGCAGACAGGCTCCAGGCATGGGGCCCTGACTTTGAAGACATTCTTTGGCCATGTGTCCAAGACGCCCACACGTATAACAGCGCCGTGGGTTAGACAAGTCACCGGCCCTGTTGATGAACCTTTGTCTTGTTGGGGCTTCTGTGGGGTAATGAGTTAGCCCAGCACGGGAGTCTGGAGGTTGCTGGGATCCATGGTTGAGGGACCTCCTGGGATCAGTGGGCCTATTGGGCTTCCAGCTGGGTCGGTTGGCTGTAAATTCGTCAGCCAATCGCGCTGCTTGGTCTGGGGTGTCGGGCTTCCTGTCAGCTACCCATTCTCGGATTTCCGGGTTCATCTTCTCCAGCAGCTGTTCAAGCACTATCACATCTCAGAGGGCAGCAGCGGAGTGGTCATCCCGACCATTGAGCCAGCGATTACACTGTCGTCGGAGTTGACTGCCAAATTCGATGTACGAGACACCCTGGCGAGACATAGTCCGGAACTTAGTGCAATGTCTCTCGGGTGTTATGGTAAAAAGGGCCAACAAAGTGTCCTTAATAATTCCGTAGTCCAGGCAGTCCTGAGGCCCAATTGATCGGACAGCCTCCTGGGCCCGGACCGGCAAGCTTGTCCACAGGTATTTGGACTACTCATCTGTGGGCACCTGGTGCATACACATTAGCACCTCAAAGTTTTGCAAGTGTTCATCTATCTCAGTGATTGAATCATTAAACACTGGCACATTCCTGTAGCGAAGAAGACTTCCTTGGTGGTAGTCTATCCTGGAGGTAGGTGCTGATGGTAAGGAAATTGGAACTCCCAACACGAATTGCAGAACTCCAGCCCTCTCTTCTCTTGAAGCTTCAGGCCCCAATGCAGCCAACAATTCCCTAAGTCGGTCTGCGTGGGCTTGGTTTGTTTCCAGACTGTCACTGGATCTAGGATGAGACACACAGTTTACATCCTCTGGTACTACATCGGCGGTGTCCTCATCATCCTCTGCATCATTCTGGACCAATTTCTGGATCAAGTCCGACCGAGTATCGGTGTTCCTGTATTCAATCTTTCACATCTGGCACAGATCCTGTAGCATCCATTTACTGCTGCGGTCGTAACTCCTCTCCGGTCCTTGTTCCATGGCTGAGCTGGTGGGGTTGGACATGGCAGCGTCCGAAACCTGAATGCCTCCCCTATGGCCTGCTGGGTATGCTCATGTGCCTCTCTGGTTGTTGAGCTTTGGACGGTGTCCACGAACACCAGTCCTCTGTAGATCCCCTGGATAAACCAGGCTTAGTAGTATCCCACCGCTGCCACCAATTGTGGAGACACGGGGGTCAGTGGGTGCTCTCATCCGCTGGCCCGGCCGCAATATAAAGACAGCATGGCCCAGGGCTCATCCCAACTGAACGCCTGACCTCCTTAACCGTGGGCGGAACACTACTCAGACAACACAGGATGAGGGAATCACAATATTAAAGGCCCTGTCACACACAGAGATAAATCTGCGGCAGATCTGTGGTTGCAGTGAAATTGTGGACAATCAGTGCCAGGTTTGTGGCTGTGTACAAATGTAACAATATGACCATGATTTCACTGCAACCACAGATCTGCCAAAGATTTATCTCTGTGTGTGACGGGGCCTTAAGACTTTATTGGATCCCCAAACAATTAACGGCACATAACACATAACCAGCAAAACACACAAATGTAACAGGCAACAGAGTCTCACCCTTCCGCTGGCTCACCAAGGATTTAGAATGTCCATGCCTCAGAGCTTCCAGGGCTACTTACTCCAATCCAGCAGCACCCCGCTTTCGGCGGGCACCCACCGAGAATGGAATAACGCCAGATTTAGGAAGCTGGCTGAGGTCTGCAAAGTCTGTAGTCCAGTGACTGTATTGTCCCAAGCTGGATTCCTTCCTTAGGTAGTCCTTGATAGCTCAGCTGAATCCTTGCATTCGATGCTGAGGTCCATGGAGTATTATAATCAAGGTTCAGCTTGCCATTCGGATCCGCAGATCCTAGATTGGTAGCATGTAGCAACAGTCGCTCTGGGCAATGGACAGTCCTCCTTCTTATACCCCTGAGCACTCCATTCAGACCATTGGGGTCTTCACGATTGGTGGATAAAACTGGGCTCTCATTGGCCAGATTTCAAGCCGTATACAGATTATCCAGAGATGAGGGAGAGACAGCTTAGGCTGGGTTCACACATAGCGACAGCGACAACGACGTCGCTGTTACGTCACCATTTTCTGTGACGTAACAGCGACCTTGTAAGTCGCTGTTATGATCGCTGCTTAGCTGTCAAACACAGCGACGCAGCAGCGATCATAACGTCGCTACATGTGCAGGGAGCCGCGCACACTGCTTAGCGCTGGCTCCCTGCTCTCCTAGCTACAGTACACATCGGGTTAATTAACCCGATGGGTACTGCAGCTACATGTGCAGAGAGCAGGGAGCCCGCACTGGCAGCGTGAGAGCGGCGGAGGCTGGTAACGAAGGTAAATATCGGGTAACCACCTTGGTTACCCGATGTTTACCCTGGTTACAGCTTACCGCAGCTGCCAGATGCCGACTCCTGCTCCCTGCTCGCTTCATTTCGTTGCTCTCTCGCTGTCACACACAGCGATCTGTGACGCGGGAGAGCAACAATAAAAAAACGAACCAGGGCTGTGTGTAACGAGCAGCGATCTCACAGCAGGGGCCAGATCGCTGCTCAGTGTCACACACAGCGAGATCGCTAATGAGGTCACTGCTGCGTCACAAAAAATGTGACTCAGTAGTGATCTCAGCAGCGATCTCGCTGTGTGTGAAGCACCCCTTACATCTAGAAATTCACATTGTAATACAATGGGAGGTTCGCATAATTGATTTATCTGGGTGTCTGGCAATTACATGAGTCAACAAGAACTGTAACTCTTAAGGTGGTGTCACACACAGCGACGGCGACAACGATGTCGCTGCTACGTCACCATTTTCTGTGACGTGGCAGCGACGTCCCGTTGCTGTCGCTGTGTGTGACATCCAGCAACGAGCTGGCTCCTGCTGTGAGGTCGCCGCTCGTTGCTGAATGTCCTGCTTAATTTTTTGCTCGTCGCTCTCCCGTTGTGAAGCACACATCGCTCTGTGTGACAGTGAGACAGCGACGAACTGAAGCGAGCAGGGAGCAGGAGCCGGCGTCTGGCAGGCTGCGGTAAGCTATAACCAAGGTAAACATCAGGTAATCAAGAAGCCCTTTCCTTGGTTACCCGATATTTACATTAGTTACTAGCACCGCCGCTCTCACGCTGCCAGTGCCGGCTCCCTGCTCCATGCACTCCTAGCCAGAGTACACATCGGGTTAATTACCCGATGTGTACTCCAGCTACGTGAGCAGGGAGCCGGCACTGGCAGCGTGAGAGCACACCGCTTAGCACTGGCTTCCTGTTCTCCTAGCCAGGGTACACATCGGGTTAATTACCCGATGTGTACTCCGGCTCCGGCTACGTATGCAGGGAGCCAGTGCCGGCTCCCTGCTCACGTAGCTGGAGTACACATCGGGTAATTAACCCGATGTGTACCCTGGCTAGGAGAGCAGGGAGCCAGCGCTAAGCGTGTGCGCTGGTAACCAAGGTAAATATCGGGTAATGGTTACCCGATATTTACCTTAGTTACCAAGTGCAGCATGGCTTCCACGGCGACGCGTGTCGTTATGATCGCTGCTGCGTCTGCTGTGTTTGACAGCTAAGCAGCGATCATAACAGCGACTTACTAGGTCGCTGTTGCGTCACAGAAAATGGTGACGTAACAGCGACGTCGCTGTCGCTATGTGTGAACCCAGCTTTAAGAGTCTTGTAGAAACAATGAGGACTTATCACTTGACTATAATCAAACTATCTTCATGTCGGGCTGAATGTTAAGAAACGTTAACCCTTGCTAGGCACTGACAAAGTCCATGTCGTCACAGATACCACCAGAGCCCAGTTGAGAGATACTACCAGAGCCTAATCAGACACCACGGGAGCACAGTAATGAGATACCACCAGAGCCCAGTAATCAGATACCACTGGAGCCCAGTAATCAGATACCACTGGAGCCCAGTAATCAGATACTACTGGATCATCCCAGTAATCAGATACCACTGGAGACCAGTAATCAGATACCACTGGAGCCCAGTAATCAGATACCAATGGAGACCAGTAATCAGATACTACTGGATCATCCCAGTAATCAGATACCACTGGAGCCCAGTAATCAGATACCACCGGAGCCCAGTAATCAGATACCACCGGAACCTAGTAATCAGATACCAATGGAACCTAGAAATTAGATACCGCTGAAGCCAAGTAATCAGATACCAATGGAGTCTACTACGGTAATTAGATACCACCAGAGCCCAGTAAGCAAATACTATCAAAGCCCCGGGGGTGGACATATCATTGGTGCAACCTGTGCAGCTGCACAGGAGCCCAACAGGTTGGAGGGTCCATTTCTACTTCCAAAACAGGTGGACATGATCATTTTGATGAGTTACTGGACTGCAAAGGGCCCATATACTGTTCTTGCATAGGGGCCCTTTTCTGTCTGTGTCCGCCAGTGCGAAGCCCAGTAATCAGATATCAGCTGACACAAGAGGTGTGTTGAACTTCTTTTATAACATTGTAAACTGTTATATTAACTAAAATTATACATATACATTACTTTAAATTAGGTTTCAGAGAGCGATCCGACAAAACACTGGATCACACCCAGATCAATGTTATTCTATGAGGCAGTATACGGGTCTGATTTTTCTTTGGGTCAGGTGGTCCAAGAAAAAAAATTCAGCATGCATGATTTGCTTCAGATTTCGGATAATTCAAACCTATGAGTCAGTGAGAAAAATAGAACCACACTCAGATCAATGCGGCCTGATTTTCACAGACTGACAAAATGGAAAAGATGGAGAATTGTGTTTATATTATTCACAACATTTGAGAAAAATGGATCCCAATCTGATCAAACTCATATCAGAGTCTGGTTTGCATAATCAAACTGTTCAGATGGAGAAAATACAGTTGTGTGTCCCTACCCTTACAGATGCTTTTTTAAAGGGAATCTGTCACCAGGTTTTTGCTACTTCATCTGAGACCAGCATGTTATAGGCAAAGAGATTCTGAAAATAACCACATTTATCTTAGATCACTATGTGCAGCCATTTTGACTTTATCTCATAATTGAGTGTAGCAGTGCAAGGAGCTGTCCACCCACACCAGGCTCTCAATAAAGATTGTGCATGGACTGTGAGGTGTCAATCACAGCAGGGGGTGTGCAGGTCTACTCTGCACTGCAGAGGAGTCACACCAATGTTAATCACAGAGCTATAAACCCTTTAGTATGAGTAACCAATAGCTTGCACACAGATAAGAGAAGCACAGATGTTTTTTCATTTTTAACCCCTGCAGCATGCTGTCCTCAGCTTACATTGCAAGATCCTGATGACAAATTCCCTTTAAAAGAGGTGTGTCCTAATAAAACAAATCCTATAAGTGTCCGACTGATAGCAAGAATGGTGTAGAATGTTGTGTGATGCTGTCCAAAAAAGTTATAAATCTGATGGATTCATTATTAAAAAATCTATTAGGATCTTATAATAAAATAGACAATATTGAATAACAATGGACCCATTATCTCTGTCATGGACACTCAAAAAACTGTATGTTTGGGACTCACCTGGGGACTGTGGATCAGATACACGGAAGAGGGTGGCAGGAGTAGGTCTACGTCTCCTGATCTATAGAGAGTAAAAAACATAAAAAAAAATGAAATTTATCGAAATGGCTGACAATTTACAGTTAGGTCCAGAAATATTTGGACAGTGACACAAGTTTTGTTATTTTAGCTGTTTACAAAAACATGTTCAGAAATACAATTATATATATAATATGGGCTGAAAGTGCACACTCCCAGCTGCAATATGAGAGTTTTCACATCCAAATCGGAGAAAGGGTTTAGGAATCATAGCTCTGTAATGCATAGCCTCCTCTTTTTCAAGGGACCAAAAGTAATTGGACAAGGGACTCTAAGGGCTGCAATTAACTCTGAAGGCGTCTCCCTCGTTAACCTGTAATCAATGAAGTAGTTAAAAGGTCTGGGGTTGATTACAGGTGTGTGGTTTTGCATTTGGAAGCTGTTGCTGTGACCAGACAACATGCGGTCTAAGGAACTCTCAATTGAGGTGAAGCAGAACATCCTGAGGCTTAAAAAAAAGAAAAAATCCATCAGAGAGATAGCAGACATGCTTGGAGTAGCAAAATCAACAGTCGGGTACATTCTGAGAAAAAAGGAATTGACTGGTGAGCTTGGGAACTCAAAAAGGCCTGGGCGTCCACGGATGACAACAGTGGTGGATGATCGCCGCATACTTTCTTTGGTGAAGAAGAACCCGTTCACAACATCAACTGAAGTCCAGAACACTCTCAGTGAAGTAGGTGTATCTGTCTCTAAGTCAACAGTAAAGAGAAGACTCCATGAAAGTAAATACAAAGGGTTCACATCTAGATGCAAACCATTCATCAATTCCAAAAATAGACAGGCCAGAGTTAAATTTGCTGAAAAACATCTCATGAAGCCAGCTCAGTTCTGGAAAAGTATTCTATGGACAGATGAGACAAAGATCAACCTGTACCAGAATGATGGGAAGAAAAAAGTTTGGAGAAGAAAGGGAACTGCACATGATCCAAGGCACACCACATCCTCTGTAAAACATGGTGGAGGCAACGTGATGGCATGGGCATGCATGGCTTTCAATGGCACTGGGTCACTTGTGTTTATTGATGACATAACAGCAGACAAGAGTAGCCGGATGAATTCTGAAGTGTACCGGGATATACTTTCAGCCCAGATTCAGCCAAATGCCGCAAAGTTGATCGGACGGCGCTTCATAGTACAGATGGACAATGACCACAAGCATACAGCCAAAGCTACCCAGGAGTTCATGAGTGCAAAAAAGTGGAACATTCTGCAATGGCCAAGTCAATCACCAGATCTTAACCCAATTGAGCATGCATTTCACTTGCTCAAATCCAGACTTAAGACGGAAAGACCCACAAACAAGCAAGACCTGAAGGCTGCGGCTGTAAAGGCCTGGCAAAGCATTAATAAGGAGGAAACCCAGTGTTTGGTGATGTCCATGGGTTCCAGACTTAAGGCAGTGATTGCCTCCAAAGGATTCGCAACAAAATATTGAAAATAAAAATATTTTGTTTGGGTTTGGTTTATTTGTCCAATTACTTTTGACCTCCTAAAATGTGGAGTGTTTGTAAAGAAATGTGTACAATTCCTACAATTTCTATCAGATATTTTTGTTCAAACCTTCAAATTAAACGTTACAATCTGCACTTGAATTCTGTTGTAGAAGTTTCATTTCAAATCCAATGTGGTGGCATGCAGAGCCCAACTCGCGAAAATTGTGTCACTGTCCAAATATTTCTGGACCTAACTGTATTTGCAAGCTTATCAATGTGTTGTTTCTATTATTCACAGAACGTCTTGCATTGCATCCTCATAGATATAATATGTGGGGACACTGCATAGGAATAATCTACAGCCAAATTGGCAAAACGTGATTGTGGTAGTCACCTTGGAGAGCGGTAAAGCTCATAAAATGGCAGTAATGTCTGCCTGTATCTTACTGAAAATTCTGTAGATACATATACAGTGCCTACAAGTAGTATTCAACCCCCTGCAGATTTAGCAGGTTTACACATTCGGAATTAACTTGGCATTGTGACATTTGGACTGTTTATCAGCCTGGAAGTGTGAAATGCACTGCAGCAAAAAAGAATGTTATTTCTTTTTTTATTTTTTTTTTAAATTGTGAAAAGTTTATTCAGAGGGTCATTTATTATTCAACCCCTCAAACCACAAGAATTCTGTTTGGTTCCCCTAAAGTATTAAGAAGTATTTCAGGCACAAAGAACAATAGGCTTCACATGTTTGGATCAGTTATCTCTTTTTCCAGCCTTTTCTGACTAATTAAGACCCTCCCCAAACTTGTGAACAGCACTCATACTTGGTCAACATGGGAAAGACAAAGGAGCATTCCAAGATCATCAGAGACAAGATCGTGGAGGGTCACAAGGCTGGCAAGGGGTACAAAACCCTTTTCAAGGAGTTGGGCCTACCTGTCTCCACTGTTGGGAGCATCATCCAGAAGTGGAAGGCTTATGTAACTACTGTTAGCCTTCCACGGCCTGGACAGCCTTTGAAAGTTTCCACCCGTGCCGAGGCCAGGCTTGTCCGAAGAGTCAAGGCTAACCCAAGGACAACAAGGAAGGAGATCCGGGAAGATCTCATGGCAGTGGGGACATTGGTTTCAGTCAATACCATAAGTAACGTACTCCACCGCAATGGTCTCCGTTCCAGACGAGCCCGTAAGGTACCTTTACTTTCAAAGCGTCATGTCAAGGCTCGTCTACAGTTTGCTCATGATCACTTGGAGGACTCTGAGACAGACTGGTTCAAGGTTCTCTGGTCTGATGAGACCAAGATCGAGATCTTTGGTGCCAACCACACACGTGACGTTTGGAGACTGGATGGCACTGCATACGACCCCAAGAATACCATCCCTACAGTCAAGCATGGTGGTGGCAGCATCATGCTGTGGGGCTGTTTCTCAGCCAAGGGGCCTGGCCATCTGGTCCGCATCCATGGGAAGATGGATAGCACGGCTTACCTGGAGATTTTGGCCAAGAACCTCCGCTCCTCCATCAAGGATCTTAAGATGGGTCGTCATTTCATCTTCCAACAAGACAACGACCCAAAGCACACAGCCAAGAAAACCAAGGCCTGGTTCAAGAGGGAAAAAATCAAGGTGTTGCAGTGGCCTAGTCAGTCTCCTGACCTTAACCCAATTGAAAACTTGTGGAAGGAGCTCAAGATTAAAGTCCACATGAGACACCCAAAGAACCTAGATAACTTGGAGAAGATCTGCATGGAGGAGTGGGCCAAGATAACTCCAGAGACCTGTGCCGGCCTGATCAGGTCTTATAATAGACGATTATTAGCTGTAATTGCAAACAAGGGTTATTCCACAAAATATTAAACCTAGGGGTTGAATAATAATTGACCCACACTTTTATGTTGAAAATGTATTAAAATTTAACTGAGCAACATAACTTGTTGGTTTGTAAGATTTATGCATCTGTTAATAAATCCTGCTCTTGCTTGAAGTTTGCAGGCTCTAACTTATTTGCATCTTATCAAACCTGCTAAATCTGCAGGGGGTTGAATACTACTTGTAGGCACTGTAGCACTGCTTCCATGTCTCTACCTCTACATAATGTAGGAATAAGTAGTATTACCTCCTTGTTGCTCCCTGGAAACAAGGTAGGCCTCCATTATACTGATTTCCTAACACAGTATAACTGTTGTCACTTTTCTAGTTGTATATGATAAACTCATATATAGAACTGCCTCTCCTTTTCTGCTTGTATATAATAAAGGCACAGATAGTACTTCGTCCTTGTCTCTCTGTGGAAATAATGTGGATACAGATAGTATTTTCTCTAGAGTTGTAAATAGCCAATCTCTGGGGGTTATGGGTATCAGATCACACTGAACTGACATTAATATAATAAGTAACAAGTGGTGATAAGCGAGCACTAAAATGCTCAAGTGCTCAGTACTCGAATCGAGTAGGTTGGACACTTGGATGGGCTTGACTTGAGCACCTAGTATAATGGAAGTCAATAGGAAACTCAAGCATTTATTCGGCAGACACAAACAGTACTGTTGCGGAAGCAGGAAAATTGCTGATATGGATGGAATGGAAGCAGCATGAGGAAGACACTGGGATGCATATATGACTCACAGGTCATTGTTGGGAACAATTTTGTCAGAGTAATATTACTTCACTTTTACGGAGTGACAATAAAACATACAAAACTGAAGATAAAATGGATTTTACATGAAAAAATGTGAAGAAATATTCTTTCTTGTATAATGACTTGTATAGAAGGCAAAATAAAAAAAAATAAAAAAATACTTCTTCCATCATTTAGGGTATGTGCACATTATCAGTGTTTGTTCAGGCTTTCACGCAACTGAATTTTTGCATGAATTTCCTTGTGTTTTTAATGCGCTTTGCTGCGTTTTTGATGCATGCATTGTTATCTCAATAAGGTTAGTTGAAAGACCTGAAGTAGAACAAACATGAAGTTGACCAAAGCAAAGTAATGTCCCGCCCGCCCACATATTATACACTTGAACCCTTTTGTCACGGATAACAGACTGACATGTGGTTTCTGGCAATAGATGTGTGACGCCGTGGACTAGCCAGGTAGTCACATGTAGACCCCCTGCACAAACACCAACCCCTAATAAGGTGACAGCAGCCAACCTACAAAACCCTTGTCACCTCCCTCAGGGTTTGATGTTCACACCAGGGGGCGGAGCCAGGTGGTTGGCCACGTCCACCGAGGAGTTCACAGGCCCTGAGGCAGGAAAAACAGTTCAGTTGAGTCGGTGTAGTCTATACAGTGAAGTGGAGTGGAGTTCAAGTGCAGACCTGTGTCCAGGTCTGCCACAGTCTAACACCAGGTGTCTGGGTTGGAGCCCAGTCACCTCTGGGAAGGAGGCAGATGGTGGTTGCCGCCTGCAGGAGCCGGGAAGATGGCTGGTGGAACTGTAAGGGACTGGGACAGGGTAGTGGCCCGCCGGAACCGAACCAGGGAGCCAACTGGAAACCGGAGCACCAGGAGGGGTACTCAGACCCAGAACGAGGTCCAGAAGCCAATGGACCATGTTGAATTTACTGATTGAGGTCTGGACCTTAGGTCCTTTCCCGTCCCAAGACCCGGAAGACGGCAACAGCCCACCGAGGGGGATGGAAAGCTACCGCCCAGGCAGAGAGATCCCACAGGCCAGCGCCCCCCGTCACATGCATCAAGCTGGGGAGCAGACCACCGTTGCTAAAGCATATACTGCATGAAATCGGAGAAAGGAAGACGGGTTTTTCTGCCGCGCTATGAACCACAAAGCTGAAGATTTCTTAAAATATTTTTTTATTATTGAGCCATTCCAACGCGTTTCAAAGGCATAACCGCCTTCTTCTTCAGGGAATAAAAAACATACCAATACAGAAAAAAACAGGGTTTAAATAGAAGTTTCACAGTGAGGCCATGTTTCTGCACTAATAAATACACATAAATAAATACACATTTTTTTTGACAAAACAATTTTTATTATGGTTTTTCTATCATATTACCGTGCTTGACATGAATCTCCCTTTCATTCAATGTATCAAAGCATGCAGGATCTGTATGTATTTAAACACATTCCCCCCCCCCCCCTTCTCTCCCTTTTTTTTCTGATCATGACGTAGTTCTGCTCCTCATGGCTATGAGTCATGGGGAAATGAGGTCATTCCCAGAAACATGGCCTCACTGTGAAACTTCTATTTAAACCCTGTTTTTTTCTGTATTGGTATGTTTTTTATTCCCTGAAGAAGAAGGCGGTTATGCCTTTGAAACGCGTTGGAATGGCTCAATAATAAAAACATATTTTAAGAAATCTTCAGCTTTGTGGTTCATAGCGCAACAGAAAAACCCGTCTTCCTTTCTCCGATTTCATGCAGTAAATTCATTTTGACGGGGCCGCTGCTGAACCATCCTAGCACTCCCATACGTCTATACAGGGGTTGTGACTGGCACAACCTGACCAGGTGAGTGCATCCATTTTCTTCTTCAAACCCAAATACCGGGTAAGACCCTATTGCGCCTTTCTTTCCCTACTACAGATTCTGTCAAGTCCTTTGGACATCGGGATTTGGCCGCACGGACCAGACCCCGTCTTTCTTGGGAAAGCTGGCAGCAGAGGGATCGGCAGTGCCTATTGCCGGGGAACGGCATGGATTATTACAATAACCGCCTGTCATCCAGGGAGCGCCTAATTTTGCAAACGGTCGGTGCTCCAGATGACCCTGATACGGAGGTTCACATGGATTCAGGAATACTTTTTACGGAGGAGGATACTGTTCGTATGAAAAAACTCTTCCACTCTCTGGAAGATCTCATGAAGGAGGACCTGCATTACAGTCTGGATGCCAGATTTCTCTCCATCTACATGGATGAGGGACTATGCCCAAGAGGACTCCAGATCCGGAGGGATTCTCCTTTTCCACAGGATCCATCTTTCTCAGATAAGTGGAACAATCTTTTCAAAAACTGTATGCAGGGTATGTTATTATGCTTGCATGAAAAGAGGACTAGCATCGCCGTGATTTCCACGGAAAAAATTGCAGAACTTTACAAGGAGCTAGCTCCATTTGTTTTACATCCAGACTATAGGAATTTGAATTCCAGCTTAAACACCCGCCTGCTACAGTTAGAGCAGGATACGATTATTAGAAAGTCTAAAAAACTGCAAAGGGACAGGCAGGAGAATGGTCAAGCTGGTCCAATCCACTCCAGGGAGGGATCAGCTCCTAACCCTAGGAGAAATAGTTTCAGGAGACATAGCTCCTTGACAACTAACACATATAATAACAGAAAAAGCTTTGTGAATAGCAGGTTTCATAAACCTATCAGAACCCCTTCAAACTACACCACCACCCTAGGAAGCAATACAGCTACATCTGAGAGTGCAATAGCCAGTTTGACTTCCAACTCTGACAAACAAGATAAAGCCCCAGATGAGATTGACTCATTGGCTGATAAAGTGTTCTCACAAATAAATAGCTCCAAAAATAATAAAGAGAATTTGATTTCTCGTCTCACTGACCCTAATGGGCCTGTCACTTCTTGCCCTACAGACCCTGTCCCCCCAAACCCTGAAGAAACACGTGCACACCTAGCCAGGATTAGGCTTCAGATAGAACTGGGATAACAGTAATCTCCCGGAGATTCAGAAAATGGGGAATATTGAGGAGTGGAGACGCAAGGGTGTAATATACATGCATCAGATATTGGACGGAGGAATTCTGAAATCGTTCCCGCAGTTACAGAGTGAGTTTCAGTTACCGGCGTCCGGCTGGCTCCACTACAGACAATTAAAACATGCGATTGCAGCCCAAGCGGCTAAACAAAGTGTGGCCATACAGACTGACCTGGTACTGGAGTATGTGTGTAAGGGCGGAGGAAGCACTAAAGGGATCATTTCTGGCACGTATAAAGATATACTACATACCTTTCTGTTAGAATACCCAATTAAAACTAAATCTAAATGGGAGGAGGAAGTTGGGCCGATAACGGAGGAGGTGTGGGAGAGTATCCTGGCGTATGTCCCTAAACTTTCCATGAGCGAACCGGCCAGACTGTCTCACCTATACGTGATTCACCGGGTATATAGGTCTCCCTTACTGATGTTTAAAATGGGGTTGAAAAGGAATTCGGAGTGTCCAAGGTGTCAGGGATCTGACGCAGGTATTTTTCACATGATGTGGTCTTGTCCGAGACTGGTCTCCTTTTGGACTAAGGTTATCCACAAGATAGGAAGAACATATGGGTGTGTCCTCCCCAGGGAACCAGTGATATGCCTATTGGGATATGTTGAGGAGCTTGGGGTGGAAAATACTATGAAAATTGTCATTGCTAGGCTGCTGTATGCGGCAAGAAAGCTAATCGCCAGGTCCTGGATTAAAAAAGACCCCCCGACCAGGGGAGAGTACATTAAAAGGGTGAAGTGTATTCTTCAGCTGGAACGGGGAGTGTATGAAAGAAGGGGGAATGTTAAAATGTTTGAGAAGCTCTGGTCTCCTTGGCTGCAATGCGGATAGGACGAGTGATGGACCAGTAAACTGATATGGGACGGGGATAGCCGTCTGAGACCTCTGATGTGTATGTTTTGTTTTATTTGTGTTACTAGTTGTTCCTCCTGCACAACGGGATGGTTCTATACTACAGTTGAAGGGTATTATAAGTGTGTACTATATGGGATGTAGTATCGGGGAGAAGTGTTGCTGCCGGGGTGGGGGAGGGGGCGGGAGGGGGAGTTAAAGGGGTAATAGATGTGATAAATTTAATTTGGATGCCGATTTGTTATTCTGTTGTATGTACTCTGTTTTAATAAAAAAGTATCTGATTTAAAAAAAAAAAGGCTTCAGATAGAAAAAATAAGAAAAGAGAGGGGTTTGATGGAATCAGAAGAAAATGTTGCCATATCCCAGGAGAAGGATTTTATTGATCTTTTGAATTTATCTGTCCATGATGATCATATCCTCCTGCCTGATACGCAGACATTCACATGTGCATCCGGCATCCCAGCAGATAAAGAGAAAATTATTATAGACAACACCGGTATGTCCCAACCTCTAGTGCCTTTTTTACCATCGGCCAAACCTCAAAAAAATATTTTAATTACGGATTTTTTAATACCAAGATCATCCACCAAAAAAAGAAAAAACATAGAGGAACTAGAGCAGGATCCAAATTTAAACAAAAGGGAGAAAAAGGCCCCGTAAATAAAACAAGAGACAGAGACACTGAAGACCTCAAAGAGCCCAAGGTAACCAATTCTATTTTTAATCTTTCTGACTACATACTCCAAAAGGAGGAAACCCAGGTGTTAAATAAGGGGTTATCTTTTTGCCCATCATATAGATCCAAGGACTTCGATCTCTTTTTGGATGTACAAAATTATATTAGGAAATTAACCCTAAAAAGACATTTCCTCCTAAAAGGGGACACTCCCCCCATTACCCCCACAGAGACAATCCCTTTTTGTCACACCACAGTCAAGCCTAAATCAAGGTTCTATCCGACAGAGAGTAAGGGGCACTTTCTAAAGACCTTCTGTGATTTAGTACTAGCAGACCTCAAGAGGGCTGTGAGCCAAAAAAGACATTTTAAGTGCAACCTATCACACACTGAGAGAAATGCTCTCAAATCCCTGAAAAATAATAAGGATATTGTCATCCGAGCAGCCGACAAAGGGGGCGGTGTAGTCATACAAAATAGGAAAGATTATCTGAAAGAAGCCATCAGGATACTATCAGACCCGACCTATTATGGGGTGGTGAACATTGACAAATATGACCAGGCTGTTTTAGCCTATAAAGATCTAATCCAAAAGGCTGCAGACCAGAATATACTCAATACTGCTGAAAAAAGATTTCTATCAGTCAAAAACCCGGCCTTGGCATTTTTCTACCATCTCCCTAAAATTCATAAGAATTTAATCAATCCCCCTGGAAGGCCTATCATCTCTGGCATCGATTCACTGACAGCCAATCTGGCTCACTATATTGATACACTGATACAGCCGCATGTTCTTGGTCTCAATAGCCACCTCAGGGACTCGGCACCCCTCATAGAAAAACTCAAGGACATCCCATGGAAAAAGTCCTATATATTTATAACTATAGACGTGGCCGCATTATATTCAAACATACACCATTATTTGGGTTTGTCCTGCCTTTCGTTTTTTTTGGAAAGTGACAACAGGATTCCCCAGGCCCAAAAGGAGTTCTTATCAGAAAGTATGAGTTTCATCCTTCATAATAATTATTTCACCTTTGATGATAAATTATATCACCAACGCCTTGGTACGGCGATGGGGTCTAAAGCAGCATGCTCATGTGTAAACCTTTTCATGGGTTTATTTGGAGATGGTCTTTATAGAAAACAGCCTGTATGAGGAAAGTATTGTCGTATATAAAAGATTCATAGACGACCTGTTCATTATCTGGGACTGCGACCTCTCCGATGTCAGAATTTTCCTAGACAACTTGGATAAGAATGACTGGGGTCTAGTTTTCTCATCCACCTTACATAAAGAAGAGATTAATTTCCTCGATTTAACTATTTTTCATTATAATGATAAGATATGTACAAAAACTTATTTCAAAAAGGTTGATGCCAATGGGTACATTCACTTCAATAGTGAACATTATGACAAGTGGCTACATAACATTCCTTTGAACCAATATAAAAGGATTAGGAGGAATTGTTCACAGGATACGGATTTCAGAGAACAGGCTGGGACCCTTAAAAGACGTTTTCTGGAGAGGAAATACCCCAAGTCTCTAATCCAGAAGGCCTTTCAGGGGACTCATGTACTCAAAACAAACTGATCTCATTGTACCCAGGAAAGACCAGTCCACTTCAGAGCCCTCTCATAATAGGAAGTCAGCAGAATTTACCTTGAATTTTATAACTACATACAGTAGGGGCAATGGGGTTATAAGGGATACGCTTTCTAAACATTGGGGCATCCTACAGAATGATCCCATCCTCAAGCCCTTTCTGCCCACCAAACCAGGGGTCACCTTCAGACGGGCTCCCACAATTAAAAATATTGTGGCACCGAGTCGGCTGAGGACAAAGCCGGTGGGTTCCAAAATCACTCTCCCAGATGGCTCATACAAATGTGGCACAAGAAACTGCTTGTGCTGCAGAAGCATACAACATAGGAGAACTACTTTTTGCTCCCTGGGGGGTTCTGAAAATTTTCACATCAGAAACCATTTAACTTGTCAATCCGATTATGTGATCTATTTAGTAGATTGCATGTGCGGTAAGCAATATATAGGGAGGACCAGCCAGGCCCTCCATAATAGATTAAATTCACACCGCCATAATATAAGGACTGGTTTTATGTTACATGGTCTCTCAAAGCATTGCACGGTTCAGCACAATAAGTCCTTTGATTTTAAGATCACCCCTATCGAGCAGATCCCTCCGAACATCAACAACAGGATGGAGGTTTTAAGTAAAAAAGAGACTTTCTGGATACACAGGCTCAATACCCTGAAGCCCCTCGGGCTGAATGAAGTCACTGATCTCTTTTATTAATTTCTCCTCTTCCAGCCTATTTCCGAATGCTTGTTATTCACTGTATATATAGAGACTCCAAGATCTCCGAGAGGCCCTTTTACATTAGATATACCCTTGCTTCTCAAGAAGAGACTCCTTTTTGTTAAAGGGGGTAATTTCTTTCAGATATGGAATTATGTTTTTATCAGTTCCAAAATATTTTATTATTTATATATATTTTTATTTTATATATATATGTATATATACATATATATTCTTTTATATCTATATTTATATGTAAAATTCTTGTGTGTTTTTTTCATATATTTTTATATATCTATTATTTTCTAAGCCTGTATTTATACCCATTGGGCATATTGTTTGATGTATATAATCTGTGTCCATACCTTTTAGGCATATTTTTTGTACGTATATAACCCGGATTTTTAGCTTGTTCCCCTTTAGCTTTTAGCACCCTTCCAACGCTTTTATTTATATATATTTTTTATCATTCAATTGTTGACCGAATCAACAGTCCCCCTGCCTTTTCATACTCTCTCACAAGCAGCACCCTCACATCAATATGTCTGTTTATATTATTCCCTTTTTAATCACGATCGCACCATCCATATTAATCCCCTACACGGGCCTATGTGTTTTTCTCGGGAACCACTTTGGTTTCTCGGGTTACCAGTACGGAATGTTTCACTTTAACCTACATGTTGGTCCCTTGTTTTATTTCCCGACATTTCCCCTCTCCCCCCTTTTTCTTTAATAATGCAATGATCATATATAAAAGATAAATATTTTTAATAGTTTTTCATAAGCCACAAAATGCAGCATGTTTGACTCCAGCACAAAAAAAAACTTCCTTTTTCACAACAAAGCAGGGATTTCCTCTCCATGCTTCACCCCTGTAAGATGTCGGGGCCCCTACATCACTGCCTTACTCAAACACGCGCTTTTCTGCTTTCCCCACCCCTTTGAGCTCACATCACCTTTCATCATGAGAAACCGCTCACTCCTCTCACATCACGCATGCGCTCTACTTTTTTTCCCACAGTTTGAACTTATTTCACCTTTCACCACAAGGAACCCGCTTTTTGCGCACGCGCTCCCTGTTCTTTCTGCCCACACTGCGTGTGCACTGCTTTCCAGAGAATTAACTTGCTTGTTCACGTTCCCCACATTATCCCAAAATAAAAAGGGGGTAAAATTCAGAACATTTCATATACACATATATATTATTCTAAAATTAAATGAACGAGGATTTTCTGAGGACATCCTATTTGAGCCACTGGTTCTCAGTATGCTCCCAAGGCAGAGTAATGGTTAGGGAGGCAGCCTCTCATTTTTTTCCCGACGCCTTCTCTGCAGGTTCAAACCCTGTTTTGTTTTTTTTTTCTCCCTCAAACCCCCCCCCCTTTTTATGCCTATCAAAAGAAATGCACTAATAAATACACATAAATAAATACACATTTTTTTTGACAAAACAAATTTTTATTATGGTTTTTCTATCATATTACCGTGCTTGACATGAATCTTCCTTTCATTCAATGTATCAAAGCATGCAGGATCTGTATGTATTTAAACACATCCCCCCCTTCTCTCCCTTTTTTTCTTATCATGACGTAGTTCTGCTCCTCGTGGCTATGAGTCATGGGGAAATTAGGTCATTCACAGAAACATGGCCTCACTGTGAAACTTCTACTTAAACCCTGTTTTTTTCTGTATTGGTATGTTTTTTATTCCCTGAAGAAGAAGGCGGTTATGCCTTTGAAACGCGTTGGAATGGCTCAATAATAAAAACATATTTTAAGAAATCTTCAGCTTTGTGGTTCATAGCGCGGCAGAAAAACCCGTCTTCCTTTCTCCGATTTCATGCAGTAAATTCATTTTGACGGGGCCGCTGCTGAACCATCCTAGCACTCCCATACGTCTATACAGGGGTTGTGACTGGCACAACCTGACCAGGTGAGTGCATCCATTTTCTTCTTCAAACCCAAATACCGGGTAAGACCCTATTGCGCCTTTCTTTCCCTACTACAGTTGCTAAAGCATAGGCAGTCAAAGTCTACTAAAAAGGTGCAGGAGAAAGGCGGGAACCACCAACCTGAGAGAGGGGCACAGTGCAGCCGGCTGCGGGCACCGACCACCATCCTTTTGGTTTACCAGAGACTCCGGTGTATCTATCATAGTGAGCACAGCAGTGCCCTCGGGCCGTGCACCGCACCACACCATCTTGCCCGCATCTCACAACCAGCGGGCCACGGAACCATCAACCCCTGCCCACGGAGGGGTCAACACCAGGCTGCATGACACCGTCCCCGGGATCCTAGTTAACGGCAGCGGTGATGTCCACACTCACCACAACCCGTGGGTGGCGTCACAACCTTTAATCCCTTAAACCACCACGGCTCCGGCCGTGAACCTCCCCACCAAAGTCCCTACACGTAGCGCCAAGCCCCTTTCAGAGCGACGTGACCCCCGGGTCCGGAGGCGCTCGAGCCACCCACCAAACGAGCCCGGATCCGAGCGGCTCGGCAGGCAGCCGAGCGCGGGGCGGTACACATCGACTCTTCTGGCGTTACAAACATAATTGAACCCATCCACTTACCGGTGGAAGTGCACCTTGAAGCAGAAGTCAGCGGTGACCTGTTGAAAAATTTCAGAATCCGCCATCTTGTCACTATCCCTTGGCGCGAAGTTTCCCGCAAGGCCCGTCTTCCCCGCGAAAAGAGCTGAAGCCCCGCCCCCTGGGAACAGAGCGGTGCAGCCAAGAAGTGAAGCTGAGCGGAAAGAGAGAGCGGAGTGCCCCGAAAAGACCAAGGGGGAGCGGGCGAATGGACAGCTGCTGATAACCGCAGGAGAAGGCAAGGATGTCGGCGTTCCAGGAGGCGAGCGGAGCGGTGCCCGTCACTGGAGTGGCGGGACCCAGAAACGGCCGAGGCGGAGTGGCTTTTGACCTGGAGGACCGCAGACCGAACGAGCTTCCTGCCGGAACCGCTGCCTGGTTGGAGCGGGAGCTGGGCCGATTCTGTGTCCGGGTAAGAGCGCAGACCTTGCAGCAAGTGCTCGACTGGAAGGCGGAGGTCCGGAGGATGGTGGCCGTGGTGTGGGACCGGGAACAGAGGGCCTCAGCTGCAGTGCCACGCCATAACAAAGCCACACAGACCCCCATGTCGTCCCTCATCAGCTGGGAGCTGGAGCCTGCCAGTACTCTGACCAGCAAGCCCGGGGTAGCACAACTCATGGAGGAAGAGGTGCCGTGTACGCTGCCCCCACCGCCGTTCCCGCTGAAAGTTTACAGTCCAGGGAAATACTGCACTTGGAAGGGGAGTCCGATGGCCCGTCCGACGATGGCGCAGTGCGGTCCCCTGCAATGGTGAGAACCGCCGCAAGTTAACCCCTTCAGTTCTGACATTTTAAAGTTTTAAAGTTACAAGTTTTAAAAGACCCGCTTCTGCAAAAACCTCCTGCCTTTGTTGAATGTCCCCATGTGCCCGGGAGATGCCATCCAGTACACGGGTGGAAGGAGGAGGACCCTGCCCGCCTTATTGAACGCCGCTGCGGTTGGAGTCCCAGTGGGCGCCATCTGGGGTCAGAGCCCCTGGTGGAGGAAGGCAGGGAGTTGAAGGAGTGAGGACAGTTCCCGTTCAAAGCCCGGCTTACCGTACCCGCACCGCAGGCAGTGGAGAACAGGGTCTTTATGGACAGTGTCACCCGTGAGTGAAGTGGCATTGGGGACCCGTAAAGCCCTGTGGTGGACTGAGGGAAAGTGGCTGGAGGAGGCTGCGCCGGCAGCAAAGTCCCGTTTGTAAATAATTCCCTGACCACCCTTCAGATCCCACAGCCTCCTGAGAGGCAGACTGGAGGAAGGACCTACGGCAGAGGAGGCCGAGGTCCCGTCACCACTGCAACCGGTGGTCCCCTGGACGTGGGGCCTCTGAGAGACTGCCGGGTAAGGAACTTTTTACCCGGCCCGTTGAGCAACACCTGGGCCCGTTCCTGTTCCTGGACTGGGGAAAAGGGGTGCTGCCTGTTTCTTAGAGGCAGCATCAAGGATAGGTTTGTTTGGGTGGGTGACTGAAGGACCTGGTCCCGTTCCCGTTAAATAAAAATGTTTTTACTTGCAACGCTTAAAAAATGTGCCTCCCGCAAGGGATGATTACCCATATGCTTGAATTGTACAAAGTTTAGTATACTTGTATTGTGTTTCCCGTTTTATCTTTCAGAAACAAAATAAACCGGTGGTGGTCGGGCAGCCCGCGGACGGTCTGCATTAAACCAAGGGGGAATGTGACGCCCTGCACTAGCCAGGTAGTGACAGGTAGACCCCCTGCACAAACACCAGCCCCTAATAAGGTGACTGCAGCCAACCTACAAAACCCTTGTCACCTCCCTCAGGGTTTGATGTTCACATCAGGGGGCGGAGCCAGGTGGTTGGCAACGCCCACCGAGGAGTTCACAGGCCCTGAGGCAGGAAAAACAGTTCAGTTGAGTTGGTGTAGTCTATACAGTGAAGTGGAGTGAAGTTCAAGTGCAGACCTGTGTCCACGTCTGCCACAGTCTAACACCAGGTGTCTGGGTTGGAGCCCAGTCACCTCTGGGAAGGAGGCAGACGGTGGTTGCTGCCTGCAGGAGCCGGGAAGATGGCTGGTGGAACCGTAAGGGACCGGGACAGGGTAGTGGCCCGCCGGAACCGAACCGGGGAGCCAATTGGAAACCGGAGCACCAGGAGGGGTACTCAGAACCAGAACGAGGTTCAGAAGCCACTGGACCACATTGAATTTACTGATTGAGGTCTGGACCTTAGGTCCTTTCCCGTCCCAAGACCCGAAAGACGGCAACAGGCCACCGTCCAGGCAGAGAGATCCCACGGGCCAGCGCCCCCCCGTCACACGCATCAAGCCGGGGAGCGGACTACCGTTGCTAAAGCATAGGCAGTCAAAGTCTACTAAAAAGGTGCAGGAGAAAGGCGGGAACCACCAACCTGAGAGAGGGGCACAGTGCAGCCGGCTGCGGGCACCGACCACCATCCTTTTGGTTTACCAGAGACTCCGGTGTATCTGTCATAGTGAGTGGCCCCGGGACCATCACCCCCTGCTCACGGAAGAGTCAACACCAGGCTGCATGACACCGTCCCCGGGAGCCTAGTTAACGGCAGTGGTGGTGTCCACATTCACCACAACCCGTGGGTGGCGTCACGAACTTTAATCCCTTAAACCACCACGGCTCCGGCCGTGAACCTCCCCACCGAAGTCCCTACACGTAGCGCCAAACCCCTTTCAGGGCGACAATCCCCCCGGGTCCGTAGGCGCTCGAGCCACCCACCAAATGAGCCCGGATCCGAGCGGCTCGGCAGGCAGCCGAGCGCGGGGCGGTACAGATGGTCAGAGCACCACCCGTTCCCTATATAGGGTCTAGCACTAGGTATACCTAGGGTCAGGTATCCGGCTCGGCACATAGGTGCGGAACCTATCTAGGGTGGTGAGGGACCCCAGGGACCAGCGGTAGGTTTGGTCAGGGGTCACCATCTCCCCCTTTCCTATTTTTTATATCCAGCCAAGATAAAGCAGACAGTTGCAGGCTGATATTGTCAAGGTGGGAAGGTCCGCCATGGGAACACCTTGGACTACGTCTGAGCTACAGGGATTTTTTTTTTAATAATAAATTGGTCAAAGAGGGACAGTATCTTGTTTTTCTCTCTTTTTACTATATGTCTTTCAGGTTTCTATTTGTGGACTATGTTGGATTCAGTAAACTACTTTGGATCTCCATGGCTTTTTTTCTTTTAATTAAATTGGTGAACCAGGGCTAGTGTCAGGGGGCGTGTTTTTTAACATAAAATACTTTTGTGGGTTTTTTTCTTTTAACTTACTGTGTTAGTAATGGGGTGTCTGGTAAACTCCTCTCTAGTACTAATCACAGGGCTTGATGCCAGCTGACACTACACAGCTGACATCAACCCCAACTACTATTACCCCAATTGCCACCTACACCAGGCCAATGGGGAATAGCTAAGGCCAAATGCAAGAATTGGTGTCTTAATGTGGTGCACCATTTCTAAAGCAGCTATGGGCTGTTTTTTTTTAGACTGGGAAGGGCCCAATAACCATGGACTGCCCAGCCTGATAATATCAGCTCGCAGCTGTCTGCTTTACCTTGGCTGGTTATCAAAAACAGGGGAGACCCAACGTCATTTTTTAAATTTATTTATTAGGTTAAAGCAGGCTAAACACTGCTTAGTGCTACATGAAAGTCACTAAAGGGTGCAAGTGTATAATATGTAGGGGATCGGGATATTACTCTGCTTTGGTCAACTTTTAATTTAAGCTCTCCCTCCTAGATCAACTCTCCCTGAACTGCTTCCAGAGGAGAGTGTGCCGAACAACGCAACACCAGGTCTTACATACACCTGATGAAGCGATGTGGCTGGCCATTCATAATAATGCCAGTAGCCAACATGGCTATGGCATTACTGTGTATGGCAGGCAATCCCCGCATGTTGATTGGCTAACAGCAGCGAAACATGCGGGGCAGATACTCAGGCATGGTGCTCGCGTACCTGCAATACTCGATCGAGTAACGAGTGTACCCGAGCACCGTGATACTCGATTGAGTATCGAACAGTGTCGGGCTTGCTCGTCCATCACTAGTAACAAGCAGAAATGTGTCTGAGGGATTGGAGGTGAAAGGAGCTGAGCTGCTTTACCAGACATGAGTGGTGGACAAGAGTGCGTAGTTTCTGGGGAAAAAATGTGCACTTTTGTATTCTGGTGTCTTCTACTACTACTGAAGACATTATACAGTAACCTTACTCTGAAAGGAAACAGTGGACCTTTTTGTATGGCACAAAGCGCTGTGTTGTCCTTCTTATTATATGCTTGCATGTTCATAATTACAGATATACTCAACCAGACCCATCTACATAATGACAGGAAAGTACATACTGAAGCGGATCATAACAAACTGCAGCTCTTAATAAGCACGCAACAATCCAAACATGCTCGCAACTCCTCCAATATATGTATAAGTGATAGGCACCATGGAGGTAATGCTTATGTAAATATTGCCCAGATATTTTTAGATTAATCAGCGAAGTGACCTTTAAATACAGAATCACAGTAATGTCAGGGAAATGTGACACTAGATAGATTGTAAAATGTATCCACATCTATCTACTCTATATCCTAATCTCATTTTGTGGTTCAAAAATAAACTATAAGAAAAAAGTGTCCATATGTTGGCAAATATTTCTCCTACATGCATGCACTTTTTTTGTTTAAAATAAATAAATAATGAAAAAAAAAAATATATATATATATATACATATACATATATACACACAAGCATAGTATATTAAAAAAAAAACAGCTTTTTTGCTGGTAAAAAAAAACATAGGTTTTTTTTTTACATCTTATCCCTTCTTTGTAAGTAATAAAGTTTTACAATTAGCACCATATAGTAATTTTGGCCAAAATCTTGTAGTAATGTTCCCATCCTGGTCTTCTTCTTTTAGTAATGTCCCCCATCCTGTTCCCCTTCTTATAGCAATGTGCACCATCCTGCTCCTCATTCTGTAGTAATGTGCCCAACCTTGTCCCCTTCTTGTAGTAATGTGCCCCACCCATCCTTGTCCCCATCCTGTAGTGATGTCCCCACCTCTGTCCTCATACACATACACACACACACACTCTTCTCACCTGTCCTCCATTCCCTTAGCATCCTCTTTTCTGCTTCATGCAGCCCGCAGGTACATGGACCCAGTAACAATCGCAGCCACGATCAGCGCTTCATCTGAAATTCAGATGAACGTGTTGCCACCGCTGTGCAGAGTCAAGCTTTCTTTGCACTACTATCCCATTAGCAGCCACTGGCCAATCAGAGGTTAGCAGCTGAGGTCATACGCGTCAATTGCTTGCCTCTGACTGGCCGTTGGCTGCCATTGATTTGTGCAGAGAGAGCTTGACTCTGCGTAGCACCAGAAAAATGTTCAACTGAAATAAAGCACTGATGGCTGCGGCCAGTGCACTGGCCGTGATCGCTACCGGGCCCACATGCCTGCGGGCCACAAGAAGCAGCCTGAGGAGCCGCATATTTTAGATCCCAGATTTAGAGGCTACCTGCCATACAAAATCTATTTGAAAAATGTTCCCTTCTTGTAGTAATGTGCCCCACCCATCCTTGTCCCCATCCTGTAGTGATGTCTCCACCTCTGTCCTCATACACACACACACACACAATCTTCTCACCTGTCCTCCGTTCCCTTAGCATCCTCTTTTCTGCTTCCTGCAGCCCGCAGGCACATGGACCCAGTAACAATCGCAGCCACGATCAGCGCTTCATCTGAAATTCAGATGAATGTTTTGCCACCGCTGTGCAGAGTCAAGCTTTCTCTGCACTACTATCCCATTAGCAGCCACTGGCCAATCAGAGGTTAGCAGCTGAGGTCATACGCGTCAATTGCTTGCCTCTGACTGGCCGTTGGCTGCCATTGATTTGTGCAGAGAGAGCTTGACTCTGCGTAGCACCAGCAAAATGTTCAACTGAAATAAAGCACTGATGGCTGCGGCCAGTGCACTGGCCGTGATCGCTACCGGGTCCACATGCCTGCGGGCCACAAGAAGCAGCCTGAGGGGCCGCATATTTCAGATCCCTGATTTAGAGGCTACCTGCCATACAAAATCTATTTGAAAAATGTCCTGGTATTAAGTGGCTGATCCCTCCTTCAGTATCCTAATAAACATCGAGGGGAGCAGCCACATTGGAGGTCTCTTTCCCTATGGAGGACCAGGCATGTACTTAAATTTCAAATACATTGATTTAAAAAGGGCAACGGTGTATATTACTGAATTTTTTCTATGGGGTGCTGCAGAGAAATGTAACATTTTCTTCCTGGTTTCCCACACTTACTATAGATGATTGTTGTGATTAATGTGTAGGAGGTGGTCGCATTCACCCCCACCCCTATTGTTTATGGTAAAAGTGGTTCCTTGATGTAGCAGATCTGGGACAGTGTAGCTGCCAGCGCCACCTAGCATTGAGGCTCGATAATGTAAAGAATATGTTTAAGTAATAATTAATGAATTGCAACGGTATTAACAATGTATTAGCTAGAGTATGGGTTTCAGTAAGCATAAACAGTGTCGGACATTTCCTGGTATGGAGGGGAGGAGTGACAGATACTGTAGCTAGTGGATTGGTTAGAGAGATGGACCTAGTGAGAAGTCACCTCTGTATGAGGGTTTGTGGACTAAAGGGGGCTTTACATGTAGCGACATCGCTAGCGATGTCGCTCGTGAAAGCACCCGTCCCTGTCATTTGAGCGACACAGGCAAATTGCTGCCCGTGGCTCACAATATCGCTAGTCCCCGTCACACATACTTACCTGCCTAACAACGTTGCTGTGGGCGTCCAATAGAAGCGGAGGGGTGGAGAGCAGCCGCAGGAAAGTGACGCCCACCTCGTTGCCGGAGGACACAGGTACGGTGTTGTTCGTCGTTCTGGGGGTGTCACATGTAGCGATGTGTGCTGCCTCAGGAATGACGAACAACCTGCGTCTAGCACCATCAACGATATTTGGGATTTGAACGACGTGTCAACGATCAACGATTAGGTGAGTATTTGTGATTGTTAGTGGTCGCTCGTACTTGTCACACGCAACGACGTCGCTAACGAGGACAGATGTGCGTCACGAATTCCGTGACCCCCAACGACATCTTGTTAGCAATGTCGTTGCGTCTTACGGGGCCTTAAAGATGCGGCATGAACTGAAGGCCGGTCAAGGAACCCGGAGGTACTCTCGTAAGGTCCAGAGCCTACGGCTGATCCAGAATCGGTTAAGGGGAGTAGTTCGACTAGACAGCGATTAGGGTAGAGAAGCGGACAGCGGTGAGACTAGAGAGGGGAAATAGAGGCACAGGCCCGGTAGCTTGTGGACGAGAGGTCCAAGATAGCGCGGATAGGCCAAGAGGGAGTACCCTAGAGTATAACAAAACCAAAACTGTAGGGGTGAGGCTATTGTGGCGCCCTGGACTAGCCAGGTCGTCACAGGTACTACAACACACACCCCCACCCTGAGACAGGCACATCAGGCAGACACAAAATCCTTGTTGCCTCCCTCCAGGGGCTGATGTCCACACCAGGTGGGGTGGAGCCAGGCAGTTGGCCCCACCCACTGAGGAGTTCACAGTCCTGGAGGCGGGAAAGGGAAGTCAGAAAGAGTTCAGTTAGGGAAGTGAGAGGAGTGAAGTGGTAGTGGAGGAGTAAACTGACCATGTCCGGGTCTGTGGCCCAGGCACCAAGAGCAAGGTTGGCAGATGGTGGTGGCCGTCTGCAGGAGAGGCAGATCAACGCGGAACCGTAGGACCGGGAATGGGCGGTGGCCCGCCGGTACCGAACCGGGGAGCGAAGTGAAGCCAGCACACACAGGCAGGGCCTACGGACCCCGACCAGGCTTGGAGCCGCCATTAGAGGTCAAATCTGTCAGTGACCGGAACCCCAGGGGTTTCCTAACAGCCAAGACCCGATTGAAGGCAACCGTCCAACCAACAGAAGGAAATACAGCTACCGCCACAGCTAGAGTTCCAAGGGCCAGAGCCTGCAGGCAAAAGGGCTCCTCTGGCACATATATATGCTGGGGAGCGGGTTACCAGTGGGAATCCATCGGGACCGAACATACACAAAGGTGCAGGGAAAGGCAGCCACCACTAACTGTCCAGGAGAAGCCACAGCAGCCGGCTGCGGGACCCGTCCATCCAGCCGTTTGGTTTACCAGAGACTTTGTGTACATTTGTGGCTGAGTGAGTACAACCGTGCTGTCTGGCACCGCGCTGCGCAGTCCAGGCGACCCTGCCCCTGCAACCCTGCACCCATCCAACCCTGCCTCCCTGTCATCTCACCGGGCCCCGGGACCACCAACCCCTACCCACGGAGGGGGTAAACAACATCCCAGCTGCTCCCCGCCATCGCTCCCGGGATCCCCGTCACCAGCAGAGGTGGTGCCCATCTTCACCACAACCCGTGGGTGTCGTCACGGACCAAATCCCCAAACCAAACTACCCCCTTTCACTCACGGGCGAGGAGCGCCGCACGAGTCCCCGGATCCGGCCCACCGCTCGAGCCACCGAGCAGCCATCGCAGCAGCGCCGGACCCGAGCGTTAGCGAGCGCAGCGCAGCGGCGTCCTTCCCCGCCCGCGACAACTTGGCGTCACGAACAGGATCTTACCGTTCTGCCGGCTGGTAGAAGTGCGCTTTGTGCCCCGCTGGTGGTGTCCGGCCGAAAAATTTCAGAAGCCGCCATCTTGGGTGCGAAGATTTTCCCTCTCGAGCGTCTTCTCGAGCAGTGGAGGCGCGAAAGCCGAAGCCCCGCCCCTGAAGAGGAGGTGCCGAGAAAAGACCAAGGGGGGGGGGCGGTAATAAGATGTCTGCGCCCGACGAAGCCGCTGGAAGAGCGGCGGTCGCAGCCACAGCAGCACCCGTGGATGGAAATGGGCCAGCCCGTGCTCCGGTCGCACAAGCAGGGGAGGCCGTGGCCCCCGCCATTGCTCAGGTGATGCCGTTCTCCTTGCCCTATATGCCCGGAGCTACCTGGCTGCCGCAGTACGACGGGAAACCTGTGCTTTACAGGTCTTCCGGAAGAAGCTTAACCCGGTCCTTGAACTGTATCCTCTGACCGATAAGCAACGTGCAGCGGTAGTGCTGGGGCAGCTAACCGGCGCGGCTGAGCAGGAGACGGAGACCTGGACTGAGGGGGACCGGTCCTCTGTGGCCACTATCTTTGAAAAGCTTCAGATTGCCTTCGAGACGCGCACCGAAGCCGAGCTGCGGATGCAGTTTTATCAATGTCGACAGCGTCCTGCAGATAGTATTAGAGACTATGCCTTGCGCCTGCAAACTTCCCTCCATACGCTGAAGCGGGTGGATACCATTAACGATGCGAACAGCAACAAAATGTTAGTCGAGCAGTTCGTGCAGGGGCTGGGATCCCCGGAGGACCGCAAACAGCTCCGGCTGTGGGCCCTGGAACACCCTAACGTGGACTTTGCCGTGCTGAAAGAACGGGCCATCAAAGCTCTGCAGCCCCCAGCGTCCGACGTCCCTGAAGCGGCCCCATGGCCAGCTGAGACGGCTCCCATCTTGGTAGCTCCTCCTCTCCCAGCTCCCTCGGCCCCTGCAGCCCCTGGTAGAATGATGGAGGAGCTGGCTGCCCAGGTCCGTCGCATGGATGGAGACCTCGCCAAGATCCTCGCCGCACTCCAGCCTCCGACGAGATCCAAGCCCCCGGGGAGGATGCAGCTCGCCGACATCCCGGAGGACGTCCCCTGGATGCAGCGGAGAAGGGCCAATGACTCACGGTATGGACCTCCAATTTGTTACAGGTGCAGCAAGCCCGGCCACTACTCCCGACGGTGTCCGTTAAACGAGCAACCCCTGGGGCCAAGGGCCAATCCTCAGGAGTAGAACCCAGTGGCCCCCCCAGACTGGCGGGACCGGTACATTGGAGCCCGTCCCATCATCCCTCTGGCAGTAGACGGCATCCCGCTGATGGCACTCCTGGACACTGGATCCCAGGTAACCACGATACCATACACACTGTATCAGCGGTATTGGGGGGATGATGAACTTGCCCCTCCAGACGGTAGCATGACACTGATCGCAGCTGATGGGCTCCCCTTGACCCAAGTGGGATACAAACAAGTGGCCATGACCGTGGGACGGGCTGAACTGCAGCACCAGGGAATGATTGTGATAATGAATGAACCCAGCGACCATAACCCGAAGGTAGTGCTAGGGACTAATGTGATGGAGCACTGCATGAGTGAGGTGCTGACCCTCCTGCAGCAGCTGGCCGCCACCGCAGCAGGAGGCCGACAGAGGGCTGGCAGGGTGAGATCCGGGCCCTGATGTATCGGCAGCAAGTGAACTCAACAGGAGGGGAGATTGGGGGAGTGAGAGTGATGGAGGTGGCCCCTTTGGTTGTGCCTCCCAGGAGTGAAATGATGATTTGGTGCAGGGCAGCCCATGCCCTCCGAACACTGGCCCACAGTAATGGTCGCCTGAGGGGTAGTAGACGTTAAGAAGAAGAGAGTGGGTCGGGCGGAGCCGGACATGGCTGAATGAGGAAGCTGCTTCCCTGAGCTCCTCTCTGCAAAATCCCATAACACTGGCCCAAGACATCAAAATGGGCAAATCAACGGGCAAAAAGACTACAGCCCGAACCCCAAAGAAGCCCTCCACGTCTCAAAGCAAAATTGGGACATTTCTAACCCATCCACAGGGTTCTGGCGTCCTGTCCCAGTCTGAGCTGAAAGTGCAGCCGGAATTGCGGCCTGCTGATCCCGTGGCTGATCCCAAGATATCGGTAGAGTTGCAGGGGGCGTCGGTGGAATCACGGGGGTCTGGGGGAGTCGCGGTGAACACCCACAGCAGTGATGGATACGGACCCGGGAATATGCAGAGGAACGGCCGACAACAGGACCCAGAGACGCCATTCCAAGATGGCCGCCACATACCTCCGGGCCGGGCCCTGCAGCGACACCCGGATGATCCCTCAGCAGCAGCCTCACCATTAGCTGCTCCGTCTTCTGCGCCCACGCTGGGAGCAAAGTCCCCCGGCAGCCAGCGGAGGATCGTCCCACCTGCGGTCACCCTCCGGAGCTTGCTGCCTTTTCAGCTGGCAGCACACGTGCAGACAGGCTCCGGAGCGGCGCCCGGGAAACATCCACCGCTGCAGTGCTCCCAGAATGACAAGTCCCCGTGGCCACCAGTCTCCCGCGCTGTCATCACCGATGGGGGTAAGATAATGAACCCAGACACCCCCGCCTCACTGAATACCGATACTCTCAGCCTGCTGGCAATAGCAGGAACAACGGGGGGGGAGGGGGCACAATCATGGTTAGTGATAGCAACCCCCCAGCAGCTGCAAAAGGCACAATTATATACCAGACATCCCCCCCTGTAACACCGCCATCCCCGGGCACTAATGGGGAGAGGAGGGAATCCTATGGTATCCCAGAGTCCCATGAACAGACCTGGGAAATCCTCCAGGGGCACTCTCCCTCTACACCCTCAGCGAGGTGGTCCACGGGCTCTTCATGGGAAAATAGCCCGACGGGCCCAGGAGGCAGCTTGGTGGAAGCCACTAAAGTTCAGTGGAAAAAGGGGGCCAGGGCACTGGGGTCCCCCCGACAACAGATTACCACAGTAGCACACTTGGGAGGAGGTGCAAGTATCTCTAGAAGTCCACAAATACTATACGACCCAGCTCTACAGGACTCTATCCGTTCTTTTTCCACAACATCTTTCTCTACTAATGTGATAAACGAGGATCGCACAGCATCCTTAGCAGACCTGCGGTCCCTTTTACAATCAATTACTACCAAAAACGACATAGCTGCTCTGGCCAACCAGGTAGTGGCAGAATGTAAGCAAGAATTTGCTCAGCTACGGATGGACCTCTCCTCACTCACCCACAGAGTGGATGACCTTACAGACCAACAATCAACAGCTCAGGTCAACATCCAATCTGTCCAAACCACATTACAGGACCAATCCAAACAGTTATTTACTCTTCAACAGCATGTGGACGACCTCGAGAATAGAAATCGAAGAAATAATCTGCGTATCAGGGGTCTGCCGGAGTCAATTGCTCCTCCTGACATACCTTCAGTCCTTATTTCAATCTTCAATAATCTGTTAAAGAGACCACCTGGGGCCCCTCTGGAACTCGACAGAGCTCATAGGGCATTGCGCCCCCCAGATCCGGAGGACCCCCACCCAAGAGATATCGTATGCAGGGTACATTATTTTGCGGCAAAAGAAGCTATCCTTCAAGCAGCTCGGCAGAAACAGTCCCTAACGTATAATGGATCTACCATACGCATCATGCCTGATCTTTCAAGACACACCTTGGCTCAAAGGGCTGTTCTCAAACCCTTGTTGGACGTCATCAGAGAAAGGGGTCTCCCGTTCCGTTGGGGTTTCCCCTTTTCTCTGTCGGTACAGAAAAACTCAAGATGGTGGGTAATGCGGTCCCCAGAGGACCTCCCATCTTTTACCTCAAACCTGAGTCTACCCCCAATCAACATCTCTCAATGGCCCACCACCTTGCTCCAACCATGGGTCCCAAGGGGACGCCCAGCTCATCCCCATGCAAATCCATCTCCCGTCCATGCAAGGGGCCTACCCCCGAGAGAGACTCGCGGCTGTAGACTGGGCCGTCCGAGATAAATGACACAAATAGCTGCAGAAGATATGTGGGACTATCCAATGTATCATAAACTTTAGCCAACTAAGTCTAATGACTTTCACATGTCAACTTACGGGTTGCCCAAGGCCCTTATTACTCAAACTTTCGGTTATCTGTGCCAGTGTTTATGGTAATTTCTAATGTTTACAGTATACTAAGGAGCTATAAACGGTTATGTCTGACCTTTTTCTCCCCCAAGTAGGTTGGGATCCTCTGTCTTGCCCTGGTGAGGCGGACAAGCTCCCCTGGAACGATTGTTCTCAGCTAGTGTTTTGTGCAGGGGCTATATCCCTGCTGTTTTTTCTGCTTCAACTTCTATTTTTCCTATGCCTTCTACAGATCACACTTCCCTCCTCCTCCCCCAATGGTGGCTGGGACAGGCGAGTCTGTCCTTATATTTCATGTACCTGTAACACTTCATTCTTTTACAGATGGCTAACCTGACAATTGCTTCCTTCGATGCCAAGGGTCTTAATGTGCCGGAGCAGAAAGCACAGATTCTCTACCATTTCCACAAGCATAAGGTGAAAATAGTATGTTTCCAAGAAACGCATTTCAAACAGGGACACGCCCCTATCTTAAAGAACAAATACTATCAAACCTGGCTATTTTCAGATAACCCGGAATCCCGCTCAAAGGGAGTGGCGATCGCCATTCACAGGTCTCTCCCCCATCAAATTATAAACTGCACATCAGACGGTATGGGACGATATATTATACTTTCACTGATAGCTGGAGACCAAACCTTCCAAATCATAAATGCTTACGCTCCAAACCAGAAACAAGACGACTTTATAGCTAGCCTTGTCGCCACTGCGACTCCCCTAATTAGAGGTACAGCAATTCTCTGTAGTGACCTTAATGTTACTCTTGATCCCATATTAGACAACTCCAAAGGGAAATCCAGCATTTCATATACCACCATCAAACGAATCAAAAAAGCCCTGTTAAGTATCCAGCTGTTTGACACTTGGAGAATAACACACCCATCCGATAGAGACTATAGTTTCTACTCGCACTCACAAGATTCCTACAGTCGTATAGACTACATCTTTATACAGCACAATGCCCTCCCTTGGGTCCGACATGCTGGAATGGGTAGCATACTGTGGTCAGACCACGCTCCAGTGTACTGCGAGGTGGTGGTCCCTTCCCTCCCAGCTCCTACGGGATCATGGCGGCTTAATCAATCCTTGCTTCTGGATGAGCTCTGTGTTTCTGATGTGCAGACCACGATCACTCGATTTTCAGAGGATCATTTGGTGGACGACACAGCTCCCACGTATAAGTGGGAGGCACTGAAGTGCGTCTTGAGGGGCACCTTCATTAATCACGAGGCCCGCATTAAAAAAGAAAAGGCCCAGAACTTAGCAGAAGCCGTCCGCAAGGTCTCAGGGCTGGAGCTTGCCCATAAGCGAGCTTTATCAGCCGCTACCTTACAGGCCCTCCTGCAGGCCAGACTGCAGGCCAAGAAATTATTAGACTTGTCATACCAGCGCCTGTTGCAAGTGGGAAGGGGAAAATTTTATGAATTTGGGGATAAGCCAGGCAGATTATTGGCCAATGCACTGAAAGAAGGGAGAGCCCACACTCTAATTCCCTGCATTAAAAATTCACGAGATGAAATGCTATATGCTACTCCTGATATTTCTACTGCCTTCCACGCTTACTACTCCAAATTATACAACCTGACCCCTTGGCCTCCTGAGGCAGACTGTGAGCCCCCTACAATGTCCTCTCCCTTTAAACCTCTCAATAAGACCACGATTGATGACCTTGAGAGACCATTTCTACTGGAGGACATCCTGACAGTAATCCGTGATACTCCCGGTAACAAGAGCCCCGGTCCAGATGGATTTCCAGCCAAATTTTATAAGGCATTTGCAGAACAGTTAGCGCCTCTAATGCTCCTTTCTTTTAACGCCATATCAGATGAGACCCCATTCCCCCCACATGCCACGACAGCCCATGTGGCTTTACTCCGAAAGCCCGGAAGGGACCCCACTGCATGTAGCAGCTTCAGACCAATATCATTGCTTAACGTGGATTTGAAGATTTATGCTAAGATTCTTGCAAATAGACTCAATCCCCTTCTGCCAGACTTGGTGCACTTGGATCAGGTTGGATTCGTCCCTGGAAGGGAAGCAAGGGACAACACCCTAAAAACCCTAGACCTGATCCAATGCGCCCACACCCAAAAAATCCCCATGATGATGTTATCGTTAGACGCCGAAAAGGCATTCGATAGAATTTCCTGGCACTCAATCTCACAGACTTTGTCCCACGTTGGTTTTGGTCCAACCTTCTCATCCAAAATTCTGGCCTTATATTGTTCCCCGACCGCACATCTTAAAATTAATGGCACCTTGTCGAAATCCTTTAATATCCATAACGGGACTCGACAGGGGTGCCCCCTATCCCCATTACTTTACATCCTAGTCATGGAGCATCTGTTGTCGGCCATCCGACTTAACCCCGACATACAGGGGATCAAAATCGCCACTCAAGAATACAAATGCGCCGCCTTTGCGGACGACCTCCTTATATACCTACAAAACCCACTCACATCCCTTCGATCCTTAATGCAGGAACTCAACCGTTTCAGCAAGTGGTCCAATTTTAAAATCAATTTTGATAAATCAGAAGCCCTAAACATATCACTTCCCCAAACAACAGTAAATGTTGTAAAACCAAACTTCCCTTTCAAATGGCTACCACACGGTAGTATCAGCTACCTAGGTATTATTATCCCATCTGATATAACCAGACTTTTCCAGCTTAACTTTCAAAGTTTTCTCTCCAAGCTTGAGAGGGACCTGGCTGCCTGGCATAGAGGTACCCTCTCGTGGTTTGGCAGGATTAACGCCCTCAGGATGACAGCTCTAACCAGACTGCTCTACATACTCCCGACGGTTCCGGTATATGTCCCGGCGTCGTATTGTTTAAAGTTGCAGCGCTTATTTAATCAATTTGTGTGGTCCAAGGGGCGATCCCGTATCGGGAGGAGTGTTCTGACTAGGACCAAGGGTGCGGGAGGGGTGGGACTGCCTGACTGTCGGCGTTACTACCTGGCTGCTGCCCACGCTAGGGTCCTAGACCTCTTGCATAACTCTGGAAGCTTTGGGTCCGTCTAGCACATGCCTTGTGCCCCTTATCAATCCCAACCCTGCCGTGGAACTGGCCACTTCTCACCAAACATAAGATAGTAATGTCCTACAGTACCAAACAAACACTGCAATCAGTACACTCAATGCCTTGGAGTAAACGTCTGCTTCAGCCTCGGGGACCTCTTATGCCACTGACGGATAACCCTGACTTTTTGCCAGGGGCATCGTCCAATAATTTTCTGGGAAGCTCAAAACAGAGCCCCCTGAGACTGGGGCAGGTGGCACCAGATGGGGTTCTTCTCCCACTTTCGGAAATTGTGGGGCAGAGAGACTTTAGGATGCGGTTCTATTTTGAATATGCCCAACTTAAACACTTCATAACCTCGCAGGGGCAAGATCTGGCTCGTCCCCCACCTCCTACTCCTTTTGAACTTATCTGTACCGGGGTACCTGACTCTAGACATGCAATATCAAGGATTTATGGGATTTTGACAGAAGCAGCAGAGGTACCACTTCCTCGCTTCTGCACTGCATGGGAGGCAGAGCTCAACCAGACATTCTCCAGAGACCAATGGGAACGGTGTTTCCGCTTGACCCATAAGTCTGTGGTTGCCTCGAGAATGCAGGAGACCTGCTACAAAATTCTTTCCAGGTGGTACAGGGTCCCGTCATCCCTTCATATGTGGTGTCCCGAAGTTCCCGACACATGTTGGCGCTGCGGAGCACAGGGCGGTACCATGGCCCATATCTGGTGGTTTTGCCCGAGCTTGACGGCCTTCTGGAGCAAGGTGCTAGTGGGCATCCAAGAGGTTACTGGGACCATAGTCCCTAGTCGCCCTGAGGCAGCCCTATTGTTTATGTTTAAAATACCAGAAAAGACGTATAAAAAATCCCTCACTGGACATCTCCTCCAGGCCGCCAAGACAGTAATCCCACGACGTTGGAAAGACCCCTCGCCCCCGACCATAGAGGAATGGGTGACAGAAGTGAATGTAGTACACCGTATGGAGATGGTAATGGCCCAATCGCAGGGTCAGATAGTGGAAACCTCCTCTAACTGGTTTCAGTGGGAGTCCTTTCTCTCTGACCCAAGGTTCCTAGCCCTCGTCAACCCCCAGTAAACAGGATCCTTGGCTTGCTGCACCCTCAATATTTACCTACTTCCCTTTCAGGTATAAGCTCAATGGATGAGGCATCAGTCCCGGTCACCACACCCCTATCCGTGTCTTGCTCCCTATTGATCTCCCTCCCTTGCCTCCCCCCTCATTTCTGATCTGTTCTCTTCCTTGTTCACTTTTCTTTACTTTTGTTATGCCTTTATTCTCAGAAAGACTCGTTGTCCAAATATTTTTTATTTACAGATGTAAAGTTGTTGAGCCTGTGGCTTCGTTACGCCGTGAAGGCCCTTTGTTTATCAATATTTTATATGATGGACTGTGATATTGTTTGTATTCTCTTCTTTTGAAAACTAATAAAACTTTAAATTGGACAAAAAAAAAAAAAAAAAGAAGGGGAGTGTGCCCGTAAGGGTGTTAAACTGTGGGGAGGAGGAGGTCAGGCTTCCCCGGTACGCTACCCTTGCCAAGCTGCTTACCCTGGACCCCCACACCATCCAGGAGGCCGTTCCCCCGACCTCACCGCCTTCTGCCAGTCACTATACATCCCCTGAGCGGTTAGATGAGTGGTATCAGGAGTTACATGTAGGCACTGATGTTACCCCCACACATCACAAAGAAGGGGTATACCAGGTGGTACAGGAGTACGAGCAGGTTTTCAGCAAACATTTACTAGATTTTGGGCGGATTAAAGGGGTCCAACACCACATCCCCACCGGCGAGCATTCCCCCATTAAAGAGAGATACAGACCTATCCCACCCGCACACTACCAATGCGCCAAAGACATGTTGAGGAACATGAAGGAGGCGGGGGTTATTCGGGATAGCTGCAGTCCCTGGGCCGCCCTGCTGGTGCTGGTAAAGAAAAAGGATGGCACCATGAGGATGTGTGTGGATTACTGGAAGATTAACCAGATAACGCATAAAGATGCCTATCCTCTGCCCCGTATTGAAGAGTCACTGGCCGCACTAAGAACCGCTAACTACTTCTCCACCCTGGACCTCACTAGTGGGTACTGGCAGGTGGCCGTGGCGCCCGAGGACCGCGAGAAGACCGCCTTCGCTACACCCATGGGACTCTGTGAATTCAACAGCATGCCATTCGGGCTGTGCAACGCCCCTGGAACCTTCCAAAGGCTGATGGAATGCTGTCTGGGACATCTGAATTTTGAGAGCGTCTTGCTGTACCTGGACGATGTAATTGTATACTCACAGACGTATGAAGCCCACCTGGAGCACCTAGCTGAGGTGTTCGCATCCCTTGCCAAGTACGGGATTAAATTGAAGCCCTCCAAGTGCCATCTATTGAAGCCCAGGGTGCAGTACCTCGGACATGTGGTGGGCGCGGAAGGCGTCGCCCCAGACCCCGAAAAGATCACTGCCATTCAGGACTGGCCGAGGCCGACCACGGTGAGAGAGGTGAGACAGTTCCTGGGTCTGGTGGGCTACTATCGCCGCTTCATTAGGGGTACAAGAAGATGGCCGCCCCCATGCAAGACCTCCTCGTGGGACAGACCAAGGGTGGCAGGTCCCCTGGAACCCCGTTGGCGTGGGAAGAAAAGCATGAAGAGTCCTTCCGTCAGCTGAAGACGGCCTTGACCAGGGAAGAAATCCTGGCGTACCCCGACTACAGTCTCCCGTTCATCCTCTACACCGATGCCAGTAATGTAGGTTTGGGAGCAGTCTTATCCCAGGTCCAGGACGGAAGGGAGAAGGTGATCGCCTATGCTAGCCGGAAACTCCGACCTATAGAAAGGAACCCTGAGAACTACAGCTCTTTCAAGTTTGAGCTCTTAGCACTGGTGTGGGCCATCACCGAGCGATTCCGCCATTACCTAGCGGCAGCCAAGTTCACTGCTTATACGGACAATAACCCGCTAACCCATCTGGATACGGCTAAGCTGGGTGCATTGGAGCAGCGGTGGGTGGCCAGGTTGGCTAACTATGACTTCACCATCAAGTACCGAGCCGGCCGAAAAAATGCTAACGCAGACGCACTCTCCCGGATGCCCCACCTGTTTGGAGAAGGGCCGGACTATGATGACCTCGAAGAAATCGAGTTGCCTGCGTTCCACCGGCCGCCAGCCGAGAAGTTGCATGTCCAGCAACAACAAGTGAACTTAGATCCGCTGCCCAGCCAAGGGTGGCAAGAAGCCCAGGACCAGGCACCTGCTGTCCGCTTGGTCAGGACCCTGGTGGAACAAGGCTCTGCCGGAATAGACCCTGCCGCCCCCGCCGAGGCCCAACGACTGTGGAGAGAACGAGCCCGGCTGTACTTGCACCAGGGGAAGCTGTATCGGGAACTGATCAACCCGATGACCCATGAGAAGGTTCGCCAGCTGGTGGTTCCCCAGGCTAACGTGCCCACTGTTCTGCAAGCATACCATGACGGTGCCGGGCACTTTGGGTAGAAGAAGCTGGAGATGCTGTTGAGGGAACGGTTCTATTGGAGTTGGATGCGGGAGTCGGTAGAGGCCTGGTGCCGGGAGTGTGGTCCCTGCACGCTGAGAAGAAGGGACGAAGCTAGCCAGAAGGCCCCCCTACGCCCGATAATTACCCATCAACCTCTGGAGCTGGTCGCCCTCGACCACGTGAAGCTCACCCCTAGCTGAAGTGGGTACACCTACGCTCTGACCATTGTAGACCACTATTCGAGATTCATGGTGGTTATCCCAGTTAAAGATCTGACCGGGCGTACTGCAGCCAGAGCCTTCCAGGCCTACTTTTGTCGACCACATGGGTACCCGGAGAGGGTGCTGACCGACCAGGGTCCAGCTTTCGAAGCAGAAGTGTTTCAGGAATTCTGCCAGTTATACGGCTGTAAAAAAATCCGGACCACCCCGTACCACGCCCAGACTAACGGCATGTGTGAAAAGATGAACCATCTGGTCTTGGACCTCCTTAAGACCCTGCCGTTGGAAGAGCGGAACTTATGGCCGGAAAAGCTGCCCGATCTGGTAGACATGTACAATAATATTCCTAGCAGCTCCACCAAGTGCACGCCCGCGTACCTAATGAGAGCCTGACCAGGCCGGTTGCCGGTGGACCTAGAAATGGATCTGGAGGCCCTTCCTTCCACTGCTGACTGGGACGCCCGGCGGAGGGCGCAGTACCGACAAGTCCAAGAATACGTAGAAAAGAACTTGTGCCGGAGTCGGGGACAGCAAGAACAGTGCTTCAACAGGAAGGCCCCTGCAGGGCCCTTTAAGCCTGGGGATGTAGTACTGAAGCGAAAGAGAAGAACCCATAAGCTGGATGACCAATGGGAGAAAATCCCGTATGTTATACAACCCACTGAATGGGAGAACGGGAAGGCCTACCAGATCAGTCGTGACCAGGGGAAGACTTCGGCCATGGTTCCCAGGGACCACCTGAAGAGGTGCCCACCACCGTTGAGGGTGGCAACTGAAGTTCCGGCCCCCAGACCAGCTGGGGAGAAAGAAAAAGAGGTAATCCACATCATGATGGGAGATTTCCCGGCAGATTGGCCTACGCAGAACGGCGCAGTGATTCTTCCCGTGCTACTGTTCCCACAACCTGTGAAGGAAAAAGAGATGGAAGTAGCCGCCAATGAACCAGTGCCCAGGGATGCATCTGTACCCAGCTCCCCTGTGTCTCCGCCTGCCCCACACGATAGACGGGAAGAGGAACCAGTTATTTCCTCCGCCCCACTGCCTGTCCCCACTAACAGTGGGCCCCGAAGGGCCACACGCCCCAACCTAGGCCGACCCCCGCTTAGGTACAGGGAAACTACCATTTAGGGGTGTTATATGTTGAATGTGTAAATGAATGAATCAACCGAGAAATGAACCTGATTGACACCGTGATTGACCCGGCCGTTGCCGGCAAGTTGTCCCCGTAGGGACCCTTTGTACTGTTGCATGAGGAACTCTTCATGGATATGCCTGAGAACTTACAGGGCACCCATGAACTTGTGGGATTGGAAATATGTTGGGGCATGTTTCCGTTGCCGCCTCGCAACTGATTTGGAGGATGGGCCTGGAGGAAAGAGATGGCCCAGGCCCGCCACTACCGCAACCGGTGGCAATAATCCGGGGGTCAGGGGTCCCCCATGGACGTGGGGTCCCCTGAAGTGACAGCCGGGTGCGAGACACCGTACCTGCTCGGGCAGCCTGGATCTGGACTGGGGTCAAGGGGTGCTGCCCAATTCTTAGGGGCAGCATCAGGGCTAGGTTGCTTGGGTGGGAGAGCGGAAGCTGTCCGTTGTTATTAAAAATGTAAATATATGTGTTTTTGCAACGTTCAAGATGACCTGAAGTATGCTTAATGTTTACCGTTACATGTTATTTATTATTTTTACAGTTAAAAAAATAAAAATAAAACCGGTGAAGGACGGGCAGCCTGCAGACGGTCTGCATTTAACCAAGGGGGAATGTGGCGCCCTGGACTAGCCAGGTCATCACAGGTACTACAACACACCCCCCCACCCTGAGACAGGCACATCAGCCAGACACAAAATCCTTGTTGCCTCCCTCCAGGGGCTGATGTCCACACCAGGTGTGGTGGAGCCAGGCGGTTGGCCCCACCCACTGAGGAGTTCACAGTCCTGGAGGCGGGAAAGGGAAGTCAGAAAGAGTTCAGTTAGGGAAGTGAGAGGAGTGAAGTGGTAGTGGAGGAGTAAACTGACCGTGTCCGGGTGTGTGGCCCGGGCACCAAGAGCAAGGTTGGCAGACGGTGGTGGCCGTCTGCAGGAGAGGCAGATCAACACGGAACCGTAGGACCGGGGATGGGCGGTGGCCCGCCGGTACCGAACCGGGGAGCGAAGTGAAGCCAGCACACACAGGCAGGGCCTATGGACCCCTACCAGGCTTGGAGCCGCCATTAGAAGTCAAATCCGTCAGTGACCGGAACCCCAGGGGTTTCCTAACAGCCAAGACCCGATTGAAGGCAACCGTCCAACCAACAGAAGGAAATACAGCTACCGCCACAGCTAGAGTGCCAAGGGCCAGAGCCTGTGGGCAAAAGGGCTCCTCCGGCACATATATACGCTGGGGAGCGGGTTACCGGTGGGAATCCATCGGGACCGAACATACACAAAGGTGCAGGGAAAGGCAGCCACCACTAACCGTCCAGGAGAAGCCACAGCAGCCAGCTCCGGGACCCGTGCAGCCGGCTGCGGGACCCGTCCATCCAGCTGTTTGGTTTACCAGAGACTTTGCGTACATTTGTGGCTGAGTGAGTACAACCGTGCCGTCCGGCACCGCGCTGCGCAGTCCAGGCGACCCTGACCCTGCAACCCTGCACCCATCCAACCCTGCCTCCCCGTCATCTCACCGGGCTCCGGGACCACCAACCCCTACCCACGGAGGGGGTAAACAACATCCCAGCTGCTCCCCGCCATCGCTCCCGGGATCCCTGTCACCAGCAGCGGTGGTGCCCATCTTCACCACAACCCGTGGGTGGCGTCACGGACCAAATCCCCAAACCAAACTACCCCCTTTCACTCACGGGCGAGGAGCGGCGCTCGAGTCCCCGGATCCGGCCCACCGCTCGAGCCACCGAGCAGCCATTGCAGCAGCGCCGGACCCGAGCGTTGGCGAGCGCAGCGGCGTCCTTCCCCACCCGCGACACTATGTCTGTCATAATGGTGAGAAGGAAAATAAATTGTTCAAGTTATGGTTGCCAAAAGAACTTCTGTGTCAAGTGTTTCACTACTTCGCCTACAACGGCGACCGGATGCAGGGAAATGTATACCACCCTGAAGAGAATAGTAAGTGCCATACACCCCATCTGAAGTGATCCACACACACACGCTTTCTGGCATAAAATTTCAGGGCCCCCACGACCCTGCATCCACACCTTCCTACAAGTGTATTATTGAAAATATGCAATGCCTTTATAGCGAGTCTATTAATATAAAATAATTGTTCAAACCAAGCACAGGCATCCTTATCATGCCCAAAAAGCTCAGTGCAGCTTCCCACCTACTCGTTTTCCATCTATCTCCACCCTCCTCTTCCTTCATTGACAGCTTTCGCTTATAAGGGTATGTGCGCACGTTGCTTTTTACCTGCTTTTTACCTGCTTTTTTGCTGCTTTTTCTTCTGCGCTGTTTAATGCCAAAATGGATGTGTTCTTCTATTCAAGCAAAGTCTATGGGAATTTGGGTTTCTGGTTCACACTATGTTGTTCAAAATGCTGCCTTTTTGAGGCAGAACTTTGGTCAAAAACTCAGCTTTTCAAAGAAGCAACATGTCAATTGTTTTTGCCATTTGGGTTTTGCACTGCAAAGCTGAGTTTTTGACCAAAGTTCTGCCACAAAAAGGCAGCATTTTGAACAACATAGTGTGAACAAGAAACCCAAATTCCCATAGACTTTGCTTGAATAGAAGAACACATCCATTTTGGCATTAAACAGCGCAGAAGAAAAAGCAGCAAAAAAGCAGGTAAAAAGCAGGTAAAAAGCAACGTGCGCACATACCCTAAGAGCTGAGGAAGGGTGGAGATAAGTAGAAAACAAGTAGGTAAGAAGGTGCACTAGACTGTTGGCCACACCAAGGGTGCACCTAGCATTTGTGCTTGCTTGAACAGTCATTTTCGGCTGAGTCCCTTTAATTATGTCTTCAATATTTAGTAAATCAGAACAAAGACTATTGGCATACTTAATTACAGCTACACATATTCAGGATTAATCAAATTGCACGCAAAATCAGAGTAAACACATCTCAAAGTTGAAATGAAATTGCAAATGACTGCCATGTAAAGATTTTTTCCAGCAAGTCTTGTGTGTGTGCAGACAGCATCAATAGTCCCTGATATCTCTCATTTGAGGGGCACAAGATTTGGAGAGTTTGGGTTTTTGCTTGTCTGTGATAAGCCACAATCAAAGTGTCTGTTAAAGGGAATCTGTCACCAGGTTTTTTAACACCTAATCTGAGAGCAGGATAATGTAGGTGCAGAGATCCTGATTCCAGCGATGTGTCACTTACTGGGCTGCTTAAGGCCCCGTCACACTAAGCAACATCGCTAGCAACATCGCTGCTAACGAACAACTTTTGTGACGTTGCTAGCGAAGTTGCTGTGTGTGACATCCAGCAACAACCCGGCCCCTGCTGTGAGGTCGTTGGTTGTTGCTGAATGTCTTGGGCCATTTTTTAGTTGTTGCTGTCCCGCTGTGAAGCACAGATCGCTGTGTGTGACAGCGAGACAGCAACAACTAAATGTGCAGGCAGCAAGAGCCGGCTTCTGCGGAGGCTGGTAACCACAGTAAACATCGGGTAACCAAGAAGCCCTGTCCTTGGTTACCCGATATTTACCTTTGTTACCAGCCTCCGCCGCTCTCACTGTCAGTGCCGGCTCCTGCTCTGTGCACATGTAGCTGCAGCACACATCGGGTTAATTAACCCGATGTGTGCTGTAGCTAGGAGAGCAAGGAGCCAGCGCTAAGCAGTGTGCGCTGCTCCCTGCTCTGTGCACATGTAGCTGCAGGACACATCGGGTTAATTAACCCGATGTGTGCTGTAGCTAGGAGAGCAGGGAGCCAGCGCTAAGCATTGTGTGCTGCTCCCTGCTCTGTGCACATTTAGCTGCAGCACACATCGGGTAATTAACCCGATGTGTGCTGTAACTAGGAGAGCAGGGAGCCAGCGCTCAGTGTGCGCTGCTCCCTGTTCTCTGCACGTGTAGCTCCGTGCGCTGGTAACCAAGGTAAATATCGGGTTGATTACCCGATATTTACCTTAGTTACCAAGCGAAGCATCTTCCACGCGGCGCTGGGGGCTGGTCACTGGTTGCTGGTGAGCTCACCAGCAACTCGTGTAGCCACGCTCCAGCGATCCCTGCCAGGTCAGGTTGCTGGTGGGATCGCTGGAGCGTCGCAGTGTGACATCTCACCAGCAACCTCCTAGCAACTTACCAGCGATCCCTATCGTTGTTGGGATCGCTGGTAAGTTGCTTAGTGTGACTGGACCTTTAGTGTAGTTTTGATAAAATCACTGTTTAATCAGCACCAGATTATCATTAGAGGATTACTTGGCGTGCTGCAGGTAGTCCAGCATATTCATGATCTCTGTCTAAGGCTACGCTCACACGACCATATGACTCGAGTGCAATGCGAGAAAATCTCGCATTGCACTTGGACCAATGTTAGTCAATGAGGAAGAGCAGTTGGTCACCTTTTTTGTCATCCAGATTCTGTATAAGCGAAAAGTCGCAACATGCTGCGATTTCTTGCCGAAATCGTGCGAGCAACGCCAATACAAGTCAATGGGTGCAAGAAAAAAAAGGAACCCACGGACAGCACTTGAACCATCCTAGTGACGTCTGTTTTTCTAAATAAATTACTGTCATGTAGCACAGAACACTGTAAATGGTCCTGTAAATGACTGTAAATGACTAATAGCTGCTGAGAAAAAAACGGATTGCACACTGACAGCACACTACGGCTACTGTACGTGCCCACGGGACAATGTACTTGCGGATTTTGCCGCGGAAAACCTGCATTTGGCAGCGAGTTCCAGCTCACGCACCCCCATAAAAGCCTACGGGATTGTGTGAAAAATCGCACTGCAATCACATGTTATGCGACTGCAGGGCGATATACGCAAAGACAGACAGCGGAGATGGGGAGAAAGTGTTCCCTCCCTCTTCTCCATAGCTGTGATACTATCGCAAGATGGCATCACAGTCGCATGACCCTCGGCTGACGCACGCAGCAGAGGGTCATTAGCATATTGCTTCTGATGCTCTTGCAAGTGGAAAGAACCCTTAGAGTGATTATTGCCTTACAGTCCTTGTTGCTGCAACTTAAACAATCTATTCTATTCTCTAATAATACCATTTTTAGCTGCATTTAGTGTAGGGCTAGCTGCTGTAGAAGAGATCGATAATTGGAGGCATCTAGGTAGGGATTACAGCATTATTAGTCCTTGCTGCTGCAACGTAAAATATCTATCCTATTCTTACTGTCCTTGCTACTTCAACATAAAGATTATCTTCTATTCTCTAATAATACCTCTCTTATGTGCATTTAGTGTAGGGGTAGTTGCTGAGAAGGGATAGTGTATTAGAGGCATCTAGGCAGAGATTAGAGCATTATAGTCCTTGCTGCTGCAACATAAAAAAATCTATTGTATTCTCTAATAATACCTATGTTAGCTGAAATCAGTGTAGGCCTAGCTGCTGGAGAAGGGATAGTGATAGGGATATTGGAAACATCTATGCAGGGATAATAGCCTTCCAATCCTTGCTGCTGCAAAGTAAAACCAAAAGTCCTTTTCTGGAGTAATTCTAATCTATTCTATTCTCTAATAATACTGCTCAGAGCTCCATTTTGTGTAGGGAAAGCTGCTGGAGGACGGATCAAGTATTAAAGGCATCTAGGCAGGGATTACTGCCTTAGTCCATGCTGCAACGTAAAAATAAGTTCTATTCTCTAATAATACTGCTTTTAGCTGCATTAGTGTAGAGTTAGCTGCTGGAGAAGAGATAGTGTATTTGAGGCATCTAGGCAGGGATTATAGCCCTTGCTGCTGTAAAGTAAAAAATCTATTCTATTCTCCAATAATACCGCTCTTAGCTGCACTTAGGGTAGGGAGAGCTGCTGGAGAAGGGATAGTGTATTAGTCATCTAGGCAGGGATTATAGCCTGCCAGTGTGTTTTGCAATCCCTCTTTTAAATTTTTGCTAAACCTTCCACTTAGTGCATAGGTTTTACCACTGTAGGAACCCCACTCTTTCTAATATTGTCAAAAAATGTATTCTAAGTATTGTCATCCCTCCTTTACATTTTTGCTAGGCCTTACTCTTAGTGCAAAGTATTTAACACTGTAAGAGTCCCACTTTTTTTTAAAATTGTCCAAAAGTTTATTCTGAGGCCCTCCTCTATGTGTCTATCAAGGTGTATTGCAATCCCTCCTTTAAATAAATATGGTGAGAGATGTCCCGGCTATTAAGGCTATGTTCACACATTGCATTTTTGCTGTGTTTTGCAGCATTTTTTTCATGAGCTTTATGCAAATTAAAAGCTGATTTTTAAAGTACCAGCAAAAGCTAGGAGATTTCATAAATTGAATGCACACAATTGTTTTTCTATTCCTGACTGAAATTGAAAACTGCTGCCTTTTTAAAAGAAGCAGTATGTCAATTAGGTCAGTGTTTTTTCCCCCCATTTTTTATTTGACATATATACAAGTCATTATAAAGGAAATAAAGTTTCCCAACATTTTTTACTGTAAAATCCATTTTAGTTTCGGTTTTGCATTTTTTATTTTCACTCCGTAAAAGTGACATAATACTCTGACAACATTGTTCCCAGCAAAGACCAGGGTGTCAGAGATGTGTCTTCCCCATGCTGTTCCCATTCCATTTGAACACTGTTTTCTTCCATTCCAGCGATTCTACTGCCCCACCAGTTTTCCATTGACTTCCATTATATTCGTTACTCGAATAGAGCCAGTTCTAGCATCCGACCAGCTCGATTAGAGTACCAGCACTCAAGCATTTTAGTGTTCGCTCATCACTAGTTTACACCGATTGTGGCACAGGGTGCTATGGTCCGTTCAAAGGCCATTGTTCTAGAAGTCTTGAGGTTTGATCAGATACAAACATGCTGAGGCCCTGAGCTTTGCTCTTGTGGTTTTTGCAGTTTCTCTGCGTATTGTATGGCCTGACCCTGGGTGAATTTCCTGGGACTTGCACTCTTGTGAAGACTGTCAATTGCCTTGATTGTTTTCCACTTGTGAATTATTTTTTTTACTGCAGAATGATGGACTCCAGATAGTTTGGAAATGGTCTTGTATAATCCAGATTCATGGGCAGCAATGACTGCTTCATCTCAGGTTACAGTGCCTACAAGTAGTATTCAACCCCCTGCAGATTTAGCAGGTTTACATATTCGGAATTAACTTGGCATTGTGACTTTTGGACTGTAGATCAGCCTGGAAGTGTGAAATGCACTGCAGCAAAAAAGAATGTTATTTCTTTTTTTATTTTATTTTTTTTAAATTGTGAAAAGTTTATTCAGAGGGTCATTTATTATTCAACCCCTCAAACCACAAGAATTCTGTTTGGTTCCCCTAAAGTATTAAGAAGTATTTCAGGCACAAAGAACAATGAGCTTCACATGTTTGGATTAATTATCTCTTTTTCCAGCCTTTTCTGACTAATTAAGACCCTCCCCAAACTTGTGAACAGCACTCATACTTGGTCAACATGGGAAAGACAAAGGAGCATTCCAAGGCCATCAGAGACAAGATCGTGGAGGGTCATAAGGCTGGCAAGGGGTACAAAACCCTTTCCAAGGAGTTGGGCCTACCTGTCTCCACTGTTGGGAGCATCATCCGGAAGTGGAAGGCTTATTGAACTACTGTTAGCCTTCCACGGCCTGGACAGCCTTTGAAAGTTTCCACCCGTGCCGAGGCCAGGCTTGTCCGAAGAGTCAAGGCTAACCCAAGGACAACAAGGAAGGAGCTACGGGAAGATCTCATGGCAGTGGGGACATTGGTTTCAGTCAATACCATAAGTAACGTACTCCACCGCAATGGTCTCCGTTCCAGACAAGCCCGTAAGGTACCTTTACTTTCAAAGCATCATGTCAAGGCTCGTCTACAGTTTGCTCATGATCACTTGGAGGACTCTGAGACAGACTGGTTCAAGGTTCTCTGGTCTGATGAGACCAACATCGAGATCTTTAGTGCCAACCACACACGTGACGTTTGGAGACTGGATGGCACTGCATACGACCCCAAGAATACCATCCCTACAGTCAAGCATGGTGGTGGCAGCATTATGCTGTGGGGCTGTTTCTCAGCCAAGGGGCCTGGCCATCTGATCCGCATCCATGGGAAGATGGATAGCACGGCCTACCTGGAGATTTTGGCCAAGAACCTCCGCTCCTCCATCAAGGATCTTAAGATGGGTCGTCATTTCATCTTCCAACAAGACAACGACCCAAAGCACACAGCCAAGAAAACCAAGGCCTGGTTCAAGAGGGAAAAAATCAAGGTGTTTCAGTGGCCTAGTCAGTCTCCTGACCTTAACCCAATTGAAAACTTGTGGAAGGAGCTCAAGATTAAAGTCCACATGAGACACCCAAAGAACCTAGATAACTTGGAGAAGATCTGCATGGAGGAGTGGGCCAAGATAACTCCAGAGACCTGTGCCGGCCTGATCAGGTCTTATAAAAGACGATTATTAGCTGTAATTGCAAACAAGGGTTATTCCACAAAATATTAAACCTAGGGGTTGAATAATAATTGACCCACACTTTTATGTTGAAAATTTATTAAAATTTAACTAAGCAACATAACTTGTTGGTTTGTAAGATTTATGCATCTGTTAATAAATCCTGCTCTTGTTTGAAGTTTGCAGGCTCTAACTTATTTGCATCTTATCAAACCTGCTAAATCTGCAGGGGGTTGAATACTACTTGTAGGCACTGTATATTTACCCAATTATAAGACCTTCTAAGGACCAATTTTTTTTAATTGACTAGAAAAATTGCTGACACTTCCTAATCTCAGTCTGAACTGGTGCATACTCAACATGACATACAATATCTAAAATAGCAATTGCACTCAAGTAAAGGGAAGTAACTCATATTTAAATAAAAAAAATCATGTTTTCTTGGCAGTAATGTGTATTCCAATGTTCACCATCTACATACTTGTTTTTTCTCCTGCCCTTTACTTGAGTGCAACTGCTATTTTAGATATTTGATGTCATGTTCAGTATGCACCAGTTCAGACTATGAGATTAGGAATTGCTGGCAATTTTTCTACTTTGTATTATGGAGTCATGTCCTTTGTCTAATTTTCCTTTTGCAGGTGCTATTCTAGCCCATATAAAAGTTCAGTTTGGACAAGAGAGGCATAGCAACTAGAGTAGGACCCGGAGAGAGTTACACCTTGACGTGGTGACTGGGCACAAGTAGATTTGGCCACCTTTATTTGCTAAGTAACTCATATTTTTCATGTTTTCTTGGCAGTAATGCACATTCATATTCCAATGTTCACCATCTACATACTTGTTTTTTCTCCTTCCCTTTTCTTGAGTGCAACTACTATAATGTCTTGATTCCTAAAACTATATAATCAATGTACACATATTGATCCCTCCTTCAGACTCCACTACAACTACTTCAATACAGTTTCTCTATACAAATGCAGATTTAGGGGTACTTCACACACAGCGAGATCGCTTCTGAGATCGCTGCTGAATCACGTTTTTTGTGACCTCATTAGCGATCTCGCTGTGTGTGACACTGAGCAGCGATCTGGCCCCTGCTGTGAGATCGCTGCTCGTTACACACAGCCCTGGTTCGTTTTTTTATTGTTGCTCTCCCGCTGATAAGCACACATCGCTGTGTGTGACAGCGAGAGAGCAACAATCCTGAATGTGAAGGGAGCAGGAGCCGGCGTCTGACAGCCTGCGGTAAGCTGTAACCAAAGTAAACATCGGGTAACCAAGGTGGTTACCCGATATTTACCTTCGTTACCAGCCTCCGCAGCTCTCACGCTGCCAGTGCCGGCTCCTGCTCCCTGCACACGCTAAGTTAAGCGGTGTGAGCTGGTAACTAAGGTAAACATTGGGTAACCATACCCGATGTTTACCTTAGTTACCAGTGTCCGCAGCTTCCAGACGCCGGCTCCGTGCAAGCGCAGCGTCGCTTGCACGTCGCTGCTGGCTGGGGGCTGGTCACTGGTCGCTGGTGAGATCTGCCTGTTTGACAGCTCACCAGCGACCATGTAGCGATGCAGCAGCGATCCTGACCAGGTCAGATCGCTGGTCGGATCGCTGCTGCATCGCTAAAGTGTGAAGGTACCCTTAGGGGTGCTTCACACACAGCGAGCTCACTGCCGAGATCGCTGCTGAGTCACGCTTTTTGTGACGCAGCAGTGACCTCATTAGCGATCTCGCTGTGTGTGACAATGAGCAGCGATCTGGCCCCTGCTGCGAGATCGCTGCTCGTTACACACAGCCCTGGTTCGTTTTTTTCAAAGGCGCTCTCCCACTGTGACACACAGATCGCTGTGTGTGACAGCGAGAGAGCGACAAATGAAGCGAGCAGGGAACAGGAGCCGGCGTCTGACAGCTGAGGTAAGCTTGTAACCAAGATAAACATCGGGTAACCAAGGTGGTTACCCGATATTTACCTTCGTTACCAGCCTCCGCAGCTCTCACGCTGCCAGTGCCGGCTCCTGCTCCCTGCACACGCTAAGTTAAGCGGTGTGAGCTGGTAACTAAGGTAAACATTGGGTAACCATACCCGATGTTTACCTTAGTTACCAGTGTCCGCAGCTTCCAGACGCCGGCTCCGTGCAAGCGCAGCGTCGCTTGCACGTCGCTGCTGGCTGGGGGCTGGTCACTGGTCGCTGGTGAGATCTGCCTGTTTGACAGCTCACCAGCGACCATGTAGCGATGCAGCAGCGATCCTGACCAGGTCAGATCGCTGGTCGGATCGCCGCTGCATCGCTAAAGTGTGAAGGTACCCTTAGGGGTGCTTCACACACAGCGAGCTCACTGCCGAGATCGCTGCTGAGTCACGCTTTTTGTGACGCAGCAGTGACCTCATTAGCGATCTCGCTGTGTGTGACAATGAGCAGCGATCTGGCCCCTGCTGCGAGATCGCTGCTCGTTACACACAGCCCTGGTTCGTTTTCTTCAAAGGCGCTCTCCCACTGTGACACACAGATCGCTGTGTGTGACAGCGAGAGAGCGACAAATGAAGCGAGCAGGGAGCAGGAGCCGGCGTCTGACAGCTGAGGTAAGCTTGTAACCAAGATAAACATCGGGTAACCAAGGTGGTTACCCGATATTTACCTTAGTTACCAGCCTCTGCAGCTCTCACGCTGCCTCTGCTGCCGGCTCCGGCTCTCTGCACATGTAGCTGCTGTACACATCGGGTTAATTAACCCGATGTGTACTGTAGCTAGGAGAGCAAGGAGCCAGCGCTAAGCAGTGTGCGCGGCTCCCTGCTCTCTGCACATGTAGCTGCATTACACATCGGGTTAATTAACCCGATGTGTACTGTAGCTAGGAGAGCAAGGAGCCAGCGCTCAGTGTGCGCGGCTCCTTGCTCCCTGCACACACAGCTAAGCGGTGTGCGCTGGTAACTAATGTAAACATCGGGTAACCATACCCGATGTTTACCTTAGTTACCAGTCTCCGCAGCTTCCAGATGGCGGCTCCGTGCAAGGGCAGCGTCGCTTGCACGTCGCTGCTGGCTGGGGGCTGTTCACTGGTCGCTGGTGAGATCTGCCTGTTTGACAGCTCACCAGCGACCATGTAGCGATGCAGCAGCGATCCTGACCAGGTCAGATCGCTGGTCGGATCGCTGCTGCATCGCTAAGTGTGAAGGTACCCTTACAGTTACAGGCCAACACACACAGAGCTGAGTTGTACAAACACTTGACAGGGCGGTTCAAACAATGAAGGAGTCATTGACCAGTAATTAGATCAACAAACACAGAGGATCCTTGTCCATACACAGCAGAGCTTGCAAGCTAGACTGCCATAGTCGACCATAATCAGCACTGCATGCCCATAATTTATCTTTAGTCCGTCACAAGCTGACCTTGCAGAAAATCAGACATGAGAGACATTTCAAATTGAGGCTTAGTGCAGCCCCCAGTGCTGATAAGAACTTAGATGGCCTTCATAGAATCACCTTCACCACCCAATATCCAGCCAAAGTGACACCAGTAACCCTTTCCAGCATCCATTCACCGATTGTTATGTAAGCCAAGTTTATTGTACTCGATGAAAATAACTAAAACATCACTGTAGGGATAATTAAAAGGTGCCTCGGGACAGTGCCTGAAACATTATCGTGAATGTGTGTTTTTAAGAACACTCTTTTCACAATCATCTACCAGTGTAAATAGGCTGCCGATCTCCCGGAGAAGGAGCAAAACACTTGTTCATTGGGTGAAATGATCTAATGTGCAGCACAAAAGATCAGCCTTCTTGGCGGTCTTCATCGTGTGTAAAGAGGGAAAGAGGACTCACACTGTCGAGAACAATGACAGTTTTTTGGCATTGAGCAATCTATATAGATCGTTCAATGAACATCGTTTTCTACTAGCTGCCTGTGTAAACAGTCTATTAAACAATGGGAGATCGGTAAATGTTTAACAATTGGTGGTTGTTTAGTACCGTCGGTCGGTCCATGTAAATGTAAGCTAAAGGCCCCGTCACACTAAGCAACATCGCTAGCAACATCGCTGGTAACGAACAACTTTTGTGACGTTGCTAGCGATGTTGCTGTGTGTGACATCCAGCAACAACCTGGCCCCTGCTGTGAGGTCGTTGGTTGTTGCTGAATGTCCTGGGCCATTTTTTAGTTGTTGCTGTCCTGCTGTGAAGCACAGATCGCTGTGTGTGACAGCGAGACAGCAACAACTAATGTGCAGTGAGCAGGGAGCCAGCTTCTGCTGAGGCTGGTAACTAATGTAAACATCGGGTAACCAAGAAGCCCTGTCCTTGGTTACCCGATATTTACCTTTGATACCAGCCTCCGCCGCTCTCACTGCCTGTGCTGCCGGCTCCTGCTCTGTGCACATGTAGCTGCAGCACACATCAGGTAATTAACCCGATGTGTGCTGTAACTAGGAGAGCAAGGAGCCAGCACTAAGCAGTGTGCGCTGCTCCCTGCTCTGTGCACATTTAGCTGCAGCACACATCGGGTTAATTAACCTGATGTGTGCTGTAACTAGGAGACTGGGGGCTGGTCACTGGTTGCTGGTGAGCTCACCAGCAACTCGTGTAGCCACGCTCCAGCGATCCCTGCCAGGTCAGGTTGCTGGTGGGATCGCTGGAGCGTTGCAGTGTGACATCTCACCAGCAACCTCCTAGCAACTTACCAGCGATCCCTATCGTTGTTGGGATCGCTGGTAAGTTGCTTAGTGTGACTGGACCTTTAGTCTGGACATACACATTAGAGAGTGGTCAGCTAAACGATTGTTTTGTTCACAGCTATCTATCCCAAATACGCCATACATAGGAATGCTTAGCTCGGCCAAGCGTACCTCTGTTCTTTGAAAGCGTTGCCTCCAGACTCCTTTGACAGGACCTAAAGGATCAGCTGTTAAAATCTAACAGGCTCGATCTTTTTGATGTTGGGAAAGAATTAGGAGGCCCCCATATACATTACATGGTTGGCCAATCTCAAAATCGGTGGGTTTGGACGACATTTATCTAATGTATGTGGGAGCTTTTATTTTCGGAGATGTTCTAGTGCCTTTGTAAAGGCCCTGTCACACACAGAGATAAATCTGCGGCAGATCTGTGGTTGCAGTGAAATTGTGGACAATCAGTGCCAGGTTTGTGGCTGTGTACAAATGGAACAATATGTCCATGATTTCACTGCAACCACAGATCTGCCAAAGATTTATCTCTGTGTGTGACTGGGCCTTTAGAGGTATTTATCTGAAAGGGAACCTGTCAGGTCCCATTTTCACCCTCTAACCTAGCAGCATTCATACCTGTGTGCCCAAATTCTCTCCCTAACCAGCTCTGTATAATGCGATTCACTAACATGCTATTCAATGCTATCATTAATAAAAATGACAAAATTTGCTTTTTCCTATGCTAATTAGGGTCTTGACTAGTCGAAGGGCCGATAGTTTCACAGACTAGTCGGCCCTTTTCTCATGTTATTAAACGCCTGTGGGCGTGATAACATGATTTCCATGAGCCGACGTCACCGCCAGCCAATAAAAATCTTGCACATGCGCTCGGCTCATTTTGGTCAGTGTGCTTCAGAAGCAGGGTGTATGCTTTCTGGCTTCATTAGGTGTTTCGTGTGGCGCCCCGCAGGCTTCATTCGCCATTTCACTTAAGGTGCAGTACTCATCCTAGGTGAGGAAGGGGTTAACCGCTGGTGTTCATCACTTATACAACACAGCCAGAAAATGAGTCAGCAGTTTAACTTATACATAGAGCAGCAGCTAGACACTGAAACTGGGCTAAAGGTAGTCACCATAACAACGGGTTTTTCCCAGCCACTAGTGAGTCATCAGGAAGGTGGGGGCAGCATGAGGGAAGTGAGGGAACACACAGTTTGTACCTCAGAATAGTCTGGGACACAGAACAACACGGTAGCTGAAGAAAGTGCTTAAGAGCTTCTTCAGTTAGGCCGGCCCAACTAGAAGAAGCAAGAGTTTACTGGGTGAGCTGGAGAGACAGAGGAGTAACACAGTTGCTGAGGGGAGAGCTTCATTGCTCCTTCGGAACTGGCGCAGTGCAGGATCCAGAGCCCTAGGGTGGAACATACTCTACGTTCGATCACCAGAATCTGCAGGACAGGGGGATTGTACGTCCCTCTGGCATTACAAGTTCCCGGAGCACAGTTGGCACATAGAACCTGAGAGGGAGTCAGAGCTGGAGTTGAAGTGTGGAGATATAGAGTAGTCAGAACTTTGACCTACTGACTGCCCAGCTCTACAGACACTAATATAATTAACTGAACTGCTCCTAAAAGTCAAAGCATTTTTATGCCAAAAGGATTACAGAATATCTGATTACTATGGGGAGTAGCTGATTATCACCCAATGCTTCCTGCTGTGCTAAAGGGTTGACCACAGGATGAATTTCATCCAGTTTATTATCCTGCAGTGTAGGGTATTTGTGGTCATACACATTTGATGAATGTCTGCTGACACTGCCAATTTTTGCAGGACCAGGCAACTATTTAAAGCCACATTCACACAATGTGTATTTGGTGAGTTTTTTTACCTCAGTATTTGTAAGTAGAGATCGGCGAACCCACAGATGTTCGGGTTTGGCGGGTCCGCCTAGACTTAAAAAAAAGTCCAGTTTGGGACTGGACTTGAACCCAAACATCTACCCAGACCCTATATAAATCTATGGGGACCTGAAAATTGTGTTGTAAAGTGGTAGTCGAAAGGGCTAAGAGGCTGTCAAACAGGAGTATTATACTTACAGATTCTCCCAAGCGGCTGTCGCACTGCTTCCGGGTCCGCTCATTAACTCTCATTCATATTCACTGCTTCCCCCACCCACCATCAGTCCCTACGTCTGTGATTGGTTGCAGTGAGACTGGGCCCCCAATCTGTGTGACAGCATCTGTTATTGGTTGGAATCACACACACTGTCTGCGTCCCTATAGTGTTGTAAAAATAAAGAAATGAATAAAAAAATGGCATAGATTCCCACCAAATTGTGATACCAAGCACAGATAAAGCATATGGCCCAGGCTGCAGCCCCTGGCGGTGTGCTTATCTTGGCTGTGTATAAAAATAAGGGGGACCGCATGCAGCTTTTTAAAAAATGATTTAAATAAATAAAAAAGGAGTGTGGTCCTCCCCAATTTTGATACCCAGCTATAATAAAGCTGACAGCTGGAGGCTGGTATTCTGAGGCTGGATAGGTCCATGGTTATTAGGCCTCCAGCCGAAAAATATTAGCCTGCAGCCACCCAGAATTGCCCCATCCATTAGATGCAACACTGCACTTTACCCAGCTCATCCCGACTGACCTGGTGCGATGGCAATTGGGGTAATATAAGGAGTTAATGACAACTCACAGCTGTCACTAATCCTAGATTATTAATGGGATGGCATGGCTGAGACTCCCCCATTACTAATCCTGTAAGTGAAAAGAAAAAAAACACAGGAAAAAATCCTTTACTTGAAAAAAAATACAACAAACCCCACTCTTTCTCTTATTGATTAAGACCCCAAACACCCAGGTCCAACATAATCCATACTAGGACCCACAACGATCCCAGCGCTAATGCATACTGAAGTCACAGAGCGTGGGCACATTAGAAAACATGACTGTGATTTCAGGCAGACACTGACTGAGCCGCAGCTGTGAGTGGTGACATCACTGAGTTTACCTGCGGTGACAGCTGGAGGTTCCCACGGTGCCACAGGTAAACTCATCTCACCTTCTTTTTCCTTTTATTTTTTAATTTCTATCATTATATGAGTGGCCGAACCTGAACAGTAAGAGGGATTCCCCTGAGAAGTCTGTATTCGGGGTCTGTGCACAGACACTAGTATTATTTGTAAGCCAAAAGTAGGAGTGAAACAATCAGAGGAAAAGTATAATAGAAACACGTCATCACTTCTGTTTTATTCACCCACTCCTGGTTTTGGCTTACAAATACTGAGGTAAATAAATCACCAAATACTCAACTTGAGAACATGGCCTAATCCTTATTAAGGTGTCCTAATGAGTGGAAAAAAGGAGGGGGTATGATGAATTTCAACATGCCTAATCCTTTGTTCTTATGGTGTACAAGCAATCTTAGATGTCTGGCAGCATCTTATATTCCCCTCTACCAATTGAGAACGCTCTCGGCCCATATCAGAAATGTTACCTAATATTGTAGGGCCAACACACAATAATAGAAATGGAGGCAGGTCATAGCAGTAGTTTAAAAATGGATTCTGTGCCTCCCTAATATAAATTTCTTTAAAAGAAATTAAATGCTTTTTAGCAATCTTATCTGTAGGCACAAGACCTTCGTAAGATTGTGTGAGGTGAAACCAATTATGGACATGTCGCGGGCGGGGAGGACGCCACTGCGCTTCGCTCACTAACGCTCGGGTCCGGCGCTGCTGCGATGGCTGCTTGGTGGCTCGAGCGATGGGCCGGATCCAGGGACTCGAGCGGCGCTCCTCGCCCGTGAGTGAAAGGGGTGGTTGATTTTGGGGATTTTAGTCCGTGACGCCACCCACGGGTTGTGGTGAGGTTGAGCACCACCGCTGCTGGTGACGGGGATCCCGGGAGCGATGGTGGGGAGCAGCTGGGATGTTGTTTTCCCCCTCCGTGGGTAGGGGTTGGTGGTCCCGGGGCCTGGTGAGGTGACGGGGAGGCAGGGCTGGCAAGGTGCAGGGTCACCTGGACTGCGCAGCGCGGTGTCGGATGGCACAATTGTACTCACTCAGCCACAAATGTACGCAAAGTCTCTGGTAAACCAAATGGCTGGATGGACGGGTCCCGCAGCCGGCTGCTGTGGTTTCTCACGGACGGTTGGTGTTGGCTGCCTTTCCCTGCACCTTTGTGTATTTATCGGTCCCGATGGCTTTCCAACGGTAACCCGCTCCCCAGCATGTATATGTGCCGGAGGAGCCCTTTTGCCCGCAGGCTCTGGCCCTTGGAACTCTAGATGTGGCGGTAGCTGTATTTCCTTCTACTGTTTGGACGGTTGCCTTCTATCGGGTCTTGGATGCTAGGAAACCCCTGAGGTTCCGGTCACTAACGGATTTGACCTCTTAACGGCGACTCCAAGCCTGGTCGGGGTCTGCAGGCCCTGCCGGTGTGTGCTGGCTTCACTTCGCTCCCCGGTTCGGTACCGGTGGGCCACCGCCCGACCCCGGTCCTACGGTTTTGCGTTGATCTGCCGCTCCTGCAGACGGCCACCACCGTCTGCCAACCTTGCTCTTAGTGCCCGGGCCACACACCCGGACACAGTCAGTTTACTCCTCCACTACCACTTCACTCCTCTCTCTTCCACTTCCCTAACTGAACTCTTTCCTTTTCCCGCCTCCAGAACTGTGAACTCCTCAGTGGGTGGGGCCAACCCACCTGGTGTGGACATCAGCCCCTGGAGGGAGGCAACAAGGATTTTGTGTCTGGCTGATGTGCCTGTCTCGGGGTGGGGGTGTGTGTTGTAGTACCTGTGACGACCTGGCTAGTCCAGGGCGCCACAGACACATTAAATTCTAATGTTGTTCTGAACATAACCTTTGGTTTAGGTGTCTGGCAGACGCGTATCTCTGCCCAGCTTTATAGAAACCACCTATCCATCAATAATTCATGGCAATAAAGTACAAGGCCGGAGCCCCACCCCCGGTGTGGGCGGAGGCCAGCATGACTTGGTTAGGAGGAGGGTGGGGTGGGGATCCTGGGTCAGTTGGAGCATATACAGTATAGGCCAGCCTGGGGGTGGAGGATCCCTTTGGCCTGCGCTCCCTTGGGATTGTGGACACCGGATATCCCCCCCTCTGCAGCAACATGTTAGCTTCCTGATGTCCTCGGTCACCGGCCATTTGAGCAGCTGTGGGTGGAAGCCGGTCACCATCCCCCCCTCCAGGTGGCTCTATAGTCAGCTACACGCAATCCTAAGGAGCGGTGCGGGAGAGGCCTCCTCTGATCAATCCATGTCACAGGAGTGGCCTCCACGCAGTCCCTGGCCGTCGACGAGATGGTCCATGGATGTGCCAGTGCGGCCTCAGTAGCAGCACAGAAGCCACCCCTTTGGGGACCCTCCGAGCAAGGGGCAGCAGCATGGCTGTCTGAGTCAGCGTCGTTCCGGGAGGAATTCGTGGACGCGCCTGAGGTCGGCGGCAGTTGGTAGGCCTCAGCCTCTCTGGGGGCGGGGTCTGCCACTGCTCTCCTGCTCTAATACCCTGATGTTGCGCTTTGGCGCTGTACCAGTCGGGCGGCCTGGCTGTCTTCGACGGCGGTCTCCTGGAGGATCCGAGGTTCCTTTCCCGGCAGTCAGTGGATCGTCGGCAGCGGTCTCTCCCTCACACCTGTAGCTCAGGATCCAGGCTCTGAGTCGTCCAGGCGGGCTTCTCCTGGATTGGGCCTGGCAGCGGCTGATCCGAGGCATCACCGTTTACCAAACAGTTTCGGATAGTCAGCAGGGTTCGGGAATTTCAGCTGGTGGGACAACACAACAGCTCCCGCACAGCCTGGTGAGTACATCCATGTCTTGTTTGTCCTCCTTATCTATCACTTTTTCACATATATTTGTGTAGTCAGGTGGTGTCTGCGGTCAGCATCGGTTCAGGGTCGGTGAGGCAGGAGCACCAGTTAGTTGGGAGTGGTGTAGCGGTAGTTTGGTCAGGGGTTAGGGAGTTGGTAGTCCGTAATAAGGCTATGCTGGGGTGTGTATCCATTTGGCTTGCTCCTGAGGTTGGGGTACAGGGATTGTGGCTGGCAGGCCGGTGGGGCCTGGGCAGGGTGTCAGAGCCAGTGTTTGTATCAGACGGTGAAGGGGATGGATGGGATTTACTTGGATGATAAAGCGTGGAAGTCTCTGTCTGTTTTTAGGGTTCTCAATTGAAGGAGGTTAGAGAAAATTTTGGAAAGAAGGATTGGCATATGAAGTACAATAAAAACTCACAGAACTTCTTTCACAGACATTTGTATAAATGTTTGCTTGGTGGCTCAGTGGTTAGCACTGCAGTCTTGTGGTGGCTCAGTGGGTAGCACTGCAGTCTTGCAGCGCTGGGGTACTGGATTCGGATCCCACAAAGGGTAATATCTGCAAGGGGTTTGTATGTTCTCCCCGTGTTTGCGTGGTTTTCCTCTATGTTCTCCGGTTTCCTCCCATACTCCAAAGAAATACTGGTAGGGATTCTAGATTTTGAGCTCCGATGGGGACAGTGTTACAAATGTATGTAAAGCGCGGTGAAACCAATAGCGCTAGATAAATGAATAAATATTATAATTTCCCCTGTTGCTTTTGAAAAAGGTATTTTAGATAAGTAAAAGAGGATGACAGTAAAAAGAAGGATGAGCAGAAGCGCTGGTGGCATCTGATCCCACAGTCTTTCATTAACTGGTTACAGGTGTTCGTGATTTGGCAAGTGTTAGTGGGAAAAAAGGCGTCGGACAATTGTTGGCATATTTTCTGTAATATGGATTCCATTGGGGGAAGCTTACAGGGTATATGGGAGGCAGGTTTGGTTGGGTTATGGCGAACAGTTGCATCAACGGGGGCCATCCACCCATCTATTTCGTTGGAATCAGAGGGACATTGGCCTCTTGCTGAGAGCGGCAGTCGGGCGGAGGGTCCTCAGGATGGTCTGTTTTTGGTGCTAGAAGCTTAATAAGGGCCAGTGCATGGTGGGGGCAAATTGCAGGTAAAAACATTGTTGTTTGCACTGTATGGGCCACTATTGTGGGGATTTTAAGTGCTTTAGGCAAAGTAGGGCCACGTCAGGGACCTTTAATACCCATGGGGGAGGCGCCGGTGAGGTTTCGCGCATGCTCCCTTACCTAAGTAAGTTTCCTGATCAGGAGAAGGCAGGTTTGAGGACTGAGAGTTTGTTCTGCTGGTTTTCGGATTCTATCTTCTGTCTTTCGGGCTCTGCGGACCGTTAAAATCTTAACTTGGCTTAGTGGTATTCGGGAGAGGTAAAAGAAGTTGGAGAAAGGGGTTTATCTGACCTGTATGTTCTACCCCCATCATGACGGTCTCGATACAGAACTTTGCTCAGTGTTTACATGTTGTTCGACAAGACAACAAAGTGGGTGTAAGGTTGTAGCAGGAAGGCCTGGATGGAAAGAAGAAGGGGGTGAAATCAGCATTTGGTTTATTGCCTGTCCATCCTGACAGTGTTTGCCTACTCAACTGATTCTGGGACAGGGTCTTTTGAAGACAGGTGCCTCCCTTTGGGCGGTTTGCTGCTCTGTGTTTTTTTTTTGGAGTTGTTAGTTTCTTTTGACGTGTGTGGTAAGGGACGTTTGGGGTTTGAGTCAGTTATTCAGTATTTGGATAATTTTTCGGCATTGGCCTCGGGGGTTCTTGGATTTGTCGGAATATTCTTGAGGCGAGTGATTGGTTAGCGGGGTAATTCGGCGTCCCTCTGGCGCCAGGTAAGTTGGAGGGCCCAATGCCGGGTATTTCGTTTTAGGTATGAGTGATGGAAATTTCTATGAGCCGAGTTTTTAATTCTTGTCACCTCTCTTGTGCCACGGCAGGCATGCTGGCGCTGCATCACTATGTTTTAGGTCGGTGGTTGCTCAGTGCGCATTTAACAATATGGGGGATGTTCTCAAGAGAGTATAGGGGTCGGTCATTGTGGATGGACCCTCTGGTGGACACTTTCAACCAATCTGCTCACTGCTGTGGCAGGGATGTGGTTTTGGGGGCCTAATTTGGAAAGGGAATGGTGTGTTACCTCGGTTAACCGAGGGGTGTTATATTTCTAGTTTGGTATATGTTAAAAAAAAAAAACATTGTCATACTAAAGTTTTTCCTCTTTGAGTGGCGGCCATTTTGCGGAAGGAGGGGCTTCAGAATAAGAGAGTGCGCTTGCATTGTGAAAAAAGTGGGTTGGTTCTGGCGATGAATAATGTATCGGAATTTTCATTGTCCGTGGTAAGTGTTCGTTCATGGCTGGTGTTGCTTTGTTTATGGTTTAATGCTTGTATGGCTGCCTCTCTTATACCGGGTGTTCATAATTCCACAGCGGACGCGTTCTATCTTTTCAGTGGGAAGGTTTCCGGGCGTGGCCCTCGGAGGCAGTGGCTGAGGGGTTGGTTTACCCTCTCGAACTGTGGAATGTGGTGTCAGGGATGGTGAGCACTTGATTGGGTAATCCTCGGCAGATGCTGTATGGACCACTTATCAACGAGCATAAACATGGGTGCCTTATGGTTTGCTTCGGGCCCTTTTTTATCTGAGGAAGTTCTGGTAGGCATGTTGTTGCTTTGGGTCATTCAGTGGTCCGCGGCAGGTTGGTCTTCGGAAAGGTTCATCGGCTAGTTTAGGGTTTTGGTTTGGTTTTAGCTTTATCATCGGCGGGATTTAACTAAATATTTGTGGTATGGCAGGCGCTGAGGGGTTGATTTCGTAGAGGAAGTGTGGAGAATGATTACAGGTTGGGGTGGGTCCTAGAAGTTGGTGTAAACTGTTACTGGGTGTGCATGGAAATATGGATCCCTATACCTTGAAGGTTTGGTTGGTGATCTGGTGATTTGGGGGACCGTCGGCAATGGAATGTCCAGTCCTGTGTTTTGTATTTATCCGTCCCGTTCCCCCCCTTTTTTTTGTACTCCTGAGTTGGTGATACGGCTTAGAGTAAGTGTGGTTCGGGGGTGATGGGGGGGGGTCAATGTTATTAGTTATTGGTTAATCACCAGATTTATGAGCTTCGTGGACCTCACTCAATATAAGTTAGAGGCTCTTTCGGTTTGGATCCGGCGTGTTATGCACCACATTATTCCGCATTTGGAGCGGTGATGCAGACCGCGGTGTTTGTTGAGCCCTGATATAGTTTGGAGGTGTGGTTATTTGCAGTCTCGGCGGTATCAGGGATATGTGAGGCCTCAGGGGCTTGCATTGCTGTTTAGACTGGGTTTTGTGATAAGTGTAGGGACTGGGTTTTGCCGGACGTTCGCAGGTTGGGGTGTCTGGATCGGACTCCGGAAATGATAGCTTACAAGGGGGTGGTAATGATTTAGGGGTTTTTCTCTGTTTCGGGATTTAATTAAGTGTGTTAAGTATGATTTGCTACGGCTGTGGGTATCCTTTCCAGGAGTTTTTACGGGGTGGTCTGCGGTAGTACTGCGGTGGATGTGGCGGAGAGCTCGTTTCGGTGGAGGAGTGCAATAAAGCACGGATTTGAGTCTCTTGGTTATCTCTAGATTTGTCACAAAAGACGGTCGCGTTGTTGCGGTTGGGGGTGGGTCCTTGAAGTTGGTGTAAATTGTGATTGGGGGTCCATGGAGAAGTGGATTCCATTTCGGTGGACGGTTTGGGTTGGTGGTCTGGTGATTTTTGGGGGAACGCCGACAGTTGAATGTTGGGTCCCAGGTATGGAATGAACTCCCCCCCTCCCCTTCTCATTGGTGCTGCGGCTGGGAGTAATGCGGGCGTCACACGAGACGATCTATCGTGCGATATGTCGTCGGGGTCACAGTTTTCGTGACGTACATCCGGCATGGTTTATGACGTCGTCTCATGTAACACAAGTGACACGGAACGTTCGCAAATCATGTATCGTTGACACTTTGCTCATTTTTAAAAAGTCGTTTATTTTTCTTTGCGCCGGTTGTTCATCGTACCCGGGGCAGCACACATCGCTCCTCCGTGTGACACCCCGGGAACGATGAACACAGCTTACCTGCGTCCCGCAGCTCCCACCGGCTATGCGGAAGGAAGGAGGTGGGCGGGATGTTTACGTCCCACTCATCTCCGCCCCTCCGCTTCTGTTGGCCAGCCGCTGTGTGACGTCGCTGTGACGCCGAACGTCCCACCCCCTTCAGGAAGTGGATGGTCTCTGCCCACAGCGACGTCGCTCAGCAGGTAAGTACGTGTGACGGCGTTTTAACGACTTTATGCGCCATGGGCAACTAATTGCCCGTGACGCACAAACGATGGGGGCAGGTACAATCGCTCGTGCGATCGCACGATAGATCGTATCGTGTGACGCCCGCATAAGTGTGGTTTCAGGGGGAAGGGAATGCTGGAAAAAGGTTATGTGTTACCGCCAGACATTTTAGCTTCGATGACCTCACTCCCTCTCGTGTTAAGGTTATTTATTGTATGTTTAAATAAGGTCGCCACTTTGACTTGGTGTGTATTGAGAAAGATTATTGGTTTGCACTCGGGGTACACCTGAATGCGGTTGGTACGGACTTATGATCCCTGGGGATTGAGAGGGCCATGGCATTGCCTGGTGGTGGGGTCTCAAGCATTTGAGGTGTTCAAAGTGCTCTTGTTGTGGTGGTTAGGGTGGTTCCTCGAAGTTGGTGTAAATTGTTACTGGGGGGTTCATGTAAATATGGATCCCTTTCATTGGCCGATTTGGATGGTGGTCTGGTGATTTGGAGGACCGCCGGCAATGGAATGTCGGGTCCCGAGTTTGGTAGTTATCCCTTCCACCCCTTTAATTGGTGCTCCCGAGTTGGTAGTTATGGCTGGGAGTAAGTGTGGTTTAGGGGGAAGGTAATGTTAATAAGGTACTAGTTAATCACCAGAATTATGAGCTTCGAGGACCACACCCTATTTAAGTTCATTTCCTGTGTGTATATTTTTAATAAAGGCTGCTGTGGCCATTTCATCCAACTTTGCTGTATGTGTTTATTTCTTGAATTATTAACGGGTTAAGGTAAAAGGTATTGGGGGGGGGTCACCGTAGATCGACTATACCAAAGTCAAGTATAAGGCCGGAGCCCCACCCCCAGTGTGGGTGGAGGCCAGCATGACTTGGTTAGGAGGACGTGAGCCCCAGAAGGAGGAGGGTGGGGTGGGGATTATGGGTCAGTTGGAGCATATATAGGCTAGCCTGGGGGTGGAGGATCCCTTTGGCCTGCGCTCCCCTAGGATTGTCCCGCCCTCCCTCCTAATTTGAGTTATTGCAGGGTCATTGCGGCTGTTGGCGGTTAGGGTGGGTCCTCGAAGTTGGTGTAAATTGTTACTGGGGGTTCATGGAAATATGGATCCCTTTCATTGGCCGGTTTGGATGGTGGTGTGGTGATTTGGGGGACCGCCGGCAATGGAATGTGGGGTCCTGGGTTTGGTAGTTATCCCTTCCACCCCTTTTATTGGTGCTCCTGAGTTGGTGGTTCCGGCTGGGAGTAAGTGTAGTTCAGGGGGAAGGTAATGTTAATAAGATACTAGTTAATCACCAGATTTATGAGCTTCGAGGACCACACCCTATTTAAGTTCATTTCCTGTGTGTATATGTTTAAAAAAGGCTGCTGTGGCCATTTCATCCAACTTTATTGTATGTGTTTATTTCTTAAATTATTAAGGGGTTAAGGTAAAAAGGTATTGGAGGGGGGTCACCGTAGCTCTACTATACCAAAGTCATGTGTGCAAAGACATACGCGCTAAGCTCTAGTCTGTTGCGTTTTTGGATGAGACAACCTGATAGTACTCAATGGATGTGTAAAAATTAGGATGTTCTTTTAAACTACATGGCTAAATGGGGGAAAACTTTAAACAAGGATTTTACAGAAGAAAACTGGCAATTTAGTCTAAAAACGACTTTTTCCTCTAATATTTCCGCTATACTACACGAGTCCTTCTATAAGGTCATATACCACAAATTGGTACAGTGGAAACTTGCTTAATGAGAACAATCCGTTCTGGGACTGTGCTTGTTAATCAAGTTACTCGTTCAGCAGAGCAATATTTCCCATAGGAAATCATTGCAATGCTGACAATTCGTTCCATAATGTGTTAAATGTCCCATCCTGGTCCCCTATTCTATCATTCCACACATGCACAAACACACACAAATGCACACAAACATGTACAAATACACACAAACTCACACAAACACACAAGCACACATGCACACGCACATATTATATGCTCACCTTACCTTCCGTTCCATCGCCGGTCTCCTGGGACTTGTTGTTCTCCGGTGCGGGCCGTGTATCGGGTAACCATAACGACGAGGGCGGAACTTCCTGCCAGAGCGCTGACGTTAAAGGCAGAGCTGCTTGCCTCTGATTGGCCAGCGCACTGCCTTTGAGTAGCGGTGACAGGAACCAGGAAGTTCCTACGTCGTCGCTATGGATGCCGATGCCTGGATGCCTGTGCCTGGAGTGGAGCGGCGCACTACAGGACCCAGGAGACTGGCGATGAAACGGAAGGTACACATATTATATGCTCACCTTACCTTCCGTTCCACCGCCGTCCTCATGGTACTTGTAGTTCGCCGCGATGTACCCAGGAACTACAAGAACCATGAGGCCGGCGGTGGAACGGAAGGTAAGGTGAGCATAATACTGTATGTGTGTGCGAGCGTGTGTGTTTGTGTGTGTTTGTGCGTAATGTGTGTGTTTGTGTGGACTGCAAGTGCGGGTTAGAGCGCGGTGGATGTACGAAACCGGAAGTGTATGCAGTGAGGATTTTGCTCGTCCAGCAAAGCTTTCTCGTAAAGCAGGTTACAAATTTACAGAAAGCTTTGCTTGTTAAGCGAAATTCTCGTTAAGTGGGTTACTCGTTAAGCGAGGTTCCACTGTATTTCACTCCCTCTAAGCTACATAACATAGACCCCAAAAATAATCCACTTTGTTGGAGAAATTGTAACGAAAAAGGAACGTTGGTCCACATCTTATGGAATTGCCCAAAGATAAGACATCTCTGGAGGGAAGTGTCAAATCTAATTAATCGAGTTACAAATTCCAACATCAAATTATCGCCCCAAATGGCGCTTCTTTCTATGGATATGGAAACACTAGACCAAATGCAGATCCCGATTGTGATTCACATTTTTTTTATCACAAAACAACTTTTATTGGCCAAATGGAAAAGTGATACTGTTCCAAATATTTCTGAAGTAATTTGAAAATAAACACGCGATATGCAATAACCTGTTCCCACCCTATCAAAAGAGATGGGATACCTGGCTATCCTACATCGAGCAATTCAAACCATAAGCTTCTATAGTAGAAATTTTGAAGCTAAAAACACAAATAGTCCTCTGACAAATACCCCAATCAATTTTCTCCTTTCTTTCTTGCTTGCTTTCTTCCTTCCTTCCTCTTTTTTTTCTTTCTTGTACATATTTCTTAAAAGAAATGATTCTCAATATTTGCAAAGAAGATATAACTAAACTAAGCTATATATATGTTGCACATAAGTCTTTCCAAATGATTATTATGCATGGTAGTTCTACTTCTAACCATTTTCCGAATCCCATTTCACCTTTCTTTTCCCAGTTTCCCCAATAAAGATCTCTCTTTCCGCCTTCCCTCCCCGGCTTACCTCCCCTCAAACAAAAAACGCAAATGTTTGAACTGTTTACAAAGAAATTGTAATGCTGCCACCAGGGGGAGCCAGAGCTCTGCAGCACACAACACTACACAGAACAATGAGAACCAGGAAGGAAATGTACAGCGTTTTCATGCACTGCCTAATCAGCACAGCTGAGAGGCAGAACTGCAAGGTATGTGAGGAATAGTCAGATGTTACGAGGGGGACCCGGGGAAGCGTGCCAAGATGGGAAATGGACTGCTTCCGCCGGTCAAGGTCCACTGTGCGGTGTAAGGGACCGCCGCTATGGTGGGTGAAGAGTGAGCGGGTTGCTGCTAGCGATCGTCTGGAATGTCACAGACGATCTATGTACACCGATCTGCCCTAACCCATGAGGGTTGTATGGCACAGATCTCACGGCTCGGTGTACCTGTTGCACGGGGAAGCACAGAGGTGCCCACGCACGTGTGCCAGTGGAAGTCACGAGAATATGGCACGAGGGTAGCACAGAGGTGCCCACGCACGTGTGCTTTCAATAACCAGGTGAGTCCAATGGAGACTTGAGGAGCTCACCTGGGACAGGAACACGGCCTGTTGACGGGGGTACTGCCGGAGCAGCAAGGCAGGAACACGGCCTGCAAACGAGGTACTGCCGGAGCAGCAAGGGCCAAGCCCACAAGAGACAGTAATGCCTGAGCAGTGGCGTGGCAGCACGCTGCCAGACATCCAAACATAGAAGGACGGTCGCGCGCCGCCATGATGGCAGGGGGAGCTTTTAAGGAGGTGCAGCTCCACCCGAGGGCGGGCGCGAGGCGGAGATGACGGACTTGACCCAATCAGGGTCCACGACGTCCCAGCCTGGCCAGTCAGGATTCACCACGTCACCAGCCTTGTCATCAAGCCGTGTGACGTCAGTGAGCGAATCAGGACCCACCACGCATTGCACATGCTCACCCTCCTGCCTCTGGGAAATAGAGGCGCGATCCTCGGTCTCACAATGTGGAGAGATAACGGGAATCTCACTGCTTCCCTGAGCAGTAAACCTCTGCACATTGCGCAGCCTCGCAGACCTTCGGGGCCGCTGAGCAGGAGAGTCTGCGGCAGGCCAGGAATGGGAGACCGCTTCACTCCTACCAACAGGAGAACCACTAGGTGTCACCCCTCTGCTGCCTCTCTGAGAAGGTATCTCCTGCACACTGCGCAGTCTGGCAGACCTTCGGCGCTGCCGAGCAGGAGCGCTCGTGGCAGGCAAGGAACGGGAGACCGCCTCAGGAGAGCCACGAGATGCAACATTACCCCCCCGTCTAGGCCCCCCCCCTGTCCGTGCTCGAAGGCCGCTATCAAACCCGGGGCGCGGATATGATCCTCCAACTCCCAGGATCTATGCTCCGGACCACAGCCGGCCCACTCCACGAGGTAGTACCTCTTGCCCTGTATGACTTTTGTCTCCACAAGTTTTGCCACCTCAGGGTCGTCGGACGGGGAGTCGGTTTGAGCCGGCAGGGACCCCGAGAATTTATTAAGTCGTACGGGTTTCAGGAGGGACACGTGAAAGGTGTTGGCTATAGCCCAGCGTGGAGGGAGCTGGAGTCTATATGCCACTGGGTTTACCTGCTGTAGTACTTTAAACGGACCCAGATACCTAGGGGCGAATTTGGCTGCCTGTACCCGTAGGTTAACATTCCTAGAGGACAGCCATACTAGGTCACCAGGGGCGAAGGATGGTGCAGGGCGGCGGCGAACATCAGCCGTTGTCACCATCCGGTCTTTAGCCCTTTTAAGAGCCTCTTGGGTGTCATCCCAGATCTCCCGGGCCTTGGTCGCCCAATCCTCCACTCTAGTATCGGGTGACGTAATGGGCATCGGAACCGGGATTCTGGGATGTTGTCCGTTATTGAGTAGGAACGGAGTCTGGCCAGAGGATTCATGGACCGAATTGTTAATGGCAAATTCAGCCCAAGGAAGGAGGTTAGCCCAGTTGTCGTGGTGCGCGGATATAAAATGGCGGAGGTAAGTTACCAAGGTCTGATTAGTCCTCTCCACTAGTCCATTGGTCTCGGGATGGTATGCGGAGGAGATGTTCAGCTCTATCTGCAGGAGCTTACAGAGCTCTCTCCAGAAGCGAGACGCGAACTGGGGACCCCGGTCGCTCACCACCTTGTCAGGCATGCCATGCAACCTAAATACATGCCGAATGAACAAGGTGGCGAGAGCACGTGACGTCGGGAGTCGTGGGAGAGGCACCAAGTGGACCATTTTAGAGAAGTGGTCCGTGATGACCCATACGACCCTGTGCCCTGCTGACTTGGGCAGATCTCCCAGGAAGTCCATCCCCACCACTTCCCAGGGACGATCCGGCACTGGCAGTGGGTGAAGAAGACCTGCCGGTCTCTGCCGGGACGGCTTATTCCGAGCACACGACATACAGGCTCCCACATATTCCTGTATGTCCTGGGGTAGTCTCGGCCACCAATAATGCCTGGTCACCAGGTCTCTGGTCCTTTTGACCCCGAAGTGACCCCCGACCTTGGAGGCATGGGCCCACGATAGCACCTCGTTCCGTAGTTCAGGGGGAACGAGGGTTTTGCCAGGTGGCACCTGGTCCAAAGAAGTGGGAGTGACCATCCTCAAGCTGTCCGGGGGTAGTATAAGACGAGGCTCCTCCTCGTCCTCCTCCAACACAACCATACAACGTGACAAGGCATCGGCTCGTACGTTCTTCTCACCGGCCAGGTGGCGGATAATAAAGCGGAACCGGGAGAAGAATAAAGACCAACGGGCCTGCCTTGGGTTCAGGCGTTGTGCTGTCTGGAGGTATGTGAGGTTTTTGTGGTCAGAAAAAACCTCAAATGGATGCTTCGCACCCTCCAGGAGATGCCGCCATTCCTGGAAGGCTAGTTTCATCGCCAGTAACTCCCTATCCCCTATGGAGTAGTTCCTCTCGGCCGGAGAAAAGGTCTTGGAGAAAAAGAAACACGGATGTTTCCTTCCTCGTTCGTTTTTCTGGTACAGGACTGCACCTGCACCGACCGAAGAGGCGTCTACCTCCAGTAGGAAGGGTTTGGAGATGTCTGGACGATGAAGGATGGGAGCTCTGGAGAAGTGAGTTTTGAGAGTGTGAAATGCCTCTACCGTTTCCCGTGTCCATGCTTTGGGATTAGCGCCCTTGCGGGTAAGGGCAATGATGGGTGCTGCCACCGTCGGAAAGTTGGGAATGAACTGGCGATAATAATTGATAAACCCCAAGAATCGCTGGATCGCCTTCAGCGAGCGGGGCTCAGGCCAGTTCATCACTGTCTCCAACTTCCCCAGATCCATTGCTAACCCCTGACTGGACACTATGTACCCCAGGAACGGCAAGGATTCCTGTTCAAAAACGCACTTTTCCAGCTTAGCATATAACGAATGGGTGCGGAGCCTCTTAAGTACTCGGATGACATCCCTCCGATGGGTGGTAAGATCGGGGGAGAAGATAAGAATGTCATCCAGGTATGCAACCACGGAAAGATACAAATCCCGGAAAATGTCATTCACAAAGTCTTGAAATACGGCGGGGGCATTGCAGAGTCCGAAGGGCATTACTAGATACTCGTAGTGACCGTCCCTGGTGTTAAAGGCGGTCTTCCACTCATCGCCCTTTCGGACTCGCACTAGATTATACGCCCCGCGTAGATCCAGCTTTGTGAAGACCTTTGCCCCGCAGAATCGATCAAATAGCTCAGTAATGAGGGGCAAAGGTTATTTGTTCTTGATTGTGATTGCATTTAATCCCCTGTAATCGATACAGGGGCGCAGATCCCCTTCCTTCTTCTGCACAAAAAAGAACCCTGCACCAGCCGGTGAAATAGACTTGCGAATGAACCCCTTCGCCAGGCTGTCCTGAATATATTTGGACATAGCCTCCGTCTCTGGAGCAGAGAGTGGATACACTCTGCCCCTAGGGGGCTCGGAGCCTGGCTTCAGGTCTATTCGGCAATCATATGGCCGGTGGGGAGGAAGAGTATCTGCGGCCCTTTTGGAAAAGACATCCCTGTAGGCCTCATAAGGTGTCGGTAAACCCGGCCCCTCAGTATTCCCTGAGGACCCAACCGACCTAATGGTAGCGGGTGGTTCGGTAGTCATGAGGTGCTCTCTACAGGATCCTGCCCAGGATGAGATCTCCCCTGTTGCCCAGTTGAGTATAGGAGCATGCTGTCTCAACCAGGGAAGGCCCAGTAGGATCTCATCCGTCCCCCCTGGAAGCACCAGGAAGGACACCTGCTCATGGTGTCCCGGTGGTACATCCATCCTGAGAGGGATGGTGATCTGGGTGATAGGATCGAGTAGTATGGACCCGTCGACTACCCGGACCCTGAGTGGCTTGGGCAACAGAACCAGGGGAACTGAGTATCGGGTTGCCAGGGAGGTCGAGATGAAATTGCCTTCAGCGCCTGAGTCCAAGCAAGCCAGGGCAGAGAAGAGAGTAGTGCCGAACTGCAACTGGGCGCTGATAGTCAACCTAGAGGGAGAAGTAGCGTCTAGAGTCCCCCCTCTGATAGAAACTAGACGCTGTCTTTTCCCGACGGTTTGGGACATAGGGTAGCTATGTGTCCCCTCTGCCCACAGGAAAAGCAGATGACACAAGACCGAGAACCTGGGGCAGAGGAGACCACCTTGGACACCTCCATTGACTCCACGGAGTCGCCTACAGGACTGGCTGGGGAACCTGTCTGATGGAAGACGGGAGTCAGACGCTTTTTAGGCCAAGAAGACGTGGGTGCTGAAGAGACCTCGATCCTTCGCTCCGCCTGGCGGATGTCTATGCGAGAGGCAACCTGAATCAAGGACTCTAAAGTGGCAGGCACCTCACGTGTGGCCAGTGCGTCTTTGACAAACCCTGCCAGGCCCTCCCAAAACACAGGGACAAGGACCTTATCCGGCCAGTCCAGCTCTGCGGCCAGTGTCCTAAAGTGTACAGCAAAGTCCCCGACTGAAGCAGACCCTTGCCGAAGTCGTAGGAGGCGCAGCGTGGAATCGTGGGTGACTTGAGGCCCAAGGAACACCATTCTCATGGCCCCAAGATAAGCTGCTAAGTTATTCACCACACGATCTCCGCGCTCCCACAACGGCGTGGACCACTTCAGCGCTCTCCCTGTGAGCAGGGACTGGACGAAGGCTACCCTCGCCTTCTCGGTAGCGTAAAGAGTCGCGGACAGCTCTAAGTAGGTGGTAACCTGGTTTATAAAACCACGGCACTCAGAGCTGTTGCCGCTAAAGCGCTCTGGAAGCGCAAGGCGAGGAGACCTTCCGCCCAATAGCACAGCCTGGGTAGCCGCCTGGGTGGCGACTGTCGTCAGAGTAGTCTTATCGGAGGAAGACTGCTCCACTGCTGCCAATCGTGACTCCAACTGCTGCACATAACGCCGCAACTGCTGCTGCTCTTCAGCCATAGCCAGACCTTTGGCGCGACCGTAATGTTACGAGGGGGACCCGGGGAAGCGTGCCAAGATGGGAAATGGACTGCTTCCGCCGGTCAAGGTCCACTGTGCGGTGTAAGGGACCGCCGCTATGGTGGGTGAAGAGTGAGCGGGTTGCTGCTAGCGATCGTCTGGAATGTCACAGACGATCTATGTACACCGATCTGCCCTAACCCGTGAGGGTTGTATGGCACAGATCTCACGGCTCGGTGTACCTGTTGCACGGGGAAGCACAGAGGTGCCCACGCACGTGAGCCAGTGGAAGTCACGAGAATATGGCACGAGGGTAGCACAGAGGTGCCCACGCACGTGTGCTTTCAATAACCAGGTGAGTCCAATGGAGACTTGAGGAGCTCACCTGGGACAGGAACACGGCCTGTTGACGGGGGTACTGCCGGAGCAGCAAGGCAGGAACACGGCCTGCAAACGAGGTACTGCCGGAGCAGCAAGGGCCAAGCCCACAAGAGACAGTAATGCCTGAGCAGTGGCGTGGCAGCACGCTGCCAGACATCCAAACATAGAAGGACGGTCGCGCACCGCCATGATGGCAGGGGGAGCTTTTAAGGAGGTGCAGCTCCACCCGAGGGCGGGCGCGAGGCGGAGATGACGGACTTGACCCAATCAGGGTCCACGACGTCCCAGCCTGGCCAGTCAGGATTCACCACGTCACCAGCCTTGTCATCAAGCCGTGTGACGTCAGTGAGCGAATCAGGACCCACCACGCATTGCACATGCTCACCCTCCTGCCTCTGGGAAATAGAGGCGGGATCCTCGGTCTCACAATGTGGAGAGATAACGGGAATCTCACTGCTTCCCTGAGCAGTAAACCTCTGCACATTGCGCAGCCTCGCAGACCTTCGGGGCCGCTGAGCAGGAGAGTCTGCGGCAGGCCAGGAATGGGAGACCGCTTCACTCCTACCAACAGGAGAACCACTAGGTGTCACCCCTCTGCTGCCTCTCTGAGAAGGTATCTCCTGCACACTGCGCAGTCTGGCAGACCTTCGGCGCTGCCGAGCAGGAGCGCTCGTGGCAGGCAAGGAACGGGAGACCGCCTCAGTCCTTGCCTCAGGAGAGCCACGAGATGCAACAGTCAGACAGGCTGGGTCAAACACCGTACGGGCAGAAGCAGGACCGGAGGAGCGAGCAGAAGCGAAGTCAAAGTCAGGCTAAGGTCAGTACCGGAGGAAGCAACCGAGTGGGGAAATAGGAGGGGGGACACAGGACAGGAGGTACGACCAGGGGACAGAACACAGACAAGGGCACGGGGGCACAGGAACAGACAGATCAGGATATCACTCACAGGACCAGCAATCACAGGCAAAGCAGAGCTAAGCTTATAGCCGGCGCTGGTTCTCTGGAAGTGTCAGCTTTTAAGGCATCCAGGGGCCGGAAGTGAGGCCTGAGAGAAGGCTCCGCCCCCTAGCCATGTGGATAGGGAGGCGAATCATGACAGAAATTGTCTAATGTTTCTACTTTGTTCGACTAAACTAATGTAATATATAAATGTTCTAATATGTAAAAATAAAAATATTGTGACAAAAAAAAAAAATTAGGATGCCATAGTGGAACCATCAGTATGACATGGAATCATTGCAAAAGTTACATAGGAAACTGTAATGGATTTTTATTATTTTTATTAATTGTGGATATAAAAAATTATAGATCACTTATGGATTTAAAAAACGAACATACTGTCCACCATACAGATAAAATGCCAGATTAGTTTTGTAAGTTCACCTGAACCTTGCCTAAGGGTACAACCGCACAAGGATGGTATACAGTGCACAATCTGCTGCATATTACAGTACGGGGGATTGTAGAGGGTCTTCATCTGAAGATTTGACATAGACAATCTATCAATTTATGCTGCAGGTTTTACCATTCTTGATCCATTGCAGATTTTGTGCTGCGAGTACATGTCCCATATGGATGTACCCCATATATAAGTGGTCATATACACCTTATATAGCTGTCGACATTACTCTAGTAATGAGCCATGATTCTAATTCCTCGTGTACTGAGAGGCTTTATATTCAGAAAAGCGGTAAACAGGCTATTTGTCCTTGCTGTTGGACAGCGTATGGTTAAAATATGTGCCGCCTGCAGGGCGTCTGCAGCCTAAGGAATCTGCTAATGAGATTAGGGATCTGAAAGGAAAACCAAACAGAGATTTACTTGTCTTTCCAGAACTGCTTCTACCACCTAGTATAATATTCTCTCCTCTGAAATGTCTCTCCTCCCAAAGTTTATGTGTCCAAACATTATGACACCATACAATAAGTAGTGAGAGTTTACTTAAGGGTGCCTTTTCCTTGGCCAAATATCAGAAACACGTGTTCCTAGGAACTGTCATTTCCCAATAATTGGCCATGGTAAAGCCGTGTTCACACACTGAGCACTACAACAGTCCTGTACTGCTGTGGTCTTTCTACTTTTTCCTTGCAGAACCACTTAATTTTCCAGGGAATCAGCTTTTTCAGCTACTAAACTGTGGGGCCATTATGATAGGCAACATGGTCTTGCCAGTGAAACCCTGGTTTTCATGCCAGATTATGTAAGGAAACAGTGGAATGCCTGCAGCAGCACAGGACGGCTTGTGAACACAGCCTAAACAGGCTGCAAGTCATCACAACAAACAACTGTTGTTCTGTGAAATGATTTTTATGCAATCTTTAAAGGGGTTGTCCACTACTAGGACAATCCTTTCAGAATTCACTTATTTTCCCAGACCTTATACTCACCTTCTGGCCTGGCGCTGTTCCAGTGCTGTCAGTAATCGCGGTTTGGGGCAAAAGTGACATTGTGACGTCACGTGAGCCCCATGTCCAATCACCAGCTTGTATCTCCACGCCTTTGGACAAAGTTAAATAACAGGAAGTGACGCTGCAGCTGCCACTCACTTCCTGTTGATTGTCATTTGGTCTGAAGGTGTGGAGAGTGAAGACGGCGGTGATTCTACATGGGGCTTATGTGATGTCACAATGTCACTTGAGCCCCAAACTGGGATTACTGACGTACTTGAACAGCACCAGTACAGGGTCTTTTATTTTAACTGGGGGAAACAAGAGGAATCAGAAGGGGTTGTCCTAGCAGTGGACAACCCCTTTAAAGCCATGGTTCTCAGCAGCACATGTCCTGTATAAAGAGGATGTGCTGCTGAAAACAATGACAGTCTATGCGCACAGAACAATCTATTATCATTATTACGTGTCATTGGTAATGAAGCCAGACTGGCTATACAGGCTTTTAAGTGGCTGACAATCAGCAAGCATGTAGCAATATTATTACACCATACAAATGTAGTACGAGTAGTCAGTGTTTATTAAAATGTGTATGGCCTAAACCGGCACTCATTGTGTCAGAGGGGCTGTAGAGGATTAAAACATGTCTGACGTCTTCTACAAACAGTACCAAACAAGTACTGTGTGGTATTGCCTCTTTCCCATACACTTCAATGAATGAACACAATACCAGACACACCTCATGGACAGGTGTGGTGCTATATCTGGAAAAACAATGTTATTCTTGTGCACAACCACTTTACTATACCAGCATCTCACCCTTAAAGGGAACCTGTCAGGTGCAATATGCACCCAGAACCACGAGCAGTTCTGGGTCATATTGCTAATCCCTGCCTAACCGTCCCTGTATACACTAGCATAGATAAAGGGATCTTTAGAAAAAGTAGTTCTAAAGATCATTTCTTATATGCTAATGAGGCCAGGGACTAGTCGCAAGGGTGTGAGTTCCCTTGGCTAGTCGGCCCACATAGAATGTTAGTACGCCCCTGTGGGTGAACTAACATGCTAATGAATGTACAGCGGCGCCAGACATACCTCAGTCTTGAAGGAGGTTGGATGCGCACTGCGCATGATCCGGAGTCCCCGGGACTTCCGCTCAAGCGCACTATACCTCACTGAAGCTGTGAAGCTTACTCCCGACATCAATTTAGTGCGCATGATCGGAAGTCCAGGGAACTCCGGATCATGCGCAGTGCACATCCATCCTCCGCCGGCCGCCATGAACAGTGAGGTATGTGCGGCAAAGCTGCGCATTCATTAGAATGTTAGTATGCCCACAGGAGTGACTAGTCGTGGGCCTCATTAGCATATAAGAAACAATCTTTAGAAATACTTTTTCTAAAGGTCTGTTTATTTTTGCTAGTGTATACAGGGACGGTTAGGCAGGGGTTACTAATATGCACCCAGAACTGCTCGTGGTTTATTGCACCTGAAAGGTTCACTTTAATAGCTAGGACCTTTCTGCTTTAACTTTACAACTTGTATAAGTAAATGCTTTGGCTGCCACTAAACTAAGCTGAGCCCTATTTGCAGACATTTGGCCCCCAGTCTAGCAGTCAGTCTTTAAAACGTCTTGCTGCTCAATCCTAATAGGAAACTAGTCCGTCCTACTGTTTGGATTGTGACTGAGGCACCTGCTTACGGCACTATACCTTGCCTACTCAAGAGGGGCGCACTTTGAAGAAAAAAAACCCTTGACAATTCAAATTATTTTGACTGTAAATATCACCATTTTACGTGCTGATGCCTCTCATAGACTTCATTGCAGCGTCTTGACATGCGCAGACTCCGGTACCATTTTAATGAAGACATAATTCCTGTGGCAATGCGCACGCGCCTCCAACAGCAGCAATTGAGGCACTGCACGATATTCAAATAAATAAAAGGGGGCAAGCCAGAAAGATGCTGGAAACGCATGCATTTTGGATGCATTTTCCATGCGTTTTGCATGCGTGTTGGATGCATTTCTGACAGTGCGTTCCCCCGGCAATTCAGCTCTGTTCCATGCCCGCTGACAGCAAACACAGACAGAGTCGCGCGACGAGAATGAACTTCACCTGACTTCATTGTCATCCCTCGGCTCTGTCTGTGTGTCGCGTCCTGATTAGTGGTCACCCGTGAAGGACTCACCGGTGATCGCTAATCTCCTGAGTGACTGAAGTGAGCAGCGCGATCAGCGGTGTCGTCACTCAGGTTACCCGCGGCCACAGCTGCAGTCCTCCACCTGAGAGCGGTAGCCACGGGTAACCTGAGTGAAGGCACCGCTGATCACTTCAGTCACTCGGGCGACTTGCTGTCACAGTTGGAGGATCCAGCAGTGGCCGCGGGTAACCTGAGAGACGTCATCGCTGATTGTGCGTCTCACTTCAGTTGCTGCGTGGAGCTGACAGAGAGCGGTCGTGGCCTGTGGCCACTCCTGTCAGCTTCATGTAGCAGAGCTGGATGCGTCGCGGGACCACATGTGGATTATGTCGGACCTGGAGGGGTATTTGGGGATTAATAAAGTGGTGAAAGAGGGTGTTTTTTTTTCTTTTATTCCAAATAAAGGATTTGTTCGGGTGTATATGTTTATTTTCTTTAATTTACAGGTTAATCATGGAAGGTATCTCAGGGAGACGCCTGCGATGATTAACCTAGGACTTAGTGGCAGCTATGGGCTGCCATTAACTCCTTAATACCCTGATTGTCACCGCACCAGGGCAATTCGGGATGAGCCGGGTAGAGTCCCGGGACAGTCGCATCTAATGGATGCGGCAATTTTGGGCAGCTGCTGGCTGATATTGTTAGGCTGGGTGGCTCCACATAACGTGAAGCTCCCCATCCTGACAATACCAGCCTTCACCCGTGTGGCTTGACCCTGGCTGGTATCAAAATTGTGGGGGACCGCATGTGGGGTTTTTTTTAGTTATTTATTTATGTATTTTACTGCACGATTTAGACCTGCCCACCAGCAGCTGTGAATGGTTGCAGTGAGACAGCTGTCACTCAGCGTGGGGGCATGTCTGACTGCAACCAATCATAGGCGCCGGTGGGCGGGGAAAGCAGGGAATACGAGATAGAATAATGAGCGGCCGGCATTTTCAAAAGAGGAAAAGCCGCCGGAGCTTTGTGACATCCATGCAGCGCCGTGCCAGTGATCGGTGAGTATGAGAGTGGGGGAGATACCGATCGACGGACAGAGAGAGGGACAGACAGAGAGAGACTGACTGACGGACAGAGAGAGCAACAGACAGAGCGACCAACTCACAGAGAAAGAGACAGACCGACAGACGGGGAGATTGACCGACATCAACAGAGACTGAAAAGACCTGCTTTTTGGCTTGTCAAAAAACCATGCGGAATGCAACAAAAATGCAGTCCAAGTGCATTTTGGTTGCGTTTTGACCCACATCATTGATTTCAATGGGTGGAGAACACAGCTACTATGCACAAAAGAAGTGACATGCTGCTTTTTTTTCCGCAGCGATTTTTGGCATCCAAAACGCTGTGTTTAAAAACGTGTGCGCATTGAATTTTCCGACTTCTCATAGACTTTGCTGGGGAAACAGAACGCATGCAATTTGGCACTGAAACGATGCAGTTCAAAAGCAGCGTTAACGCAGGAAAAAACGCAACGTGGGCACATAGCCTTTGGGATCGTAATCGTGTTGGAACACTGCCCTGCGGCTCAGTTTCTGAAGGGAGGGGATTATACTCTGATTCAGTATGTCACAGTACATGTTGGAATTTATGGTTCCCTCAGTGATCTGTAGCTCTACACAACTGGCAGCACTCATGCAGTCCCAAACCATCACACTCCAACCATCATGCTTGACTGTAGGCAAGACACACTTGACAGCATCTGAACCAAATAATTTTATCTCTGTCTCATCAGGCCAAAGGACATTAGTACAGTATTCCATGTCCTTAGTCTGCTTGTCTTCAGCATACTTTCGTGTGTATAATCTTTAGTAGAGGTTTCCTTTTGGGACAACAGCCATGCAGAACAATTTGATGCAGTGTATAGTCCTGAGTACTGACAGGCTGAACCAGCCCTTTTAACCTCTGCAGCAATGCTGGCAGCACTAAGGCTATGTGTCCACGGTAGAATGTACCTGCGGATTTTTCTGCCTGAAAATCCGCGACTTTCGCGGCAAATCCGCACCCGCGGATTTGCCGCGGATTTTGATGCGGATTTTTTTTTTTTTTTTTCCCCATTCAAAACCAAAAATCCGCACCAAATCTGCACCAAACAATTGACATGCTGCAGATTTTTCCGTATCTGCAGCAATGCTGGCAGCACTAAGGCTATGTGTCCACGGTAGAATGTACCTGCGGATTTTTCTGCCTGAAAATCCGCGACTTTCGCGGCAAATCCGCGCCCGCGGATTTGCCGCGGATTTTGATGCGGATTTTTTTTTTTTCCCTTTCAAAACCAAAAATCCGCACCAAAATCTGCACCAAACAATTGACATGCTGCAGATTTTTCCGGATCAAAATCCGCGGCAAATCCGCAGCGGAAAAATCCGCAGCATGGACACAGCATTTCCAAAATGCCATTGAAATGGCTTGGAAGTGCCGCTGCTGCAGATTTTCGGGAAAACCACGGCAAATCCGCGGCAAAATCCGCGGTAAATCCGCAGCGTGGGCACATAGCCTAATATGTCTAGTTTGAAAAGACAACCTTATGATATAATGCTGAGCACATGCACTCAACTTCTTTGATCGACTATGGTAAGGCCTATTCTGAGTATAACCTGTCTTGTTAAGCCGCTGTATGGTCTTGGCCACCATGCTGCTTAGTTTTGGGATGTTGGCAATCTTCTTATAGCCTAGGGCATCTTTATTTAGAATATGAAAATTATTTTCATTCTATGGACATAATGCGGGATCATAATCCCAAACACTGGGTAACCCCAGTGGACTCAAATAGCCAAAAAAGATGGCAAAAGATATAGTAAAAAATATCAATTCTTTATTGAGTCAAATACAATGTAAAATGCATATCAGCAGTAATGAAAAATACAAATTTACAATATTACAAAATACATTATAGAGGTAATAGGGTGAGGACAATACTGAGGGGGTTCTCAATGGACACTAGGGAAACCATGTAAGGGGTAATACATTGGCCAAAAAAGGCTCACGCAGTACAAAACTAATTCCCTATGTGGCGCCCCTGACCCGGTCAGGCACCACAGAGTATTGCACCCATGCGGGGACAATGCCTCCAGGTAATCTCCAAAGGCCAGGATGAGGTGCACACACAAACACATAGTGACCAGGTCTCCCACACCACTAGAAGGGACCCTTGGGTAGCCAGTAGGGGTTAACTTTCAATTCCCAGCAAGGGGTGTGCTCAGAGGCTGGTTGCTAGGAAGCAGGGCAGAGAGGAAGTGAGAGGAGTCGGGAGCTGGAGGTTGAAGGGTGTGGAAGGGAGCAGAGGGTCTCTCGTGTCAGACGGGTCCTGAGGAGTGCAGTAGCTGAAAGCGGGGGAGAAAGGGTACCGTGGGTCGGCCTGAAAGACATCCAGAGAGAGGGGTGGCTGAGTACGGAGATCCTGGTATCCGAGCACGCAAGGGGAAACAGATCCCCAGTACAGGCAGCAAATCATCCAGAGCTGCTTAACCTACAGGTGGGGGGTACTTTATGCCCTCACCACTACTACACAGAGCTCGAGCCAAGCAGCAATCACCAGGCCCATAAGGGGACAGGGCCAGAAGCCATCCCACCAAGGCCACGCTGCCGGCAGACGGGCCAGAGAGAGGGGAGCAGGGTAGTAACAGCTTCCCTGGAGGAGTCCTACCACGCTTCAAGCAAGGGATCCTCCCAAACAAAAAGAGTGCAAGGAGGGCGAGCGGACAGCTACCCTCAGAACGGCCTCCTGGAATTCCTGGTTCCACCTGGTTATCATAGTATCGCCCGGGCATCTCACCGTGACCTCTAAACAGTGAGTAAACACGTTAAAAGACTTCTTGGACTGTGTTTGAGTCATTCTGCGACCTGTGGTCCCACCCACATACACAGGGACCTGGGGCTTGCCTTACTCTCAGGAGGCTACTACAACCTACTGCACCCACCATCAGCCCCAGGCATCCCTTAACCTGCAGTGGCGGTCCTCACTGACCGCAATTCTGAGAGTGGCGTCACGACGTATCCCAAACCGAAGGTTCCCTACCTGTGACCAGACCGTCCCATCCCGTGGAGTCCCTAAGGGTAATACACTGCTGCACCGCACCTGTGGGGCTTCACAGATCTGGCGTCACGAACAGGATTTGGACTAGACCTGTTCAGACAGGTGACCGTGCGCCTCAGAGGTCCGACCGCAAAAATTGAACCGCCGCCATATTGCCATCTTCAAAAGCGCGCGCTGCAGCCCGCGCGAGGGAAAAGAGCACCGCCCACGAAGACGTGTGGCCGCCCCAGAATCCCCACAATTCAAAGAGCGTACTGACCCAGGAAGTGGAAAGGGAGCGCGCAGATTTTTGAAGAAAAATGGACGCTGCAGGAGGTAATGCCCCTGGTCAGGGCGACGCAGCCCAAGCGATGCCAGCCCCCGTCGCGCTGGACGCAGCAGCGCCCGGTGCCGGTGCCGCGGTCGCACCTGCGCCGGCCGAAGTCTCCCCCATAATGCCAGTTTCCTTACTGTATGTCCCAGGAGCGCAATGGCTGCCCCAATACGCCGGTAAAATAGACACGCTGACCGGGTTTAAGAAGAAGATCAACACCCTGCTAGACATGCACGCGATGACTGGTAAGCAGAGGGCCGCTGTGGTGCTGGGACAATTGACTGAAGCAGCAGAATTGGAGGCTGAGTCCTGGACCAATGATGACCGGGGCTCTGTTGAGACCATCTTTGCCAAACTAGCAGCTGCTTTTGAACACCGCACAGAGGGAGAGCTGAGGACGGACTTCTATAACTGCCGTCAGAAGCCCCAAGATAGTATAAGAGACTATGCCCTCAGGCTGCAGGCTGCACTACGGGCTCTCAAGCTGGTGGACCCTGTCAGTGATCAGGAAGGAAACCGGATGATGAAGGAACAATTCTTGCGGGGCCTGCGCTCTCCTGAGGATGGGAAGCAGATGAAGCTGTGGTCCCTGGAACACCCTGACGTGGACTTTGCCATTTTGAAAGACAGGGCAGTGAAAGCACTCCAACCTCCTGTGGACACAGACCCCGTCGCACCAGCATGGCCTGCCAGTTCCACGGCTGCAGGAGCGGAATCCTCCTCGCAGGCCCTGATAACTGCAAAAGGACTCAACACGCCAGCAGAGACCATAAATACACTATCCTCCCAGGTGCAACAGCTCACTAAGGACGTCGCACAAATCCTGGAAGCAATGCAGTTGCCCTCAGACACCAAAGTCCCTCATCGGATCCTGCTAGCTGACAGCCCAGAGGACGTCCCGTGGATGCGGAGGAGAAGAGGTCCTGCGACCCGAGGCAGGAGCAGTGATCGCTATGACTCATCTGGACAACCCATCTGTCGTCGTTGCCAGGAGGCAGGTCACTATGCAAGGGCTTGCCCTTTAAACGAGCCAAACCTGGGGCCGAGGGCCAGTCCTCAGGATTAAGAAGATCAGGCCCAGGTCGCTGCCGTGGTCAGTACGTGGGTGGACGTCCTGTCCTGTCCATCGCCCTGGATGGGATCCCTACCCCGGCATTATTGGACACCGGCTCTCAGGTAACCACGATCCCGTATGTCCTGTATCGTAGGTTTTGGTCGGACGACGATCTCCGACCACCGGACCCCTCCCTCACCATCTATGCTGCCAACGGACAACCTATAGACCAGATTGGGGTCAAGGAGGTAACCATAAAGGTGGGAAGGCAGGAAATGAAGGGACAAGGACTGATTGTTGTGGACACTGATATTAGAGAAAGGAACCCGCAAATGATTTTAGGCACTAATGTCATAGAAAATTGCCTAGGGGAAGTGTTGTTGTTGCTTCACCAGATTGTTGAAGGTGCTGAGGGCAGGTCGCAAAGAGCCTTGCAAAAAGAGATCCGAATCATTCTGAGGAAGCAACAGGTAAAACAGACTGGCGGTGAGATTGGTAGTGTACGGGTGATGGATGCTAACCCCATTGTGATACCCCCACGGAGTGAAATGATGATGTGGTGTAGAGCAGCGGTAGGTCTCAGAGGACAAGATTACCAGGCTGTACTAGAGCCCACTCATTCAGACCACTGGCCCACGATTCTGACAGCCAGGGGGGTAGTTGATGTACACAAGGGACGAGTGCCTGTACGAGTGTTGAACTGTGGGGAGGAGGAAGCCAGACTACCAAGGTACGCTACCATAGCCAAACTGTTTACATGCTCAGATGACGCCATAACACCTGTAGGTCCCCTGACACAAGCTGACTCAACAGAGGATGAGACCTCCCAAAAGCAGTTAGAGGACTGGTGCCAGAAACTACACGTGGGGACTGACTCTACACCCGTCTACCAGAAACATGGGGTTTACAGGGTCGTGCAGGAATACGAGCAGGTCTTTAGTAAGAACCCACTAGACTTTGGTAGGATCAAAGGGGTGCAACATCACATACCCACAGGCAGTCATCCTCCCATTAAGGAAAGACATAGGCCTATTCCACCAGCCCATTACCAGCGCACGAAGGACATGCTGAAGGACATGAAGGAGGCAGGAGTCATAAGGGACAGTTGCAGCCCCTGGGCGGCTCCCCTGGTCCTGGTGAGAAAGAAGGATGGCACGATGAGGATGTGTGTGGATTACAGACGGATAAATCAGATAACACACAAGGATGCCTACCCTTTGCCAAGGATAGAGGAATCCCTCGCTGCCTTGAAAACCTCTAACTACTTTTCTACCCTAGATCTTACTAGTGGCTACTGGCAAGTATCTGTAGCAGAAGAAGATCGGGAGAAGACGGCCTTCACCACCCCAATGGGCCTCTGTGAGTTCAACAGCATGCCATTTGGACTCTGCAATGCCCCCGGGACCTTCCAGAGGCTTATGGAATGCTGCCTAGGGCACCTCAACTTTGAAACCGTCCTGCTCTACCTGGATGATGTCATCGTGTACTCCAAGACCTACGAGGACCACCTGAAACACCTGGCTGAAGTCTTTGAAGCGCTATCCCGATATGGAATGAAGCTGAAACCATCCAAGTGCCATTTACTGAAGCCAAAGGTCCAGTACCTAGGTCACGTGGTCAGTGCAGAAGGAGTAGCACCGGACCCAGAGAAGATCACAGTCATCCAGGAATGGCCCACACCTACTACCGTTCGGGAGGTACGTCAGTTCCTTGGCTTGGTAGGCTACTACAGAAGGTTCATCAAGGGCTACACGAAAATGGCAGCGCCTTTGCAAGAGCTCCTGGTAGGCCACCCAAAGAAGAAAGGAAAGATCTCCGGCCCGCCATTTCACTGGGGAGAAGCAGAAGAACACTCCTTCAGACAAATGAAAGGGGCCTTGACGGGTGAAGAGATCCTAGCCTACCCTGACTACAGTCTGCCATTCGTACTGTATACAGATGCCAGTAATGTGGGACTGGGAGCAGTGCTTTCACAGGTGCAGGGAGGCAAAGAGCGTGTGATTGCTTACGCCAGCAGGAAGCTCAGGCCTACTGAAAGAAACCCAGATAATTATAGCTCATTTAAGCTAGAGTTCCTGGCCATGGTATGGGCTATCACAGAGCGGTTCAAGCACTACCTGGCAGCCACCAAATTCACTGTCTTCACGGACAACAACCCCCTGACCCACTTGGATACTGCTAAATTGGGTGCCATGGAGCAGCGTTGGGTAGCCCGACTGGCGAATTATGACTTTACTGTCAAGTATCGAGCTGGCCGCAAGAACGGCAATGCAGATGCTCTGTCCAGGATGCCTCACCTAGCAGACGAGGGTGAAGATGTAGATGATCTTGAAGAGATTGAGCTGCCAGCGTTCCATCGCCATGGAGCAAAACAGTGCCGGCAGTTGCGTGCCAACCGCCAAGAGGTGACCCTGAACCCACTACCTCACTACAACTGGAAGGAGACCCAGGAAAATGATCCAGCGGTAGGCTTGGTAAAGAAACTGATCAACCAGCCTGGCGCCAGCCTTGACAAAGCAGCCCCACCTGAGGCACAGTACCTATGGAAGGAGAGGGGTCGATTATTCATCTATCAAGACAAACTTTACAGGAGCATCATTGACCCGAGGACGCATGAGAAGGTGTGGCAAGTGATTGTACCACAGAAGGATACGAGGATGGTGCTAGAAGCCTATCACAATGGTGCAGGCCACTTTGGTTGGAAGAAACTGGAGGCCCTACTTAAAGTAAGATTCTACTGGGTGGGCATGAGATCTGCCCTAGAGAAGTGGTGTCGAAACTGCGGGCCCTGCAATCTTAGAAGAAAAGACCAGCCCAGCCAGAGAGCACCACTCCAGCCAATCCAAACTAAACGGCCCCTGGAGATCGTGGCCCTGGACCATGTAAAGTTGGCACCCAGCAGACAAGGCTACAACTACGCTCTCACTATGGTTGACCACTACTCCAGATTCCTGGTGGTAGTACCAGTCAAGGACTTGACCGGTCAGACTGCAGCCAAAGCGTTCCAGACACATTTCTGTCGACCACATGGCTATCCAGACCAAGTGCTCACTGACCAAGGACCAGCCTTTGAAGCTGAAGTGTTTAAGGAGTTTTGTAACCTTTACGGCTGCAAGAAGATCCGTACCACACCTTACCATCCTCAGACCAATGGCATGTGTGAGAAAATGAACCACATCATTCTCGACCTTCTGAAGAATCTCCCATTAGAAGAACGAAGTCGGTGGCCGGAAAAACTGCCCGATCTAGTGGACATGTATAACAACATCCCTGTGAGTTCCACGAACTGCACACCGGCATACCTGATGAGGGCTAGACCAGGGAGATTGCCAGTAGATCTGGAAATGGGAGTTGAGACCCCTGAAGACCATCTACAAGGTGCTGATTGGGATTCCAACCGCCAAGCCCAATACAAGAAAGTACAAGAGTGCGTGGAGCGAAGCCTGACTCAGCAGCGTGAGAAACAAGAAAAGGCCTACAATCGAAAAGCACCTGCTGTTCCTTTGATGCCAGGAGATATAGTTCTCAAGAGAAAGAGAAGACATCATAAACTTGACAATCACTGGGAAGAAGAACCCTATACTGTGTTACCATCGACGCTTAGCAGTGAAAAGACATGCCGTATCAGCAAGGATGGAGGAAAAACAACAGCTGTCGTTTCTAGAGATCGCCTAAAGAAATGTCCTGAACAACTAAGAACCCCTGAAGAAATTCCCAACCCTTTGCCAGTTCAAGAACCAAAAGAAAAGATGATCCATACTGTACTTGGAGATTTTCCAGCAAGTTGGCCTCAATACAATGGAGCAGTAGTTATTCCGGTTATTACATTCCCTCAATCTGGAGAAGTAAGAGACCCAGAAGAACCTGTTCAGAACCTGGAAGAGCCAAATGTAGCTGAAGCAGAAGACCACGCACTGGTATCAATACCTAGTACACCTATTATTCACATTGAGACACATACATCGGGTGGGAGGACACAACCTCAGACAGATGACAGTATAGTACTGCGTAGATCAACCCGCAGCAACTTTGGTCAGCTCCCATTACGCTATAGAGAAAGTACAGTTTAGTTCAAAGTGACGGTATGAAATGTAATGTTTAACCTGTTTACAGTTAAGTAACGTTTAAGTGAAATGTGCCCACAAGGACTATTGTGAGACCTCTTTAAAATGTTTTCTTTACACTAGTTCGCGTGCATTTTAAAAAAAAAAAAGAAAATGGACCACCGGTTATGGACTGGCTTTAACCACAAACTTTTGCATTGTAAAAAGTTACCTCCTTGGTATCAACCACAGAGTCTGCCTGTTGAGGGGCATGGCTCTGCACCAACAAGGGGGCACGCCTGTTTATGGGGCCTGCCCTCCAACACTCGGAAGCGGGTACGCCTGTTTATGGGGCCTACCTTACACCACTCTCCTCAGGAGAGGAAGATTGGAGGAAAGGTCTGGGGAATGTGATGGCCCAGCCCTGGTCACCAAAAGGACCGGCGACCTACCTCCTGGAGGTTTTTGGGTGGGGTTCGGACATGTGGGTGGTTGGTGGTGGAATGGTACCTGGTATGTTTAAATGTAAATAATTGCCCCTGCGTGGGAAAAGTTTGTATTTACCTTTTACTCTTGTCTTTGCAGCCCGAGGACGTGCTGATGATAACTAAGGGGGAATGTGGCGCCCCTGACCCGGTCAGGCACCACAGAGTATTGCACCCATGCGGGGACAATGCCTCCAGGTAATCTCCAAAGGCCAGGATGAGGTGCACACACAAACACATAGTGACCAGGTCTCCCACACCACTAGAAGGGACCCTTGGGTAGCCAGTAGGGGTTAACTTTCAATTCCCAGCAAGGGGTGTGCTCAGAGGCTGGTTGCTAGGAAGCAGGGCAGAGAGGAAGTGAGAGGAGTCGGGAGCTGGAGGTTGAAGGGTGTGGAAGGGAGCAGAGGGTCTCTCGTGTCAGACGGGTCCTGAGGAGTGCAGTAGCTGAAAGCGGAGGAGAAAGGGTACCGTGGGTCGGCCTGAAAGACATCCAGAGAGAGGGGTGGCTGAGTACGGAGATCCTGGTATCCGAGCACGCAAGGGGAAACAGATCCCCAGTACAGGCAGCAAATCATCCAGAGCTGCTTAACCTACAGGTGGGGGGTACTTTATGCCCTCACCACTACTACACAGAGCTCGAGCCAAGCAGCAATCACCAGGCCCATAAGGGGACAGGGCCAGAAGCCATCCCACCAAGGCCACGCTGCCGGCAGACGGGCCAGAGAGAGGGGAGCAGGGTAGTAACAGCTTCCCTGGAGGAGTCCTACCACGCTTCAAGCAAGGGATCCTCCCAAACAAAAAGAGTGCAAGGAGGGCGAGCGGACAGCTACCCTCAGAACGGCCTCCTGGAATTCCTGGTTCCACCTGGTTATCACAGTGTCGCCCGGGCATCTCACCGTGACCTCTAAACAGTGAGTAAACACGTTAAAAGACTTCTTGGACTGTGTTTGAGTCATTCTGCGACCTGTGGTCCCACCCACATACACAGGGACCTGGGGCTTGCCTTACTCTCAGGAGGCTACTACAACCTACTGCACCCACCATCAGCCCCAGGCATCCCTTAACCTGCAGTGGCGGTCCTCACTGACCGCAATTCTGAGAGTGGCGTCACGACGTATCCCAAACCGAAGGTTCCCTACCTGTGACCAGACCGTCCCATCCCGTGGAGTCCCTAAGGGTAATACACTGCTGCACCGCACCTGTGGGGCTTCACACCTAATTGTGAGAGTGGGAAATATACACTGACAAGTCAAATACAAGTCCACCCAGGATTAGTGTAATGCTATATTACGGCCAACAGGCTCCACTATTAACCCACAATCACAAACAGGAAGGTGCAGACTAAATTATCCTACTAACATGGTAGATGCAGATGTAACGCCCCTGAGCCACTCAGGGTACTACAAGGAACTGCATCCTCGTGGGGATGCAGGACCTACCCCCTGGGACTTGGAATACCAGTGCCGATACCACCAAAGCACAACCAAAATCCTAGTTCTCCACTCCCCACCGGGCATAGAGGGTTAACCATGTAAGGGGATGGTCGCCATGGAAAGGAACGAGTCCCTGGGATTAGCCAGCCTAGGGGGAGGGGTCAGCAGCCAGTAGAGAGTCTAGATAAGTGTGGCACACAGGAGAGGTGTGCGGACGTGCCTGAGCTGGGTCTGTGCAGCGGTGACCCGGGGGCACAGGAGAAATGTCGCTAGGTCGGGTACCGGAGATACCACTGGGACCGGAGCACGCACGGGGCACAGGACCCTAGATCAGGCGCTAGTTCTACACGGCTTGATAAATACCTGCCCGGTGAGGACACCTTCACGGACTTCATCAAACCAAATAATCCGGGGGCATCAGCAGTAAACTAGGATTGGGGTTCGGACACTTACCTCCCCACAGGGTCCGCACTGCCCGCCGTACGGAGAAGGAGACTGTACCCCAAAAGGGTCATTCAGGCTCCAAACGCTCCACGCTACGGGGACCCAACCAACAGAGAGTGCCGGGGACAAAGCAACCTGGGTCACTACAATGGCACTGTTACTCCACGTGACCTGAACCAGCAACTCCTGGGTCCAAGTGAGTAGAGACTGTTAAAGACAACCTGGTGTGGTCTCCGTTATTATCCCTCATCATCTCCCAGGCATGGCCCTACCTGCGGAGGGCCTAACACCATTGCTGCAATCACCACCAGCTCTGGGAGTACCCACATTTAGCAGCGGCGGTTCTCTATCCTTAACCACAACCCACAGGTGGCGTCACATGACATTAACTCTATTCACCCCCTGTAAGTAACCCCCCCTTTCACAAAAGAAGCCCCAGGGCACAGGACCGGGCAACGGCCATCAAAGTGACATCCCTGTTTGCAACCGCCTGGGACCGAGTACCCCCTTCCCTTGGCGCGACAAAGATAGTTACCCATAGTGACGCTGTGTCAAAGAAAATCCCCGTGCATCCCTGACACACGTTTCGCTATTGCTTTGTCGAAGGGGATGCACGGGGGTTTTCTCTGACACAGCGTCACTAGGGGTAACTATCTGCATCTACCATGTTAGTAAGATAATGTAGTCTGCATAAAAATGTGAAGGTTGTACTCACTTTTGTGACATATTGTGTGTCCAAAATAAAATCCTAATATCTTCACACACATACTCTCCAGTCAGCCCAGACCTTCTCTCTTTCACACTTGTACATTCCTCACCCAATCACCTCCAAGACTTCTCCCAAGTATCTCCGATTCTCTGAAATTTTGTGCCCCACCACATCCGATTATCCACCATATTTGAAACTTTCAGATGGATTTTGAAAACCCATCTCTTCAAGAAAGATTACAGCCCTCAATTACCTCCCAGCCTACTATCTCCTTCCCCATCATCCTGGAGATGTAAGCTTGCAAGGGCAGGGCTCTCTCCTTTATATACCAGTCTGTTATGAATAGTTTTTTTACATTGTAATTTATGTGTATTTTGTATGCAAACCCCCTTTTCACATATACAGCACCATGGAATCAATGGTACTCTAAAATTAAATAATAATGGCAGAAATCACTTTCTTGGAACCTAATGCAACTTAACTAGTCTATATTGAAGACCAAGCTGATTTGCACAAGGCCTAGTCTCTTAATTTGGCTTAGCCTTCTTCTCTAATACATTCTTGTCCTGATTAACATAATTATCTTTAGCAGTCAATCTAATTAATTTTGACTTTTCTTTATTGTTCACTGGTCCTCCAGGCAAGAAAATGATGATCCATCACAAAGGGGTAGCTTCTTGAACTTCTACCTTTGGTCCCCCATCTAATTAGACTGTTTTCCAAATCTTGGGACCATTTTTCTAAGCAGTGGAGTTCCAGGTACTCCATTATCATTAGGCCACTCTAAATAACATCTGACAATACTGGTCCTGTAAATACTCTTTACTTGTAATATAAATAGGAATAGTCCTTAGACCTACTGGCATCAGTGACACACATTCGGTAGTTTGTACTTGCACACTCATTATGGTGTGGTTATGGGATTAACTTCACTAATGGTTAGCACATGCCATACTCTACGAGGCTTTTGTGGAAAGTAACGTTTGCTGGTCTATTGGATTAACAATACAAAACCCATGCCGTCACAACTTCTGTTAACAGCGTGATTGGCCCCATCCTCTCACATATCTTGTCTACAGATGAGCATGCGATGTCTGCCATGTAATCAAATACATCTCTCCACTCTGGCAAATAGTCTCACCCATCTATTACATGAGCCCTGTTATTTTAGGTAAAAGTGCCTTTAATAGCACTGCTTTCCATTACTCTCTATTGGGTCCTCACAACTCAGTACATGATTAGTTGCTACTGGTTGTAGTCCATGACAAAGTTTGCAAAAATGACCTCAAGTTATCTTACACTTTATCTCCTGACTTAAGTGTAATATTAAATCAAGCAGAGGAGCCAGTCATTTTTCTAAACCATAATTGATGCAACCAAAGAAAGGCCTGTACAGCGTATTGGGTAATCACTTCTGTCAAAACTGCCTCACTCACCAACTACTGGGTGTATGGGGGGGTGCCTTATCAATGAGGCCGTCTTCACAATTTTAGAAGCATATGTTAGATATAAAAAAATCTCTTCCCCGTAGTCTATATAAATGCTCAAACACCTTGAATAGCTGTTGGTGGGACAAAATGTTAATTAAAGGGGTGGTCCGAAAGCACAGCATTTTTCTCCTAACCTCCTATCTATTTAGCCCCATAATCTGAGCTATTTTCTAACATGCTATTCCCTACCATTCCATAACAATACTATCTAACAGTCACTGTGGGTTTTTTTCTATTTCCTGTCTGATGACAATTCGTTTGAGTACCCCAGTGCATGCTGGGATATTCAAACAGTCATCAGGGGGCAGGGGCTGCAGTCACTGTCACAGCCTCTGCCCCTCCCTAAATGAAAAAACACAAATAAATATATGTTCAGCTCACCACTCTAGAGCAGGTATCTCCAGCCTCTGCAAGGAACAAGTGGTTTGGCTTCCACAGCTGAGTAATCAGTACCATCAAGAGGAACAAGGGAGGAGAGAGAATCCAGCACCGATGTAGTAAAAGTATTTTCTTTATTCAAAATTCATAAAATAAAAATCTGACCAAGTGCAGAGTATAAAGACGCTTAACGCGTTTCGGAGAAGAACAGACTCCTTATTCATAAGCAATTATATTGCTTATGAATAAGGAGTCTGTTCTTCTCCGAAACGCGTAAAGCGTATTTATACTCTGCACTTGGTCAGATTTTCCTTTTATGAATTTTGAATAAAGAAAATACTTTTACTACATCGGTGCTGGATTCTCTCTCCTCCCTTGTTCCTCTTGATGGTACTGATTCCTCCCTAAATGAAGCGTCATCAGTGACACTAGTTTCATGGGCGGTGCTGTCACTGCTGTGTTCCTCCCTGAGTGTCTTCCTAGTGCAGTATCTCAATCCCAGCCCCTTCCACGTGTGCTGTCTTTCCAATATTCCACATGTGCTGTCTTCATTGTGCAGTTACCTCCTTCTGTGCCCTGCAATGAGTGCAGTGTACGGATTGTTGTCGGCTTATGAATAGTAATAAGCCTGCAGCAAAACAGTGTCCCTATACCAGATGGTGCAGGAGATCAGCACCCCCCACAGCTAACAGTTGACAAAAGACCCCACGCTACGCTCATTGCAGGATACAGAAAGAGAAAGAGAAAAAAACCCCACAGTATCTGTTAAATAGTATAGTTAGGGAATGTTAAGGAATTTTTAAAGTAAGTATATTAGAAAACTAGCTGTAGTACCCGTGATAGTAACTAAGTCTTTCTTTCTCTCTCCTCCACTCTCGCAATCTCCCTCGCTCTCTCTCTCACTCTCTCTTGCTCTCTCCCTCTCACCCACTCTCCCTCTCACCACCGAAATCATATTAACTGACACGTAAGCTATCATATACTAAGAGTGTCCTTCGTTGCCTATAGCAACCAATCAGAGCTCTTATTAATGACCTGTAGCAAAATAGAAGCACACCTGTGATTGGTTGCTATAAGCCACCTGATAAGTATCCAGGCTAATTGTCAAAACAGTCAATATAATACCTCACACATCCAAGCTGTAAGTAAGCGTTTTTTGGTGAATAACTGTAAAGCGCGTGGTTACAATTTCCCGTCAAAACATAGTCTATGATGTTCCCTGGGTCAAATGAGGCGACTGTGAAACATTTTGTGATTGTAAATGAGGATTCCTTTAGCGGACATACACACATACATACACGCAGCTTTACATATTAGATAGCCTAGGTTATTGGACAGCGAGGGACTGGCCCCTGCTGATGCTTTGAATATCCCAGCATGCACTGGGGTACTCAAATGAATCATCATCAGACAGGAAATAGAAAAAACACAGTAGCTGTTAGATAATATAGTTAGGGGAATGGTAGGGAATGTTTAAAGCAAGTATATTAGAAAATAGCTTAGATTATGGGACTAAATATATAGGAAGTTAGGACAAAAATGCTTTGCTTTTGGACCACCCTTTAAGTTGTATTACTCTTTCATGAATTCTTGGCCTGTTTAATTGGGGGCCTTTAGTGTGTCTGCAACTAAGGCCAGAGTCATACTTGCGAGAGACTCGCACAGGTCTCGCATCGCATCAATTCGGACACGAGCGTCTCAGCTGCATAGAAATACATGCAGCCGACCCGCTCCTGACAGGAGAGTGTGCGGCCGTGCTGGGTGATGCGATGTGAGACTTGTGTGAGTCTCTCGAAAGTGTGACTCCAGCCTAACAAAGTGTTTTCCACTCTACATTTGTACGTCATCTGTAAAACAGCAGGTGCCACTAAAAAAACTGTTGATTACCATTTATTTCAGTAGCTGCCATGCTTAGTTTTCCTGTTAGCCTTACAATTTCCCTAATAATATCTGAGTGAATAGGGTTTCTCCATTTTTGTGAATTAAAAACAGGTAGGAACCTCATGGACCTTCATATTTTGCCTTTTAAGAATGTATTTTCGTTAATTTTACTACGTTTTAGCTTTCTCATCTAAGAGCTATAATATGTCAAAATCATATGGCTTTTAGTTACAATGCAGCTTCATGAAATGCTCACAGGGTTCATTAGAGAGAACAAATTGAATTCACTTTGTACTTTTTTCCTTGTAAAGTAAACATACATGCCAGCTCAGTAATCTGGGCCCGTCTCACATTGTCAGCCGATTGAGTTCAATGCACATACGGACCTTGCCTTCAGTGAAATTGCGTTATGGTTTGTGTAGTTTGTATCAGACTGGTGTACCTTGGTCATATCATGACTAGGACTTAATGGGTCATGTAAAAAATAATGCTACAAGAAGTCTTACAAATCCTATTGACTTTACCAGGATCTGTCAGGGTGACCTAAATGAAGCCAACGTCTGACACAATATGCCATGAAAATCAATATGATAATTAAAGAGCTTCTATGGAAATATAAAAAAGTGTCTTTTTTCAATGAATTGCTAAGTGCCCTTAATAGATCACAATCATATTGTATATGGCGTTAATTACTATAGAATTTAAATGATCTCCATCTTGTTACACAGAGTACATAAACCCAGAAGTTAATAAATTTTTTTCCTGCACCCAAGACAAAAATTCAGTTTAGTGCCCCCTCCTATACACAGCTTTGTCATGTGACTGTCCATATGCGATTTGCACACTTAGGGGCACTTTGCACACTACAACATCGCAAGCCGATGCTGCGATGCCGTGCGCGATAGCCCCCGCCCACGTCGCAGCAGTGATATCATGGTGATAGCTGTCGTAGCGAACATTATCGCTCAGCAGCTTCACATGCACTCACCTGCCCTGCGATGTCGCTGTGGCCGGCGAACCGCCTCCTTATTATGGGGGCGGGTCGTGCGGCGTCATAGCGACGTCACACGGCAGGCGGCCAATAGAAGCGGAGGGGCAGAGCTGAGCAGGACGTAAACATCCCGCCCACCTTCTTCCTTCCGCATAGCCGGCGTGAGCCGCAGGACGCAGGTAGGAGATGTTCCTCGCTCCTGCGGCTTCATACACAGCGATGTGTGTTGCCGCAGGAACGAGGAACAACATCGTAACATCGGTAATTCCCAATTCATGGAAATGACCGACGCTACACCAATGATACGATTACGACGCTTTTGCGCTCGTTAATCGTATCATAAAGGATTTACACACTACGATATCAAATGCGACGCCAGATGTGCGTCACTTTCAATTTGACCCCACCGACATCGCACCTGCGATGTCGTAGTGTGCAAAGTGCCCCTTAGTCTTTATGTTTAGGGAAATACTACAGTCCCTACTTAAAGGGAACCTGTCAGGTACAATATGCACCCAAAACCACGAGCAGTTCTCAGGGCATATTGCTAATCCCTGCCTAACCGTCCCTGTATACACTAGCATAGATAAAGAGATCTTTAGAAAAAGTATTTCTAAGGCCTCTTTCACACGTACGTGCCTCCGGTACATGTTTGGTCAGTTTCCGCGCTTACCGGAGACACATACACACGTAGACCTAGGTATTCCAATGGATTTGGATACACGTACAGTGCCTACAAGTAGTATTCAACCCCCTGCAGATTTAGCAGGTTTGATAAGATGCAAATAAGTTAGAGCCTGCAAACTTCAAACAAGAGTAGGATTTATTAACAGATGCATAAATCTTACAAACCAATAAGTTATGTTGCTCAGTTAAATTTTAATAAATTTTCAACATAAAAGTGTGGGTCAATTATTATTCAACCCCTAGGTTTAATATTTTGTGGAATAACCCTTGTTTGCAATTACAGCTAATAATCGTCTTTTATAAGACCTGATCAGGCCGGCACAGGTCTCTGGAGTTATCTTGGCCCACTCCTCCATGCAGATCTTCTCCAAGTTATCTAGGTTCTTTGGGTGTCTCATGTGGACTTTAATCTTCAGCTCCTTCCACAAGTTTTCAATTGGGTTAAGGTCAGGAGACTGACTAGGCCACTGCAACACCTTGATTTTTTCCCTCTTGAACCAGGCCTTGGCTTTCTTGGCTGTGTGCTTTGGGTCATTGTCTTGTTGGAAGATGAAATGACGACCCATCTTAAGATCCTTGATGGAGGAGCGGAGGTTCTTGGCCAAAATCTCCAGGTAGGCCGTGCTATCCATCTTCCCATGGATGCGGACCAGATGGCCAGGCCCCTTGGCTGAGAAACAGCCCCACAGCATGATGCTGCCACCACCATGCTTGACTGTAGGGATGGTATTCTTGGGGTCGTATGCAGTGCCATCCAGTCTCCAAACGTCACGTGTGTGGTTGGCACCAAAGATCTCGATCTTGGTCTAATCAGACCAGAGAACCTTGAACCAGTCTGTCTCAGAGTCCTCCAAGTGATCATGAGCAAACTGTAGACGAGCCTTGACATGACGCTTTGAAAGTAAAGGCACCTTACGGGCTCGTCTGGAACGGAGACCATTGCGGTGGAGTACGTTACTTATGGTATTGACTGAAACCAATGTCCCCACTGCCATGAGATCTTCCCGGAGCTCCTTCCTTGTTGTCCTTGGGTTAGCCTTGACTCTTCGGACAAGCCTGGCCTCGGCACGGGAGGAAACTTTCAAAGGCTGTCCAGGCCGTGGAAGGCTAACAGTAGTTCCATAAGCCTTCCACTTACGGATGATGCTCCCAACAGTGGAGACAGGTAGGCGCAACTCCTTGGAAAGGGTTTTGTATCCCTTGCCAGCCTTGTGACCCTCCACGATCTTGTCTCTGATGGCCTTGGAATGCTCCTTTGTCTTTCCCATGTTGACCATGTATGAGTGCTGTTCACAAGTTTGGGGAGGGTCTTAATTAGTCAGAAAAGGCTGGAAAAAGAGATAATTAATCCAAACATGTGAAGCTCATTGTTCTTTGTGCCTGAAATACTTCTTAATACTTTAGGGGAACCAAACAGAATTCTGGTGGTTTGAGGGGTTGAATAATAAATGACCCTCTGAATAAACTTTTCACAATTTAAAAAAAATATAAAAAAAGAAATAACATTCTTTTTTGCTGCAGTGCATTTCACACTTCCAGGCTGATCTACAGTCCAAATGTCACAATGCCAAGTCAATTCCGAATGTGTAAACCTGCTAAATCTGCAGGGGGTTGAATACTACTTGTAGGCACTGTATGTATTTACGCATGGAGCGTGTGTCCATTCTGTACATACAAGTGTTTGTGTGTTTCTCACGGCAACATGTCCGTTTCTCTCCGGCATCACGGGTGTCACACGGAACGCAAACGGGTCACACGTAACACAAACCGACCACACGGATGTGTTCCGTGTGACACGCACCGGAGAAAAGACGTGTCTGCGAGAAAAAAAAACTAAACTTTACTCACCTTCTCCAGCCCTCCTGTCTCTGCCGTTGCTGTCACTTGCTGCCGACCGCCGCTCATTATGCGCATTGAATATTCACTTCACTGCAGCCGGAAGCAGCAGCAGCGGGGAGTCGGCAGGATCGGAGACCGAAGTTCAGCACAACGGACAGCAAAGCCAGGGACAGGTGAGTGGAAAGTTCCAATTCTCCGTGTGTTATCACGGATAACACACAGAGAACACATGTAGTGCCATAAACACGGCTCACGCAGGGCAAAACGCACCTTTGACACGTCCGTCAAAAACGTGCGTGGTTTTTCACGAACGTGTGAAAGAGGCCTAAAGATCGTTTCTTACATGCTAACGAGGCCTGTGACTAGTCGCAAGGGCGTGAGTTCTCTTGGCTAGCTGGCCCACATAGCATGTTAGCACACTCCTGTGGGCATACTAACATGCTAATGAATGCGCAGCTTTGCTGCACATACCTCACTCTTCATGGCGGCCGGCGGAGGATGGATGCGCACTGTGCATGATCCGGAGTCCCCTGGACTTCCGATCAGGCACACTAAATTGATGCCGGATGTAAGCTTCCCGGCTTCATTGAGGTATTGTGCGTATGACCGGAAGTGCTGGGGACTCTGAATCATGCGCAGTGTGCATCCATCCTCCGGCGACCGCCATCACGACTGAGGTATGTGCAGTGTCGCTGTGCATTCATTAGCATGTTAGTATACCCACAGGGGCGTGTTAAAATGCTAAGGGGGCCGACGAGCCAAGAGAACTTATGCCCTTGCATAATGAGTCCATGGCCTCATTAACATATAATAAACGATCTTTAGAAAAACTTTTTATCTGGCTTCATTTATACGACCTTCGCAAAGATGTTTGTTGAACTTTCTTTACCTAATTTCCAGCATTGCCCAACACTTGGTCGTCTAATGGTTAGACGGAGACCTGGAGAGGCATACAACCCACAGTGTCTTGCACCCATTGTAAAATTTGGTGAAGGATCGGTGATGATCTGCAGATGCTTCAGCAAGGCTGGAATTGGGCAGGTTAATCTGTGCAAGACTTATGAATCAAGCCGCATACAAGGTTATCCTTGAAAAACAGCTGCTTCCTTCTGCAATGTTCCCCAACTCTGAGGACTGGCTTTTCCAGCTGGACAATGCACCATACCTCACAACTAGGTCAATCAATGTGTGGATGAAGGACCACCACATCAAAACCCTGTCATAGCCGGCCCAATCTACAGACCTGAACCACATTGAAAACCTCTGGAATGTAATCAAGAGAAAGATGGATAGTGACAAGCCATCAATCAAATAAGAACTGCTTACATTTTGGCGCCAGGAGTGGCATAAGGTTACCCAAAAGCAGTGTGAAAGACTGGTGGAAATCATACCAAGACACATGAAAGCTGTGATTAAAAATCATGGTTATTCCACAAAATCACAAAATATTGATTTATGAGCGCTTCCTGAGTTAAAACATTAGTATTGTTGTTTCTAAATTATTATGAACTTGTTTTCTTTGCATTATTTCAGGTGTCGGAAAGCAATACATTGTTTTGTTATTTTGAACATTTCTCATTTTCAGAAAATAAATACAAAATTTATTGCTTGGATATATATATATACGGTACATATACAGTGCCTACAAGTAGTATTCAACCCCCTGCAGATTTAGCAGGTTTGATAAGATGCAAATAATTTAGAGCCTGCAAATTTCAAACAAGAGCAGGATTTATTAACAGATGCATAATTCTTACAAACCAACAAGTTATGTTGCTCAGTTAAATTTTAATAAATTTTCAACATAAAAGTGTGGGTCAATTATTATTCAACCCCTAGGTTTAATATTTTGTGGAATAACCCTTGTTTGCAATTACAGTTAATAATCGTTTGGTTTTTTTTTGTAAGACCTGATCAGGCCGGCACAGGTCTCTGGAGTTATCTTGGCCCACTCCTCCATGCAGATCTTCTCCAAGTTATCTAGGTTCTTTGGGTGTCTCATGTGGACTTTAATCTTGAGCTCCTTCCACAAGTTTTCAATTGGGTTAAGGTCAGGAGACTGACTAGGCCACTGCAACACCTTGATTTTTTCCCTCTTGAACCAGGCCTTGGTTTTCTTGGCTGTGTGCTTTGGGTCGTTGTCTTGTTGGAAGATGAAATGACGACCCATCTTAAGATCCTTGATGGAGGAGCGGAGGTTCTTGGCCAAAATCTCCAGGTAGGCCGTGCTATCCATCTTCCCATGGATGCGGACCAGATGGCCAGGCCCCTTGGCTGAGAAACAGCCCCACAGCATGATGCTGCCACCACCATGCTTGACTGTAGGGATGGTATTCTTGGGGTCGTATGCAGTGCCATCCAGTCTCCAAACGTCACGTGTGTGGTTGGCACCAAAGATCTCGATCTTGGTCTAATCAGACCAGAGAACCTTGAACCAGTCTGTCTCAGAGTCCTCCAAGTGATCATGAGCAAACTGTAGACGAGCCTTGACATGGCGCTTTGAAAGTAAAGGTACCTTACGGGCTCGTCTGGAATGGAGACCATTGCGGTGGAGTACGTTACTTATGGTATTGACTGAAACCAATGTTCCCACTGCCATGAGATCTTCCCGGAGCTCCTTCCTTGTTGTCCTTGGTTTAGCCTTGACTCTTCGGACAAGCCTGGCCTCGGCACGGGTGGAAACTTTCAAAGGCTGTCCAGGCCGTGGTAGTTCTATAAGCCTTCCACTTACGGATGATGCTCCCAACAGTGGAGACAGGTAGGCCCAACTCCTTGAAAAGGGTTTTGTACCCCTTGCCAGCCTTGTGACCCTCCACGATCTTGTCTCTGATGGCCTTGGAATGCTCCTTTGTCTTTCCCATGTTGACCAAGTATGAGCGCTGTTCACAAGTTTGGGGAGGGTCTTAATTAGTCAGAAAAGACTGGAAAAAGAGATAATTAATCCAAACATGTGAAGCTCATTGTTCTTTGTGCCTGAAATACTTCTTAATACTTTAGGGGAACCAAACAGAATTCTTGTGGTTTGAGGGGTTGAATAATAAATGACCCTCTGAATAAACTTTTCACAATTTAAAAAAAAAATAAAAAAAGAAATAACATTCTTTTTTGCTGCAATGCATTTCACACTTCCAGGCTGATCTACAGTCCAAATGTCACAATGCCAAGTTAATTCCGAATGTGTAAACCTGCTAAATCTGCAGGGGGTTGAATACTACTTGTAGGCACTGTATATAGTTGGGTGTTTTTTTCCCTGGAAACCAACACAAATTGATGATCTCTACTTTTTCCTTGGAGAATGATAGCTTAGGAGTGTAGAGAAACCAGCCAGTGTGGACAGAACTATAACCCCTTACCTAGTTTTGTCCTCCTGGCTTCGGCTAACTGTCGTAATTGTCGAGAAGAAATCTGATGTCTTGTTACACATAGCAACCAATCACATCACATCTCTCATCTCATTTTTTCTGGGCAGTTTCAGATTTGAAAGTCATGATGTGATTGGTTTCCATGGGAGACAATTCTGTTTTTGTATTACAGAAATAATGCAGTAAGACGGGTTATTCCTTCTACGGTAAAACCCTTATGTGAGGGTCACTGCACATGTCCCTGTGAGGAATTTGAGGACAGAAGTGATTTGTATGATGGACAAGCATTTATCAATAGGCACTGCCAGCCCAATACACTCTGTGCAAAAAATGGCAAATATGATACGTGGTCTGAGGTTACAATGTTGACATCTATCTTGCCCTCTGCAGGTAGGAGTCTCTCCCAAGCCTTCTTATCTGTAAAAAGCCCTCTGCCACAAATGAAGATACCAGTATTATAACTGGCACATAGTAGGTATTGAAAATATTTCCTCGACACATATACAGCATAAAGGTGTACAGACAAGACTTTGCACTCTGCACAAAGGATAGTGATATCTATTGTACTATACAGAAATGCACACAATGGAGAAGGAGGAAATATGGCACAGTACACTCATGAGCAAACACAATACCTTCCGGGTGCCTGAAGAACAGGTACAATTATCTGCTGATGTGTGACAAACATTAATGTCCTAATTCTCTGGTCATAGCATATACAGTCGTATGTCCAGATGTCAAATGGAGAAAAGCATTTATAAAAATGAATGTGCAGTGCCATATTAAAGGGGTTACTTGACTGAAGCACAGAACTCGCAGGAGTGAATTATCAGGATCCTAACAGTGTGTAATGTACACACTGTTAGGATGCTGCTCTTTTTCACAGTTCCAGCGGGTTTCATGTGACATCTCCAGTGCTATTTGCATATTTACAGCCACGTACCTTTCCCATGTAGGCTCCATGACTAATTTTATAACTTAAATTTTAACTCCTTTTAATATATTTCAGGTTTTGTGAGTTGAAACATACATAAGGGGGTGTGGAAGGATGCAAAAGCAACATACATATTCACCATTCTAAGCCTTCATGATCTGCTCCTGTTGCAGGGTCTTCTGCACCAAAACATGGGAAATTATGGACAAATCTTTGTCCCCTAAAAAGCACAGACTGCTAAACATTTACCCCCCCACCCCCCCAACTATTACTATTTTCAAACAGTCATGTGCACCCGTCAATAGAAAAATTTAGCAGGCTCACAGAGATCTGGATCCACAGGAAAGGATGAAGGAATTCTGCACACCGTTCCTCATAAAATTCTTCAAGACTTTATTGACACTTTAAAGGGAACTTGTCAGGTCCAATATGCACCCAGAAACACGAGCAGTTCTGGATGTATATTGCTAATCTCTGCCTAACCATCCCTGTACCTAGTAGCAAAGATAAAGGGATCTTTAGAAGGAGTATTTCTAAAGATATTTTATCGTATGCTAATGAGCGAGGGGACTAGTCCCAAGGGTGTTGCTTCCCTTGCTAGTCAGCTCCATTAGCATGTTAGTATACCCCTGTGGATGTGCTAACATGCTAATGGATGCGCAGCGTCAGAGGATTATCTCACTCACCTCTCCGTTGTCATCGCCACCTGACGCTGGATTTCGACTCAGTGCGCATGACCCTGGACTTTCGGTCATGTGCACTATGAAGCCGGGTGTACGCGTCCTGGCTTCAAACTGAAGTAGTGAGATCATCCTCTGACGCTGTGCATTCATTAGCATGGTAGCACGCCCACAGGGGTATACTAACATGCTAAGGGGGCTGACTAGCAAGGGAAGGAACACTCTTGGGTCTAGTCCCCTCACTCGTTACCATACAGTAAAAGATCTTTAGACTATGCTAGTGTATACAGGGACGGTTAGGTAGGGATTAGTTATATGCACCCAGAACTGCTCGTGGAGCTGGGTGCATATTGGACCTGACAGGTTCCCTTTAAAATCCTTCTTTAAAATTGCGTATTCCAGGCATCCAGCCCCACCATACGTGTTTCGAAGATACATCCTCACTCATAGGCCTATGAATAAGAACGCATGTCCGAAACGGGTAAGGTGGGGCTGGATGCCCGGAATACGCAATTTTTTTTTTTCTTCAAAAATCTTTTATTGAAGTGTTACAACGAGACAGGATACATACAAAGTAAGTGCAATTGCACCATTACAATATAGACAGTAAATCACTCAAAATAGACCGCCCAAGCTCGGCAACACGTGTCTTTAAGTATCCTGCAGAACTAAACTCAAGGGCGAACATAGAAACATAAGTGTCTCATATATTGTGAACATAACAATCCCAGTATTTGCTACCGTATGCAGAAACTGTTTTTTATTGTAAGTCTAAAATCACAGAATAGTGTAGTAAGAATTATAAAGGAGAGAGAAGAGAGATGGAAGGACAAAGAAAAGAAGAGAAGAAAAACAAAACAAATCAAAACAAAAAAAAAAAAAAAGGGGGGGGGGGATAGAGCGAGGATGGTGCCATGTATTATTTGACCATGAATGGAATGTCACTTTCCGATGGCCATTGAGAAATCAGAGGACTCTCTAAACATAATCCAATCCTGCCACGTGTGGAAAAACTGTTCAGATTTAGACTCACTGTGAGCCGATAATCTTTCCATTCTACAGATATAATCCATCTCCAGAGACCAGTCCGCTATAGTAGGGGCTTCCCTAGATCCCCACGCCTGGGGATAATAGACTTGGTGGCAGAAAGACAATGTTTAAGTAGACCCCTTTTGATAGTCTTAAAGGACCCTTGGAGCATAGACAAAAGGGCAGTTTGAGGAGAAATGGGAGGTCGCTCACCTGAGATATGACTAAAGATCCCGAAAACCTTACCCCATAGTTGGTGAATCGAAGGGCATTCCCACCATATGTGCAACATAGTGCCTATGGCTGTCTCACATCTCCAGCAATTATCTGATGTGGTGGGATAGAATCTCCGTAGATCGGCGGGGCACGTATACCACCTAGTGAGAATTTTGTAGTTCCTTTCCTGAAGTTTACAAGCCATGGTGAGTTTATGTGCACATAAGAAGGCCTTCTCCCATTCGCGCTGGGGAAAGGAAACATTCAACTCTTTTTCCCATTCCCTGACAAACCACAAATCTTTAAGATCAGGTATAGATATGAGGATATTGTAAATTTGGGAAATCGTGTGTTGAGGAGTCGAGGTTTGGATCAGTAGTTTCTCAAAGGCAGAATGCGGAACTCTGATTCTGGCGATCAACAGGAAACATGAAAGAAAGGATCTAAATTGTAGGTAGGAGAACCATGGAACAGGGCAATCCGGACATAACGTTCTCAACTCTTGGATAGAGGGGACAGCTAGAGAGCCAACGAGGGTCTGCTGAAGTCTCGTTTTGGACTTACGGGACCAGATTAGAAATGTATCAACTCCCACTGCTGGAGGAAAGGCAGGGTTATCAAATAAAGGTGTCATCGGTCCAAGTTTGTCTGAGAGCTTATATTTAGCTACTGCTTTATCCCATACCCGAAGGACATACCTTGTCAAAAAGGTGATAGAATCTCTAGTCGGGCACGTGTTTCTTGGGATCCATGGCAAGGATGATAGACTCAAATCGGACAAAGAGGACTCTACAGCCACCCATCCCTTCTGGTCCGATCTGTGGAACCAATCTACCACCCTAGCCAAAACAGTGGCGATATAGTACAGGTGGAAGTTTGGTAACCCCGTTCCTCCTCTACTTTTGGGTCTGGTAAGAAATCTGTTCGCCAATCGCGGTTTGCTCGTTCTCCAAAAAAAACGATTACATGCTTTGTTTAGAAGTTTGAAAAATGTGCTAGGAAGGACGACTGGCACCGCTTGAAATAGATAAAGTAGCTTTGGTAAAATGTCCATTTTCAGGACGTTGATTCGTCCGAACCATGATAATCTGACCCTGTCGAAGACCTTGAGATCTGCTATGATACGATTTAATAATGGTTTATGGTTTTGTGAATATATCTGGGTCAAATCTGACGAAAGATTAATCCCCAAGTACTTTAGTGATGAAAGGCACCATTTGAACGGGAAGGAGCTTTGTACATGTCGCCGCCTTTCCTCAGGAATATTGATATTCAAAATTTCAGATTTTGCAAGGTTTACCTTGAAGTTACTGACTATGCTATACATATCAAATTCTTTAAGTATGGATGGAAGAGAAGACTCAGGATCTGTGATACAGTGCCTACAAGTAGTATTCAACCCCCTGCAGATTTAGCAGGTTTGATAAGATGCAAATAAGTTAGAGCCTGCAAACTTCAAACAAAAGCAGGATTTATTAACAGATGCATAAATCTTACAAACCAACAAGTTATGTTGCTCAGTTAAATTTTAATAAATTTTCAAAATAAAAGTGTGGGTCAATTATTATTCAACCCCTAGGTTTAATATTTTGTGGAATAACCCTTGTTTGCAATTGCAGCTAATAATCGTCTTTTATAAGACCTGATCAGGCCGGCACAGGTCTCTGGAGTTATCTTGACCCACTCCTCCATGCAGATCTTCTCCAAGTTATCTAGGCTCTTTGGGTGTCTCATGTGGACTTTAATCTTGAGCTCCTTCCACAAGTTTTCAATTGGGTTAAGGTCAGGAGACTGACTAGGCCACTGCAACACCTTGATTTTTTCCCTCTTGAACCAGGCCTTGGTTTTCTTGGCTGTGTGCGTTGGGTCGTTGTCTTGTTGGAAGATGAAATGACGACCCATCTTAAGATCCTTGATGGAGGAGCGGAGGTTCTTGGCCAAAATCTCCAGGTAGGCCGTGCTATCTATCTTCCCATGGATGCGGACCAGATGGCCAGGCCCCTTGGCTGAGAAACAGCCCCACAGCATGATGCTGCCACCACCATGCTTGACTGTAGGGATGGTATTCTTGGGGTCGTATGCAGTGCCATCCAGTCTCCAAACGTCACGTGTGTGGTTGGCACCAAAGATCTCGATCTTGGTCTCATCAGACCAGAGAACCTTGAACCAGTCTGTCTCAGAGTCCTCCAAGTGATCATGAGCAAACTGTAGACGAGCCTTGACATGACGCTTTGAAAGTAAAGGCACCTTACGGGCTCGTCTGGAACGGAGACCATTGCGGTGGAGTACGTTACTTATGGTATTGACTGAAACCAATGTCCCCACTGCCATGAGATCTTCCCGGAGCTCCTTCCTTGTTGTCCTTGGGTTAGCCTTGACTCTTCGGACAAGCCTGGCCTTGGCACGGGAGGAAACTTTCAAAGGCTGTCTAGGCCGTGGAAGGCTAACAGTAGTTCCATAAGCCTTCCACTTCCGGATGATGGTCCCAACAGTGGAGACAGGTAGGCCCAACTCCTTGGAAAAGATTTTGTACCCCTTGCCAGCCTTGTGACCCTCCACGATCTTGTCTCTGATGGCCTTGGAATGCTCCTTTGTCTTTCCCATGTTGACCATGTATGAGTGCTGTTCACAAGTTTGGGGAAGGTCTTAATTAGTCAGAAAAGGCTGGAAAAAGAGATAATTAATCCAAACATGTGAAGCTCATTGTTCTTTGTGCCTGAAATACTTCTTAATACTTTAGGGGAACCAAACAGAATTCTGGTGGTTTGAGGGGTTGAATAATAAATGACCCTCTGAATAAATTTTTCTCAATTTAAAAAAAAAAAAATAAAAAAGAAATAACATTATTTTTTGCTGCAATGCATTTCACACTTCCAGGCTGATCTACAGTCCAAATATCACAATGCCAAGTTAATTCCGAATGTGTAAACCTGATAAATCTGCAGGGGGTTGAATACTACTTGTAGGCACTGTATATATTAGTAAGTCGTCGGCATAAAGTGCAAGCTTATGCATGCTATTTCCGACCTGAATACCATGAATATTGGGGTTTTGCCTTAACGCTACGGTAAGGTGTTTCATCACGATGGCGTATAGTAGAGGGGAGAGTGGACATCCCTGTCTAGTGCCGTTCTTTATGTTAAATGGGTCTGAATAATTTCCGTTGCAACGCACTTTAGCCGAGGGGTTTTGATAGAGTGCTAGGATTTTGCTTATTAGGTCGGGGTTCAAGTTAATTTGGTGAAGGGCGCTTTTGAGGAAAGGCCAGCTGACTCTATCAAAGGCCTTTTCTGCATCGACCGATAAAATACAAGAGGGTATTTTAGTCTTATGCACATGTGATATAAGAAGCATAGTTTTTATAGTGTTATCCCTCGCTTCTCTTTGCGGGACAAACCCAACTTGATCGTTACATATCAGTCGAGGCAGAAGAGGCGCAAGTCTTGTGGCGATAAGCTTGGAAAAAAACTTAATATCCAGATTGATGAGCGAAATTGGTCGGTAGCTTTGACAACGTTCTGGGTCCGGAATACGCAATTTTAAAGAAAGACTTTAATGTGTCAATAAAGTCTTGAAGAATTTTATATGCACCAGTCCACAGCTGTATTATACTGAATTAACATGGCAGACATAACTGCTCAGTTACTGAAATGCCAACACTACCAACTAGTTTTCTCAATTATATAGCCATGCAGCTTGATCAAGTGGCTTGTAATTACTAAGGAGGGACAAACAAGTGGCACCTAATTTGCTTAAAAAAATAAATGGATGGGTAAAAATCCAACATGACTGATCCCTGTTTTCCCTCATTAGGGAACATTGGGTAACATACTCGTTATTCTCATAGGCAACTGAATCTGCCAGGCAGCCACCTCAATTAGATGGCTCGGTGCCTAGGTAAACAGTGGAGACCTGAATGCCTCTTTTATTCAGCTGATTGTTAGGGGTACCAAGAGGTAGATCGTCCCCCATTGACCGTTTCCCAAATTAATGGCGCTTGTCCTAGTTATAGACCATTAAAAGGGGAGTTCACCCATATTTTTCATTTTCTAGATCGATATTATGTTGAGAAACAATGTTTCTCTCAAATACCTTATGTTGGCAATAGTGCCTGTGAGAGGCGCTATTGCAGACTGCTGTTCCCCATGCCTGACCCCCGGGCTCCGTGACCTCGGGGATCCGGTGATGTCCCGTTAAGTTCCGGATCACATCACATCCCCGCGGCTGGCCCTAGTCTTCCTGAGTCACTGGGCTGTGGGCGGTGTTTCACCGCTTGTCACAGCTCAGAATGTGAGGATGGAGCAGATGGGCTATGACGAGCGGTGAAACATCGCCCACAGCCCATCACTCATGGACACTGCGGCAGACCGCGGTGTCAGGAACTTGACGTCACCAGATCCCCGAGGTCACGGAGCCAGGGGTTCACAGAGCGGGGAACAGCGGTTCGCAATAGCGCCTCTCACAGGCACTATTGCCAACATAAGGTATTTGAGAGAAACATTGTTTCTCAGCTTCTAATATCGATCTAGAAAATAAAAAATATGGGTGAACCACCCCTTTAATATTATAGTTGTGGAAAACCACTTTATATAAGCTGTTTTATTAAGAAATGGGCCACCACCCCATTTAGCCAAAATGTAGAGCCACTCTGTAAAATCGTTTCCATCTTTTTGTCCATTTGAATGACTGAGAGTTAATGTGTGGCCAGGTCAGGCATCACAAGAGTTAAAAAAGCCAGAGAGCCACCTGATCAGTACCCCAGTTTCTATTTTTAAGAGGTTGTTTATCAGCGTCAGTAAATGTCATATTAGGTATGATAGGTCACATTTCTAGCTTCCTTTTGTTAGACTCTGCCATTATCTTCCATCATTTTCTCACTTCTCACTCATGATATTGTTTAATTCTTAGTATCCCTCTGTTACACACTGGGGAAAAGTTGAACAGGAATGAACAATCTGTGCTGAACACATGTCCTCCATTCAGAATTTAATTAAAGACCACACACACTAATACACTGATATTGTGAATGCCGCTGCGTAGCCTACTGATTAATCCACAGAGTTTCTTGAGGCCCAGCAGGATTGTTCCCAAATTATATGCTGCAAGAGATTACTTATTGCTCAAGTGATGTTGGGTATAAATCTGCTCTCCTCCGGTCTGTGCTCAGTCTTATAAACTGAAAAGTATGCAACATCATATATTATCACGCCATCATTGTTGTCCTCTTCATTAGCAAAAATCCATAGACTGTGAAAAGAACTAAAATAAGGAACGAGGATTGTGCAAAACATTAGTTTAAGGTCAGTTTAATATAGCAGTAATATAGCAGAGCCATATAACTAATATAGTGGAGTTTGAAGGTGTTAAGTACTGTGCTATAGTTAAGCATATATGTATATATACAGTACATATATATACATATATACAGTACATATATATGTGTATGTATTGTGTATATATATATATATATATATATATATATATATATCGTATAAAAGAGAAAAACCGGACACTGCAAATCCTTCTGATATATCGCTGTTAAATCACTCTTATACCGCATGTACCGGGTGCACATCGAAGAGGAGAACGTCCATATAATAATATCCAAAAGGAGGTAGAAAAAGGCAGCACTCACCGGAGTTTCAGATGGCGAGCCATTTCGCACACTTAAGGGTGCTTTACACGCTGCGACATCGCTAACGATATATCGTCGGGGTCACGGTGTTTGTGACGCACATCCGGCGTCGTTAGCGACATCGCAGCGTGTGACACCTATGAGCATCCTTAAATGATCGCAAAAGAGTTAAAAATCGTTGGTCTGTGATACGTCGTTCATTTACCAAAAATTGCTGTCTGGTCAGTAACGAGGTTGTTCGTCGTTCCTGCGGCAGCACACACCGCAGGATCGACGAACATCTCCTTACCTGCGTCCACCGGCAATGAGGAAGGAAGGAGGTGGGTGGCATGTTCCAGCTGCTCATCAAATCCCCTCCTCTGCTATTGGGCGGCCACTTAGTGACGCCGCTGTGACGCCAAACGAACCTCCCCCTTGAAGGAGGGATTGTTTGGCGGTCACAGCGACGTTGCTGAAAAGGTATGTGCGTGTGACACTGCCGTAACGATAATGTTTGCTACGGCAGCGATCACCAAATGTCGCACGAACGACGGGGGCGGGTGCTATCGCTCGCGACATCGCTAGCAATCTTTAGCGATGTCGCAGCGTGTAAAGCACCCTTTAATGCTTCAATGGGTCCCGGACCCATTGAAGCACTAAGTGTGCGAAACGGCTCACCGTTGTCCGGCGCTGTAAGCCTCATTCACCCTCCCCTCCACTTGTACCCATCCTCAGCATGATTTATTAAAAACGGCATCTAAAGCTCCAGTGAGTGCTGCCTTTTTCAACCTCCTTTTGGAGATATATATATATATATATATATATATATATATATATATATACACACACACATACACACACACACACAGTATCTCACAAAAGTCAACCCCTCACTTTTTTGTAAGTTTGTTATTGTATCTTTTCATATGAGAACACTAAAGATATGACACTTTGATATAATGTAAAGTAGTCAGAGTACAGCTTGTATAACAGTGTAAATTTGGTGTGCCCTCTAAATAACTCAATACATAGCCACTAATGTCTAAACCACTGGCATCAAAAGTGATTACACCCATAAGTGAAAATGGCCAAATTGTTCCCAATTAGTTATTTTCCCTCTCCGATATCATGTGACTCATTTGTGTGACAAGGTCTCAGATGTGAATGGGGAGCAGGTGTGTTATATTTGGTGTTATCGCGCACACTCTCACTTACTGGTCACTGGAAGCTCAAAATGGCATCTCATGGCAAAGAATTCTCTGAGGATCTGAAAAAAGTAATTGTTGCTCTACTTAAAGATGGCCTTGGTTACAAGAAGATTGCCAACACCCTGAAACTGATCTGCAACACGGTGGCCAAGACCATACAGTGGTTTAACAAAACAGGTACCATTCAGAACAGGCCTCGCCATTGTCGACCAAAGAAATCTAGTGCACATGACAGCGTCATATCCAGAGGTTCCCTATTAAAAATAGGCTTATGAGTGCTGCCAGCATTTCTGCAGAGGTTACTGGGGAGGGGTTAGTCTATCAGTTCTCAGACCACATGCCACTCAGTGCATCAAATTGGTCTGCATGGCTATTATCCCAGAAGGAAGCCTTTTCTAAAGATAATGCATTATAAAGCCCACAAAGTTTGCTGAAGACAAGGATTTCTTGAACCATGTCCTGTGGTCTGATGAGACCAAGGTAAAGTTATTTGATGATGTCAAGCATGTGTGGTGGCAACCAGGTAAGGAGAACAAAGACCAGTGTGTCTTTCCTATAGTTAAGCATGGTGGTAGGAGTGTCATGGTTTGGGGCTGCATGAGTGCTGCCGACTATAGGGAGCTACAGTTCGATGAGGTAACCATGAATGTGATTATGTACTGTGACATACTGAGCATGATGCCCTCCCCTTCCTTTATATTTCAACATGATTATGACCCCAAACACACCTCCAAGATAATCACTGTCTTGCTAAAGGAACTGAGGGTAAAGGTGCCAGGCCAAGCATGTCTCCAGACTTAAGCCCTGTGCCTGTGGGGTATCCTCAAGCGGACGTTGTAGGAGCGCAAGGTCTCTAATATTCACGAGCTCTATCATGCTATCATGTCTTGATGGATGACTGGAAGAGCATTCCAGTGGCTCTTGTGAAGCTCTACTGAACTCCATGCCCAAGAAAGTTAAGGCAGTGCTTGAAAATAATGGTGGCCATGCAAAATATTGACAGTTTGGACACAATTTGGCCATTTTCACTCAGGGATGTACTCACTTTTGTTGCCAGCGGTTTTGACATTAATAGCTGTGTGTTGAGTTATTTAGAGGGCACACTAAATTTGCACTGATATAATCTAAAGTAGTCAGTGTACAGCTTGTATAACAAAGTATCATGTCTTCAGTGTTGACCCACGAAAAGATATAATAAAATATTTACAAAAATATGAGGGGTGTACTCACGTTTGTGATATACTGTATATATCTTTCTTGACTACTGAAAGGAAACATAGCTCAGCAACCCATCTACAGTATTACAATAGGGTTCTGTAGAGCCTGTTTGACCTATCTTTTGGAATTGACCAAGAATAGGTTAGCAATCTACTATTCTGCGATCCAATTCACCATAATCCTTGCTTGGAAATGCACCAAAGCAATCACCAATAATGGCTACAATGTTGTGTCAACAGCAGACGTTCTTAGGTATCAGTATCATATTGACTGTCTTCTCAATGCCAAGCAGCAGCCACTTTTATAAAGGTGTAATTTACAACCTATTAAAAATGATTGCATTTTAACACTGTCTGTAAAGTACTTCATATCATAATAATCAGACCAGAAGAAGCTTCCCATTCTACCCTAAAGAGACATATACGGACTTTTGATGGACGCAAAGTTTAACTTTGATCATTTTCTGCACTGTCCACGCCTTATTCTGACAAGAATAAGTGAGAGATGTCGATTTGCCATATTCCTTTTTTTCGTTGCTTGATACAATTGCTGCGATACTTGGAAAGCTGGACCCCATCAATAAAAGCCCAGAGATGGAAGTATGAAGAAAATAATCCAGGCAGTTATTACGTTATATATACACCCACACATAGATGTACAGGGGTCGACACAGGCAGACAAGTGTAAGAACAGTATATGGGCCCTTTGTAACCCAATAGATCATCATAGTGCACAATTCCACCTAGGTGTTAGTGGGTCCCCTCACCTCGATGGCCCTAGGTTTCACCTATGGTACTTTCGCCCCTGTGGATAGATGTGTTATGATGATGCAGTTGAGAGCGCAGTTCTGGGTACTCACCATCTCCACCGCTCTGGGGTCAAGCTGGCTGGGGGGCACAGCCACTGAAAACTGGATCTTCTTTCTTCCCTTTGACTCCATCTGTGGCTTAGTCTGTGAGAGGCCGGAGTGCATTCCTTGTGGAGACCCAGAGCTCATCCTGACTGCTTGTTGCTTCTCAGAAGTCTTCTTGCTCTCTGTGTGCTTCTGTCTCTGTCTGAGCTGTTTACCTCCTGTAGTTCTGCTCCTTACCTCTCCCTCCTCCTTGCTATTCCCCTTCTCTGCCTCAACTCTATGATACACTGTATATCACTCCCTTGCACTCCTAACTCTTTTGACCCCCCTTTCCTCTCACTTGATGACCTTGGTACCTCCCTCTGTCCTATACCAGTTTGTGTCCTCTCACCCTCACTTGTAACCAGTTTGTGCACTGCTGGAGGATATCCTTGTACAGCTGCCAGGTTGGATCCTACCTCTGGTCTGGAATGCCTGCTCTGTACACTGCACCTTTGTCTATACGTCCTCCTGTCTGTCCCATGCTATATACCTCTTCTCCCACATCCTAACATGTGTTGAAATCCTGTGCATTATGCAAACATCAAAGCCCAGCCGAATACTCACGTAAGGGCAGCCTGAGGATTTCCAGCTGTAGAGGAACTATATATCAATTTATGGATATAAGAGGAATAGATGACACTAACAGAAACAACAGTGACATCATGACATCTAGTCCCATGGTGATTAACCTGGACAGCCATGATTATCAAGAATACCTAGCCCCAGCAAACAGCAATTCTGAACGGACTATATAAATATAGCTGTGTCTATGAGAAACATTTTTAGGCAGGGACAGGGTGTTACCCAATCCCTATACATCTTGATCCCTTCTGAAAATCTTCTGAAAATCCAAAGAAGATGGTACAAGAACAATGCCTCTGGGATCCCAATATAAGTTGTCCACTGCTTTCTTGTGAGAACAGTGCTACTCTCTTCCATAGGACGAGTCTGGTATTGCAGCTCAGCTTCATTGAACTGAATGAGACTTAAGCCTGCTTTACACGCTGCAATGTATCTTACAATGTGTCGGCGGGGTCACGTCGTAAGTGACGCACATCCGGCATCGTAAGTACATTGCAGTGTGTGACAGGTACGTGCGATTGCGATTGAACGGTAAAACATTCATCACATACACATCGTACCTTTCTCTAGAATTGCACGTCAGGTTGTTCATCGTACCCGGGGTAGCGCACATCGCAGTGTGTGACACCCCGGGAACGATGAACAGATCTTACCTACGTCCTGCGGCTCCCGGCCCACAATGCGGAAGGAAGGAGGTGAGCAGGATGTTTACGCCCCGCTTAGCCCCGCCCCTCCACTTCTATTGGCCGGCAGCCGTGTGACGTCGCTGTGACGCTGAACGTCCCTCCCACTCCAGGAAGTGGACGTTCGCCGCCCACATCGAGGTCGTATGGAAGATAAGTACGTGTGACGGCGGTTACTCGTATGTGCGGCAACAAATTGAACGTGCCACCATACGATGGGGGCGTTGCAAATCGCATACGATATCATATGCAGAATCGTAACATGTAAAGCAGGCTTTAGATGTAATACCGCACACAAGAGGTGGGGTTTTGTAAGAAATTAGGCATGATATTTAGTTCTAAGCAAGCCCTAGGACTTTTCAACTGTTCTGATATTTTTGTAAATACTTGCATTCTTCATGAGATAGCAATGCTAAAGCATCTCTTATAACACTTCCTCAGTGTTGTTCCTCCATTAATCCTCCCATTCACAACTGGGCATTACCAGTCCCTGCACACTCTAAGGCACAATTTAGATTTCCATTAAACACGGTCCCATTATAAGTTGCAATGCACGGACTAACCATGGGCAGCCTCATAAGCATATATGATGCTGCCAAGTTCGTGTCAGTAGACCTGTGGCCTGTCTGTGCATCACATACTGTACTCAGACCTTGATACAGAGCATACAAATTCGGCCTAGTCAGTGCTGATGCTGTAGGGACACACCCATTTGACAAGGGAAACCGCAACAACCAGATGTCAATTTATTATAAACATAAGGCCTAAGACACCCGGCATGAAAATTGGAGCAAGTGGAATGCGATAAAACATCGCATTCCACTCGGACCAATTTAAACCTGTGTGTCAGCACCCATGAGCAATTATTTTCTCAGCCCTAATCGGACTGAGAAAACAATCGCAGCATGCTGCGACTGTAATGCAATCCTGGTTTCTCTAGCACCCATTCAAGTCTATGGGGCGAGAGAAAAATCGCACTGCACTCGCAGTACACCGGTGTACTGCGAGTGCAGGGCGAGAATAGCAATAGCCGGCAACGGAGGAGAGAGGGAGATAAATTCCTCCCTCCCCTTCTCAGTGCCGGCCCGCCCCCTGCAGCTGTGGGCCAATCACATGATCGGACTTCAGTCTCAGTGACACTTGCATGACACTCGGCTCCCGCTGTACTGCCAGCGTGAGCCGAGTGTCATGCGAGGATCGCAGTAGATCCCTGTGTGGCCTCGGCCTTAAGAGAAAAGTTGTTCCAGTCTGGCTATTTCATGGGAAATACAGGTATTTTCTTAGATAGATTATTTAGGAGCAGTGGCGTAACTAGAGTCCAATGAGCATGGTGCAAAATTTGGATCTGATCAACCCCATTCCCCCCATATTGGTCAGATGTAAGGGACTTTGTAGAGTTCCAAATCCTATAAAGACATGTGTTGCCCCCCTGCCCCTTCATTATGTAGTAATGCCTCCCATCCTGTACTAATATCCCGATCCTGGGCCCCTTCCTGCTAAATATGTCCCACATCCTGGTAAATATGTCCTCCATTCTAGTATATAAGTCCCCCATCCTGATATATATGTCCCCCGTCCAGGGCCCAAACCTAATATATATGTCCCCCATCCTGGGCCTCTTCCTGGTAAATATGTCCTCCATCCTGGTAAATGTATATGTCCCCTATCCTGGGCCCCTTCATAAGAAATATGTCCCTCATCATGGTGTATATGTCCCCTATCATGGTAAATGTGACCCCATTCTAAGCCCCTTCCTGGTATATGTCTCCATCCTGGTACCATCCTGGTATATATGACCTTATTCTGGGTCCCTTACTGGTATATATATAGTCCCAGGTTTTCCTTTAATACATAAAACAAAAAACATTCTACTCACCTTCCTCCACTACCATATTGCACACCAGCCTTCTCTGTAGCCGATACAGTGGTCGTCAGCTGACATTACTTGTCTGTTATGGCATTGCATGACGTCACTACAGGTCCCCTACTCCTCTGAACATGCTGAGTTATGACAAATGAATAATTGAAGTATTTAAATGAACAAATTTTGCGCTACTATATCTTGTCCAAATAGAGGAGCAGCAGTAGGGCAGAAGTATATGTCATAAACAGTGGATCCATATGAGGTTGTCTAAATTTAGACAAGAAGTCATGAGTCTTTTTCTCTTTGTACAATGGGCTGTTGTTAAGGTATTGAGGTGGTCACATTTCAAGAGCAGCAATAGTTTTATAGACTACTAGCTGTAGAACCTGGCATTGCCCGGGATAGTAATTACGGTAAGTCTCTTTCTCCTACTCTCCGTCTCCCCCAATCTCCCTCTGTCTATCTCCCATTTTCCCTCTCCTCTCTCATCACTGAAATCATATTAACTCACACATAAGCTGTCTTATATCTAAGTGTCCTTCATTGCCTATAGTAACCAATCAGAGCTTCTTGACCTGTAATAAAATAGAAGAATACCTGTGATTGGTTGCTACGAGGGGCTGCTGATAAGTCTTTGGCTTTACACAGAAAGAAATGAGATAGGATGATGAAACTTTACATTTATTCCACATACTCTCCCCTGATTTCACTGTGACGCCCTGGACTATTCGGGTCGTCACAGAGTTCTGCACAATCTGCCCTCCCCGTGCAGGGCTCAAACCCCCATTGTTCTGGGAACCTAACCTGCAGTACTGCCTCCACCAGCATTCACAAATCCTAGATACACTTTGCACCACACCTGTCAAGCACACCAGTGGGCTGCTTAAGCAGGAATAGGGCCGCCCACCCAGGAGTCAGACATGGAGGTGGGAGGTGTCAGTTGAGTCGAGTAGGAACCCTCGAGCTGTCAGGAGCTCTGAGGAAGCTGGGAGTTGTAGCTCCCAGGGGAGAAGCAGACTAGGTCGCAGACGGTGGTCTGGACCTAGAGGAGTCGGACCCCCAGTCGCAGGGGATTGAGGCTAGGTGCCTGGAATCTATCAAGGAGGACGGTCAGCAGCCTGGTCATATCACCGGTCCGGGGGCCGAAGGGATGTCGGGGTACACGAACCCTAGGTCGTGGAGAAGCTTCAGGTGACTCAGCAATTAACCTGCAGAGGACAGGGCCTTTATGGACTGTTTCCACGAAGCTCAGAGATCGGGGGCACTAGCGCAACGAGGGGGATAGGTCTTTCCTAGTAAGCGGCCCACTGAAATCCCAAGCGTGAGCTCCTGAGAGCAGGCTCCTTCACTTAAGGGCCCGTTACACGCTACGATATATCTAACGATATGTCGTCGGGGTCACGTCGTTAGTGATGCACATCCGGCATCGTTTCATATATCGTAGCATCTGAAAGCTACGAGCGACTGTGAATGAGCAAAAATACTCACCTTATCGTTGCTCGTTGACACGTCGCTCATTTTAAAAGAATCGATCGTCCTTCTGTGCGCCGGTTGTTCATCATTCCCGAGGCAGCACACATCGCTCTGTGTGACATCCTGGGAACGATGAACTGCAGCTTACCTGCGGCCACTGGCAATGCGGAAGGAAGGAGGTGGGCGGGATGTTACGTCCCGCTCATCTCCGCCCCTCCGCTTCTATTGGGCGGCCGCTGAATGACGTCGCTGTGACGCCGAACATCCCTCCCCCTTCAGGAAGAAGATGTTCGCCGCCCACAGCGAGGTCGTTTGAAAGGTAAGTACTGTGACGGGGGTTACCAACTTTGTGCGACACTGGCAACAAATTGCCCATGTTGCACAAACGATGGGGGCGGGTGCGATCGCACATGCGATTGCACGATATATCGCCGCGTGTAAAGTGGCCTTAAGCCACAGTGGGGAGTAAGGCCCGGAAAGCTCCAAGCTATCGGGCCACAACGGACAATCTTAATTGTGTGCCAGGAGGCAGGTTACAGACCACCAGGCAGTGCTGCAGTGGACGGGAGCTGGACAAGCTCCCGTCAGGAGACAGGGGCAGTCAGAGACTTGGTTTGACCTGTTGTCAGCGTCTGCTTCATTGCTGAGTGAGTACCCGACTGACCCCTGCACTGCACCCCCGCATCACCATCCAGAGTCCCGGGGCCTACCCCTACCCGTGGAGGGTAAGTCATCTTGCTGCCCCACTCCATCACCCCGGGTACTCCCAACGGCAGCGGCGGTACTCCCAATTACTGTACACCACGGGTGGCGTCACAAAAAATATCTGTCCACTGTAAATAGTCCCTCTTTTTCATTTGAGTGTGGCCCCTAGCCCCCGGGTCCGGAGACCCTCGAGCCACGAGCAATCACCACCCCCAGATCCGAGCGGTTCGATCCGCTGTAGAGGCGGCACATCACCACACTTCTTACATCAGTATTCCAAGTTCTGTAAGCCTAGCAAAAAGAAGGATTTCGGTTGTGCCTCAAACCAGGCATCCGTAGCAGCCATGGCATCAGAAATGGTGTGACATTTGGTACCCTTGAGGTGTTTCTTCAGGTTTGTTAGCAGATGATAGTCAGAGTGAGCTAGATCTGGTGAATAAGGTGGGTTGTCAACCAGCTGGAAGCCCAGCTCTGCCAGTTTTGCTGTGGTCACTTGTGCAGTGTGAGCGGAGGCATTGTCTTGCAGCAACAATATTCCTTTTGACAGCTTGCCGCATCTTTTGGCCTTCAGAGCTGCCTTCAATTGGTCCAAAACTTCAATGTAATACCATGCATTGATGGTGGAACCCTTTTGAAGGTTGTCCACTAGCAGCACACCCTCCTTATCCCAGAACACAGACACCATCACCTTAGTGGCTGATTTTTGTACCCTGAACTTCTTTGGATGAGAAGAACCACTCTGCCTCCACTCTTTTGACTGCTCCTTGTTTTCTGGGTCATACAAATATATCAAGGTCTAATCCATAGTGACCAGTCGATCCTGGAAGTTCTTATGAGTCCGGAAACGCTGACAAATGGACCGGGAAGTTTTCACTCACATGCTTCTCTGATCTGTTGTCAAACATTTTGGGGACCCACTTTGCAGATAGCTTCCTTATTTCCAAATGTTCATGGATAATGACACAAACACGTTCACGGGAAATCCCCATGATGTCTGCTATTGCTTTAGCTGAAATTCGTTAATTCTCCAGTATGAGGTCGTCCAGGACGTTCTTATTCATTGGTTCTTTAGTGGCCCATTTTAAATTTGACAACCCAGTTCTTAACTGTGGAATATGAAGGGTATTGATGCCACAATGTCTGCGACATATCACCATGAATATCCTTTGTTGACTTTCCTTGCAGAAACAAGAATTTTATCACTCCTCTGATCTCAGTTGCTGTGAATATCACATTAGACTCCATTTTGTTTTCCTGCGTGTCTAGAACACTGTTGCCATAAGCAACAATGTCAAAATTTTGAAAACATATATTAGACATATAAGACTAATTGTCTCTCCAGTAAAGGAGACAAACTCTAGCACAGCGCCACCTATTGGAAGTAGCGATCCTAAAAGTCACAAGTGGATTTTCAACAATCCTTTGCAATATGACTCAGGATATATAAGCCAGATCAGAATCCCAATTTGCAGACACGGTCATATAAGACTTTCATGTGATGTAACATTCGTTACCATAGAAACAAAAAAGATCACAAAGCCAAAGACTTATCAGCAGCCTCTTGTATAGGTCACCTGATTAATATGCAGGCCGTGAAAACAGTCAATATATTGCCTCATAAAACCCCACACAATTAGAATACAGGTAAGGTCATGTGAATTACATCAACCTCTACAACAACATTGGCTAAAGGTCACCACTGAAATCATATTAACTCACACATAAGCAGTCTTATACTAAAGGCCACTTCACACATAACGATATCGTGAACGAGATTGTTGCTACGTCACAGTTTCTGTGACGCAACAACGACTTCACTAGCGATCTCGTCGTGTTTGACATGTACCAACGATCCGCCCCCTGCTGTGAAATCGTTGGTCGATGCTGAACAGCCTGGGCCATTTTTGGCTCGTTGGAGTCCTGCTGGGCAGGATGGATCTGTATGTTTGACACCTAGCTAACGATTTCGTTAATGACCTAGATGAGTGGCGTGTAGTTGCGTCCCCGTTGTGTGACAGGGTCCCGACGATTTACAAGATGGCATGCTCGTTCCTAAAGTCAGTGTGTGTGACACCTCACATACAATTTCACCAACGACTCAGCAACGATCCGGAAACTGTGACGTAGTAGCGATCTCGTTCACGATCTCGTTATGTGTGACTGGACCTTAAGAATGTCCTTCATTGCCTATAGCAACCAATCAAAGCTCCTTGACCTGTAACAAAATGGAAGCATACCAGTGATTGGCTGCTATAGGCCACCTGATAAATATCCAGGGTGACTGTCAAAAGAGCCAATATATTACCTCAAACATCCAAACATTTTGTGTGTGTCTCTTTCTGTATTCGTCTCTTTCTGTGTGTGTCTCTTTCTCTGTGTGTGTGCCTCTTTCTGTTTTTCTCATTCTGTGTGTGCGTCTGTGTGTGTCTCTTTCTTTGTGTGTGTGTCTTTTGGTGTGTGTCTCTTTCTATGTGTGTGTCTTTTGGTGTGTGTCTCTTTTGGTGTGTGTGTCTCATTCGGTGTGTGTCTTTCTGCATGTGTGTGTGTGTGTGTGTGTGTGTCTTTCTGTGTGTGTCTTTCTGTGTGTGTCTCTTTCTGTCTGTATTTCTGTGTTTCTTTTTGTGTGCCTCTTTTGATGCGTGTCTCTTTTGGTGTGTGTGTGTGTGTCTTTCTGTATGTGTCTCTTTCTATGTGTGTCTATTTGTGTGTGTCTCTTTCGGTATGAGTGTGTCTCTTTCTGTGTGCCTCTTTCTGTCTGTGTGTCTCTTAGTGTGTGAGTGTTTCTCATTCTGTGTCACTTTTTGTGTGTGTGTCTCTTTCAGTGTGTGTGTCTTTCGGTGTGTGTGTGTGTGTGTGTGTGTGTGTGTCTCTTTTGATGTGTGTCTTTTTCAGTGCATGTGTCTCTTCTGTGTGTCTCTTTCTGTGTGTCTCTTTCTGTGTGAGTGTGTCTCTTTTGGTGTGTGTCTCTTTTTGTGTGTATGTATTTCAGTGTGTGTGTGTGTGTGTGTGTATGTGTGTCTCTGTCAGTGTGTGTGTTTCTGTCGGTGTGTGTGTCTGTCAGTGTGTGTGTGTCTCTTTTGATGCGTGTGCATGTTTTAGTGTGTGTCTCTTTCTGTATGTGTCTCTTCCTATGTTAGTGTGTCTCTTTTTCTTTGTGTGTGTCTGTGTGTGTCTCTTTCTGTCTGTCTCTTTCAGTGTCTCTTTTTGTGTTTGTGTCTCTTTTTGTGTGTGTGTCTCTTTCGGTATTTATGTCTCTTTTGGTGTGTGTCTCTTTTGAGGTGTGTCTCTCTTTTGGGGTGTGTCTCTTTTGGGGTGTGTCTCTTTCGGTGTGTGTGTCTTTCTGTTTGTCTCATTCTGTATCTCTTTTTGTGTGTCTCTTTCTGTGTGTGTCTCTTTCGGTGTGTGTGGGTCTCTCTGTTTGTCACTTTCTCTGTCCTTAATAAGAGTCTATACTAACAGATCCGTTCCTAGCTCCATTGACTTTAATGTAAGCAGATTTTTTGGCCAATACCTGTAAAGGGCGGGGTTAAATTTTCCCCTCAAAACACAGTCTATAACGTTCCCTGAGTCAAATGAATTGACTATACAAAATTTCATGATTGTAAATGTGATGGTGCGGATTCCTTTAGCGGACATACACACACAACACATACAGACATACATATTTACACACATACATAGACACACACACACACACAAACACATACATACACTCAGCTTTATATATTAGATGGTGGGGAGATCTATATGAGTTCTGCTGTGGATTTCTCTGTATCCCTTTCCTGGAGGAATATCTGTTTGTTAACCATAGGGCATTGGATAAGAGGAGCCTTTGATCCTATTTTAAGCATGCCACCCTTGTGACTGTCTCCTTTTTTAAGTCTAACAAACTAGATTTCTTTTTTTATATTTGCAAATTTGTATATCTATAGTATATGCTCAGCATTACATTAGAGCTGCTGACTGACAGGCCTCTCCATCTCAAGATCTTCCTGTATGTCATTAAGGGGGCTTTACACGCAGCGACATTGCTAGCAATGTCGTTGGTGAAAGCACCTGCCCCCGTCGTTTGTGCGTCACGGGCAAATCACTGCCCGTGGCGCACAATATCATTATGAGCCGTCACACGGACTTACCTGCCTAGCGACGTTGCTGTTGCCGGCGAACTGCCTCCTTTCTAAGGGGGCGGTTCATGTGGCGTCACAGCAGCGTCACTAAGCGGCCGCCCAATAGAAGCGGAGGGGCGGAGATGAGCGGGCCGAACATCCCGCTCACCTCCTTCCTTCCGCATAGCCGGCCGCAGGTAAGCTGTAGTTCGTCGTTCCCGAGGTGTCACACATACCGATGTGTGCTGCCTCGGGAACGACGAACAACCTGCGTCCTCAACAATCAACGATTTTTTGAAAAGGAACGACGTGTCAACCATGGAAGATTAGGTGAGTATTTTCCATCGTTAATGGCCGCTCGTTGGTGTTACACGCAACGACGTCGCTAACGATGCCGGATGTGCGTCACGGAATCCGTGACCCCGGCAATATATCGTTAGATACATCATTGCGTGTAACGGGGCCTTTAGCAGAAAGGGAGGTGCAATTGCCTCTACAGCAACCACTGTATTAAATCTTTATGGGCATCCTATAGTGCCACAGTGGTACTTTATGGATTAGGTATATTTTAGGGGTATAATAGGGAATTTCATAAAATCATAGAAGGGACCTCAAGGGCCATCGAGTCCAACCCTCCGCCAGTGCAGGTTTTCTAAAAACGTCCCAGCTATATGAGATCAGCTTCCTCTTGAGGATTTCCGTTGATGAAGAGCTCACTATCGCCCGCGGTAGCCTGTTCCACTCTCTGACTGCCCTCACTGTCAGAAAGTTTTTCCTAATGTTTAATCTAAATCTCCTGCCTTTTAGTTTCATCCCTTTGCTTCTTCTACTTCTTTGTGCTAATGAGAATAGAGTAGTTCCCTCTGCACTGTGACTTCCTTTCAAATATTTGTAGACCGCTATTAAGTCTCCTCTCAGCCTTCTCTTTTGTAAACTAAACATTCCAATTTTTTTTTGCCGGTCTTCCTAGGACATGGTTTGCAGATCTTCTACCATCTTGGTTGCTCTTTTCTGAACGTGCTCCAATATATCGATGTCTTTCTTGAATTGGGGTGCCCATAACTGTACGCAGTATTCCAGGTGGGGTCTGACCAGGGCAAAGTATAGGAAAATAATTACCCCTCTTGATCTAGATTCCACACTTGTCTTAATACATTTCCAATTTTTGTTTCACCACTTAAATATTAAAAAATATATACAGCATATACATGTTTTTTATATCCATACTTGTACTGACCTGGATAATCATATTGTCCAGTCAGTTTTACCATATAGTCAACATGATAAATAAAAAAAAACAAAAAACAATAGAGGAATTGCACTTTTTTTGTAATTTCAAGGCACTGTGATTTTTTTCCTGCTTTCCAGTGCATCACAGAATGAAATGAATGGTGTCATTTAAAAGAACAACTTGTCCCGAATCCCCACCCCCCCAAGCCCTCATACAGCTTCATGTGGACGGAAAAATAAAATAGTTATGGCTCTTGGAAGAAAGTGAGGAAAAAATGAAAGCGCAAAAACGGAAAATCCCAAAGTTGTGAAGGGTTAAGGTTAATAATTAGTATGTGATGGGTTAATAATTAGATCAGGTTAGGTAGGACTGCACCTCCTGGAGCTAAATGGGTATTATTATTTCTTCTTGATACAGGAAAGGCAGATATTATAATGAGCCATTTATACAAATAGACTTTTCATCATGGAAAGAATCTCAATTTGATGACTGGAAGAGGGCAGCCATCAGTAAGCACTGGGTGCACGGGGAAAGCGGCTTATTACATGAATGGTACATGAATGGTGAAGGGGTGTCTGGACGGGGAAGCCTCCTGCTCTCCTGCTGTCTCTCTGGAAATTGATCATGCATTATTAAATGCCTCTAGGCAGGGGGTGTACAGTGTTAATGAGTTCAGGATGGAGAGGGGGGAGTTCTGAAAAAAGACAGCTCTCCGAGACAACAGCCCAAATACTCAATCTGTGCAACACGTATGAGTTGTGCTGAGTACGTGAGAAGCTGTGCTCATCATGGAGGTTAGACACCTGTTTATTAGAGATGGTTATTAGTCCTAGGTAGTATTTACATAGCTTCTAATTAGCACAATCAGCGCTAAATCTAAAACCTATAAAAAGGTTTGCAAATATTATTCGCACTTAAGGAAGTAAATGTGTCTAGAGATTCTCACTACCATAGTGTAGCTGTAGGAGGTATAAATGTAACATTCACACCGGAGCGTCGGTGCCCGAGGGGTCTCTTTATAAGAGTATACCCAAATGCTACATGGTAGGTAAGGGGGTTCATTACAGATTTTGCATTTGGACAAGGTAGCTGCAGGTTACACCTCTGTGCAGAAGTGCAGACGCGTGAGATCATGGGCTAGCAATGCTAACACCAGACATGTGAGATCATTGGTCCCACCCTATACTTCCTTACCTTAGGAGCCATGACCATTGAGGAAGGATTCTCCAGTCGTGCTGTATGTGTGTTACCCACCAATACCATCTGTAAATAATACACGAACTGCATGTGACTTGGTTTAAAATTGGCCACAGCAGCCTTTATTACCTATTATTTACATACTAACACAAGGGGGCGCCGTCCAACGGGCGACCCCAACAAATAACAATAGGTAACACAGTAACCAATACAGTAAATATACAACCCTGAGTAGGCCCAGTCCAGGAACCACTTCTCACCCCAGTATCCCTGGCCGCAACACACCGACCCAGAGATGAGGTATTAATCACCTACGGATTAACCCCCCAACTTTGCAGAACCCCGTGCCTGCAACATCCCGGAACCTGGAGCCACCATACCAAGATGGTGTCTCTCTGTCCAGTTACCATTGCCTTCAACCGCCTCTGGACCAGACCTACCCCCCGCTGCTGTGACAAAGAAACAACCCAGACCAAATTCCCCTCGGCATTAAACACAAGGGAGGGTGGGCGGGGATCGTTCCATATCCGGAAGTCAAGAGAGAGGGGGTAAGTCAAAGTCCTTTACTTACACCCCTCAACTGTCCCACCTCTTCCTCCAGGGAACTCCTCCTACCCACCAATCCCTTTACTCTGCCTTATAAACAAACCATTCCTGTTTCCATTAACCCCATCACTCCTTCCCTTCCCTCTAGTCATGTCGCCCCTCCACCCTATGGGTTCCATGGCTTTCTTGACCATTGAGGAAGGATTCTCCAGTCGTGCTGTATGTGTGTTACCCACCAATACCATCTGTAAATAATACACGAACTGCATGTGACTTGGTTTAAAATTGGCCACAGCAGCCTTTATTACCTATTATTTACATACTAACACAAGGGGGCGCCGTCCAACGGGCGACCCCAACAAATAACAATAGGTAACACAGTAACCAATACAGTAAATATACAACCCTGAGTAGGCCCAGTCCAGGAACCACTTCTCACCCCAGTATCCCTGGCCGCAACACACCGACCCAGAGATGAGGTATTAATCACCTACGGATTAACCCCCCAACTTTGCAGAACCCCGTGCCTGCAACATCCCGGAACCTGGAGCCACCATACCAAGATGGTGTCTCTCTGTCCAGTTACCATTGCCTTCAACCGCCTCTGGACCAGACCTACCCCCCGCCACAGGACAGGGCACGTGACTCCTTACGTGGCCTGGACCCGCCACACACCAAAAGCTTGTACCACACCTCCACGCAATCCCAGCGTCCACAAAACAGCACCAAGCACGTGAAGATGCACCCCTATCGCATCCCCAAAACCACCAGTTCAGCGCCACCAACTTTTGGCGCCGCCCCCCCAATAAGGCTCGATTGATACTGCCTATCGCACGAGCCACACGCCATTCCAACCTGGTCACACTATCAAAACTACCCCACGATTAAGCTCAGGTATGTCTTACACAATGCAACAACCAACAATTTTTTTTTTTTTTTTTTTTAAAACATTCATAAATAACTTCTCGAGATACCAAATCGCTGCCTCCAATTTACTGGACCAGTACCATCGACCCGTCCAGACCCAACTGGCAACATTCAGGCGAGCCTCAGACCGTCGAGGCCCCGAGAACCAACGAATGCCCAAATATCCAAATGAGGCACACCCTCACCACAAAAACCCAGGGGTTATAAACCCACAGATAACACCAACCCATTCCACTCCCAAAAGACTCAAATGCCCCCATTGCCTTAACCCGATAACAACTGAGGCCAAACGTAACACCGAAACAAGAGGACTCCCACCTCCCAATACTTCTCACAACCCCTTTTCTGAGCCCACCGAGGGGCCTCCGTGGCAGCCCAATCCAGAAGGAATACGACCCATAGTATTCCGGGCGCCCACCCCCGCCACCTGCAATCAAGTCTGCAGCACTGCCACAAAATGGTACCTTAACAAACGCGACACAATAATGAGCCTGGGCGCCCTCACAACATAATTCCGCACCCGGGACCGCGTATAACAACACCAACCTTCACCACCCGCCTAATCTAATTCGGTGAGCGACAAAGCCGGCGCTCAACCCACTGCACCACCTCGGACACATCCTCCAACATCCAACCTCCGCTCTTGACCGTAGATGGGCTGACCAACCCCACAATCTCAAAGCCCCCCAAAAGGCTAACACAAACCGTTTTGGACAAGGGAAACAAAAACCCGCTCGTGCTCAGATGAACATAGCCGCCACAAACCACTCACCAAACCCTGCCACAAAACAACGGAGACGGACCCTTGTATCCCGCTCCCTCACACCCTTACGACCAAACCCTTCAAGGCCTGCCGCGCCCTAAGATCCTGCGAAAACATCTCTCCACATCTAATCCTTAACAAGACAGCCACAGCCGCCACCTTCTGCTCCACTGCGGACGCCGGCCTAGCAGCCTGAAAACCGTTACTCACCACTGCCAACGCCACCATCAATTACTCCACCGGGCCTTCCTCACACATTGTCCCAAACGTTATCCGCGCCACCCATACTTCTGAATATCAGCCCCAAATAACCTCAGTCACTGGGCACCGAGCCGCTCCCCAACACAGCCACACCAGACTCCACAAGCCCTCCGGACACACCGTGCCCACCTCGTCTGCTACCCGGCCTCAACTCCCGAGACCTGCAGAACTGGAAGGAAACACAGCAGCTGCTATTCCCTTGGCGAACCCCAGTACTGGTTGCGCCACGCATAACATTTTTTTTTTTTTTTTTTAAAACACATCCAATTGAGAAACCAACTGTCGCAAGTACGCCACCCTTGGCCCCAGGATTAGCAAACCAACTATTAATCGAATTCTCCACCAACTGATAGCCAGAATGACAGCACACCTTCCTCTTGGAAAAAACTGCCAACCTCCACCACCCGACCACTACCACCGATTGGAAGCGCTACCCCACAATGCCCAACCAGAAAACAACTGGACCCGCTGCCTCCGAGTACCGCAGCTACGTTCCATCAGGTAGCACCTTACCCAGCCACAATCCGCGGCCACTAAATCGCCGTAAGAAAAAACCTCCTACACCATCAGATCATCATTGATCTCCCTCGTGACCACACACAAAGGATCCGATGGCTGCACCCTTGGCGCAGCCATCGCCAGCCGTCCAGCAGACACGCACCCCAGCGGCGTAACTCTGCACCCGTGGTTCGACCGCCCCTGCAAAGACTGCACCGCCTGAAACCGCATCGTCTTAGCTGACCTATCTGCCTCTATCGCAGCCCATAGGACCACACCATTACCCACGAATCCTACCCCTCTGACCATAACATCAAACTTTATCCCCACAAACCGTATCACTGGCGTTGGACCCTCAGTCTTCGCCTGCGCCAACAGGCCCAAAAGAGTATCCACCACCATCTGTAATAAAACAATCAACCTCAACGAATCATCAACCCGCCAACCCGATGTAAAGAGAATCAACCTATAATGAATAAGAGGTGTAAGCTGGGACACACCACGCACAAACCACTCCACCAAGAAATAACCGCCTCCAAAGGAACATAAAATGGGACAACAACCCATTAGCACCCACCGATCAACATAATAATAACTCCCCTCCCCACCGCAGCACCAGAACTGCTAGCTAGCAGGGTGGACCAGTAACAACCTAAATGCCGCCTCCAAATTCGCCTTTGCCATCAATGCTCCCCGGCTCACCGCCTTTACCAAATCCCACCCTCTGTCAAACGACACATAATAAACCACCGACAATTCTGGAGCCAAGCAGGCATACACCGATGACTCCTCCAGATAAGATACGTTTTGAACAAGCCGAAATATATACATCTATATACGGCTCATTTCCGGCACTACCCCCCAACAGAGAAACCCAATCGTGACAAGGAGGGCCCCGAATGGCCCACCCATCCTGCCCAACACCACTTCCTGACCCCTCTTTCCACTGACAACCACCAGGTGTCCCCTAGCCCAGCGCAAACTTCCAATAAGGAGGCAAAGATCCACCAATATAAATAGAATGACGCAGAATTACTATGTTCCTTACCACAACCCAACACTTATGCTTAAGACAACCGTCCGCGCCAAATCTGCACCACCCATCCTTCTATTCCCCCCAAAAAACCCTCATCGTCCGTGTCGCCGGGGTTCCAAGCCCCGAACAGCCAACTACCCCCCAAAAAGGGGGGGGGGCTGACTAGGAGCCGCCATCCACTGCAGCCATAAGGATGTGCCCGTATGATCCTACCGCATACTGGCACGCAACACCTTCCCTTGCTGAAATTACTCGGCGTACTGAAGCCAGACTAAACCGCCATATGACCTAACAAGCCACCCCAAATGGATCCATATAACCGAACCATGCCGAACCAATTACCCAATTCCTTCCCCCGATACCCTTGCCAAAAAACGCAAATGCCCGCAGCCACGTTGCAAATGTACGAGGGTGAGCCTCCACCGGCGCTCCCCTCCCTCTACTTATCCTTCCTGGAATCACTTGGCTTAACCTAATCCAGGTGAAACTGTTCCCGGGGGAGCAGCGAAACTATTGCTACACTTTCCCCATTCAAATCTTATCCCTCACATCCTCCAGCAAGTGAGCCCCCCCAGCGGGCCTTTGAAGCACCCATACCTCTCACACTTGGCCACTGTCAGCCAGACGCACCACCTCATCCCCCTCTTCGTTCCTCACCACTCACTCTGTCACAGCCCTTGCCGCCTCTGCCCGAAAATGCTCCCCTGCCGCCTCATGCGCCCTCACTCTGCCTGCCGCACCTGCGCCTACTAACCACCGATCCCGTCCATGCCGCCGGCGGTGCATGCGCACTCTCCACAACCGTATACACCACTTCAGTAAACCCCATACCTGGTCAAAACACCAACCCACACGGCGCTGCCGTGTCCGCAGCCGCCCCCCCCCCAGCCCTGCCAAATCCACGGCCGTCTCACCCGACCGCGACCCGGCATATCCTGGAATAAAAATCACGCCATCCGGACGTCTGATTCATCCGTCGCTGCTTCCTCCTCCTCCTCGCTGGAGCCGACCGCCTCTGGCTCATGTAATGCAGACGCCGCCGAAGCGCTGCCACCACCACGGCCGTCCTCCTGGTACGCCGCGTGGGCACCATCCTCCAAGCTCCATCTTCTGTCCCGCGGCGACAACCCCGGAAACCGTCCCGTCCTACGGGCTGCCACCGCGGGCCTTATCTTCTGGCCTGACCCCCCCTTGCTACCTGCAAGGACAGGGGGTACCTGTGGCCCGACCCGCTGCCAGCAGACTCCCATCCAGAGCCGCCAGCCTCCTGCCCTCCTGGGCCCAGAAGGCATCCGTCCGCCGGGCCCTCCCCCCCTTGGGGGAGACCGCCGCTGCCGGGAGCTGCACGCCTGCTCTGGGTGACCAGGCGGGGACCGCAGGGCCCCCGCCGTCACCCCCACGTACCGACGCCTCCCGGGCATCCGTCGCACCATGCTCGCCTGCCCTGGTGCCGGACCCCTTGCTGGCTGCAGCCCCCCGGCCCCCCCCCCCTCCACCCGCGGGGGGGGGGGGGGTAACGCTGGCCTCCGTCCTCGCCGGGCGCTCTCCTGGCCAGGAGCCGCCGCATCCAGCCCTCCTGGGCCCCATGAAAGCCTCTGTCCGCTGGGCCCTCCCCCTCCTGGGGGAGACCGCCGCGGCCGGGAGCTGCAACCTGATCTGGGTGACCAAGCAGGAACTGCAGGGCCCCTGCCGTCACCCCCACTCACCGACGCTTCCTGGGCACCCGTCGCCCCAGGCCCGCCTGCCCTGGTGCCGGACCCACCACTGGCTGCAGCTCCGCGGCCCCCCCCCGCCTTCCGCGAGGGGTAAAGCTGGCCTCTGTCACCGCCGGGCGCTCTCCCCGTCCGGGAGCCGCCGCATCCAGCAATCCAGGCCGCGGCTCGGACCGGAAGTAGGCCGCAGCCAAGCCACGCCCCCCTCCCGGCTGCCGCGGCCCGGACGGAGATTCCTCCCGCGGCCGGAGCAGCAGCCGAGTACTGCCCTGCCCACGTCCTACCGCGGAGGGTCCCCGAAGGGGCTCTCGCATCTCCTCCTCGCTCCCCCCCGCACACGGCAAGTACCTGAGATATGAGGGAGGGGGGACGCCGCCCGCAGCTGACAGGAGAGCGAGGGGAAAGTGCCAACGGGTTAACCCCCAGCAGCCAAGACGTGGGACCGCGCTGCCAGGGGCCCGTGCACTGCCATGATGAATCCGCTGCTCCCGGGTAGCAGCCATCCTGTCGCACGTCCGGATCGTTCCATATCCGGAAGTCTGGTGATGTGAGGGGCTGGGGAACCTCCATCATGACGTCCTTGTACAGATCTTTGTGTCCTTCTAAATACTCCCACTCCTCCATGGAGAAATAGAAGGTGACGTCCTGACACCTTATAGGAACCTCTCCAGTCAGATCGTTCCATATCCGGAAGTCAAGAGAGAGGGGGTAAGTCAAAGTCCTTTACTTACACCCCTCAACTGTCCCACCTCTTCCTCCAGGGAACTCCTCCTACCCACCAATCCCTTTACTCTGCCTTATAAACAAACCATTCCTGTTTCCATTAACCCCATCACTCCTTCCCTTCCCTCTAGTCATGTCGCCCCTCCACCCTATGGGTTCCATGGCTTTCTTATTCAGCTCTGAGATGATCATAGGCCATATCCAATGTTTTTCCCCCATCCCGACACAAAGTAGTGACACTCATGGCCCCCATTGCCAGTATAATGTCCAAAAACATACAGTTAGGGACCTTAGATTGGCAACAGTGTCCCCATTGGGGCTCACAATGTATGTAAAGTGCTATGGAATTAATAGAGCTATATAAATGAATAAATTATTATTATTATTATTATTATTATTATTATTATGACACACTGAGACCTTGTTCTGCTTCCTTATAGACAGTATACTTAAATCCAAGGGTTCCCACATTACACCTGTCTAGTTTACCATATTTATCCCCTCCTTTCCCTCCACAAGTATGTGTGTGACGCCCTGGAACCCAGGGGTCACAGGTCATTATACACACCACACCCCCCCTCCCCACACTAGGAAGGTAACACCCGTCAAACACAAGTCCTGATTGCCTCCCTCAGTGTTAGACAGGCACACCAGGTGGGCGGAGTCAGGTGGAAAGACACGCCCACCAAGGAGTCTGCTGGCCTGAGGCAGGAAAAGCAGTTGAAGTAAGGAGTTGAGGAGTGCAGTTGTGTAGTGCAGTAGAGTGGAGTACAGTTCTGCGCGGGGCCTGGGTTGGAGCCTAGGACCCCCAAACAGTCAGGCAGGCAGACGGCAGGGGCCGCCTGCAGGAGACCGGGAACATGACCGGTGGAACCGTAGGGACTGGGACTGGGTTGGAGCCCGCCGGAACCGAACCGGGGAGCCAACAGTATACCGGAGCACCAGGAAGGGTACTCAGACCCTGACTAGGCTGTAGGCCACCACCATAGTCAAATTCACTGATTGAGGATCTGGACCTCCCGGGGTTCTTTCCCACCAAAATCCCGGTTGAAGGCAACAGCCCAACCCGACTGGATAGTAGCCACCGACAGAGGCCTGAGATCCGAGGGCCAGCGCCTACGGGCAAAGGAGCTCCTTCGACATACCCGCCGGGGAGCGGACCACCCGTGCCTAGGCACCGTGGTCCACTTACACTTAGGTGCAGGAGAAAGGGGGACCCTGTCACACCATCCAGTGCTGCAGCCGGCTGTGGGCCACCCGTCCAACATCTTATTTGGTTTACCAGAGACTCTGAGTGGCTTAATTGTGAGTACAGCATCATTGCACCGCCCCGCATCACTGCGCCCCGCACCGCAGCTCCCAGCTACCGGGCCCCGGGACACACTGTCCCTACCCATGGAGGGGTTAACAACCGAGCTGCGCCCTGCCATCTCTCCCGGGAGCCCCTCCATCTTCACCGCAGCGGTGGTGTTCCATATCACCACAACCCGTGGGTGGCGTCACGAAAACCACCCCAACACAAATATACCGCATTCCCCCCGCACGTAGCGCCAACCTCTCCCTTGAAGAGCGACGTGACCCCCGGGTCCGTGAGAGGCTCGAGCCACCGCCCGCAGAACGAGCACGGATCCGAGCGGCTCGGCGGTCGCAGCCGAGGCCGTGGGGCGGTACATGTGCACATCCTCCAGATGTGATCTTCTGTGCAGGGCTACTCACAGTGGCATAACCAGAGTCCGATATCCCCCGATGCAAAGTTTGGGCCTGGGCCTCCACTCCCCCAGATGTTGGTCAGATTTATGGGCATTGTAGCATTCTAAGTCATATAAAGATATGCAAGTTGCCACTCCCTTCATTATGTAACAATGTCCTCCATCCGGTACTAATGTCCCCCATCCTGGAAAATATGTCCCCCATCCTGGTAAATATGTTCCCCATCCTGGTACTGATATATTCATTGCCATTCTGATATACAGTATATGTCACCCATCCTGGTATATTTGTCCCCACCCTAGTATATATGGTCCTCATCCTGGGCTCATTCTGATATATATGTCCTCATTCTGGTCCCTATCTTGGTGTATATGTCCCCATCATGGGCCCATCCTGGTATATTTGTTCCCATCCTGACATATATGTCCCTATCCTGGTATATGTGCCCAAATCCTGGTATATATGTCCCCATTCTGGCCCATCCTGGTATATATATGTCTCCATCATGGCCCCATCCTGTTATATACGTCCCCATCCTGGTATATATGTCCCAATTCTGGTATACACAGTCCCCATTCTGTCTCTAATGCATAAAAGAAAAAACTCTACTCCCATCCCTCTGCTCTCACATCACGCTGTGTCCTCTGTTGTCAGCTGCTGGCCACTGCGTGCTGGCTACAAAGTGCACGCCATGGCGCATGACATGTCAGCTGCACAATAGCTCAGGACGTCACTGTCATGCGCCCCCAGTCATGGTACTGCCGTCGTCAGCAGCTTGTATTGCATCCAGAGGTGTAGCTAGCGGTAATGCTAAGGGGGGGATGAAAAAAAAAAATATATATATATATATATATATATATATATATATATAGGGAACCCTCAGCAGATGACCGACAGCACTGTTACTGAAAATAAATCTCTACACAAAGGCCATCACTGATATTATCGCCATACTGTGACCATATAGTGGTAAGTACCAGTCCAGTAGAACATATAAGAGACTACAGTACAGTTATACATAGGGACTTACAGCTGATGTTCTTTCTAATTGACTTGTTCACTTTTCCCGTCTTTTCCATCTGGTTCAGACGGACATGACAACTGCTTCTAGCCACGATTCATCTAAAGAGATTACAAAAAAGACACATTTGACTTCTCTCATTTCCGGCAACATCACCATCTATTCCCAACCTTCACAAACTCCTCATCCTACTGAGTTGTTGCTGTATGTGTCCCTATTACTGCACCTGCTGTTTTGGAAAACAACAGGGTTCCTCCTAATTCCCCATAGAGTAATTCCAACCCCGAGCCCTCTACATGGTAAAATTACCCCTAGAAAATATTACTGCACTGTGCAATTGCCCTACAAAACAGTGCCCACATTTTACCCCTAGAAGGTAAAATGAATGATAAAGGAATTCAGCTCACCCACTCCAAGTCTCCAGGTCTTCTCTCTGCAGCACGGACATTCGGCCGGGCAGCTGCAAGCATTTAAGATGAGATCCAGCGTAGAAAGGAAGGCACTCTTTAGTATAAATTTCCATATGGTTTATTCCATGTGTCCACTTAACATTTAACAATGTCTCCAGCGTCCCCCTCATGTACAGCTCCCCTGTACACAGTATGACGTCACCAAAGCTCACCTATATACAGTATAATGAGTCCACAGCTCCCCTATGCAGAGTATACCGTCCCCTCCGCTCTCTATACACAGACAAATGCCCCCACATCGCCCCTATACACAGTATAATCACAGTATGGTGGGCCCACAGCTTCCCTGTACATAGTATAATGTTCCCACTGCTCCCCAAAAACACTGTATAATTTCTCCACACTTTTTAATGGTCCCAACAATAGACCTCAAACTGTATAATGCCCCTTGCATTATCTCCCATGCTGTATAATGGTCCTCACACTTTAAGGACCCCTCACAGATGTCCCTACAATGAATGAGAGGCCCACTCACAGTATGAGATCCCCCCCACACTGTATGAGGGCCCCCCTCAGTAGCACCCAAACTGTATAATGGCCCCGCATTAGCTCCTAAACTGTATAATGGCCCCACATTAGTTCCAAAATCTATATTTACCCTCATATTACTGTGGCGCCCTGGACAAGCCAGGACGTCACAGGTACTGCAACAACACACCCCACACCCCGGTTAGACACATCAGTCACACATACAAATCCTTGTTGCCTCCCTCGAGGAGTTCACAGTCCTGGAGGCGGGAAAAGGGATCAGATCAGTTTTACCGTTGAGGGAAGTGGTAGTAGAGGATCTGACTGACCGTGTCCGGGTACGTGGCCCGGGCACCTAAGAGCAAGGTTGGCGGACGGTGGTGACCGTCTGCAGGCAAGGCCGATTGACGCACAACCGTAAGGACCGGGGTCGGGCGGTGGCCCGCCGGTACCGGATCGGGGAGCGAAGAAACGCCAGCACCACTCAGCAGGGCCTACGGACCCCGACCAGGCTTGGAGTCGCCGTTAAACCGGTCAAATCCGTCAGCGACGGGAACCTCCGGTGTTCCCCAGCAGCAAAGACCCGACTGAAGGCAACCGCTCAACCATGAAGGGAAATACAGCTACCGCCACAGCTAGAGTTCCCAGGGCCAGAGCCTGCGGGCAAAAGGGGCTCCTCCGGCAACACACCGCTGGGGAGCGGGCTACCGGTGGGAAGCCATCGGGGCCGACAACACATCAAAGGTGCAGGGAGAGACAGTCACCGCCATCCTACCGGGAGTGACCACCGCAGCCGCCTGTGGGACCCGTCCATCCAGCCGTTTGTTTCACCAGAGACTCCGTGTACGTTACTGGCTGAGTGAGTACCACTGTGCCGCCTGGCACCGCGCTGCCCCCGCGACCCTGCACCTCCCCAATTCCCGCCATCCACCTTCCAGTCCACATTACCGGGCCCCGGGACCACCAAATCCCCCTACCCACATAGGGGAGAGAAACATCTCAGCTGCTCCCTGTCATCGCTCCCGGGATCCCCGTCCAGAGCAGCGGTGGTGTCCCATTATCACCACAAACCATGGGTAGCGTCACGGACTACATTCCCAAACCAAACCACCCCTTTCACTCACGGGCGAGGAGCGCCGCTCGAGTCCCCGGATCCGGCCCACCGCTCGAGCCACCGAGCAGCAGCAGCAGCCGGACCCGAGCCGCGAGCGCGGTCGAGCAGCGCACCCCCCGCCCGCGACATTATCCCTTCAAACTGTATAATACTCTTACATTAACCCTCAAACTATATAATGGCCCCACATTATCCCCCAAACTGTATAATGGCCCCTATATTAGCCTCCAAACTTTATAATAGATCCCACATTAGTCCCCAAAAAATATCATTAGCCCCTAAAAGCTAACATGGCCCTATGTTTGCTCCCAAACTGTATAATGGCCCCTATATTAGTCTCTAAACTCTATAACGGCCCCACATTAGCCCCTACAAAACTGTATAATGGCCCTCACACTTTATAAGGACCTCCAACAGTAGTCCCTACAATGTATGAGAGCCTCCCCCACACTTTTCAGGGCCTCCTACAATAGCTCCCACATTGCATTACGATCCCCCATTGCTCTTTATGCTCCCTCAAGTTTTATTTAAAATAAAAAACATCATATAGTCATCAAATCCAGGATCCTGACGAGCTGTCATAGCACCAATGCACACATAGGAATGCTCGAGGTCCCAGTGACATTACGTCACTGCACCGGGACTATGATGTTCTGTGTGTACCGGTACCTTGGCAACTGCATCTCCTGCCGTTCTATAGACTGATTTTGTTTGTATACAGATACAATAGGAACACTTAAAGAACCACGGTGCCATATTACGAGTCTACAATTTGGATGCTTCCAGAACCATAATAAGTTTATGTGCATAAAGCTTAAGGCTACAACTTTTTATGGGCAATTGAATTTTAAATGTTGTTCTCCTGCTTGTCCCTGAACAGTCACTTGCTGCCCTTCCCAATGTAATTCTACAAGAGGTCAGGTCACTGCTTCCCACAAAATCAACACATTCCTCTTCTGCTGAAGCAAGTCTGATTGGCTACAAGTAGTTTTTCTTTGCTTTACAAAGACATAATAAGTAACTGGTGAATTGTTATTCATATTTATACTTAAACATATAATGTAAGTACTCTCATTGTGAGTATGGATTTTGCCTTCAGACAGACTCTACTATATCTACTTGTATTCTTTACATCTCAGAAGATCTTGTGTTCGCACCTTACGTTTGTGAGACCTAGTTTACAGTATCCCCATATCTGGCACAGAGTATTATTTCCGGATTAGCAGATTTTCCAGGCTCCGGTGTTCTCAGATGATATTTCCTGTGCAATAGAAAAAAAAAAGCAGATATATTCAGAAGTGTTTGCCGAGATACTAAAGAATAATGAGACATGTAAACTAGGAAGTTGTCCCATATATCAGAAAAAATAAAATTCGGGGACTTTACCCACAGCACAGATAGTCTGAAATACAGAATACAATAAAAGAAGAGGAGAAAACAACAAATATCTAGGAGGAACCTGGGTCAGACCCCTCTGGTGTAACACCGGGTAAAGCTTTGCCTATATCGCCTCATCCAGTGTTTTCCAGGATGTTCATTTTTTACTGAATTTATTTCACGCTCCAATCAGCTGCTAAGTTTTAATGCACTTTTTTTCCTGACTGAAATGGAAAACTGCTGCTGTTTTGAAAGAAGCAGCATGTCAATTCTTTGGCTATGTGCCCACGGGAGATCGTACCTGCGGATACATCCGCAGGTACGGCCGCAGGTTTCCCGCAGCTGCCCGCCGGCATCTGCAGCTATTTTTAGCTGCGGGATGCCAGCGATATAGCAGCGGTAAACCTGCGGACTTTCATGCGGATTACCTGCGGACGTCCCGGCCTCTATCTCCATAGTGCAGGGCCGGGATCTCCGCAGGTAATTCCGCAGGAATAATTGACATGCAGTTAGGTGCGGCTGTGGGACATCCACGGGAGATTCCGCAGCCGCACTTTCCGCATCGTGGACACAGACACTCCCCATGTCCCATAGGGTAACATGGGGAGTGTCTGTACATGCTAAAACCTGCGGATTTATCTGGAAAATCCAGAAAAATCCGCAGGTTTCCCGCAGCAAAATCTGCGAGTAAATAGTCTCGTGATCACATGCCCTTTCAGTGTTTATTGCTGCATTTTTTGCTGCGTTTTTGCTGCTTTTGGGGTGAATGAAACTGACTTTACTTAAACATTACTGTTGAAAAATGACACACCAAAAATGCAACTAAAAAAACACGGGGAAAAAAAAGCAGCAAAATCTGCTGTTTGGAACCAAGTTTTTTTTTTACTGCCAAGAAAGCAGATTTTGCTGCAGAAAAAAAAACGAAGCAAAAATGCAAAATATGAACTTAAGCGGGCTTTACACGCTACGACAACGCTAGCAAAGTCGCGAGCGATAGCACCCGCCCACATCAGTTGCGCGTCACGGGGTGATCGCTGCCGTAGCGAACAATATCGCTACGGCAGTGTCACACGCAATTACCGCTTCACTGACGTCGCTGTGGCCGCCGAACAATCTCTCCTTTGAGGGGGAGGTTCGTTCGGCGTCACAGCGGCGTCACTAAGCGGCCGCCCAATAGAAGTGGAGGGGCGGAGATGAGCGGCCGGAACATCGCCCCCACCTCCTTCCTTTCTCATTGCGGGCGGCCGCAGGTACGATGTTGTTCCTCGTTCCTGCGGTGTCACACGTAGCGATGTGTGCTGCCGCAGGAACGACGAACAACCAGCGTCCTGCTATAGCAACGATATTTGGGATTAGAACGACGTGTCAATGATTAGGTGAGTAATTTTGATCATTAGTGGTCGTTCGTGCGTTTCACACGCAACGACATCGCGAACGAGGCCAGATGTGCGTCACGAATTTCCGTGACTCCAACAACATCTCGTTAGCGATGTCGTTGCGTGTAAAGTCCCCTTTAGACTAAGGTTTTGGGGATTTGTAATTTGGGACTGTACGCTTTACAAATGACAAGTCACAAAGCTGGAACATTGGAGTCTGGAAGTAAAATTTGCACAAAACATTAGACCAAGTATATTTTGTTTTTAATGCGGCACAAGGGTTTGAGTTTTTCAGCACTGAAGGATAATGCTGTAACGCACCATTTCAGCGTTTTTTGGATTTTTTTCAGCGCTGGAGTGGCGCTTTAAGGCTGTGTGTGCACATGTGCATTTTTCATGCGTTTCCGCAGCGTTTTAAACTGCTGCGTAAAGGCATGCGTTCTGCGTCCCCACCAAAGACTATGGGAATTTTGCAAAATACATCCGCACGTTGCGTTTTAGAGAGCAGCATTTTGGATGCTGAACTGTTTAGCCAAAACGTTGCATTCTAAAAAGCGACATGTCACTTTTGTGCGTTCCGGATGCTTTTCCCACTCTGTCTATGGTAGAGCACGCATCCAGAACGCATGAATTCTCGCTTTTCGGCTGCGTTTTGGAACGCACATGCGGTGTCAAAACGCTGCGGAATATTTGTCATGACAGAACGCAGACGTGCGCACATAACCTAAATCTAAGTTCCCTGTTCTTGTTCTTATACTCACACTCCCATGTCTTCACCTTTTTTTCGATTCGCTCCAGTCCTGTGCTGACATCTTGTGACTTTAGGTTCTGACTGTCCAGGAGTCAGACGTTACGTCACAAGCTCTCAATAAAAGTCTATGAGAGCCAGAACAATGATCTCATAGACTTGTATTAAGTTAAAGACTGGAGCTGACAGCAGGTCAGACAGTACTATAGACCAAACAGAGCGATGTGGATACCAGATGAAGATGCCAGAAGGTGATTATAAAACTAGGGGCAGGGGACTTAGATTTCAAGCACCACTCCAGCAGTGAAATAAAAAACAAATGCTGTAGTGGGGCTTTAATGTAGTTAGGGTGTAGTACCAGATACAGGCAATAGACATGAGTGGTGCTGTTTCTGGGGAAAAAAAGTGTTTTGGGTTTTTTTTTGTTTTTTTTTTTTTTTATATATATAATCCTATGTAACCCATTTAATGTCTCACTGGCAGAAATTTTCTTTAAACTTTCTACAGCTTTGCATACATCAGACTTTTCCTGATTGAAGTTGTAGTTTTTGGTAGGAGCTGCAAGCATTCAAGCAATCATGTTTGTCATTGGGGTTGGTCACTTTTACAGATATGCATTGACAAGTATGTTGTTTAATTGTAGCAATACATGTGCAAGAATGAATGAATGAATGAATGAATGAAAGAATGTTGGTGCAAGAAGAGAGAAGAAAGAAAAATGTAAAAATGACTTTTAGATGGAATAGAAAGGGCTGTCCAATCAAAGTGTTGTAGAATTTGGGGTATACATGTTGTTATAAAGTTATCATTTTTTGTTATAAAGTTATAATTTTTTCATACATACATGTTGTGTTCATGAGAAAGATCATTCGGTTGACATGGCGAGCGTTTATCTTTTTCCAGTGTTTAGTGACAGCTAACATTGCAGATAATAGGATGTGATTAATTAGGGAAGAGTATTTAGGCGACCAATACATACAATAAAGCATAACTTTGCAAGTATTCTGGATTTAGGGTATCACTTTGCGTTTTTACCTGTGTTTCCGCAGCGTTTTGAGCTGCAGCGTTTTCATGCCAAAATGCATGCGTTTTGGTTTTCCAGCAAAGTCTATGGGAAATGTTGAATTCTTGTCCGCACTTTGCGTTTCAAAACGCTGCGTTTAATTTGCATAATTTGTGGCAAAAACCATGCGTTCAAAGAAGCAGCATGTCAATTGTTTTTGCCATTTCTGCAGCGTTTTGCTAACATTGAAGTCAATGAGAAGTAGCAAAAATCAACAAACATCAAAATTCCTGTGTTTTACCTGCTTTTTAGCTGCAGAAACACCGCGTTTTTTACTTCAAAAACGCATGCTTTTCAGACATTAAAATAATGGAATAATATGTCCCTTTACACACACACATAGTCCGACAATTAAATTAAAGAAAATTATGATTTTATTGCTATTTTAGCATTAAATATTATAAAACCGCTATAATTTCATGAAATATAACTATTTTCTTTATTAAATCACAAAATATTTATGTATTGGGTTTTTTTCTCTTTTTTCATTGTGTTTGATTGTGTAAACTTTATTTAGCAGTGTCTTGATGTTCAAAACGCATCTGTCAAAACGCAAGGGAAAAGCATGTAAAAAGCGCTGAAAACGCATCTAAAACGCGGTAAATACACATGCGTTTTTAGCGCCTAATTTCTGGAAAAGGCAACTTTGGCCAAATCAATTAAGGCAAAAACGTGCGTTTATAACTGCAAGCAGGACGACGCAAAGTGCGGACATAGCCTAAAGGTATCCTTCCGTTCTATGTTTACAGCTCTTATGCAGGCTTATGTGTCTCCATAGTTACAGTCAACAAACAAATCTTATGTAGTTTATTCCAGCAACCTTACTTTTTTCCATCTGTCCCCTATTTCTTCCTAACGTACATTAGATACAAGCTTGGGACAGACAGAAGGAGGTATTATGGCAGGATCAAACTATACAAGGTTTGCTTGTAATGTGTTACCAGGGAAACACATAGATCTGCATAGGAGCTGCAGACATAAAACAAGATTTAAAATTTGCCTCATTTTATTGTAAATAAAACAAAAAAAAAAGAAAAGAAGAAGAGCACATTTGGTTTAAAAAGTATAAGAATCTTATACCCATAGCTATGAGATTAAATATGACATCTATTTTCATTCTATATGTTCAAGCACTTCTTCCAGTCAGCATAGCCATAATGATTGGTTATGATCAGATGATAATTTTGTAGACAGAACATAACCGTGTCTGACAGTCCGGCAGTCAGGTCACTTGAGTTCACACTGTGGGAACTCGTGGGTGACCTCCAGTGAACTGAGTGATGTCACCTGCTCACACCCAGATCCCCCTCGGCTGTCAGTGATTCCCAGAGCCTGCAGAGAGCAGACACGTTTTCCCTGTCTGCAGCCTCTGGATGTAGCAGAGCTGAAAATCGTTGTATAGATTATGTCGGATCTGCAAAGGTGTTTTGGGGGTTAATAAAGGGGTGAAAGAGAGTGCGTGTATTTTATCTCCAAATAATGTTTTTTCAGTGTTTGTGTTTTATTTATTTTCACTTACAGGATTAGTAATGGGGTTGTCTCATAGACGCCTCTCATCACTAATCAAGGCCTTTATGGCAGCTGTGATCTTTTGATAAATCACAGCTGTCATTAACACCTTAAATTCCCACGATTGCCACCACACCAGGGCAATCAGGATGAGCCAGGTAAAGTGCCTAAATTGGCACATCAAATGTGATGTGCCAATTCTGTCCAGCTGCGGAATGGTATTGTTAGGCTCGGGGGGGTCAATATTCATGGCTGCTCGAATCCTGATAATACCAATCCCCACCTGTCTACGTTACCGTGGATGGTTATCAAAAGTGGAGGGACCTTACATCTTTATTTAAAATTATTTATTTAAATATTAAAGAAAAACAAAACAAAAAAAAAACACAGTGCAGTATCCCCTCTATTTTGATATTCAGCCACGGTAAAGCTCACCGGTGGGACTGTTGTTTTACCTGCACTTGGTATCAAAAAGGGCAGAAGACCATGTCATTTTTAGTTTTCTTTACAGTGATATCTCTAGTCAAGCACAGCCATGCCAACACTTTACATGGCTGTGATGGGGCTGAAAGTTCCCACACTGGAAAAGCTTGCAGAATGGCTGCTCTGCTTTATTCAGACGACAAACCCAAACAGGAACCAGACATACAGGTAAAAGTCTGTATTTGGGTCCGGGACTCATCCCTACCTATATCATATTATATTATTATTACCATTGAACAAGTTCCATAAATTATATTTGACTGAATATTATTATCATAGGATGTCTAGATTGGGATCTTATAGAATGACCAGTGGGACAAAAGCCAATAAAATGCATGTATTACCATTTTCATTGAATTGTGTTTTGTGATGTTATTTTAATGTGCTTGAACGGGATCCATTCTAGTGATGAAATCCGTCAGTGCTAGAAAATAGAGGCTGCTGTATTGTAGAATGCTAAATGCAGCGTTCCTTCATTTCCAATTGTTAACATTTTCTTTGATGTATTAACACGGGAAGAAAACATTAAAAATGAATGGAAGTGAACAAGCCCGCAGGGAGGGGTTGTACTAACATTTGCATGGCAAGTGACCGCACAACACACTATCCCTCCCTTTATCAGTGGGCTCTTATGGGACATTCCACACCTGCTACACTCAGGGTTGAGTGAGTAGGGGGCTTCTTTAACTCACGCTCATGCAGCCTGCCTCATAGGGATTCAGTACTTAGTGACATGTAGCTATTTAAAAATCCTGACTGCTGGTTGCTGTAAGAAGCTTGGTAGAATAGGTTATAGCGGAATTGGTTAAAACCAGCTCAGCACACCCTAGTCATCCATCAGTGGTCCGCTCATAGTGTGACGCCCTGGCCGGGCCAGGTAGTCACAGATAGGGCCCCACATTACACCAGTCCCCTAACAAGGTGACAGCAGCCAAACATTTAAACCCTAGTCACCCCCCTCAGTGCTTGATGGACACACCAGGGGGCGGAGCCAGGCGGTTGGACACACCCACCGAGGAGTTCGAATGGCCTGAGGCAGGAAAAGAAGACAGATCAGTTTGAGAGTGGAGTGGAGGAGGTCAGGCCTGTGTGACAGGTCTGTAGCAGACTGACAGGTGCCAGGGTAGGAGCCCGGGTACCTTTGGCTAGGAGGCAGACGGAGGCCTCTGTCTGCAGGAGCCAGGAAGGCGGCTCGGTGGAACCATGGTGGACCGGGACAGGGTAGTGGCCCGCCGGTACCGACCCGGGGAACCGACTCGGAAACCGGAGTACAAAGGGGGGTACTCAGACCCTGAAGCTAGGTCCAGAAGCTACTGGGGGCTAGCTAATTAACTGATTGCGGCCAGGACTATAGGTCCTGTCCCACCCAAAGTACTGACTGAAGGCAACAGCCCAACGAGGTGGATAGAAAGCCACCGCCACGGCAGAGAGATCCCACGGGCCAGTGTCTGCGGTTAAAGGGCTCCTCAGGCAAACACTAGCCGGGGAGCGGACTCCTGAAGTTGCAAGCGCAGGTAGTCCACCATCACAAAACAGGTGCGGGAAAAAGACTGAGACCACCAACCGGGTGGGGGACCAGACTGCAGCCGGCTGCGGGCACCGACCACCATCACCTTGGTTTACCAGAGATTCTTGTGTTTACTAATAGTGAGTACATCAGTGCCCTCCGGCCGCCCATCTCCCTGCACCGCCCAACTTTCCCAACGCGTCCCGGGGCCATCATCCTTACCCACGGAGGGGTTAACAACTTGCTGTGCAACATCTCCCCCGGGTGCCCCATGACTGCAGAGGTGGTGTCCACCTTCACCACATCCCGTGGGTGGCATCACGAACTTAAACATGGCTCCGGCCGTACACCTACAGCCTCACACCGCCAACCCCTTTTTGGTCGGAATGACCGCAGGACCCCCAGGTCCGGAGACCCTCGAGCCACCCACTGAGGGTCCGGATCCGAGCGGCTCGGCTGCCAAGCACGGGGCACAATAGCATTGCCTATCTCTACGGTGAGACCTAAGCTCACCCAAATGGGGTCGCTTGCACAATATGTGTCACCTATATATATATATATATGTCTCTGGGATTCTACTGTACCTATGTATACATCTGATTTACTATATGTCGTGCTCCATCAGACACCATATTATATAGTCTCCCCCCTCTGTCAGAAGAATTGATCCTAGACAATAACATTATGAAGCTTACGACCATGTAGTACTGTTCTATGTCCATGACCCCCAGTATTATAGACAACTATTGGACTAGATTGTGATGCTCATGATTTTTTGGTCAAAGGGTCACAATATCATACTCCACCAATACCAACGGCTGGTGAAACATGTGAATGTGTACTTACATGAATTTACTACCAGAACCAAATTTGGACTTTTTTTAATGTTTTTTTTATGTATTTTTATTAGGTTTTCAACAAGTTGCACAAATATAAGAAGTTATCAATTTGTAATATATAGTGCAAGACTGTAACACAATTCACAAAATTACATACTTTTTGACTGTGTACATAAGATAATACATAGTAACATCTAATAAAGTGAGGTGACCATATTTATCTAGACCTCTACATGTAGTAGTGATCAGAAGTACCGTGGTCCCCTAGAAGATGAGAATGAAAGAAAAAATGATAAAGTATAGAAATTCATTTTATATGGAGTAGAAAGGGCTATCCAGCCAAAGGTGCCATGTCTTGTAGAGTTTGGGGGATGAATTGTAAGGCTATCATTTTTTTTCATACATTTATGTGATGTTCATGAGAAGGTTTGGTTGGTATGTGGCAAATCTGTCTCTTTCCAGGGTTTAGTGATAGTTAATTTTGTGGAAAATAGGATCTGAGCAATTAGGGAAGAGCATTCATCTGGTAATTTATTTACTCCTAGTATTAAAAGAGCCATGCCAGGGGTAAGTGTCAAGTCAAGAATTGAAGTTTTGAGTAGGATTTGGAGAGATTCTGATCAGTTTCTGCTCCAAAAACTCAATGGACTTACTCTGAATTTTTGTAGCAGAAACATTCCAAATCTTGCTAAAAATATAAAAACTCCAAGTATTGAGTATTAATATAGCCATGTAGCACATCATCTGACCAGTTATGGATTGCTGCATGACTGCAAGATCAGACCCACCAATGGTACATGAATCCAGCACCATCACTACCATCAGTACATTAATCCGGCACCAAGCTTAGTACAGCAATCAAATGCATTGTCCAGTCAGTCCTCTCCTTATACACTTGTATCACAAGAACCTGCAACTCCCGGTATGTGCTTAACATTGCTAAGGAGATACTGGGAGTTGTTGTTACCACACATCATCAGACTTCAGACCATACAGAAACCACATTAAGCATGAGAATTAGTCAGTATTCATAAATTTATATTTACATCTGATACTTTGTAGATGACATCTTCACTGATTAAAGTCGTTCCCATCCCTTTTGTCTCCATGTAGTAGACATAAAAAAATTGTTTAAAAGAACAGAGAGTCCTCAGTGGTTGATACCTTTTAATGGCTAACTGAAAAGATGGTAATAATTGCAAGCTTTCGAGACTACTCAGGTCTCTTCATCAGGCATGGTATAACACAAAATCTGAAGAGTCACGTATTTATACACAACAGGACTTAGAATAGTGCAGTAAAAAAAAAAAAAAAAAAAAAGAAAAAAAAAAAAAGAACAAGTTATATGAAACAGAACTATCTCTATGGCAGGGGGACAAGCTGTTCTAGCCATAAATACTGCTGCAGTTCAGTGTGAAAGTTTTATTGTCCTTTGATAAGGGTCTGGTCCGGGCTGTGACACGCTCGGATGGTCAGAGGAGCACATCTTTTAACTGATGTAAAAAGACATGAATCCATGAGACACATTCATTCCTTCTCTGAATGTGTCAAAGGTCATCATAAGTTTGTACTCCCATAGTCTCCTGTCTCTCTGGGACTTGAAGTTTCCTTTCAATACCAGCAATTTCATGTCCATGATGCTGTGGTCTGGGTTACAAAAATGTTTGGCCACAGGTAGATCCATCCTTTTTTCTCTAATTGTGTGGCGGTGAGAATTCATCCTTGTCCTGAGCTGTTGTCCTGTCTCCCCTACATACAGACCCCCAGTTGGACATTTGGTACATATAATTAAGTACACCACATTGGTTGTGGTGCAGCTGAACGTACCTGGGATCTTGTAGTCCTGATGTGATCTGGGAATCTTTATCTTGTCCGTTGTCAATATTAATGGACAGGTCTTGCATTTTTTCTGGTTGCAGGGAAATGTTCCTGTTGGTGTTGGAGAGGACAGGGAGCATCTGACAATGATGCTTCTTAGATTTGGGGGCTGTCTAAAACACAGAAGTGGGGGGTCTGGAAAAATAGATTTTAACCGGGCATCTTTTTGCAGTAATGGTTGTAGTTTCCGTGCAGCTCCTCTAAACACCTCCAGATGTGGATTGTAGGTGACTACAAGAGGGACCCGGTTGTTCTCTTCTTTGGTTTTATAATGTAGAAGATGGTTTCTTGATATTCTGGTGGCTCTTATAATCTGGTTTTCAATTGTTCTTGGGTGGTAGCCTTGATTCAAAAAGGTTTTTCTGAGGCCCTCAAGGTGATTGTCTCTATCTGTACTGTTGGAACATATCCGATTGTACCTGATAGCCTGGCTGTATACAATAGAGTTTTTTATGTGTTTTGGATGAAAACTGTCCCATTTCAGGTATGTTGGACGGTCAATTGGCTTCTTGTACAGGGATGTCTGTATTTCATTGTTCCGTAGTTTAATGATGGTGTCCAAGAAGTTGATTTCCGTGCAGGAGTAGTTGAGTGTTAGGTTGATGGTGGGATGAAACTGATTAAATTGTTCATGGAAGGTCTTCAGCTGCTCCTCAGACTCTGTCCAGATGATTAAAATATCATCAATGTAACGGTAGTAGGCCAGAGGCCTGATAGGACAGAGACCTGAGTAGTCTCGAAAGCTTGCAATTATTACCATCTTTTCAGTTAGCCATTAAAAGGTATCAACCACTGAGGACTCTCTGTTCTTTTAAACAATTTTTTTATCTCTACTGGCTAACACGGTACAAAGATATATTTTACTTGTAGTAGACATGTCATGATGAGATTTCATGCCCACAGCTCATAGCTGCAGACTTCCATCTTCTCTTTTCTTCTGTAGTACATCCCCACATGATGCCCTTAAAAATAAAAGTATCATTATACTGCTTCATAAATAGAAATATCCCTCATGCTGTGCCCCTGAATAAATAATTGCCTCTCACTGTGCTCCCAGCACAAAATAAGATCCTCACACTGTCCTTAAGATACATTGCCTCCTCACTGTTCCCTCTTATACATTATAAACACCACATTGACATTGTCCTCCCTTATGAATTATACTACCGTGCTGTTTTTCTTTTTGAGCCATGGCTTCCACACTGTTCCCCTTTATGCTGTCTCCATCTTCAGTTTCCCACCACACTGCTACCTCTCCATTTTGTCCCCAAATGTAGCTCCTCTCCACTGTCTACACTTGCTACAACCTCTCCATACTGCCTGCCCCCCATATTCCTACCCCTGCATACTGTTCTCCAACACTCCCACTACCCTATACTATGCCTCCATGCTCTCACCTCTCCATACTGGTCCAACCACTTAATCTTCTCTCCATGTTGTCCCCCATACTGTACCTCAACACACTGCCCCTCTCTCTAATGTTCCCCCACAATGTTCTTCCATGCTGCCTTCTCTTCATAATGTCCTCCGATGCTGCCCTCTCTTGATAATGTTTTCCCATCTTCTCTCGTCTTAAGGCTATGTTCTCACAGTGCATCTTAGGGTGCGTTCCCACAATCAGTGTTTACAGCATTTTGGACGCAGCATGCTTCATCTGCGTCCAAAACGCTGCATTGTACAGTACAAACAGTGGATTGTTTTTTCTGCAACAAACACTGACCTGCGGTGCGTATTTCCAGACCGCAGCATGTCAATTGTTTGCTGCGGATTCGCATGCGTCCTCCGTAGGGAGAACACAAGTGAGAGACGGCAGCGCACTGAACCTTGATCATGGGTACAAGCAGCTGTGGTCTTCTGCGTTCTCCTGTGGAGTAGACTCGTGCACCCGCAGGTCAGGACCAGCTGCGTCCAGGACACAGTGAGTCCTGATCGTGGGCACATACCCTTAAGATGCAGCGTTTTTGGTTCCAAAAACCACACAAAAAACACACCCGCGGCAAAACACATCAAAAACACACACGTTTTTTATGCGTTTTTAGCGTATTTTGCCCAATGTGGGTTTTTTTAAGTCAAATCTATTGACTGGAAGGGCTCAAAAATGCTGAAAAAACCACAAAAATACTTGACATGCTCTTGGCTGCATCCTCAAAAACGCAGCCAAGATGCAGACAAAAAAAGATGCACAGTGTGGACAGCAAAATAGAAATCTCATAGACTTTGCTGGCGGAAGAAAATGCATGCATTTAGGTGCATCTTTGTGACCTCAAAAACGCACCAAAAACGCAATAGAAAATGCACTGTGTGAACATAATATAATGTCACTCCATGCAGCCACCTTTTCATACTGCCTCCCTTTTACGCGGCTCCCTCCCTGAACTCTGCCCCGACAGAAACACCCCACATTTAAAATAATAGTCAGTAAATTTAATCTTTAGCAATTACCTTCCCTGTTGTCTTTGCTGCCTCTGTGGCTCTACAGTGAAAGAAGCAGTATGATGAGGTCAGAAGCGGTATAGTGATGACTTCATCATGCTGCTGGGTGGGGGGCTGATAAGGGGTGATCCTCTGCCTCTGTATTCCAATCTATTCATGTGTGAAATATGAGACTATGATGATGATGCTAGCAAAGTGCTGTTGAAAATAATGAGGCTATAAAATCAAGTAAAATAAATACATTGCACATATGAGACAAGCTATAATTGTGCAAGCACCTATAGGAGAGATAGCCATTTGCTATACTAACCAAAAAGCAATTCAAACATTAAAAGTATATACAAATGTATCTTATCTTTAGTAATAAATAATAATAGTAAAAACCTTACATAAAATTGGAAGAAAATAAAGGAAACCAGCAAAGGGTTCCATAGTATAAATAATGAATGTACATAAGATTAAATCGCATTACTAATTACTCCTTATCGCCATGTAATATATTATGTACATACATCAGTACTAGGATAGGTAACTATAAAAACTAGTGGAGTGAAATCTACAATTATAAATAAATGGCTTAATGCTTTATAATGAATGTTTGACCGTTATCAAGTGAGGGAAACCGTGCGTCAGGGTGTTCTACCAACAAAATCTCTATACACCGTCTACAATGTTGTCATTTTGATTGCTACTATTACTCTTATGGTACTTATGCGGGCGTCACACGGTACGAGTGATCGTACCCGCCCCCGTCGTTTGTGTGTCATGGGCAAATCACTGCCCGTGTTGCACAAAGTCGTTAAACCGCTGTCACACGCACTTACCTGATGAGCGACCTCGCTGTGGGCGGCGAACATCCTCTTCCTGAAGGGGGAGGGACGTCCGGCGTCACAGCGACGTCACATAGCCGCCGGCCAATAGAAGCGGAGGGGCGGAGATGAGCGGGACATAAACATCCCGCCCACCTCCTTCCTTCTGCATAGCCGGCGGGGTGCCGTGGGACGCAGGTAAGCTGTGTTCATCGTTCCCGGGGTGTCACACGGAGCGATGTGTGCTGCCCCGGGTATGATGAACAACCGGCGCCATGAAAAATAAACGATTTTTAAAAATAAGCGACGTGTACACGACTCATGATTTGTGACCGATTCAGCGTCGCTCGTAGGTGTCACAAGAAACGACGTCGCAAACGATGCCGGATGTGCGTCATGAAAACCGTGACCCCGACGATGCATCACACAATAGATTGTCTCGTGTGACGCCCGCATTAGAGATGAGTAAACCCAACCTGTAAAGTTCGGAGTTCATACCGAACACTGGGTGTCTGGGGCTCGAACACGAAAACGTTTTTTAACTGTGCCCGAGTTCGGATGCTATTTGTATGCCTACCACTCAATCGAGCATCGCACACTCAGTGCTCAGCCCAGTGGGAGACACTCACAGTCTCTGAATGGCTGTCACTAGGGGAAATGCTCTGTTTATGGCTGGCTGTATATGGGCGGAGAGCCGAACCGCAAAATTATTAACTTCCATTATACTCGTTACTCAAATCAAGCCCGTAAGTTCAGGTCCCTATTGACTTATATGGGTTATGGGGTTCGGGAACAAATTCAGGTCAAATCCAGGTCTCTAAACGAACTTTGAACTAAAATTCATCCCAACCCGGCGAACCCGAACATCAACGGGTCCACTCCTCTCTACTCTTATTATCTTCAGTTCTAGGTTACTTGTGTATACTGTTTAGTATCTGAAAAGAGGCAGTTCACTATTTATGTTGTAGAGCATTAGGCTGATTATAGATATTTAGAAGCTTGACGGCACTAGTTTTGCACTAGTTGTGCAATCTGATATTGCGCTGAGTGCCCCTCCTGTTGGAGCAGATGTAAGTGCTTGCAAATGCCGTAATTTTAGTCGCAGTTTCATGCACATTTCTTTATATCCTTGCTGCAATTGTTTGCTGATATAATCACAAAACAACCTTTGTACTATAGCTCTGTGGTTGGTAAACTGTCCTCAAGCCTCTTACCATTGTATTTTGGAGTCCTTGTATCATGGATAGAGATCAGCAGACCCGCGGAAGTTTGGTTCGGAGGGTGCAACCGGACTTTTGAAAAAGTTCGGTTTGAGACTCGGGCTTGAACTGAACCCCATTAGAAGTCACTAATTGGGCAGTTCGGGTTTCCACTCACATACAGCCATAAACAGATCACTTCCTGGGGCAGGTGGGTGGAGGTTTTTCATAATTTTTTAATCTACACACTACATCCTCTAACATTGTTGTTAACCCCAGTGCGAGCCGATCAAACACTGCAGGCGTCTCTCACTGGGCTGAGCACTGAGTGTACCCGAGTACAGCAATACTCGAGAAAGTGGTTTGCATAGGTAAAGCACTGAATCTCCAAACTTGAACTCTGTTTTTTTTTCTGTAAAGTCTGTGTTCTGTATTAACACTGAACCTCTGGTTCGCTCATCTCTAATCATGGATCCTTATTAGGGATGAGCGAATGTATTCACCACTATTCGGTATTTGACGGATAACAGGCTATTCGCACCATTCGGTATCCGACGAATAAAACAACATCCGTTCTGATACTTTCATTTTCATTTCTGAGCTCTTGGCGCCTGTTTTCCAGCCAATTAACACATCTGATGTTGCTTGCTGTTACAGTAACGTGGCAGCCATCTTTGTTGTGGTGTTACTGTAATTGGCTTGGCCGCACAGCATCATCTACATACACGTTGCCGCAGCTTCCGGGAACGATACATATATAGTCCTCGCTGCTCCGGCTTCCAGCACCATGGAGGAGAGAGAGAGAGAGAGGGAGAGAGAGAGATATTCTGCCTTAATGACAACCGTTAGGTCCAACGTCAAATTATTCTGGTTTCCGATAGACTTACATTGCGCGTCGAACATTCACGGTGAGCTATTTGTCGGATATTCGCGAAGTCGGAATATTTTGGTATTCGATCATCCCTAATCCTTAACTAGGCTTCATTTAATTAAAAGGGAGTCTATCAGCACAGAATGACTGTTGAGTCCCTTGGTGTGGTCAAACATTTAGGCCTCTTTCACGCGTTCGTGAAAAAACACGCACGTTTTTCACGGACGTGTCAGAGGTGCGTTTTGTCCCTCCGTGAGCCGTGTTTATGGCCTACGTGTGTTCTCCGTGTGTTCTCCATGAAAACACACAGAGAACGGGAACTTTCTGCTCACCTGTCCCTGGCATCACTGTCCATGGTGGTGATCTTCGGTCTCCGGTCCTGCCGACTCCCCGCTGCTGCTGCTTCCGGCCGCAGTGAAGTGAATACTCAATGAGTATAATGAGCGGCGGTCAGGAGCAAGTGACATCAGCGGCAGAGACAGGAGGGCTGGAGAAGGTGAGTAAAGGTTTTTTTTTTATTTTCTCAAACACTTGTTTTCTCCGGCGCGTGTCACACGGAACACCTCCGTGTGGTCCGTTTGCGTTCCGTTTGACACCCGTGATGCCGGAGAAAAACGGACATGTTGACGTGTGGAGCACACGGACACACGTATGCTCCACACGTACACATGGTCCATGGCAGAATGTGAGCGCAGACCCTTTCATTTTAATGGGTCTATGTGTGCCCGTGTCTCCAGTACGTGAGGAAACGGACGAAACACGTATCGGAGACAAGGACGTGTGAAGGAGGCCTTAAGTGCACTCCTCACCTACTTTTATCCCCTCCTTCTTGTGCACAGCTTCTCCCAAACAGACAGAAGCCCATGTACACCGCGTGCAGAATTATTAGGCAAGTTGTATTTTAGAGGATTTTTTTTATTATTGATCAACAATGTATGTTCTCAATCCACCCAAAAGACATATCAAAGCTTAATATTTTTGGAAGTTGGAGTGCGTTTATTTTAAATTTGGATATCTTAGGAGGATATCTGTTTGTGCAGGTAACTATTACTGTGCAGAATTATTAGGCAACCTAATAAAAACCAAATATATTCACATCTCACTAGTTTATTTTCACCAGGTAAACCAATATAACTGAACAAAATTTAGAAATAAACATTTCTGACATGCAAATGTGCCGCCCCCGTGGACGCAGCCGAGCTGCTCGGATCCGGGTTTGCTGTGGCTCGAGGGTCTCCGGACCCGGGGTTGTGCGGCCACTCGAGTGAAGGGGGGTATTTACAGGGGAGTTATAGCTCGTGACGCCACCCGTGGTGTGCGGTAATTGGGAGTACCGCCGCTGCCGTTGGGAGTACCCGGGGTGATGGAGCGGTGGGCAACAAGGTGTTGCAACCCTCCACAGGTAATGGGGGATACTCCGGGACTCGGTGAAGGGGTGCCATGGGGTGCAGGAGTCACTCTCGTACTCTGTCAGTTCATAAGCAGACACTGACAATCGGGTAAACCAATTCTCTGGGTACCGCTGCCGCTTAGGGGAGCTCGTCCGGGTCACATCCTCAAGTGATGCTGCCTGGTGATCCTTGACCTGCCTCCTGGCACTTAGTTTGACTTCAACTTGATGGCCCGATAGCATGGAACTAGCCGGGCCCCGCTCCCTACTATGGCTAAGTATGGGAGCTTGCTCTCAGGGCTCACATTTGGGATTTTCTGGACCGTTTTGGGTTGTAAAGTCCTATCCCCCTCATTGTGCTAGTGCTCCGATTCTAGAGCGGGTGGGAACAGATCATAAAGGCTCCGTTCTCCTAAGGTGAATTGTTGGGTTGCCTGAAGCTACTCCCCGACCTAGGGTCCGTATACCCCGTTGTGCCTTCGTTCCGGACCGGTGATAGTGCTAGGCTGCCGACCGTCCTCCTCTACAGGTCCGAGCACCTCGCCACAATCCCCTGCGACCGTGGGTTCGACTCCTGTAGGCCCAGACCACCGTCTGCAACCTAGGCAGTTATTTCAGGAGTCACCACTCCCGACTTCCTCTGAGCTCCTCTCAGCTCGAGGGCTACTTCCCAACCTCTCTCCTTCAACTCTCAGGCTCTACCCCTCACTGACTCATTACACTCCTCACCTCCCCTCCCTGACCCCCCAGGTGGGCGACTCTATTCCACTCAAGCAGTCCACTGGTGTGTCTGGTGGTTGTAGAGCAGGGTGTCTCTAGGATTTAATTTGCTGTTGGAGGCAACACCACTTAAGTAGGGACCCAGAACTAAGAGGGAGGTGGAATACTGCACGGGAGTGCAGCTTGTACAGTACCCTGTGATGACCTGATAGTCCAGGGGCGTCACACAAAAACAAAACCCAAAAAAATTAGTGACCAATATAGCCACCTTTCTTTATGACACTCATCAGCTTACCATCCACAGATTCAGTCAGTTGCTTGATCTGTTTACGATCAACATTGCGTGCAGCCGCCACCACAGCCTCCCAGACACTGTTCCAAGAGGTGTACTGTTTTCCCTCCCTGTAGATCTCACATTTTATGAGGGACCACAAGTTCTCTATGGGGTTCAGATCAGGAGACCAAGGGGGCATATCAATATTTTTTCATCTTTTAGACCTTTACTGGCCAGCCACACTGTGAAGTAGTTGGATGCATGTGATGGAGCATTGTCCTGCATGAAAATCATGTTTTTCTTGAACGATACCGACTTCTTCCTGTACCACTGCTTGAAGAAGTTGTCTTCCAGAAACTGCCAGTATATCTGGGAGTTGAGCTTCACTCCATCCTCAACCCAAAAAGGTCCCACAAGTTCATCTTTGATGATACCAGCCCATACCAGTACCCCAGCTCCACCTTGCTGGCGTCTGAGTCGGAGTGGAGCTCTCTGGCCTTTACTGATCCAGCCTCTGGCCCATCCATCTGGCCCATCAACAGTTACTCTCATTTTCATCAGTCCATAAAACCTTTGAAAAATCAGTGTTTAGATATTTCTTGGCCCAGTGTTGACGTTTTATCTTATATTTCTTGTTCAAAGGTGGTCGTTTTTCAGCCTTCCTTACCTTGGCCATGTCCCTGAGTATGGCACACGTTGTGCTTTTTGATACTCCAGTAATGTTGCAGCTCTGAAATATGGCCAAACTGGTGGCAAATGGCATCTTGGCAGCTTCACACTAGATTTTCCTCAATTCATGGGCAATTATTTTGCGCCTTTTTTGCCCAACACGCTTCTCGCGACCCTGTTGGCTATTTGCCATGAAACGCTTGATTGTTCGTTGACACGCTTCAAAAGTTTGGCAATTTCAAGGCTGCTGCATCCCTCTGCAAGACATCTCACGATTTTGGACTTTTCAGAGTCCGTCACATCTCTCTTCTGACCCATTTTGCCAAAGGAAAGGAAGTTGCCTAATAATTAGGCACACCTTATATAGGGTGTTGATGTCATTACACCACACCCCTCCTCATTACAGAGATGCACATCACCTGATTTACTTAATTGGTAGTTGGCTCTCAAGCCTATACAGCCTGGAGTAGGACAACATGTATAAAAAGTATCATGTGACCAAAATACTCATTTGCCTAATAATTCTGCACACAGTGTATGTAACTACAAAGAGTGACTGGTTATTTAGGAATATAGCTCTGGTCTTGCATTCCCTAACCTGACCACAAGGAGGCAGCAAGTGACTGAAATTTCATTTACTGGTTGCTAGCTTGGCATAAGATACTGTATCAATGACCTGGCATAAGCCAGGAGGATGAGATGTGTTGCTCGATAGAGATACTATGACCCATGCCAGACTCCTAATTCTGCGCCAGCTCTGGATACTAAGCCTGGCTACAGTCATATGCTTCAATATTAGGGCTTACATTTATAAAGAAAAAAAATAAGGGTAAGTATCTAATGTGGAGCCACCTCATTACATCGCACCTCTATATTCTACGGCACTTTACAATCATTCAGCACACCAATCCATATAACTGCATATAAGACGGTGGAGTATTGTAGTGCATATTCGTGCTGTACATAATCAGAAAGAACCGAGTCTCCTGTTGTATAAATTAGGTGTAGGAAATATAACAATTATGCAATTTAAAAAAAATCCTCAAATTCAATGTTTGCATATATCTTTGCTTCCAGATGTCCAGGAATAAAAATACATGTCTGTTTGTCTTCCAGAAACTGCGGCACGTCTGTGTATGGATAGTATCTGATATTGCAGGTCAGCCCAATTAAAGTGAATGCACTGACCTGCAGTACCGCACCAAACCTGAGGATAAGGATGGTGCTGTTTGTGGAAGAAAGAAGCTGTGCTGTGGTTTTTTTTGTTGTTTTTTTTTTTTTAAAATCCTGTACAAGCAGAGGAATTACTTTGTTTGCTCTTTCTCATTCTATATACGGTAATTTCTGCTCCCGAGATTGCCTTTACTAGTATTGGCGACTTCAGCGTTACCACAAATTTTGAATATTTGAGTATGATTTTGCAGTAACAGAGAGATTGTTTGATTATTAGCACATGCATCAGAAGATATGATGATAATTGATAATTGACAGGTTCCATACATGATTTTGGATATCTGCTTATTGCTCTATTCAAATGATTTTGTCTTTGCCTTTATTTCTGTTATTTTGTTTAATAATTTCAATAAAAATAGATTGAACATAAAAATCCTGTACAATAACTATATACATGTAAATCTTTATGAGTAAACAGTTTTACAATTGTAAGAGTATTCCTAAATTGTCAATCACCTGATTTGATTGAAAACCTATTGGATACAAATATACAAGCTATGTGCACTTGTCAGTTTATCTTTAGCTATACAGTGTCCACCCATATCCTGTCCACCGCCATTAACTTGAGTACGGCGGCAGCCATAGGCATAGAAGTTGTGTCTAGGTATAGTAAAGTATCCATGCGCTACGCAATAAAACCACCTATTGCGCCACCTGGTGGAACACAACAGAGTTAGCATTTTTATCTCGAAAATGGAACGAGATAGAGAAAAAAAGTGAATTACAAAGTTGTAGGGCATCATCAATTCAATACGATTCGACACCTTGCATACAGAAATGCTATATGAAACCCATGACCCTCCCCAACAGGTTGAATGCTGGTCACGCGTACGGCGCTCGTTTAACTTTGATGCCCAAAGTGGCCACCGTCAGCTGCAATGCACATCTGGACTCTGGACAGCATACTGTATCTTGCTGTACGTTGTGCAATATGGTAGGTGACACGTGGTTGCACAAGCATCTGTAATACGTCGTCGTAGGTCCTGCAGTGTTGGTGGAGGAGTCGCATACACCTGCTGTTTGATGTGACCTCACAGAAAGAAGTCCAATGGGGTCAGGTCAGGTGAGCGTGGAGGCCACTCCACGCAGCCACCACCCAATGACTTGTAGGAAGGTCTCCATGAGGTATTATTGCTTCACGACCGCAGCCTTGTGAGTTTTACACATTCTAATCATAGCATTTCTATATGCAAGGTGTCGATTTGTATTGAATTGATGATGCCCTACAACTTTGTATTTCACTTTTTTTCTCTATCTCGTTCCGTTTTTGAGATAAAAATGCTAAGTCCGTTGTTTTCCACCAGGTGGCGCTGTAGGTGATTTCATTGCGTAGCGCATGGCTACTTTACTATACCTAACACCACTTCTATGCCTATAGCTGCTGCCGTTCTCAAGTTAATGGCGGTGGACAGGATTGGGATCTTGTGCATTCTTTTTTTCAAACGAAAACAGAGGGGCGCCATTTATTTATATTGGGTCTCTTAGTTTCCATTTCGTGTGGCTTAGTATCCAGGGAAACTTACCTTCTTATTTCTGCTCTGTCTTTGTCTATATAAAACAAACAAACAAATGGAAAGGATGAACAGACATGTGACCAGAGCCTTAATGGCGTTGTCCAGAGGTAGGCTAAAAGTCTGCAGTCATTCAATGTGACTGCAGATGTGTGAATACTCCTGTAAAGCAGGCTATTGGATGCAACGGCTCAGAGAATGGAGGAGGCAGTGGTAACTGAACCTACAGCGGTTTTATTAAGTTTATAAAAATTAAGGATTATGAGAGATAATAACACAAGTAACAGTGGTAAATCAGAGTACCGTATTTTACGGCGTAGAAGACAACTTTTTAACCCCTGAAAATCTTCTCAAAGGTCGGTGGTCGTCTTATACGACGGTGCATGGTGCTGCATGAGCCCATTGTTTAGTTATGTCCTCCTACTGGTCCCCTTTTTGTCCCCTATTATGCCGTTGTTTACATAAATTAAAAAATATTCTCACCTCTCCTTCGTTCCCACGGTGTCCTTAGCTTCTTCTGGCAGTCCGCAGGGCCAAAGACTTCTCCGTGATAGCGTTTGGTGCATGGAGCCAGCGCTGCAGGCTGCTGTCATGACTTTACTGCAATTGAATGCTTTGCGGTGCCGTAAAGCATTCAACTGCAGTAAGTAAAGCGCTGACAGCAGCGGCGGCGGCCCCGTGTACAGGACGCGATCATGGAGGGGTCCATGTGCCTGAGGTCCATAAGAAGCACTCCTCCATGATCGCATCTTCTACATGGGGCCGCCGCCGCTGCTTTATGGCTAAGCATTCAACTGCAGTAGTCATGATGGCAGCCTGTAGTGGTGGCTCCGTATACCAGACGCTATCATGGAGGGGTCTTTGTTTATCTGCTTGTTTGTTCTAAATGGAACAGACAAATAGAAAGGATAAACAGACATGTGATCAGAACCTGAAGGGGTGGTGTAGTTTTTGTCCAGATGACTGAAGGTGAACTACTTAGTCTACCATAGATGCATCTTATCCTACATCTAGCTAGGTCACAACTGCATAATTAAATACATGAACATAACCATGGCAGACACAGGGCCGATGTGCTAGAACAGTATATGGGCCTCACGTTTTCAGACAGTGTTGACAGCATGCTAGTCATAGCTCTCCAGAAAATAAAAAAAACAACTATCAACTGTTATATACAGTAATCACAATTGGACCAAGGTAGGAAAAACACTTAGTAAACTTCTGCACTCTGCTTTAATACCTTGCCTGTTCTGACACATAAAGGAGTATTTGCTCTAGTGCATTTAGTGAAAAATGAATCTTTTATGCAAATAATCTTGATTAAAAAAAAAATCCTAAAATTTTGTGTATACATTTCCTACGTAGTCCTATATACTGTATCTATTTCAGTCCGGACCACAAAGAAATCCTATATGATCAGAGCCTATATTCATGCTTTACCTATTCAATCTGTGCCTTGTTCAACTAAAAATGGTACAAATTTGCTCCATTTTTCTCTTGGATGCATTATTAATGCTCTTTGGGATTCACTGATGAAATGTAAAGTTTGGACATCAGTCTATTAAAGACCTGAACAAAATTGACTAAATATTACATGTATTAGAAATAAATAAGTGAAACAAGCTGAGAAATTCAGTGTGAACATTACCAGTAATGGTGAATCTGTGCCAATGCAAAGTCCAGTTCCCAGTGCTGGTCTAGGTGCCAAGAGCCTGTTATATGAGTCTGACCCAGGAGCCAAGTGATAGTGATATGGTGATATGGTTCTTAGCCTGGTGTCAACTGCCAGTCATATGTTCCTGAATCCAAAGCCAAGTTTCATTAATGCCATGACATCCCTCGTGTCATTGGTACACAATAGTATGTGCAGCTGCCAAGAGCTAGGGAGCCATGTGTGGGTCTTCTCATATATATGTGCAAGAGCGACAATAAAATTCCATCAATCTGACCCAACATAGGACAAACAATTATACATTCACGAGAATAAGATGGATGTCTGTACAGATAACATTATAGTAATTCTCTAGGAAGACATGCAACCAAATGAAAATGGCTAAATATTCAACATTGCCATTATTGCTTTTATTTCCAGTATAGAATTTCAGAATTTAAAGGCTTTGTCCACTGCTTTGAAAATTATTATCAATGGGTGCAAAAATAAAAAAAATAAATAAAAAAAAATAAATACACTGGACTGATGCCACCCTGAGCTCTGCACTGTGTACCACACTGTTCTCCTGATTTCATCTTCCAGTGGGGCACATCAGGTTACCACTGCAGCCAATCACTGTCTGTTGATTGGCTTCAGAGGTGACATTTTCATACAAGCTAGGAAAAAAGTGACATTTCTGGACACAACATGGAATATAATAGAGTAGCATAGGTTCGGTAGATGAGTATCGTTTTTTTCTTTATTCTCTTCAACACTCTGGGCTCAATAATATTTTTCAAAATAGTGAACTTTTTTTGATTGCTCATATTTGTTGGCTGGTATAACTGGTGGTGCATATGAAATGGCTGGCTGCCATGTAGATGCCAACATGCCACTCAGCCTTGGAAGGTGTAATTAGTGCCTACTAAAGCCCTGTACATCACGCCATCCTCTCATGCTTAATAGTATCCAATTTATTTATTTAACTCACTATTAATTACATATCGCTTTACAGACACATTCATTGTCCCCATTGGTGCTCAAAATGTAAATTCCCTCTCAGTATGTCTTTGGAATGTGGGAAGAAACACATACAATCACCCAAGCTCCTTATAGATGTTGTCCTAGGTGGGATTTAAATCCAGGACACCAGCGCTGCAAGGTATCAGTGCTAACCACTGAGCCAATGGGCTGCCCAACTACACTATTAGCACATGGTATTGGTACATGCAGTTTGTGCATCCTTCAGAATTTTCTAGATTTCTGGATAAATTGTCCTAAAACTACATCAGGTTTTCACACAAGTCTTAGAAGTAAATAAAAAGAAGCAAATCAAACAAATGAGCCAAAAATATTACACTTTATGATTTTTTTTTTACTAAGACTGGAAAAAGTATGTGAATGTCACGCTGTACAAAGGCTAGTAAGACGTAGTACAGCGTATTCCCCACTAGGTGGCAGCAGAGTAGTGAAGGAGAGACAAACACTGTAACAGAAAGGCAGCTGAAGTACTGCAGAGTAACTTCAGCAGGTAGTTAACAGGCAAGCCACCAGGGGGCAATAGAGTAGTCAAACAATCAGGGTATAGCCAGGAAAGTTGAGTCCCAGCAAAGGGAGGATCAATATTAAGTCAGAAAACAGAACCGAGTCGGAAGCCGGGAGATCAGGTATGCAGAGGGAAACACAAACAACAGACAGGAGTGGGAAGTTAGGGACCGGGACAGGCAGATGAACAGGGGAGGGTACAAGTCAGGACACAGTAGCAGGGAGGCAGAACAGATAAGAAACACTCACCAGAGCCAGTATACAAGCTGCAAGACACTGGCATTGACCCATAGGTAGAGAGGCAATATATAGCGTCCTGGGATCCAGAACGAGGCAAAGGAAGTTAACCCCTTGACATGACCAGGCAGAGCTGGGTGTAACCAGCAGCAGGGAAAAGCCGGCCTGGATCATGACAGTGAACATTTGCTTTCAGTAAATGTTATGATCCCCTTATGCAATATTAACGGTATCTAAAAGATTCCGGTAATTGTTGATAAGGCCTACATTTCGACTTGAAGGAATTTTAGACCATTCAGTGATGCTAGATATACTACGAGCAGTATGAATAGAAGGGTAGTCAGACAAGCCGGGATCATAAACCAGGAGGTAACGTATAAGATTCAGGGAGCAGACAGAGACGTGGCCAGGAAGAGGTCCAAGGTCAGAAGCTGGGTAAACAAGGTTCAGGGAGCAGACAGAGACATGGTCAGGAAGATGTCCGAGGTCAGAAGTCGGGAGGTACCGTACAAGGTTCAGGGAGCAAACAGAGACGTGGTCAGGAAGAGGTCCGAGGTCAGAAACTGGGAGGTAACATACAAGGTTCAGGGAGCAGACAGAGACGTGGTCAGGAAGAGGTCCGAGGTCAGAAGCTAAGATCAGAACAATTACGCCAGACAGGAGCCAAGAGCACACTGAGCAAACAGGAAGTACGACCACCGACATTCAGACAGAGTAAGCCCAGTAAAGAAACAGAACAATCACAATCAGCAGGTGCACAAGACACACAGCTGAGAATTTTCAAATGCCAAATGCTCTGCACAGCAGAGCTATGACAAACGCATTCTGAATGAAAACTACTCTGCACAGCGGAACCGAGACACATTCCTCTTACAAAACAGCTTCAGGCCTGCAACACACATCCGTTTAAAACGTGCGTGTTTGGTCCGTTTCCGTACATACCGGAGATACGACCAAACGTGCACATATGTTTTTTTATGTTTAAAGGCACACGTGCGTGTTATTTGATCTTCCGTGTGTTCGTGTGCGTCCCACGTTTTTTGCTCCGTTTGGCACGGAAGCATGTTCGTTTTTAGGATGGAGCACGCACACACGGACATAATGTTAGCCTATGGGAGTCCAAATAAAACGTTCCTTGCACGGATGTGTGGTTATGTTGTCCGTGAGAAATGTCCGTGTGTGATGCAAAATGTCGTTACTACATGTCGGAAGACAGAGTAGCGGGATGAGAATGAACTCGGGTGAACTTCACCCGACTTCATTGTCATGCCGCGGCTCTGTCTGTGTGCCGTGTACTGATTAGCGGTCACCTGTGAAGGATTCACCGGTGACCGCTAATCCCCCGAGTGACTGAAGTTTCCCCCCCTCTCTCATACTCACCGATCTCCGATCACCGACGCGGCGCTGCACGGCGTTTACACTGCTCAGGCGGCTTTTTCTAATTTGAAAAAGCCGGCCGCTCATTAAACAATCTCGTATTCCCTGCTTTCCCTGCCCACCGGCGCCTATGATTGGTTGCAGTGAGACACGCCCCCACGCTGAGTGACAGGTGTCTCACTGCACCCAATCACAGCAGCCGGTGGGCGTGTCAATATGGAGTATAGAAATAAATAAATAATTAAAAAAAACAGCGTGCGGTTCCCCCCAATTTTAATACCAGCCAGATAAAGCCATACGGCTGAAGGCTGGTATTCTCAAGATGGGGAGCCCCACGTTATGGGGAGCCCCCCAGCCTAACAATATCAGTCAGCAGCTGCCCAGAATGGCCGCATACATTAGATGCGACTGTTCTGGGACAGTACCCGGCTCTTCCCGATTTGCCCTGGTGCGTTGGCAAATCGGTGTAATAAGGAGTTAATGGCAACCCATAAGGCCCAAAAAGCCCTCCATGTCCGGCGTAATCCAGGATGGTCCAGCGTCGCTTCCAGCTCTGCTGCATGAAGGTGACCAGAGCAGCAGAAGACACCGCCATTCGTGTCACCTCCACGCAGCAAATGAAGAGAGCCGCGTGATCAGCTGAGCTGTCACTGAGGTTACCCGCTGTCACTGGATCCAGCGGTGGCCGCGAGTAACCCCAGTGACAGCTCAGCTGATCACGCGGCTCTCTTCATTTGCTGCGTGGAGCTGACAGGAGCGGCGGTGTCTTCTGCAGCTCCGGTCACCTTCATGCAGCAGAGCTGGAAGCGACGCTGGACCATCCTGGATTACGCCGGACATGGAGGGCTTTTTGGGGCTGAGTAAATTGGTGTACCAGGGAATGTGTTTGTGTTTTTTATTTCTAATAAAGGATTTTTCAGGTGTGTGTGTTTATTTACTGTAATTTACAGATTAATCATGGAAGGTATCTCGGGGAGACGCCTGACATGATTAATCTAGGATTTAGTGGCAGCTATGGGCTGCCATTAACTCCTTATTACCCCGATTTGCCAACGCACCAGGGCAAATCGGGAAGAGCCGGGTACTGTCCCAGAACAGTCGCATCTAATGTATGCGGCCATTCTGGGCGGATGCTGACTGATATTGTTAGGCTGGGGGGCTCCCCATAACGTGGGGCTCCCCATCCTGAGAATACCAGCCTTCAGCCGTATGGCTTTATCTGGCTGGTATTAAAATTTAGGGGAACCGCACGCAGTTTTTTTAAAATTATTTATTTATTTATTTTACTGCACAGTATGGACACGCCCACCAGCTGCTGTGATTGGGTGCAGTGACACAGCTGTCAGTCAGAGTGTGGGCGTGTCTCACTGCAACCAATCATATTTCCTGGTGGGCGGGGAAAGCAGGGAATACGAGATTGATTAATGCTTTTTCAAAAGAGGAAAAGCCGCCGGAGTTTAGAGAACAGCCGTGCAGCGCCGCGCCGGTGATCGGGGAACGGTGAGTATGCGAGAGGGGTACTCCATTCAGTCACTCTGGTGATTAGCGGTCACCGGTGAGTCCTTCACGGGTGACCGCTAATCAGTACGCGACACAGACAGAGCCGCGGTATGAGGATGAAGTCGGGGGAAGTTCACCCGAGTTCATTCTCAGCGCGCGACTCTGTCTGCTGTCAGCCGGCATGTATCAACGACATTTAACATCACACACGGACATTTCACACGGACAACACACACACGTCAGTTAAGTTTCACACGCACACACGGCCATTCCACACGCACACGTAGTTACCATACGCCGGACACACAGCCACCACACGTGCGTTATTTACGGACCAAAAAACGGATTACGGACATGAAAAACGGCCCGTATTACACGTGCGTGGTTATCAAGGACGTGTGTTTTAGGCCTCACTTGTATTATGAGTGTTGGTGGGTTTTTCACCTTTAACCAGCGTCGGACTGGCTACTGGATGAACTGCAGTAATAGCAGTCCTCGCCGTGGTTACCTGCACTGAACTCCGGAGCTCTCAGCTGAGCTCTGGAGTGCAACCTGGCCTGTTCGCAGGTTACCGCAGCCAGGACTGGTATTACCGGAAAACGCCAGTAATACTAGTGCTGGCTGCGGTTACCTACATTGAACTCCGGAGCTCTCACCTGAGCTGCAGAGTCCAGCCTGGCCTGTCCGCAGCTGTCATGGACTGAAGTGTGATAGCTGGGGAATCAGTCGGCGCTCACAGTTCAGTCCTGCAAACCCGCGGCTCAGTCCAGGCTCCACACCGGAGCTCAGGTGAGAGCTCCGGAGTTCAGCGCAGGTAACCGCGGCCAGGACTGGTATTACTGCAGTTCCTCCGGTAGCCAGTCCGACGCTGCCTTTAACTGTTCACTTCGGACCCTTCTACAACAGTTACTGTATGTAGGTTTTTGGCCACGACTCTGACTTGGCCATTCCCCAACTCTAACTTTATTTCTCCTTAACCATCTTTTTGAAAAATGACTTGTGTGCTTTAGGTCGTTGTCTTTCTGCATGACTCCTGTTCTCTTGAGATTGATCTCATGGACAAATGTCCTGACATTTTCCTTTAGAATGTGCTAGTTTAATTCAAAATGAATTGTTCCATCAATGATGACAAGCCATCTTGGCCTAGATGCAGCAAAATATGCCCAAACCAGGATACTACCAAAACTGCATTTTACAGATGGTATGAGGTTTATATGCTGCAATGATTCTCACTCTATTTTGGTCTCATTTGTCTTCAAACATTGTTCCAACAAACTTATGGCTTATCCAGGTGACCTTTAGCATACCGCAGACAGGCAGCATTTCTTTTTTAAGAGCAGTAGCTTTCCCCTTGCAATTCTGCCATGCACACCATTATTGTTCAGTGTCTTGCTGATGGTGGACTTATGAATAGCAACATTAGTTAATGTGAGAGAGGCCTTTAGTTGCTTAGAGGTTACCATGAGTTTCTTTGTATCACTGCAGAGTATTATATGCCTTGCTATTGACGTAATCTTTGTTAATCGACCATTCCTGGCGAGGGTAATAATGGTCTAGGGCAGGGGTGGGGAACCTTTTTACTGCCGGGGGCCATTTGGAATTTCCTACTAACCTTTGGGGGCCGCACAACATTATCAACCTGAAAAATAACCCTGCTATATTTGGTCAAACGATTAACTCACCCCTATTGTGGTGGCCGGAGCTGCTTCTCTTTGGTGCGATTGTAATGTTCGGTGATATTGATCATCTTGTTTCTCACAGCTGCTTTTCCAGGTTTGTCTCTGTCTGGAGATGCTGGGGGCATACACATCACAGGAGGGGCCAGGGCGCATAAATTACAGGAGACACTGGGAGTACACATCACAGGAGGGGCTGGGGCATATACATCACAGGAGGGGCTGGGGCATATACATCACAGGAGGGGCTGGGGCATATACATCACAGGAGGGGCTGAGGCATATACATCACAGAAGGGGCTGGGGCATATACATCACAGGAGGGGCTGGGGCATATACATCACAGGAGGGGCTGGGGCATATACATCACAGGAGGAGCTGGGGCATATACATCACAGGAGGGGCTGGGGCATATACATCACAGGAGGGGCTGGGGCATATACATCAGTAGGGGGCATGGACAGCCCTGGCGGTGGCACAGACATGACTGGGGACACGCACAGCACTGGGTGGCAGCACGCACTGCACTGGGTGGCAGCACGCACTGCACTGGGTGGCAGCACGCACTGCACTGGGTGGCAGCACGGACTGCACTGGGTGGCAGCATTAGGGAGACAGACAGGTCTGGGGGAACATAGACATCAATAGGAGAGCACGGACTGGGGAGCATAGAAAGCAGTGGGAGGGTACAGACAGCAGTAGCGAGTTAAGAGCACTGAGGGGTGGCACACAGCACTGGGGAGCATGGACAGCATAAGGGGGACACAGGCAGCACTCACCGTGGCATGGACAGCACTGGTGGCAGCATGGACAGCATTAGGTGGTGCGGACAGCACTGGTGGGGGGGCATAGACATCACCCAGGGGGTACAGACAGCACTAGGGGGGGCACGGACAGCAGTGAGGGGTTACACCGCGCTGAGGGGGTACACAGCACTGGGGTGTACACAGCATTAGGGGGTACACACAGCACTAGGGGGTACACACAGCACCTGGGGATACACAGCACTGGGGGGTACACACTGTACTAGGAGGTACACAGCATGAGGGGGTACACACAGCACGAGGGGGTACACAGCACGAGGGGGTACACAGCACGAGGGGGTACACACAGCATTAAGGAGTACACAGCATTAGGGGGTACACACAGCATTAAGGGGTACACACAGCATTAGGGGGTACTCACTGTACTAGGGGGTACTCGCTGCACTAGGTGGTACACACTGCACTAGGGGGCACATAGCACGAGGGGGTACACACAGCACTGGGGTGTACACAGCACTAGGGGGTACACACAGCACTAGGGGGTACACAGCACTGGGGGGTACACACTGTACTAGGAGGTACACAGCATGAGGGGGTACACACAGCACGAGGGGGTACACACAGCACGAGGGGGTACACACAGCACGAGGGGGTACACAGCACGAGGGGGTACACAGCATGAGGGGGTACACAGCATGAGGGGGTACACACAGCATTAAGGGGTACACACAGCATTAAGGGGTACACACAGCATTAGGGGGTACACACAGCATTAGGGGGTACTCACTGTACTAGGGGGTACACACTGTACTAGGGGGTACACACTGCACTAGGGGGTACATACAGCACAAGGGGGTACACACAGCATTGGGGGGTACATACAGCACGAGGGGGTACACAGCACGAGGGGGTACACAGCACGAGGGGGTACACACAGCATTGGGGGGTACATACAGCATTGGGGGGTACACACAGTACGAGGGTGTACACAGCACTGAGCGGGGGGGGGGGGCAGCGATGGGTTGAGTACTCGCAGTGAGGGGGAGGGAGAGTCACACACACACAGCACAGTTTCGGGAGGCTGGTAAACCTGCTGCAGCTCTTCTGTGTGACTTTATCGCAGCTTGCTGCTTACCCGCCCACCAGAGCACACAGGCCGGGGATAAGCCTAGAATGTATGGGCTGCAGTCAGGTCCTGGAAGTCAGGATCTGGAGAGAGCCCGTACATTCTAGCATCTACCCACAGGGCATCAGGCTGTGGGATTTAAAGGGCCGGCAGCCGGGAAAAGCGCGGCTGCCACCAAAGCACAATGGTCCCCGGGAATGTGCCCGGGGGCCGCATAAAAAGTCGTCACGGGCCGTATACGGCCCGCGGGCCGGAGGTTCCCCACCCCTGGTCTAGGGGATGGGGTTGCATTGATTATTAAGAGAATGTGGCTGCTTTGACTCTTGGAGAATGTAGCTGAGTTTTTTATTTTGTAGTGTTTGGCTGTAGTATTTGTAAGACACATATGGCCAGAGGCGTATCGATCGTGCATGGTTGCAGAGATTGCTACTGGGCCCGGGAGGGTTGGGGGCTGGGCGCCCGCGCTGCAGAGAAGCAGCTGGCTCATCTCAGTGGGAGAGGAGCTGCGCTACTCAGTGGCGTAACGCCAATGGTGGCAGACCACGTGGCCGCTATGGGGCTCATGAGTCAGGGGGCCCAGTGCCAGTGACGGCACTGGGCTCCCTTGCCCGCAGGCCCTCGCCGTCATCGCACAAAGCAATGATGAAAGAGGGAGTGGAGCGCTCCTCTCCATCCTTAATCATTCCCCCTTGTGCCCGCACACAATATCTCAGTGCAGCGGAGTTTGGTGATGTCACTACTGCACTCCGCTGTGCTGAGACATGCAGAGCGCAGGACGCTCTGACCGGAGCAGCGGGGGAATGAGGAGAGGTGTGTACTTCTTTACTTTTTTTTTTTTTTTAATCAGTCAGTACATGGTGGCCGGAGAACTATAGGGGTGCATTAAACGGAATATGGGCTGCATAATACAATATGAAGTACTATGGGGGATACCTTATAAGTGGATTGGGGGGCAGGTCCAAATTTTTGCACCGGGGCCCATCAAATTCTAGTTACGACACTACATATAACCGCAGTTTTTGTGTCACATGTGGTTGTACTGGGTTTTTTTGTAGGCCTGCGGTTGAGATCTTTTTTGTATGGCATGCACCCACACTGTTTCTCATGGACATGTAACTGAGCTTTTCTTTGCATGGCATGTAGCTTTCCTGTTTCTTGGGTGTATGTGGAGAGCTTTTTCATGTTTTGTATTGGTTTATGCTGTTTTTAAGCATGGAACTGAACTTTTCTTTTGTAGCATGTGACAGGGTTTTTTCTTCTTTGGCATGTGGCTGAGTTGTTCATTGGGGGCATGTGGCAAAAGATGTCAAGGGCTACATCAGAAGCCTCAATAAAGTAATACACTAGATCTAACTGTACTCTATGTACAGTATACCTGGAGCATGGGCACAATGGTGAATAAGTTAGTCGCTTATAGACTAGGGTTCAAAAGCATGAAGAAGTATTAGACAAGATCTTTATCACGGGTGCAGTACAAAGAAATCCGAATATCGCCCATTAGAAGGTTCTACTGCTGTAGCCGAAAACCTAAGATCTCAACCTTAAATGTGCTTTACACGCTGTGACATTGCTAGCGATTGCTAGCGATGTTGTGCGTGATAGCACCCGCCCCCGTCGTTCGTGCGACATTTGGTGATCGCTGCCGTAGCGAACATTATCGCTACGGCAGCGTCACACGCACATACCTTTTCAGCGACGTCGCTGTGACCGCCGAACAATCCCTCCTTCAGCGACGTCGCTGTGACCGCCGAACAATCCCTCCTTCAAGGGGGAGGTGCATTCGGCGTCATAGCGACGTCACTGCGGCGTCACTAAGCAGCCGCCCAATAGCAGAGGAGGGGCGGAGATGAGCGGCCGGAACATGCCGCCCACCTTCTTCCTTCCTCATTGCCGGAGGACGCAGGTAAGAAGATGTTTGTCGTTCCTGTGGCGTCTCACATCGCTATGTGTGACGCCGCAGGAACGACGAACAACCAGCGGCATGCACCACCAAAGATATTATGAAAAGGAGCGACGTGTCAAGGATCAACGATTTTTGACGTTTTTGCGATTGTTAATCGTTTCTCCTTTGTGTCACACGCTGAGATGTTGCTAACGGCGCCGGATGTGCATCACTAACGGCGTGACCCCGACGGTATATCGTTAGCGATGTCGCAGCGTGTAAAGCACCCTTTACTCTTGGGCAGATCCAAATCTCTAACAAGATCGCTCAAGTGACTTTGTATTATAAGATGTGGTTCAGTTGAGTTTGCTGACAGAAAGGCTGGGTCTGGCCCTCTTCTTCCTCACATGACTGAAACTTTTTCTGGTGCTTTTGGAACTGGCAGTTCTTTTATAAGTGGTACTGGTCGTATTACAGACAGAGTGTTTGGATACTGTGAAGTCTACTTCTTCTCTTTTCCTAATGCGGGGCACCATGCAGAAGTAGCAATTTGTAGTGTGTGCCGGTTGGCTCTTTTATTGGGACTGCAAAAGGCATAGATTGTCTCTTCCCATACAATCACTGGGTAAGATTTAATGCACAGCTATTGCAGCATACTGTATACAGTACAGACCAAACGTTTGGACACACCTTCTCATTCAAAGAGTTTTCTTTATTTTCCTGACTCTGAAAATTGTAGGTTCACATTGAAGGCATCAAAACTATGAATTAACACATTGGGAATGAAATACTTAACAAAAAAGTGTGAAACAACTGAAAATATGTCTTCTATTCTAGGTTCTTCAAAGTAGCCACTTTTGCTTTGATTACTGCTTTGCACACTCTTGGCATTCTCTTGATGAGCTTCAAGAGGTAGTCACCGGAAATGGTCTTCCAACAGTCTTGAAGGAGTTCCCAGAGATACTTAGCACTTGTTGGCCCTTTTGCCTTCACTCTGCAGTCCAGCTCACCCCAAACCATCTCGATTAGGTTCAGGTCTGGTGACTGTGGAGGCCAGGTCATCTGGCGTAGCACCCCATCACTCTCCTTCTTAGTCAAATAGCCTTTACACAGCCTGGAGGTATGTTTGGGGTTATTGATTGTCCTGTTAAAAAATAAATGATGGTCCAACTAAACGCAAACCGGATGGAATAGCATGCTGCTGCAAGATGCTGTGGTAGCCATGCTGGTTCTGTATGCCTTCAATTTTGAATAAATCCCCAACAGTGTAACCAGCAAAGGACCCCCACACCATCCCACCTCCTCCTCCATGCTTCACACCTCCAGGCTGTGTAAAGGCTATTTGACTAAGAAGGAGAGTGATGGGGTGCTACGCCAGATGACCTGGCCTCCACAGTCACCAGACCTGAACCTAATCGAGATGGTTTGGGGTGAGTTGGACCGCAGAGTGAAGGCAAAAGGGCCAACAAGTGCTAAGTATCTCTGGAAACTCCTTCAAGACTGTTGGAAGACCATTTCTGGTGACTACCTCTTGAAGCTCATCAAGAGAATGCCAAGAGAGTGCAAAGCAGTAATCAAAGCAAAAGGTGGCTACTTTGAAGAACCTAGACATATTTTCAGTTGTTTCACAATTTTTTGTTAAGTATTTCATTCCACATGTGTTAATTCATAGTTTTGATGCCTTCAATGTGAATCTACAATTTTCAGAGTCATGAAAATAAAGAAAACTCTTTGAATGAGAAGGTGTGTCTAAACTTTTGCTCTGTACTGTATGTGGAGCCCAACTTTTGCTCTGATCTCTAATTCTGCAGGCAAAATTCAGGTTGTAGGCATTCCTTAGCACTGTAGTCAAGTTTTGCCTTGTGACACAACAGTTACTTATATGTAGCAAAAACATTCCAGTTTGTTAATGCAAGACAGAGGCATATCTAAAAAAACCCATATACAAACATGTCAATATGCTAAGAAACTAAGCTAAGAAATCCTAAAACTGTATAATTTACACAGAGGCTACTTTATCAAAGTAGGTGATGCAAGTGTTATTAGAATTACATCCTTGAAGCTGAGTTGGCGTTTTTTGATTGGTCACCCTAAGATGATAAAATACTGAAGGCTCGATAGAGGAAATACATGATTTAATAGACTAGCTACTAATAATGCAGTAATGATGATGATGAAATAATAAAAATGCATATTTTTTTTTAATTTTAACGTGCCCCTTCTGAAGAAGCTGGGCGAAACGCGCGTCTGGATGGAGGAACACAGAGCTTACATCTACTTATCCTCATCAGATAATTCCATTATTTGTATTGTGCACTTTTTTATATATATATATATATATATATATATATATATACTAGCTGAAGTACCCGGGCGTTGCCCGGGATAGTAACTGTCTCTCTTCGAGTTTCTGTCTGTCTCTGTGTGTCTGTCTCTGTCTGTATCAGTTTCTCTGTTTGTCTCTATCTCTGTGTCTCTATCTCTGTGTCTCTCTCTTTCTCTGTGTCTGTCTGTCTCTCTGTCTGTCAGTCTCTTTCCCCGTCTGTCTCTTTCCCGGTCTGTCTCTTTCCCCGTCTGTCTCTTTCCCCGTCTGTCTCTTTCCCCGTCTGTCTCTTTCCCCGTCTGTCTCTTTCCCTGTTTGTCTTTTTCCCCGTCTGTCTCTTTCCAGGTCTGTCTCTTTCCAGGTCTGTCTCTTTCCAGGTCTGTCTCCTTCCACATCTGTCTCTTTCCAGGTCTGTCTCTTTCCCCGTCTGTCTCTTTCCCCGTCTGTCTCTTTCCCCATCTGTCTCTTTCCAGGTCTGTCTCTTTCCAGGTCTGTCTCTTTCCCCATCTGTCTCTTTCCCCGTCTGTCTCTTTCCAGGTCTGTCTCTTTCCCCATTTGTCTCTTTCCAGGGCTGTCTCTTTCCCCGGCTGTCCCTTTCCCCGCCTGTCTCTTTCCCCGGCTGTCTCTTTCCCCGGCTGTCTCTTTGCCCGGCTGCCTCTTTCCCCGTCTGTCTCTTTCCCTGTTTGTCTTTTTCCCCGTCTGCCTCTTTCCAGGTCTGTCTCTTTCCAGGTCTGTCTCTTTCCACATCTGTCTCTTTCCAGGTCTGTCTCTTTCCCCGTCTGTCTCTTTCCCCATCTGTCTCTTTCCAGGTCTGTCTCTTTCCCCATCTGTCTCTTTCCCCGGCTGTCTCTTTCCCCGTCTGTCTCTTTCCAGGTCTGTCTCTTTCCCCATTTGTCTCTTTCCAGGGCTGTCTCTTTCCCCAGCTGTCCCTTTCCCCGCCTGTCTCTTTCCCCGGCTGTCTCTTTGCCCGGCTGCCTCTTTGCCCGGCTGTCTCTTTCACCGGCTGTCTCTTTCCCCGTCTGTCTCTTTCCCCATCTGTCTCTTTCCAGGTCTGTCTCTTTCCCCATCTGTCTCTTTCCCCGGCTGTCTCTTTCCCCGTCTGTCTCTTTCCAGGTCTGTCTCTTTCCCCATTTGTCTCTTTCCAGGGCTGTCTCTTTCCCCAGCTGTCCCTTTCCCCGCCTGTCTCTTTCCCCGGCTGTCTCTTTGCCCGGCTGCCTCTTTGCCCGGCTGTCTCTTTCACCGGCTGTCTCTTTTCCCGGCTGTCTCTTTTCCCGGCTGTCTCTTTCCCCGGCTGTCTCTTTCCCCGGCTGTCTCTTTGCCCGGCTGTCTATTTCCAGGGCTGTCTCTTTCCAGGGCTGTCTCTTTCCAGGGCTGTCTCTTTGCCCGGATGTCTCTTTCCAGGGCTATTTCTTTCCAGGGCTGTCTCTTTCCAGGGCTGTCTCTTTCCAGGGCTGTTTCTTTCCAGGTTTGTCTCTTTCCAGGTCTGTTTCTTTGCCCGTCTCTCTCTTTCCAGGTCTGTCTCTTTGCCCATCTGTCTCTTTGCCTGTCTGTCTCTTTGCCCGTCTGTCTCTTTCCAGGTCTGTCTCTTTTCAGGTCTGTCTCTTTGCCTGTCAGTCTCTTTGCCCATCTGTCTCTTTCCAGGGCTGTCTCTTTGCCTGTCTGTCTCTTTGCCCATCTGTCTCTTTGCCCATCTGTCTCTTTGCCCATCTGTCTCTATCTCTCTGTCTCTTTCCCCGTCTGTCTCTGTCTGTGTATCTGTCTGTCTTTTTCTGTCTATATGTCTATATATATATATTAGCTGAAGTACTCGGCGTTGCCCGGGATAGTAACTGTCTCTCTTCGAGTTTCTGTCTGTCTCTGTGTGTCTGTCTCTGTCTGTATCAGTTTCTCTGTATCAGTCTCTCTGTCTGTCTCTCTATCTCTGTGTCTCTATCTCTGTGTCTCTCTCTTTCTCTGTCTGTCTGTCTCTCTGTCTGTCAGTCCCATTCCCCGTCTATCTCTTTCCCCTTCTGTCTCTTTCCCCATCTGTCTCTTTCCCCGTCTGTCTCTTTCCCCGTCTGTCTCTTTCCCCGTCTGTCTCTTTCCCCATCTGTCTCTTTCCCCGTCTGTCTCTTTCCCCCTCTGTCTCTTTCCCCGTCTGTCTTTTTCCCCGTCTGTCTCTTTCCAGGTCTGTCTCTTTCCACGTCTGTCTCTTTCCAGGTCTGTCTCTTTCCCCGTCTGTCTCTTTCCCCATCTGTCTCTTTCCAGGTCTGTCTCTTTCACCATCTGTCTCTTTCCCCGGCTGTCTTTTTCCCTGTCTGTCTCTTTCCTCGTCTGTCTCTTTCCAGGTCTGTCTCTTTCCAGGTCTGTCTCTTTCCCCGGCTGTCTCTTTCCCCAGCTGTCTATTTCCCCGGCTGTCTCTTTCTCTGTCTGTCTCTTTCCACGTTTGTCTCTTTCCAGGGCTGTCTCTTTGCCCGGCTGTCTCTTTACCCGGATGTCTCTTTCCAGGGCTGTCTCTTTCCAGGGCTGTCTCTTTCCAGGTTTGTCTCTTTCCAGGTCTGTCTCTTTGCCCGTCTGTCTCTTTGCCCGTCTGTCTCTTTGCCCGTCTGTCTCTTTGCCCGTCTGTCTCTTTTCAGGTCTGTCTCTTTTCAGGTCTGTCTCTTTGCCCGTCTGTCTCTTTGTCCGTCTGTCTCTTTCCAGGGCTGTCTTTTTGCCTGTCTGTCTCTTTGCCCGTCCGTCTCTTTGCCCATCTGTCTCTATCTCTCTGTCTCTTTCCCCGTCTGTCTCTGTCTGCGTGTCTGTCTGTCTTTTTCTGTCTCTCTCTATACGTCTCCCCACCGACATCTTATTACCTCACACATAAGCTTCTTATATTAACAGTTTACTTTGTTCCTATAGCAACCACTGAGAGTTGCTATTAATAGCCTCTAGCTTCCACCTCAATTCAGTTTAATGGAGACATGTTTTTTAGAGAGTAACTGTAAAGCGCGGTGTTAAATTTTCCTGTCAAAACATAGTCTATGACGTTCCCTGAGTCACATGGGGCGTCTGTGCAAAATTTCGTGATTGGAAATGTGACGGTGCGGATTTCTTTAGTGGACATACAGTACAGACCAAAAGTTTAGACACACCTTCGGAGGCCTGGGGAGACTGGCTGCATTAGTATACATGGAGGCCTGGAGAGGCTGGCTGTATTAGTATACATGGAGGCCTGGAGAGGCTGGCTGCATTAGTATACATGGAGGCCTGGAGTGGCTGGCTGCATTAGTATACATGGAGGCCTGGAGAGGCTGGCTGCATTAGTATACATGGAGGCCTGGAGAGGCTGGTTGCTATATTATACATGGAGGCCTGGAGAGGCTGGCTGCTATATCATACATGGAGGTCTGGAGAGGCTGGCTGCTATATTATACATGGACGCCTGGAGAGGCTGGCTGCTATATTATACATGGAGGCCTGGAGAGGCTGGCTGCTATATTATACATAGAGGACTGGGGAGGTTGGCTGCTATATTATACATGGAGGCCTAGAGATGCTGCCTGCATTAGTATACATGGAGGCCTGGAGAGACTGGCTGCATTAGTATATTTGTATAATTATTATTCAATTATAATTGAAGGGTTACTTTATACATGGAGGGTTATGGGGGTGCATTATAATATATGGAGGACTATGGGGTGAATTATAATACATGGAGAACTATGGGAAATGCATTATAATACATGGAGGACTATGTAGCTGCATTCTAATATGAAGGGTTATGTGGTGCCCTTTATACTATTTGGAAGGCTATGCGGGGGCCATTATAGTATTTGGAGAACTATATACAAGGAAGGACAAAGATACAAGCAGGGGATGGGAATGTTTTGTGCTAAGGGAAAAAAGCTCTTTCCCTCAGCACCCAACTTTCCCCTGCTCTGATATACATTTTCTCTCAGCACCCAGCTTTCTCATGCTCTGATATGGGAAAGCTGGGTGCCGAGGGCAAGATAAATATCAGAACATAGGAAAGCTGGGTGCTGATAGAGGGATTTCAGATCATGGGAAACCTGAGTGCTGTGGGTAAGAGCCAAGTGTCAGCGTCATTATCCTGTACCCCGAGTGTCAGTGTCATTATCCCCTACCCCAAGTGTCGGTGTATGTGGAGGGGGGGCCCAGGTCTGAACTTTGCACCGGGGCCCATCCAACTCTAGTTACGCCACTGGAAATAATGATTTTTACTTTAAATAATAATTTTATCCTTCGGACTTTGCTTTCGTCACAGAATACTCCTTTGCAGCAATTCCAACTTTGCAGACCTTTGGCGTTGTAACTGTTAATTTGCGGAGGTAATCTGGAAATATTTCACTCCATGCTTCCAGAAGCTCCTCCCACAAGTTGGATTGGCTTGATGGGCACTTTTTGCGCACCATATGGTCAATCTGCTCCTACAACAGCTCAGTAGGGTTGAGATCTGGTGACTGGGCTGGCCACTCCAGTACAGATAGAATACCAGCTGCCTGCTTCTTCCCTAAATAGTTCATGCATAACTTGGAGATGTTCTTTGGGTCATTGTCCTGTTGCAGGATGAAATTGGCTCCAATTAGGCGCTGTCCACAGGGTATGGCATGACGTTGCAAAATGGAGTGATAGCCTTCCTTATTCAAAATCCCTTTTGCCTTCTACAAATCTCCCACTTTACCAGCACCAAGGTAACCCTAAACCATCACAATACCTCCACCATGTTTGACAGATGGTGTCAGGCACTCTTACAGCATCTTTTCAGTTGTTCTGCATCTCACAAATGTTCTTTTGTGTGATCCAAACACCTCAAACTTCGATTTGTCTGTCCATAACACTTTTTTCCTTCCTCTGTCCAATGTCTGTATTATTTTGCTCATATTAATCTTTCCCTTTTATTAGTCAGTCTCAGATATGGCTTTTTCTTTGCCACTCATCCCTGAAGGCCAGCATCCCGGAGTCGCCTCTTCACTGTAGACGTTGACACTGGCATTTTGCTGGTAATATTTAATAAAGCTGTCAATTGAGGACCTGTCAGGCATCGATTTCTCAAACTACAGGCTCTAATGTACTTGTCTTGTTGCTCAGTTGTGCAGTGGGGCCTCCCACTTCTCTTTCTACTCTGGTTATAGCCTGTTTGTGCTCTCCTCTGAAGGGAGTAGTACATGCCGTTGTAGGAAATCTTCAGTTTCTTTGCAATCTTTCGCATGAAATATCCTTCATTTCTAAGAACAAGAATAGACTGTCGAGTTTCACAAGAAAGTTCTCTTTTTCTGGCAATTTTGAGTTTAATGGAACCAACAAATATAATGCTCCAGATTCTCAACTAGCTCAAAGGAAGGTCAGTTTTATAGCTTCTCTAATCAGCAAAACTGTTTTCAGCTGCGCTAACATACTTGCACAAGAGTTTTCAAGGGATTTCTAAACGTCCATTAGCCTTCTAACACAGTTAGCAAACACAATGTACCATTAGACCACTAGAGTGGTGGTTGTTGGAAATGGGCCTCTATACACCTATGTAGATATTGCATTAAAAACCAGACGTTTGAAGCTAGAATAGTCATTTACCACATGAACAATGTATAGAGTTTATTTCTGTTTAAATTAATGTTAGCTTCATTGGAAAAAATGTGCTTTTCTTATCTAAGTGATCCCAAACTTTTGAACTCCAGTGTGTGTGTGTATATATATATATATATATATATATATATATATATATATGTGTGTGTGTGTTCTGGCACCCTCACTCTGTGCTTTAGAAGAACGAGTTGACAGACAGCTAAACTCTTTCCCATTGATGCATTGACTCGGACGCTGGGGGTCCTTTACAACTTTTATTAATGAGATCAGTGTAAAACTACAAGAAATAAATTAAAATACTAAGTACAACATACAAAGTTTCTGAGTTACATAGCATTCCATTTGATACAGGATATGCAGGCTTAATGCACTATATGGCAAATACATATTAGCTATAATGACAGGATAATACTTGCACAACAGAGCAACTACATTATAATTTGATGAGCCCTAGCCAGGGGATCATAACTCACCGACTGTGCTATGTAGAGGCAAACAAAAGGAGCAGAGATCTGGAGAGATGATCAGCATGCAGAATGTCTGTGTCCATGTAACTAAAATGGCTGCAGAAGAACAAGAAGAAGGGGCAGAGCCCATGCAAGGTCTGATGGGTAACTACATAAGCCTTGGTGGGACAATTTTCATTGCACAGTAACCAGTGAAAGATTAGATAAACAAGCTGCAGTGAGAAAACATTGTCAACAGATGGCGCTGTTGGTTATCACTGGACAGTATCAATGTCAATTACTAAACTTTATCTTATTACATGGCATAATAAAATAATTATATGCATTTCTATTAAGACATGACAATCTATGTGTGTGTGTGTGTGTGTGTGTGTGTGTGTGTACAGTGCCTTGCGAAAGTATTCGGCCCCCTTAAATTTTTATTGCTTATTTTAAACTATTTTAAAAAATAAATAACTGAAAAATGGGGTGTGGAATATTATTTGTCCCCTTTAATTTCAGTGCAGCAAACTCACTCCAGAAGTTCATTGAGGATCTCTGAATGATCCAATGTTGTCCTAAATGACTGATGATGATAAATATAAGCCACCTGTGTGTAATGAAGTCTTCGTATAAATGCACCTGCTCTGTGATAGTCTCAGTGTTCTGTTTAAAGCACAGAGAGCATCATGAAGACCAAGGAACACAACAGGCAGGTCCGTGATACTGTTGTGGAGAAGTTGAAAGCCGGATTTGGTTACAAAAAGATTTCCAAAACTTTAAATATCCCAAGAAGCACTGTGCAAGCGATCATATTGAAATGGAAGGAGTATCATACCACTGCAAATCTACCAAGACCCGGCCGTCCATCCAAACTTTCATCTCAAACAAGAAGAAGACTGATCAGAGTTGCAGCCAAAAGGCCCATGATGACTCTGGATGAACTGCAGAGATCTACAGCTGAGGTGGGAGAGTCTGTGCATAGGACAACAATCAGTCGTACACTGCACAAATCTGGCCTTTATGGAAGAGAGGCAAGAAGAAAGCCATTTCTCAAAGATATCCATAAAAAGTGTCGTTTAGAGTTTGCCACAAGCCACCTGGGAGACACACTAATCATGTGGAAGAAGGTGCTCTGGTCAGATGAAACGAAAATCGAACTTTTTGGGCACAATGCCAAATGATATGTTTGGCGTGAAAGCAACACAGCTCATCACCCTGAACACACCATTCCCACTGTCAAACATGGTGGTGGCAGCATCATGGTTTGGGCCTTCTTTTCTTCAGCAGGGACAGGGAAGTTAATTAAAATTGATGGGAAGATGGATGGAGCCAAATACAGGACCAATCTTGAGAAAAACCTGTTGGAGTCTGCAAAAGACCTAAGGCGGGCTTTGCACACTACGACATCGCAGGTGAGATGTCGGTGGGGTCAAATTGAAAATGACGCACTTCCGGCATCGCATGCGACATCGTAGTGTGTAAAGGCTCGATGATACGATTAACGAACGCAAAAGCGTCGTAATCGTATCATCGGTGCAGCGTCGGCGTAATCCATGATACCGCTGACGCGACAGTCCGATGTTGTTCCTCGCTCCTGCGGCAGCACACATCGCTGTGTGTGAAGCCGCAGGAGCGAGGAACATCTCCTACCGGCATCACTGCGGCTTCCGTAGGATATGCGGAAGGAAGGAGGTGGGCGGGATGTTTACATCCCGCTCATCTCCGCCCCTCCGCTCCTATTGGCCGCCTGCCGTGTGATGTCGCAGTGACGCCGCACGACCCGCCCCCTTAATAAGGAGGCGGGTCGCCGGCCAGAGCGACGGTCGCAGGACAGGTGAGTCCATGTGAAGCTGTCGTAGCGATAATGTTCGTTATGGCAGCTATCACAAGGATATCGCAGTTGCGACGGGGGCAGGCACTATCGCGCTCGGCATCGCAGCATCGGCCTGCGATGTCGCAGCGTGCAAAGTGCCCCTAAGACTGGGATGGAGATTTGTCTTCCAACAAGACAATTATCCAAAAAATAAAGCAAAATCTACAATGGAATGGTTCACAAATAAACGTATCCACGTGTTAGAATGGCCAAGTCAAAGTCCAGACCTGAATATAATCGAGAATCTGTGGAAAGAGCTGGAAACTGCTGTTCACAAACGCTCTCCATCCAACCTCACTCAGCTCCAGCTGTTTGCAAAGGAAGAATGGGCAAGAATCTCAGTCTCTCGATGTGCAAAACTGATAGACACATACTTGCAGCTGTAATCACAGCAAAAGGTGGCGCTACAAAAGAATGCTTTATACGCTGCAACATCGCTAGCGATTGCTAGCGATGTTGAGCGCGATAGCACCCTCCCCCGTCGCTTGTGCGACATTTGGTGCTCGCTGCCGTAGTGAACATTATCGCTACGGCAGCGTCACACGCACGTACCTTGACAGCGACGACGCTGTGATCGCCAAACAATCCCTCCTTCAAGGGGGAGGGGCGTTTAGCGTCATAGCGATGTCACTGCGGCGTCACTAAGCGGCCGGCCAATAGAAGCGGAGGGGCGGAGAGGAGCGGGACATAACATCCCGCCCACCTCCTTCCTTCCGCATAGCCGATGGACGCAGGTAAGGAGATGTTCGTCGTTCCTGCGGTGTCACACATAGCGATGTGTGATGCTGCATGAACAACGAACAACATCGTACCTGTGGCAGCAACGATATTAAGGAAAGGAGCGACGTGTCAACGATCACCATTTTTGAACGATTTTGCGATCGTTGATTGTCACTCCTTGATGTCACATGCTGCGATTTCGCTACCGGCGCCGGATGTGCGTCACTAACGACATGACCCCCGACGATATATCGGTAGCGATGTTGCAGCGTGTAAAGCACCCTAAAGTATTACCTTAAAGGGGCCGAATAATATTGCACGCCCTAATTTTCAGTTATTTACTTTTTAAAAAAGTTTCAAATAAGCAATAAATTTCGTTCAATGTCACAATTGTGTCCCACTTGTTGTTGATTCTTCTCCATAACATTAACATTTTTATCTTTATGTTTGAAGCCTGAAATGTAGGAAAAGGTTGAAAACTTTAAGGGGGCCGAATACTTTCTCAAGGCACTATATATATATATATATATATATATATATATATATATATATATATATATAATCCCCTATTTTGTTATGGGCAACCTTGTTCTGGGTAAATGCTACCGTTCCTACTATTAGTGTATAATTTATTGCTCCTATGTGTCCCTCATTGTGAGGTGCTGCTTTTTCCACATATCATTGATTGTATTGATGAGTAAAGATATAAATAATTTTGTATTCAACCATGTGGTCACCTCTCCTTGATAGGGTTAACCATACCTTATGTTTATGTATTGACTTCACGTTGCTTGGACCTTATTATATCCTTTTCTATGAGTCAGCATGAAAGGTGTCGTAAGTAATTACAACCTCCTCTGAAACTTGAAAATTAGAGCCAATCAGCAAATGTAAGCATCATAGTCGTTTTCAGCACCACAAAATTAGTGGAATTCAACTGTTTTCATCTCTGAACCAGTGTGGCTGTAGAGCAGTGTATTTAGTTAAGGCCCTGTCACACACAGAGATAAATCTGCGGCAGATCTGTGGTTGCAGTGAAATCATGGACATATTGTTCCATTTCTACACAGCCACAAACCTGGCACTGATTGTCCACAATTTCACTGCAACCACAGATCTACCACAGATCTACCACAGATCTACCACAGATCTACCACAGATCTACCACAGATCTACCACAGATCTACCACAGATCTACCACAGATCTACCACAGATCTACCACAGATCTACCACAGATCTGCCACAGATCTACCACAGATCTGCCACAGATCTACCACAGATCTGCCACAGATCTACCACAGATCTGCCACAGATCTACCACAGATCTGCCACAGATCTACCACAGATCTGCCACAGATCTACCACAGATCTGCCACAGATTTATCTCTGTGTGTGACAGGGCCTTTAGCTGTTCAGTTTATGATAAATTCCTATCTACCATTTCTTTCTTTTCCTTAGATCTCTATTATATTCAGTACACCCTCTCTAAACCCATATGCCATGATGCTACAATACTCTATAATATCACCACCCTTCTGTCAGTCATCCCTGCACAACTTGTAACATCTGTGATAGGGCACACTTCTTGCACCCCTTAAAAAGGAATGTAACAGGACCCTGTACACCTCACCCCTGGCTGCCCTGCTGGAGCGAACACTACAATCCTGGACCAGTTTGCTGTTTCGGCTCCCTGAAGAAAGAATAAAGTTAAAACATCTGTTAATTTATAAACCAATTTAACCATGACTGGTTAATAAATGGCTAACATCTGCTGAGACTGGTGTGGATCTGTGCTGGGGACGCCACTCTGGGACCAGGAAAAGAACAGACTGATCTGGGGAAGGCCGTGCTGGCTTCTGGCCGTGCAATGCTTTATTAGGACACTTATTTTCGGGATAAACATTCATTAAGCTCTCCCTGCTGCAAAAAGCTGGTGAAATCTACAATATCTCAGATCAGATGCGGACTCGCCTATTGTTCAGCTGTTGATATTGAAGGATCAGACATCCCATTGTAAATGAAAACTTGGATCTCTGCTTCTTTTACAGGTGTGAATGAACACTTGTGAGGCTCTGTGCCCATTAAGTAGAAACCATTCAGTTTGATAGTCTTGGCACGAGTTACAAACAGGCTCACAAGATGTGGAATATTCGGAATAGTGGAAAAAGATTGCTCACAGTAGAGGTTTTTTTTTTTTTGCAAAATTGGTAATATGGGCAAGTTGGAGTTATATACGATAGAGGTGGACACGGTCAGTTACTGAGTGCTTGGCAGAAGAGGGGATCCACGCACCATTTTTTGCCTTTTGATGGGCTCTGCCAGTGGTTCTGCCACATTTATTTACAGATGCTTGGACAACTATTCCTAGACAAGTGTATTCTCACTTCGGAATTATTGATAATTAAATTGTTTCAATGAGACTTATGTACCGCCCCGCGGCCTCGGCTGCGACCGCCGAGCCGCTCGGGTCCGTGCTCGTGTTCTACGAGTGGTGGCTCGAGCCTCTCACGGACCCGGGGGTCACGTCGCTCTGCAAGGGTGGTTGGCGCTACATGCGGGGGATGTGGGTATTTGGTTTTGGGATGGTAGTTCGTGACGTGTGGTGATTATGGACACCACCGCTGTGGTAAAGGTACGGGACTCCCGGGAGCGGTGTAGTGGCGCAGCTAGGTGTTGACCCCTCCGTGGGTAAAGGGATGTTGGTCCCGGGGCCCGGTTGTCGAGGGCCGGGGTGCAGGGTGCAGTGTTGCGGTGCAGCGCGGTGCGGTGCCTGAGGGAACTGGTGTACTCACTCCGATACAAGACACGGGAGTCACTGGTAAACCAAACGGGGTGATGAACGGGGCCCGCAGCCGGCTGCAGCTTCTATAGTCGGGTTGGCAATGTCCGCCTTTCTACTGAACCTGTGTGTATTTGACTACTGTGCCTGGGCACTGGTAGTCCGCTCCCCGGCGTATAAGTGTCGTAGGAGCCCGTTTCGCAGACGCTGGCCCTTTGGATCTCTGGCCTTTGGCGGTGGCACCTATCCGGACGGGTTGGGCTGTTGCCTTCAATCGGGACTTAGGTGGGAATGAATCCCTGAGGTCCAGACCTCAATCAGTCAATTTGCCTATGGTGGTGGCTTATAGCCTAGTTCAGGGTCTGAGTACCCTGCCTGGTGCTTCGGTATCCAGTTGGCTCCCTGGTTCGGTTCCGGCGGGCCACTACCCTGTCCCGGTCCCTTACGGTTCCGCCGGTCGTATTCCCGGTCTCCTGCAGGCGGCCACTACCATCTGCCTGCCTGACTGATCGGGGGTCCTAGGCTCCAACCCAGGTCCCACACAGAACTGTCCTCCTCCTCTCTCTCCAAACTTAATCTGCTTGTATCTCATGCCTCAGGCCAGCAGACTCCTCGGGGGGGCGTGTCTATCCTCCTGACTCTGCCCACCTAGTGTGCCTGTCTGACTCTGAGGGAGGCAATCAGGTCTTTGGTTGACTGACGGTACCTTACTGGGGTGGGGGTGTATGTGGTGTGTGTAGTGACCTGTGACCCCTGGGGATGTCCAGGGCGTCACACTTACATATTGCTAACTCAAATCCATAGGATAGGTTGGCATGTGAGATCAGTGGGGCTCGGATACACACAACACCCACCGATCAGCTCACTGGCAGACACAGACAGAAGAGGCCCCTGTACAAGGACAATGTTTGGGCCCTTTGCAGCTCAAAAACTCATCAAAAATCACAATTAATCCTGCTTTGGAGGTAGAAATGGGCCCCCTTACCTCTTGGGCCCCTGTGCGGCTGCACTGGTTGCACGAATGATATCTCCGGCCCTGGATCAGCTGATATTTGCTCCTGTGGTTGACGGATGTAAGCAGTGTACCAAGCAGAACACTACAGAACCATACATTATTTAGCGTCCACTGTCTTGTACTACAGTTCATCATTCATTCACTTGAATGGGAGGTACCAGGTGTCAGAGACCAACCAATCTCAAAAGATTCTCAAAATAATGACCAATCCTATAGCCAGGTCATCAATATGTGAGTGCCAGTCAGTCCCTTTAAGCAGTCAATTTATCAGTTGGCACATTGCCATGTTTGTGATTAAAGAAGTGTGATCCACTCTAGAGTAGGGCCAGATTACATATTGATGATATTTGGCACACTGGAGGATAGACGGGGTAAAGTAGAGCGCTAGAGAACACGTCTGCTGATGGCAGCTTTGTATCGAACTAGTCTTTAGAGCCTGCTGGCATTTGTTTCTATAATGCCAGAATTTATATGTATTCTGCAAGTCTTTGGGCCCTAACATAGTCAGCATTCCTATATTCTAGCTGAGTGGTTCAGAACCCTTTGAATATCTGGTCTGAGTCATTTTAGACCCCCTCTTGGACAGACTGGTGCATCCTGTGATTGTGTAGTACTGTACCTACTGCAGTTGTTGAGTGCAGCCCCATAGCCCTTGCCAGCAAGTGTGACCGGAGACAAAGCTAAGACTACAGTGAGCTCCCAATAAAGTGGCTGTGAGTGTTATGTGCCAAACATCTGGGCCATATTTGGTAACTGCCAAGACTCTGCACCATAACCACCTTATTGTCATTGTTTTTTAACCACTAAAAGTTGTGCCCTTTCTGGAGTTAAGTTTAAAGGGGTTGTCCATTGAAAACAAGTTCTCGCCTTTCCACAAGATAGGTGATGACTTGTTTTCAGTGGGGGTCATACAGCTGTGACCGCATCTATCAACAGAACTGGGAACATATAGCCCAGTAAGAAAGGAGAAACAGTGTACATGTTTGACTGCTGCTCCATACTCTCCTTATGGGGCTGCTGAGAGGTATGTGCAACTTTATCAAGATGCCCCATATAGTATATACAGTATGTAGTGGCGGATGGGAATCAAACCTGCCCTGCCATTTTGTAACAGGATTAAAAGTTCTGCATTAGACATAAATACAGTCATATGAAAAAGTTTGGGCACCCCTATTAATGTTAACCTTTTTTCTTTATAACAATTTGGGTTTTTGCAACAGCTATTTCAGTTTCATATATCTAATAACTGATGGACTGAGTAATATTTCTGGATTGAAATGAGGTTTATTGTACTAACTGAAAATGTGCAATCCGCATTTTAACAAAATTTGACCGTTGCAAAAGTATGGTCACCTCAACATAAAAGTGACATTAATATTTTGTAGATCCTCCTTTTGCAAAAATAACAGCCTCTAGTCGCTTCCTGTAGCTTATAATGAGGCCCCCGCGTCCCTGCACCCCACCAAGCCCTGCATCACCCACCTAATCACTGGGCCCCGGGATCACCAACCCCTACCCACGGAGGGGCAACACAACAACTGGCTGCTCCATACCATCCTTCCCGGGATCCCCATACAGAGCAGCGGTGGTGTCAACAAATCACCACAACCGTGGGTGGCGTCACGGACAATAACCAATCCAAACACCCAAAAACCCCCTTTCACTCACGGGCGAGGAGCGCCGCTAGAGTCCCCGGGATCCGGCCCATCGCTCGAGCCACCGAGCAGCAGCAGGCCGCAGCAGCCGCGGCAGCCAGACCCGAGCAGCAGTGGGAGAGCGCGGCGTCCCCTCCTCCGCCCGCGACAACTTGGCATCATGAACAGGATCTTACCGCTCTGCCGTTGGGTAGAGGTGCGCCTTGTAACCGCCGTAGGTATCCGGCTGAAAAATTTCAGAAGTCGCCATCTTTGGCGCGAAAAGTTCCCGCTCGAGCGTCTTCTCGAGTAGCAGAGGCGCGAAGGCCAAAACCCCGCCCCGAGAGAGGAGGGGCCAAAAAGAACCGAAGGGGGACGGAAACAAGATGTCTGCGCCCGACGGAGCCTCTGGAGGAGCGGCGGTCGCAGCCGCAGTGGCACCCGTTGATGGGAATGGGCCTGCCCAGGTCCCGGCCGCGCTGGCGGGAGGTGCCGCGGCCCCCGCGCTCGCTCAGGTGATGCCGTATGTGCCCGGAGCTACCTGGCTACCGCAGTATGACGGGAAACCTGATGCTTTACAGGTCTTCCGGAAAAAGCTTAACCCGTTGCTAGAGCTGTACCCCCTGATCGATAAGCAACGTGCAGCGGTAGTGCTAGGCCAGTTAACCGGTGCGGCTGAGCAGGAGGCGGAGACCTGGGCCGAGGGGGACCGGCTCTCTGTAGCCACCATCTTTGAGAAGCTACAGACTGCCTTTGAGACCCGGACTGAAGCTGAGCTGAGGATGCAGTTTTACCAGTGCCGGCAACGGGCTGTGGATAGCATTCGGAACTATGCTTTACGTCTGCAAACCGCCCTCCGCACGCTAAAGCGGGTGAATCCTATCAATGAGGCGGACAGCAACAAGATGTTGGTAGAGCAATTTTTGCAGGGGATGAGATCCCCTGAGGATCGCAAACAACTCCGGCTGTGGGCCCTGGAACACCCTGATGTGGACTATGCTGTGTTAAAGGAACGGGCCATTAAAGCACTACAGCCCCCAGCTTCAGAAGTCCTGGAGCCATCCCCGTGGCCCATTGAGACGGCCCCCGTTGTGGTGGCCCCTGCCCTACCAACCTCTCCAACACCTGCAGCCCCAAGCAGCACTATGGAGGAACTGGCAGCCCAGGTCCGTCGCATGGACGGAGACCTCGCCAAGATTCTTGCTGCACTCCAACCTTTGACCAGATCTCAGCCTTCAGCACAGATACAGCTCGCCGACAGCCCTGAGGATGTCCCCTGGATGCAACGGAGAAGTAATAGCAACCCGCGGAGCAGACCTCCAACCTGCTACAAGTGCCGTAAGCCTGGGCATTACATCCGACAGTGCCCGTTAAACGAGCAACCCCTGGGGCCCCGGGCCAGCCCTCAGGAGTAGAACCCCGTGGCCCCCCGGACTGGCGGGACCGATATATCGGGGCCCGGCCCATCATCCCCGTGGCTGTGGACGGAATCCCGGTGATGGCTCTCTCCGACACTGGATCACAGGTAACCACCATACCATACACATTGTACCAGCGTTATTGGGGGATGGACGAGCTGGCACCCCCAGATACTAGTATAACACTAATTGCTGCCAATGGACTCCCATTGACCCAAGTGGGGTATAAACAGGTGGCTATGACAGTAGGGCAAGCTGAACTGCAACACCAGGGTATGATTGTGATCATGAATGAACCCAGTGATCATAACCCGAAGATAGTGCTAGGAACCAATGTGATGGAGCACTGTATGAGTGATGTGTTGGCCCTACTGCAACAGCTGGCCGCCACGGCGGCGGGGAGCTGACAGAGAGCTGTGCAGCGTGAGATCCGAGCCTTGATGTACCGCCAGCATGTAAACTCAACAGGAGGAGAGATTGGTGGAGTGAGAGTGATGGATGTTGCTCCGTTGATTGTGCCCCCTAGGAGTGAGATGATGATTTGGTGTAGGGCAGCAGTAGGGCCTCAGGGGCGTGACTACCCTGCCATGATGGAGCCCATACCCTCCGAGCACTGGCCCACTGTAATGGCCGCCCGAGGGGTGGTAGATGTGAAGAAGGGGAGAGTGCCCGTGAGGGTGCTGAACTGTGGGGAGGAAGAAGTCAGGCTTCCCCGGTATGCCACCATTGCCAAGCTGCTCACCCTGGATCCCCACACCATCCACGAAGCCAGTCCCTCAGTCTCTCCATCTACTACCAGCACTTCCCCACCTCCAGGGGAGGTAAATGAGTGGCACCAACAGCTACACGTGGGCACTGATGATACCCCTACACATCATAGAGCAGGAGTACACAGGGTGGTGCGGGAGTATGAACAGGTGTTCAGTAAACATCCGCTAGACTTTGGGCAGATCAAAGGGGTCCAACACCATATCCCCACCGGTGAACATCCCCCTATCAAAGAGAGGTACAGGCCTATTCCCCCTGCACATTACCAGTGTGCCAAAGATATGTTGAGGAATATGAAGGAGGCAGGGGTTATTCGGGACAGCTGTAGTCCCTGGGCCGCTCCGTTGGTACTGGTCAAGAAGAAGGATGGTACCATGCGGATGTGTGTGGATTACCGGAAGATTAATCAGATAACCCATAAAGATGCCTACCCACTGCCCCGTATTGAAGAGTCTTTGGCCGCACTGAGAACTGCAAATTACTTCTCTACCCTTGACCTCACCAGTGGGTACTGGCAAGTGGCCGTGGTCCCGGAAGACCGGGAGAAAACCGCCTTCACCACCCCGATGGGGCTCTGTGAATTTAATAGTATGCCGTTCGGGCTGTGCAATGCCCCAGGAACCTTCCAACGGCTGATGGAGTGCTGTCTGGGACACCTAAACTTCGAGACCGTCCTGTTGTACCTGGATGATGTAATTGTGTATTCACAGACGTATGAAGCCCATCTGGAACACCTGGCCGAGGTATTCGCATCCCTTGCCAAATACGGGATGAAGTTGAAGCCCTCTAAGTGTCACCTGCTGAAGCCCAGAGTGCAGTACCTGGGGCACGTGGTAAGTGCAGAAGGTGTCACCCCCGACCCTGAGAAGATCACTGCCATCCAGGGCTGGCCGAGGCCAACCACCGTGAGGGAAGTAAGGCAGTTTCTGGGTCTGGTGGGGTACTACCGGCGCTTTATCAAAGGGTACACGAAGATGGCTGCCCCCATGCAAGACCTCCTCGTGGGACAGACCAAAGGTGGTAGACCCATCGGAGCCCCACTGGTGTGGGAAGAAAAGCATGAGGAATCCTTCTGCCAGCTGAAAGCGGCCTTGACCGGAGAAGAGGTCCTAGCGTATCCTGACTATGGCTGCCCGTTCATCCTCTACACAGACGCCAGCAATGTGGGACTAGGAGCAGTCCTGTCCCAGGTCCAGGATGGGAAGGAGAAAGTGATTGCTTATGCTAGCCGGAAGCTTCGGCCAACTGAAAGGAACCCTGAGAACTACAGCTCCTTCAAGCTCGAGCTCCTGGCATTGGTATGGGCTATCACAGAGAGGTTCCACCACTACTTGGCTGCAGCAAAATTCACCGCTTTCACGGACAACAATCCGTTGACTCACCTGGACACGGCCAAGTTGGGCGCGTTGGAGCAGCGGTGGGTGGCCCGGCTAGCCAACTATGACTTCACCATCAAGTACCGTGCTGGTCGTGTCAACATTAATGCTGATGCACTCTCCCGAATGCCCCATTTGTCAGAGGAAGGGTGCGAGGATGACGACCTCGAGGAGATCGAGTTGCCTGCATTTCACCAGCCACCAACTGAGAAGGTACAGGTACATCAACAACGGGTGGACCTGGACCCACGGCCCAGTCAAGAGTGGCAGGAAGCTCAAAACCAGGCGCCGGCTGTCCGCCTCGTCAAGACCCTGGTGGAACAAGGTGCTGTTGGAATGGACCCTGCCGCCCCAGCTGAAGCCCAGCGCTTGTGGAAGGAACGGAAACGGTTGTATCTACATCAAGGGAAGCTGTACCGTGAGCTGATCAACCCAAAGACTCATGAGAAAATCTGCCAGTTGGTTATTCCCCAAGCTGATGTGGCTACCGTTTTGCGGGCATACCATGATTGTGCTGGACACTTCGGGTGGAAAAAGCTGGAGATGCTGTTGAGAGAGCGGTTCTACTGGAGTGGGATGCGGGAGTCGGTAGAAGCCTGGTGCCGAGAGTGTGGTCCTTGCACGCTGAGGAGGAAGGACGAGACCAGCCAGAGGGCGCCCCTACACCCAATCATCACACATCAGCCGCTGGAACTGGTCGCCCTAGACCATGTCAAGCTCACCCCCAGCCGAAGTGGGTACGCCTACGCGTTGACCATCGTCGACCACTATTCAAGATTCATGGTGGTTGTCCCCGTCAAGGACCTAACTGGTCGAACTGCCGCTCGAGCGTTTCAGACTTATTTCTGCCGACCACATGGATATCCAGAAAAGGTGCTTACTGACCAAGGCCCGGCTTTTGAAGCGGAGGTGTTCCATGAGTTCTGCCAGTTGTACGGCTGTAAGAAGATCCGGACCACCCCTTACCATGCCCAGACCAACGGCATGTGTGAGAAGATGAACCACTTGGTCCTGGGACTCCTCAAGACGTTACCGCTGGAAGAGCGGAACCTGTGGCCGGAAAAGCTACCCGACTTGGTCGATATGTACAACAATATCCCGTCCAGCTCAACAAAGTGCACCCCAGCATATCTGATGAGGGCTCAGCCCCGGCCGCCTGCCGGTGGACCTGGAAATGGGGTTGGAGGCCCCAGAAGCACTCCCTTCGACAGCTGAATGGGAAACTCGGCGTAGAGCACAATACCGGCAGATTCAAGAATATGTCGAGAAGAACTTAAGTCGGAGTCGGGAACTGCAGGAGCAGCGCTTTAATCAAAAGGCATCTGCTGGCCCTTTTCAGCCCGGAGACGTCGTACTGAAGCGGAAGAGGAGGACCTACAAGTTGGATGATCAATGGGAACAGAGCCCGTACGTCATACAGCCCACAGGCTGGGAAGATGGGAAGGCCTACCAAATCAGCCGTGATCAAGGAGGCACTTTGGCCACAGTTTCCCGGGGCCATCTGAAAAGGTGCCCACCAGCCTTAAGAGCGGCGGCAGAAGTACCGGTTCCCCTACCAGAGGATAAGGCGAAAGAGGTGATCCACACTGCGATGGGAGACTTCCCAGCAGACTGGCCTACACAGAACGGCGCGGTGATTCTTCCAGTGATACTGTTCCCACAACCTGTGGATGAAGAAGTGGTGGAAGCGGTCAACCGTGAGCCAGAACCAGTGCCCAGGGATGAATCTGTGCCCAGCTCCCCTATGCCTCCGCCTGCCCCACACGATAGCCGGGAGGAGGAACCGATTGTTCCCTCTGCCCCACTGCCTAGCCACACTGACACCGGACCCCGAAGGTCCACTCGTCCCAACCTAGGTAGGCCCCCACTTAGGTACAGGGAAACCGTTCTTTAAAGGGGGAGGGGAAAGAAAACAGGGTGTTAAGTGTGTTTGTTTGAAAGTTGGAAAATGATAAGCAAAAATGATTACCAAAGCTTCACCTGATTCACCGTGATTGAGGAAACCGGCCGTTGCCGGCACCGTTGTCCCCGTGGGGACCGTTTGAAAAAGTTAGCATGGAGGACTTTCCATGGACAAGCCCGTGAACTTGCAGGGCAACCACAAACGTTAGTGGCTTGTAAATAAGTTGTTTTACCGTTACCGTTTCCGCATTGCCGCCTCCGGAGAGGCAGGTTGGAGGGAGGGCCCTCAGCAGAGCAGGCTGGGGCCCAGCCACTACAGGAACCGGTGGCTACCCTCTGGAGGGGAAGGACAGATTCCGCTCGGGTAACTTGTGCTGGACGTGGGTCAAGGGGTGCTGCCTGGGTTTTAGGGGCAGCATCAGGGCCAGGTTGCTTGGGTTGGAGAGAGCGGAGACCGTAACCGTAAACCGTTTTGCAACGTTTAAGAAATGTGCCTCCCGTTGTGGGATGATGTTATAATTTATATGTTACCGTTTACCTTTTTATATATTTTACAGAAAATAAAACCGGTGTTGGACGGGAAGCCCGCGGACGGTCTGCATTTTGCTAAGGGGGAATGTGACGCCCTGGGCAAGCCAGGGGTCACAGGTCATCACACCACCACACCCTACACCTCAGTTAGGAACACCCAAGCTACCAAAATCCTTGTTGCCTTCCTCCAGGGGCTGATGTTCACACCAGGGGGTGGCCAAGGCGGTTGGCTCCGCCCACCGAGGAGGACACAGCCCTGGAGGCGGGATGAACCAGGCAGTTTAGCTCAGGCAGAGCTTGAGTGAGGAACAGTGGAGTTCAGTTAGGGAAGTGAAGGAGTAAACAGTAGAGTCGAGTGAGGGAAGTGAAGTGAAGTGGAAGGAAGTAGTAGTGAAGCTAAGGAGAAAAGCTGAAGTGACAGTAGTAAAGCCTGAAGTTGGTCCGGCTGTGTGCCCGGACAGTGACAGCAAGGTCAGCAGACGGCGGTGATAGTCCGTAGGGGGACTGCTCGGAGGTTGCTGGAAGGACCGCGGACGGGTAGTGACCCGGCGGTCTGGAGCAGTATACGAAAAACAGTCAGCACCAGGGCAGGGGCCTCTCGGATCCTGGCAAGGCTAGGAGTCGCCGTGAATTTGCCAAATCCGTCAGTGAAGGGGACGTCTGTCTCCAAACAACCAAGTCCCGATTGAAGGCAACAGTCCGACCGTTACAGAGAGACACCGCCACCGCCAGGGCACCAGTTTCTCAGGGCCAGGAGCCTGCAGGCAAAGTAGGGCTCCTCTGGCCCATATCCAAGCCGGGGAGCGGGTTACCGGTGGGAACCCATCGCAACCATCATCAACTTAGGCGCAGGACAGAGGGACCGTCACCGTCACCTACTGGGGAAAGCAAGTGCAGCCGTCCGTGGGAACCGTCTTTCCAGCCGTGTGTTTTACCGAAAACTGTGTCAACGTCTCAGGCTGAGTGAGTACCACAGTGCCGCAAGGCACAGTGCTGCCCCCGCGTCCCTGCACCCCACCAAGCCCTGCATCACCCACCTAATCACTGGGCCCCGGGATCACCAACCCCTACCCACGGAGGGGCAACACAACAACTGGCTGCTCCATACCATCCTTCCCGGGATCCCCATACAGAGCAGCGGTGGTGTCAACAAATCACCACAACCGTGGGTGGCGTCACGGACAATAACCAGTCCAAACACCCAAAAAACCCCTTTCACTCACGGGCGAGGAGCGCCGCTAGAGTCCCCGGGATCCGGCCCATCGCTCGAGCCACCGAGCAGCAGCAGGCCGCAGCAGCCGCGGCAGCCGGACCCGAGCAGCAGTGGGAGAGCGCGGCGTCCCTTCCTCCGCCCGCGACAGCTGCATTAAAACAAATCTTAGGTAAAGACTGTGGTGAGAATTCAAAACCTGTACTGTCTTTACAGCCCCAGGAAGGGAAAATGGAGCCATTGTGCCGGGCTCACATTGTCTGATCTGTATGAATAGTGTAGAACAAGAAGGGAAGGCTTCCTGTTATATCAGGATAATGCTCGGGATTGGAAAAGGGGAATAGCAAAATAATATCTCCTTCCCTACCCTGGACCACCTGGAATTTTATCATTACCCTTTAATTAGTTAGGCGTAGCAGTATAATGTGGACACTAAATAGCAATTTTATTTAAGTTTTGAATGGCCGTATTGTGTGGGATAGTTATAGCGATATTATGTGGGGACCATGTTGTAATATTATTATTATTATTGTTGTCATTATTTTATTATGGCAGTATTACACTGTGTGCAGAATTATTAGGCAAGTTATATTTTAGAGCATTTTTTTATTATTGATCAACAACTATGTTCTCAATCAACCCAAAAGACTCATAAATATCAAAGCTTAATATTTTTGGAAGTTGGAGTGGGGGGTTATTAGATTTGGCTATTTTAAGAGGATATCTGTTTGTGACTATTACTGTGCAGAATTATTAGGCAACTTAATAAAAAACAAATATATTCCCATCTCACCTGTTTATTTTCACCAGGTAAATTAATATAACTGCACAAAATTTACAAATAAACATTTCTGACATGCAAAAACAAAACCCAAAACAATTAGTGACCAATATAGCCACCTTTCTTTATGATGACAATCAACAGCTTACCATCCATAGATTCTGTCAGTTGCTTGATCTGTTTACGATCAACATTACGTGCAGCAGCCACCACAGCCTCCCAGACACTGTTCTGATAGGTGTACTGTTTCCCTCCCTGTAGAATGTACATTTTATGAAGGACCACAGGTTCTCTATGGGGTTCAGATCAGGTGAATAAGGGGGCCATGTCATTATTTTTTCATCTTTTAGACCTTTACTGGCCAGCCACGCTGTGGAGTAGTTGGATGCATGTGATGGAGCATTGTCATGCATGAAAATCATTTTTTCTTGAACAATGCCGACTTCTTCCTGTACCACTGCTTGAAGAAGTTGTCTTCCAGAAACTGGCAGTAGGTCTGGGAGTTGAGCTTCACTCCATCCTCAACCCGAAAAGGTCCCACAAGTTCATCTTTGATGATACCAGCCCATACCAGTACCCCACCTCCACCTTGCTGACGTCTGAGTTGGAGTGGAGCTCTCTGCCCTTTACTGATCCAGCCTCTGGCCCATCCATCTGGCCCATCAAGAGTCACTCTCATTTCATCAGTCCATAAAGCCTTTGAAAAATCAGTCTTAAGATATTTCTTGGCCCAGTCTTGAAATTTTATCTCATTTTTCTTGTTCAAAGATGGTCGTTTTTCAGCTTTCCTTACCTTGGCCATGTCCCTGAGTATGGCACACCTTGTGCTTTTTGATACTCCAGTAATGTTGCAGCCCTGAAATATGGCCAAACTGGTGGCAAATGGCATCTTGGCAGCTTCACGCTTGATTTTCTTAAATTAATGGGCAGTTATTTTGCGCCTTTTTTGCCCAACACGCTTCTTGCGACCCTGTTGACTATTTGCCATGAAACACTTGATTGTTCGGTGATCACGCTTCAAAAGTTTGGCAATTTCAAGACTGCTGCATCTCTCTGCAAGACTTTTCAGAGCCCGTCAAATCTCTCTTCTGACCCATTTTGCTAAAGGAAAGGAAGTTGCCTAATAATTAAGCACACCTTATATCGGGTGTTGATGTCATTACACCACACCCCTCCTCATTACAGAGATGCACATCACCTGATTTACTTAATTTGTAGTTGGCTCTCTAGCCTATACAGCTTGGAGTAGGACAACATGGATAAAAATTATCACGTGATCAAAATACTCATTTGCCTAATATTTCTGCACACAGTGTATTTAGTTATTACAGTACATGGCTGTATTGTGTCAGCATTGTATTGAAATATTTTCCGCTGCTAAATAGTTGGCATCATGTTTTTTGTCATCAAATTTGCATCCTAACAACATAGTTGGGTTAGTATCAGACACCTGATGACAGGTTCCTCTTAAGGCCCTGTCACACACAGAGATAAATCTGCGGCAGATCTGTGGTTGCAGTGAAATTGTGGACAATCAGTGCCAGGTTTGTGGCTGTGAACAAATGGAACAATATGTCCATGATTTCACTGCAACTACAGATCTGCCAAAGATTTATCTCTGTGTGTGATGGGGCCTTTAGGCTATGCTCACAAACCCAATGGAAACTGCTTCCTTCAGGATATGCTTCATTTTTGGATGCATTTTTGGAGGAGTTTTCCTTTTCCTTTTTTTTTTTAAGTCTCTGAAGCATTTTGGTACAGTTTTTCCAGTATTCTGAATTGACACCTGCCAAGATTTGAGCAGATTTCTTCAGAAACCGCTTCAAAGAAGTCACACGCACTTTCTTTTTTCAAAACCTTTTCAGAAAAAAAGATAAATATATTTTAACAAAAAACATCCTCATATAAACAGCAATGTGGATTTTCCATAGAAATTAATTAGAAGATTTTTTCCAACAGATTTTGAAGCCTTTACTGTGAAGAACTTTTGGAAAGTATTCACAACTCAAAAAATTGTGAAGATAGTCTAAAGGGGCTTTACACGCAACGACATCGCTAATGAGATGTCGTTGAGGTCACGGAATTCGTGACGCACATCCGGCCTCGTTAGCAACGTCATTGCGTATGAAACGCACGAACGACCGCTAACGATCAAAATTACTCACCTAATCATTGATCGTTGACATGTCGTTCTAATCTAAAATATTGTTGCTGTTGCAGGACGCAGGTTGTTCGTCATTCCTGCGGCAGCACACATCGCTACGTGTGACACCGCAGAAATGAGGATCAACATCGTACCTGCGGCCGTCGGCAATGAGGAAGAAAGGAGGTGGGATGTTCCGGCCGATCATCTCCGCCCCTCCGCTTTTATTGGGCGGCCGCTTAGTGACGCCGAACGAACCTCCCCCTTAGAAAGGAGGCAGTTCGCCGGCCACATCGACATCGCTAGGCAGATAAGTCCGTGTAACGGGGACTAACAATGTTGTGCTCCATGGGCAGCAATTTGCCCGTGATGCACAACCGACGGGGGCGGGTGCTTTCACCAGCGACATCGCTAGCGATATCGCTGTGTGTAAAGTGGCCTTTAGACTATGTTATCTGCATGTTGCCCTGGGGATCCATTTCCTATACAATCTATATTCTCTCTTTTATATATTCCCCTGACAATCAGAAATATCTAATAAAACTATGAAGATTTCTAAAATACCAAGTGAAAATATAAAATTGATGATTGATCCCTTAAGATGAACATTTTTTGTGTTGATTCTTCTTGGGTATAATTGAATGCATGTTTGTGACCTGAGTCTTCAGTTACGTCAGTGAGCCTAATCCAGGTTAAATTAAGACCCATAACCATAGGATGTATAAGGCCCTAATCAGAGACAGTGTACTTTTATGATTATCAGAAAAAATGAAAGCACGCTACTAGTATCCATTGTGTAATATGCAAATTCTATGTATTACACTACAAAAAGAGCATTTGCATTCATTACATCTCATTTTAACAAATTAGCTAAGAGGTGAGTGGAAGTGGCTGAATATGTCATTAGGATGTTAACACAGGGCATATATTATCAAGTTATCATTGCACACATGGTAAGTCAGACACGACCAGAATTATAACGATAAGGTCACAGTGGGCATAATAAGAAGACACTGGGGGTGGAGTGGATTTATATGATGAGAAATAAGATCATATTGGATGGTGCAAGATTTGAGTAAGGCCAGTGAGCCCCATCTTCGCATGCTTCATAGACACAAGATTTTCTTTGTTCTCCCATTGGTATCCGCCAACTAATTCATGTTTATGGGTTCTGCCAGGTTGGATGTTCAGCAGTACATTTCTTTAGCTATAACTGATACCTATGGAAAACGAATGGCAAGCGCAGTATTTATGGTAAAAAAAGGGAGTTAGATTGTAGGTGACATTTTCTGTATATTTTTATAGCTGCCCATTTGAAATACACAGAATGACAACCACTATTTGTGGACAACTGTATACAATGAACAGATGGTTGGTGACCAACACTAAAGGTGGACTGTGTATCTGTATGCATAGTGAATGTGCATATACTGTATGTAGAAAGCATGCATATGCAATTCTAATAAGTCTGCAGAGAGCTCCTAAAATTTGCAGAATGAATTGGTGCCCACACTTTCCAAACAGCGAGGTGCCCAAGGTAAAAGATTTATACCCCTAGAACAGGGGTGGGCAATTAATTTTCCCATGGGGCCGCATGAGAAATTGGGATGGTTTTAGAGGGCCGGACTAATATAATTAACTCAGTTCTACATCTTTTATATATATATATATATATATATGTATATATATAATATATACACACACGCATATATATACTGTGTGTGTATATAATATATATACGCATACACACACTGTATACATACATACACACACAATCCCCATATACTACATCACTACACCCGCCACATACTACACCTGTAATATACATCACTACATCCCTATACTCTACACCTATAATAAACTACACTATACCACTATATACTACATCACTACGCCCCTATATACACCTGTAATATACTAAATCACTATATACTACACCTGTAATAAACTGCACCATTACATCACTATATACTACACCTGTGATAACCTACATCACTACACCCCTATATACTACACTTGTATTATACTACACCTGTGATAAACTACACCACTACACCCCTATATACACCTGTAATATACTACACCCCTATATACACTTGTAATATACTACATCACTATACACCTATTTATTACACTTGTATTATACTACACCACTATATACTACACCTGTGATAAACTACACCCCTATATACACATGTAATATACTACGCACTACATCACTATAAACTACACCTGTAATATACTATACCTCTACATCACTATATACTACACCTGTAATATACTACATCACTACAGCCCTATATACTACACCTGTAATATAATACAACACTACAGCCCTATATACTACACTTGTAATATACTACACCACTACAGCCCTATATACTACACTTGTAATATACTACACCACTACATCGCTATATACTACACCTGTATTATACTACACCACTACACCCCCAGATACTACACCTGTAATATACTACACCACTACATCACTATATACTACACCTGTAATATACTACACCACTACATCACTATATACTACACCTGTAATACACTACATCACTATATACTACACCTGTAAAACTACATTCCCATATACTACACCACTACACCCCTATATACTACACCTGTATTATACTACACTACTACACCCCTATATACTACACCTGTATTATACTACACCACTACACCCCTATATACTACACCTGCATTATACTACACCACTACACCCCTATATGCTACACCTGTATTATACTACACCCCTATATACTACACCTGCATTATACTACACCACTACATCACTATATACACCTGTATTATACTACTCCTATATACTACACCTGTATTATACTACACCACTACACCCCTGTATACACCTGTATTATACACCACTACACCCCTATATACACCTGTATTATACTACACCACTACACCCCTATATACACCTGTAATATACTACACCCCTATATACACCTGTATTATAATACACCACTATATACTACACCACTACACCCCCCCATATACCACACCTGTAAAACTACATTCCCATATACTACACTCCTACACCCCAAATATTTGTCAACAGTTACCCCCGCCCGCCCCCATTTTCCCCGCAGGTTACTAGTAACCACTCATCTCTCCCTTCTTATTGTCCCCTCCTCAGGCACCTCCGTACGAGCCCCCCACTGAGCTGCTTCTCTTTCACATGCCCAGGCTGCACCGATGCTGTTTTCCTATGAGCCCCCGCCGCTGCTTCTCTCCGTACGGGCCCCCGCTGCTACTTCTCTCCGTACGGGTCCCCGCCGCTGCTTCTCTCTTTACGGGCCCCCGCAGCTGCTTCTCTCTGTACGGGCCCCCACCGCTGCTTCTCTCCGTACGGGCCCCGGCTGTTGCAGCTTCTTCTACTGCCAGGCGGGAACTTTTCAAATGACACACGCGCGCCATACTGACGATATAAGGGCGCGCGTGTGTCAGAGAGAAAGGTGTCGGGCAGGGAACAGAGGACAGATTCCTGTGTTCCGCTGCCTACACTGTGCAGAGCTGCAGGATCGCTCCCTGCCCAGCACACGCAGCGTGAGATGAGGGAAATCTGACCAGGGGCCTCCCGGAGCCTGGAGCTCCAGACAACAGGTCAGATTGCCCTCATCACTGACCGGCCAGCAAGGACGCCCTGAACCAGGCGGGCCGGGCACACAGAGTAGGCGGGCCAGATGTGGCCCACGGGCCGCCCCTTGCCCAGGTCTGCCCTAGAATGAAGGGATGACTGGTCTATTACTGGCACAAAAACCTGATTTACCAGTCAGATAGGATAATCAGACTGATAACTAAGCCACATTCATGATGAACAACTGTGTTACTGTAAAGGTCCAGTCACACTAAGCAACTTACCAGCGATCCCAACAACGATAGGGATCGCTGGTAAGTTGCTAGGAGGTTGCTGGTGAGATGTCACACTGCGACGCTCCAGCGATCCCACCAGCAACCTGACCTGGCAGGGATCGCTGGAGCGTGGCTACACGAGTTGCTGGTGAGCTCACCAGCAACCAGTGACCAGCCCCCAGCGCCGCGTGGAAGATGCTGCGCTTGGTAACTAAGGTAAATATCGGGTAACCAACCCGATATTTACCTTGGTTACCAGCGCACGGAGCTACACGTGCAGAGAGCAGGGAGCAGCGCACACTGAGCGCTGGCTCCCTGCTCTCCTAGTTACAGCACACATCGGGTTAATTACCCGATGTGTGCTGCAGCTAAATGTGCACAGAGCAGGGAGCAGCGCACACTGCTTAGCGCTGGCTCCCTGCTCTCCTAGCTACAGCACACATCGGGTTAATTAACCCGATGTGTCCTGCAGCTACATGTGAACAGAGCAGGAGCCGGCACTGACAGTGAGAGCGGCGGAGGCTGGTAACAAAGGTAAATATCGGGTAACCAAGGACAGGGCTTCTTGGTTACCCGATGTTTACTGTGGTTACCAGCCTCCGCAGAAGCCGGCTCCTGCTGCCTGCACATTTAGTTGTTGCTGTCTCGCTGTCACACACAGCGATCTGTGCTGCACAGCGGGACAGCAACAACTAAAAAATGGCCCAGGACATTCAGCAACAACCAACGACCTCACAGCAGGGGCCTGGTTGTTGCTGGATGTCACACAAAGCAACATCGCTAGCAACGTCACAAAAGTTGTTCGTTAGCAGCGATGTTGCTAGCGATGTTGCTTAGTGTGACGGGGCCTTTAGAGTGGTGAACTTGTAAGTGAAAGTAGAAGGTCCACCCATAGAATGGTTGAAGACCTGGAGAAACTAGGAGGGCCAGGCAGAAGGGACCCCACTGCCTGAAGTGGAGCTGTACAACTGGCTGCCAAGGGGTGAACTGGATGACGCCATTTTTTGAGACGTTGGAACAGATGAAGATAACAATAACTGTAGCCTGGGAGCCTCAGAGCTGGCTCAACTCTATAGAAAAAGAAACTAAAGCTGCCTTAATCGAGAGGATGCAAAGCTCGATATTCCTCCAGTGCAAGTGAATAGACAATGACTTGTACCCTTTCAATGGGAAGGGTTGAAGAGGCTAATCCACCGCACCAGATGCAGGATCCCTCACTAGTAATGTGACGCCCTGGACAAGCCAGGGGTCACAGGTAATGACATCACCACACCCTACACCCCAGTTAGGCACATCAAAGCTAGACCAGAAACCCTTGTTGCCCTCCCAAGGGGCTGATGTCCACACCAGGGGGTGGAGCCAGGCGGTTGGTCTCCACCCACCAAGAAGTTCACAGTCCTGGAGGAGGGAAAACACAGGCAGTCAGGCAGTGAGTGGTAAAGGAGCAAGTGTCAGGAGAAAAGTGACAGGAACAGAGCCTGAAGTTGGTCCGGGTGTGTGCCCCGGACAGAGACAGCAAGGTTAGCAGACGGCAGTGACCGTCTGCAGGAGTGGCCTATCAGAGTTGCCGTAAGGACCGTGGACGGGTGGTGGCCCGGCGGTACCGGACCGGTACACAAGGAGAAGCCAGCACCATTGGCAAGGGCCATTCGGATCCCGGCAAGGCTTGGAGTCGCCGTGAATTTGCCAAATCCGTCAGTGAAGGGGACCTCCGGGTTTCCAAACAACTAAGTCCCGATTGAACCGATTGAAGGCAACAGTCCAACCGTATGAGAGAGACACCGCCACCGCCAAGGCACCAGTTTCTCAGGGCCAGCGCCTGCGGGCAAAGAGGGGCTCCTCCGGCCCATATCCAAGTCGGGGAAGCGGCTTACCGGTGGGAACCCATCACAACCAACAGAAGTACTAGGTGCAGGGAAAGAGACAGTCACCGTTAACTACCGGGGAAAAGCAACAGCAGCCGTCCGTGGGAACCGTCTTTCCAGCCGTGTGTTTTACCGAGAACTGTGTCAACGTCTCAGGCTGAGTGAGTACCACCGTGCCATGCGGCACAGCGCTGCCCCTGCGACCCTGCACCTCACCAGGCCCCGCACCCGGCCTGCCATCCACCCCTACCCCATCACCGGGCCCCGGGACAACCAACCCCCTACCCACGAAGGGGAGGAATAACAACAAAGCTGCTCCCTGTCACCGCTCCCGGGATCCCCGTCCAGAGCAGTGGTGGTGTCCACACAATCACCACAACCGTGGGTGGCGTCACGGACAATATCCCCAAAACCCAAACCACCCCTTTTCACTCACGGGCGAGGAGCGCCGCTCGAGTCCCTGGGATCCGGCCCATCGCTCGAGCCACGGAGCAGCAGCGGCCGCAGCAGCAGCGGCAGCCGGACCCGAGCAGTGGGAGAGCGCAGCGTCCCCTCCTCCGCCCATGACAACTTGGCGTCACGAACAGGATCTTACCGCTCTGCCGTCTGGTAGAGGTGCGCCTTGTTACCGCCGGAGGTGTCCGGCCAGAAAATTTCAGAAGCCGCCATCTTTGGCGCGAAAAGTTCCCGCTCGAGCGTCTCCTCGAGTAGTGGAGGCGCGAAGGCCAAAACCCCGCCCCGATAGAGGAGGAGCCAGAAAAAGGCTAAGGGGGACGGAAACAAGATGTCTGCGCCCGACGGAGCTGCTGGAGGAGCGGCGGTCGCAGCTGCAGTGGCACCCGTGGATGGGAATGGGCCTGCCCAGGTCCCGGTCGCGCTGGCGGGGGGTGCCGCGGTCCCAGCTCTGGCTCAGGTGAGGCCGTTCTCCTTGCCCTATGTGCCCGGAGCTACCTGGCTGCCGCAGTACGACGGGAAGCCTGATGCGTTACAGGTCTTCCGGAAGAAGCTTAGCCCGCTCCTAGAATTGTACCCTCTGACTGATAAGCAACGTGCAGCGGTAGTGCTGGGACAGCTAACCGGCGCGGCTGAGCAGGAGGCGGAGACCTGGGCCGAGGGGGACCGGTTCTCTGTAGCCACCATCTTTGAGAAACTACAGACTGCCTTTGAGACCCGTACCGAAGCCGAGCTGAGGATGCAGTTTTACCAATGTCGGCAACGGTCTGTGGATAGCATTCGGGACGACGCTTTACGTCTGCAAACCGCCCTCCGCACACTGAAGCGGGTGGACACCATCAATGAGGCGGACAGCAACAAAATGTTAGTAGAGCAATTTGTGCAGGGGATGAGGTCCTCCGAGGATCGCAAACAACTCCAGCTGTGGGCCCTAGAACACCCTGATGTGGACTTTGCTGTGTTAAAGGAACGGGCCATTAAAGCTCTGCAACCCCTAGCTTCGGAAGTCTTGGAGCCAGCCCCGTGGCCAGTTGAGACGGCCCCCGTCGTGGTGGCCCCTGCCCTACCAGCCTCTCCAGTACCTACAGCTCCAAGCAGCACGATGGAAGAACTGGCTGCCCAGGCCCGCCGCATGGATGGAGACCTCGCCAAGATTCTCGCCGCACTCCAACCTCTGACCAGATCCCAGCCTCCAGCAAAGATACAGCTCACCGACAGCCCTGAGGATGTCCCCTGGATGCAGCGGAGAAGTGCTAACAATTCGCGGAACAGACCTCCAATCTGCTACAGGTGCAGCAAGCCTGGCCATTACTTCCGACAGTGACCGTTAAACGAGCAACCCCTGGGGCCACGGGCCAATCCTCAGGAGTAGAACCCCGTGGCCCCCCAGACTGGCGGGACCGGTATATCGGGGCCCGGCCCATCATCCCCGTGGCTGTGGACGGCATACCGGTGATGGCTCTCTTGGACACTGGATCACAGGTAACCACCATACACATTGTACCAACGGTATTGGGGGACAGACGAGTTGGCTCCCCCAGATACTAGTATAACACTGATTGCCGCTGATGGACTCCCACTGACCCAAGTGGGGTATAAACAAGTGGCCATGACTGTGGGGCGAGCTGAACTGCAACACCAGGGTATGATTGTGATCATGAATGAACCCAGTGATCATAACCCAAAGATAGTGCTGGGAACCAATGTGATGGAGCACTGTATGAGTGATGTGTTGGCCCTGCTGCAGCAGCTGGCCGCCACGGCAGTGGGGAGCCGACAAAGAGCTGTGCAGCGTGAGATCCGAGCCTTGATGTACCGCCAGCATGTAAACTCGACGGGAGGGGAGATTGGTGGAGTGAGAGTGATGGATGTTGCCCCGTTGACTGTGCCCCCTAGGAGTGAGATGATGATTTGGTGTAGGGCAGCAGTAGGGCCTCAGGGGCGTGACTACCCTGCCATGATAGAGCCCATGCCCTCCGAGCACTGGCCCACAGTAATGGCCGCCCGAGGGGTGGTAGATGTAAAGAAGGGGAGAGTGCCCGTGAGGGTACTGAACTGTGGAGAGGAAGAAGTCAGGCTTCCCCGGTATGCCACACTTGCCAAGTTGCTCACCCTAGATCCCCACACCATCCATGAAGCAGCCCCTCCAGTTTCACTACCTACTGCCAGCACTCACCCGCCCCAAGGGGAGTTAGACGAGTGGCACCAACAGCTACACGTGGGCACTGACGATACCCCTACACATCACAAAGAAGGGGTATACAGTAGGTACGGTAGTACGAGCAAGTTTTTAGCAAAAATCCCCTAGACTTTGGGCAGATTAAAGGGGTCCAACACCATATCCCTACCGGTGAACATCCCCCTATCAAAGAGAGGTACAGGCCCATTCCCCCTGCACACTACCAGTGCGCCAAGGACATGTTGAGGAATATGAGGGAGGCAGGGGTTATCAGGGACAGCTGTAGTCCCTGGGCCGCCCCGTTGGTGCTGGTTAAGAAGAAAGACGGCACTATGCGGATGTGCGTGGATAACCGGAAGATTAACCAGATAACACACAAAGATGCCTACCCTCTGCCCCGTATCGAGGAGTCCTTGTCCGCGCTGAGAACCGCAAACTACTTCTCCACCCTTGACCTCACCAGTGGGTACTGGCAGGTGGCCGTGGCGCCCGAAGACCGAGAGAAAACTGCCTTTACCACCCCTATGGGACTCTGTGAATTCAACAGTATGCCGTTCGGGCTGTGCAATGCCCCGGGTACCTTCCAACGGCTGATGGAGTGCTGTTTGGGGCACCTGAATTTTGAGACCGTCCTGTTGTACCTGGATGATGTAATTGTGTATTCACAGACATATGAAGCCCATCTGGAACACCTAGCCGAGGTGTTCGCGTCCCTTGCCAAGTACGGGATGAAGTTGAAGCCCTCCAAGTGTCATCTGCTGAAACCCAGAGTGCAGTACCTGGGGCATGTAGTGGGAGCAGAAGGTGTCGCCCCCGACCCCGAGAAGGTCACTGCTATCCAAGACTGGCCGAGGCCAACCACAGTGAGGGAAGTAAGGCAGTTTCTGGGTCTGGTAGGGTACTACCGTCGCTTCATCAAGGGATACACGAAGATGGCTGCCCCCATGCAAGACCTCCTCGTGGGACAGACCAAAGGTGGTAGACCCCTCGGAGCCCCACTGGTGTGGGAAGAGAGGCATGAGGAATCCTTCCACCAGCTGAAAGCGGCCTTGACCGGGGAGGAGATCCTAGCGTATCCTGATTACAGCCACCCATTCATCCTCTACACCGATGCCAGCAATGTGGGTTTGGGGGCAGTCTTGGCCCAGGTCCAGGATGGGAAGGAAAAAGTGATTGCCTATGCTAGCTGAAAGCTCCGACCGACTGAAAGGAAGCCTGAAAATTACAGCTCTTTCTAGCTGGAGCTCCTTGCGCTGGTGTGGGCTATCACCGAGCGGTTCCGCCATTACTTGGCCGCAGCAAAATTCACCGCTTTCACGGATAACAATCCGCTGACCCACCTGGACACGGCCAAGTTGGGTGCGTTGGAACAGCGGTGGGTGGCCAGGCTAGCCAACTACGACTTCACAATTAAATACAGGGCCGGTCGTGCCAACGTTAATGCTGATGCACTCTCTCGGATGCCCCACTTGTCAGAAGAAGGGTGCGAGGATGATGACCTCGAAGAGATCGAGTTGCCTGCATTTCACAAGCCACCAACTGAGAAGGTCCATGTTCACCAACAACGGGTGAACCTGTACCCGCTACCCAGTCAGGAGTGGCAGGAAGCTCAAAACCAGGCGCCCGCTGTCCGCCTGGTCAAGACCCTAGTGGAGCAAGGCGCTGCCGGAATAGACCCTGCCGCCCCAGCTGAAGCCCAACGCCTGTGGAAAGAACGGACCCGGCTGTATCTACACCAAGGGATGTTGTACCGTGAGCTGATTAACCCAAAGACTCATGAGAAAATCCACCAGTTGGTGATTCCCCAAGCTAATGTGTCCACCATTCTACAAGCGTACCATGATGGTGCCGGACACTTTGGATGGAAGAAATTGGAAATGCTGTTGAGGGAGCGGTTCTATTGGAGCGGGATGCGGGAGTCTGTGGAGGCCTGGTGCCGAGAGTGCGGCCTGTGCACGCTGAGAAGGAAGGACGAGGCCAGCCAGAAGGGGCACCCCTGCACCCGATCGTTACACATCAACCGCTGGAGCTGGTCGCCCTGGACCATGTGAAGCTCACCCCCAGCCGAAGTGGGTACACTTACGCTCTCACCATAGTGGATCACTATTCAAGGTTCATGGTGGTTGTCCCGGTCAAAGACCTAACCGGCCGTACCGCTGCTAGAGAGTTCCAAGCTTACTTCTGTCGACCACATAGCTACCCTGAGAAGGTGCTTACTGACCAAGGCCCAGCCTTTGAAGCGGAGGTGTTCCATGAGTTCTGTCAGCTGTACGGCTGCAAGAAGATCCGGACCACGCCTTACCATGCCCAAACCAACGGCATGTGTGAAAAGATGAACCATTTGGTCCTTGGCCTCCTCAAGACGTTGCCACTAGAAGAGCGGAACCTGTGGCCGGAGAAGCTGCCTGACTTGGTCGATATGTACAACATTATCCCGTCCAGCTCAACGAAGTGCACCCCAGCATATCTGATGAGGGCTCGCCCTGGCCGACTGCCGGTGGACCTGGAAATGGGATTGGAAGCCCCAGAAACACTCCCCTCGACGGCTGAATGGGACACCCGGCGGAGGGTTCAGTACCGGCAGATTCAGGAATATGTGGAGAAGAACTTAAGTCGGAGTCGGGAACAACAGGAGCGGCGCTTCAACCAGAAGGCGTCTGCTGGCCCTTTCCAGCCTGGAGATATAGTGCTGAAGCGGAAGAGGAGAACCCACAAGCTGGATGATCAATGGGAACAAACCCCATACGTCATACAGCCCACAGGATGGGAAGATGGTAAGGCCTACCAGATCAGTCGTGACCAAGGGGGCACTTTGGCCACGGTTTCCCGGGACCATCTGAAAAGGTGCCCACCAGCATTGAGGGCAACGGCCGAAGTTCCGGTTCCTCCACCAGCGGGGAAGGCAAAAGAGGTAATCCACACCGTGATGGGTGACTTCCCAGCGGACTGGCCTACACAGAACAGCGCGGTGATTCTTCCAGTGATACTATTCCCACAACCCGTGGATGAAGAAATGATGGAGGTGGTCAACCGTGAGCCAGAGCCAGTGCCAGTGCCCAGGGATGAACCTGTGCCCAGCTCCCCTATGCCTCCGCCTGCCCCACACGATAACAGGGAAGAGAGACTGATTGTTCCCTCTCCCCCGCTACCTGTCACCACTGACACTGGACCCCGGAGGTCCACTCGCCCCAACCTAGGTAGACCCCCACTTAGGTACAGGGAAACTACTATTTAGAGGGGGGTGAACATGTGTGTTGAAAGCACTGTGTTTAAAAGTTGTGCAAGTTTTTGAAAATGATGAAAATGAAAATGATTACCCGAAGTTAACCTGATTGTCTACTACTGATTGAACCGGTCATTGCCGGCACCGTTGTCCCCGTGGGGACCGTCTGAAGTTGCGTAAGGGACTCCTTACGGACAAGCCCGTGAACTTGCAGGGCAACCACAAACTTGTGGAATGTAAATAATGTGTTGTTATGGCTCCACTGTTACCACCTCCGGAGAGGCAGATTGGAGGGAGGGCCCGCAGTGGAGCAGGCTGGGGCCCAGCCACCACCGGAACCGGTGGCTACCCTCTGGGGGTTCCAGGGGCTCCCCATGGACGTGGGTCCCCTGGAAAGGACAGATCCCGCTCGGGTAACTTGGTGCAGGACTGGGGTCAAGGGGTGCTGCCTGTTTTCTTAGGGGCAGCATCAGGGCCAGGTTACTTGGGTGGGTGAGAGCGGAAGCCGTAACCGTTTAAAACCGTTTGCAACGTTTAAGAAAAGTGCCTCCCGTTGTGGGATGAAGTAAGTATAATTGTATATGTTACCGTTTCTCTTATCTTTCTACAGAAAAATAAAACTGGTGTTGGACGGGCAGCCCGCGGACGGTCTGCATTTTGCTAAGGGGGAATGTGACGCCCTGGACAAGCCAGGGGTCACAGGTAATGACATCACCACACCCTACAACCCGGTTAGGCACATCAAAGCTAGACCAGAAACCCTTCTTGCCCTCCCCAGGGGCTGATGTCCACACCAGGGGGTGGAGCCAGGCGGTTGGTCTCCACCCACCAAGGAGTTCACAGTCCTGGAGGAGGGAAAACACAGGCAGTCAGGCAGTGAGTGGTAAAGGAGCAAGTGTGAGGAGAAAAGTGACAGGAACAGAGCCTGAAGTTGGTCCGGGTGTGTGCCCCGGACAGAGACAGCAAGGTTAGCAGACGGCAGTGACCGTCTGCAGGAGTGGCCTATCAGAGTTGCCGTAAGGACCGTGAACGGGTGGTGGCCCGGCGGTACCGGACCGGTACACAAGGAGAAGCCAGCACCATTGGCAGGGGCCATTCGGATCCCGGCAAGGCTTGGAGTCGCCGTGAATTTGCCAAATCCGTCAATGAAGGGGACCTCCGGGTTTCCAAACAACTAAGTCCCGATTGAAGGCAACAGTCCAACCGTATGAGAGAGACACCGCCACCGCCAAGGCACCAGTTTCTCAGGGCCAGCGCCTGCGGGCAAAGAGGGGCTCCTCCGGCCCATATCCAAGTCGGGGAGCGGCTTACCGGTGGGAACCCATCGCAACCAACAGAAGTACTAGGTGCAGGGAAAGAGACAGTCACCGTTAACTACCGGGGAAAAGCAACAGCAGCCATCCGTGGGAACCGTCTTTCCAGCCGTGTGTTTTACCGAGAACTGTGTCAACGTCTCAGGCTGAGTGAGTACCACCGTGCCGTGCGGCACAGCGCTGCCCCTGCGACCCTGCAGCTCACCAGGCCCCGCACCTGGCCTGCCATCCACCCCTACCCCATCACCGGGCCCCGGGACAACCAACCCCCTACCCACGGAGGGGAGGAATAACAACAAAGCTGCTCCCTGTCACCGCTCCCGGGATCCCCGTCCAGAGCAGCGGTGGTGTCCACACAATCACCACAACCGTGGGTGGCGTCACGGACAATATCCCCAAAACCCAAACCACCCCTTTTCACTCACGGGCGAGGAGCGCCGCTCGAGTCCTCGGGATCCGGCCCATCGCTCGAGCCACCGAGCAGCTGCGGCCGCAGCAGCAGCGGCAGCCGGACCCGAGCAGTGGGAGAGCGCATCGTCCCCTCCTCCGCCCGCGACAGTAACACTCCTCAGAAGGTACAAGTGGGTGCCTCAGTGGAGAGGTTTGCTTGATCCATGGCTCCATCCTTCAAACCGGAACCCGGGGCCTACTCTCCATGTTGGTTTCTGGCCCACTGACAGTCTGAGTGTCTGGAGGCTGTATGGGCCCAGATTCTAGTGCGTTCCACACTAACTTTGTTGGCAGCTCAGACCCCTGAGGGAGATCCAGGGATAAAGTGTGGAGGATATCAGCAATGGGAACATCATGGCTGCTGACGGGACGATGGTGCGGCTGATGTTCAGGATACAGGCAAAGAAGCACTTTCAGTTGCTCGGGAGACTCATGTGGCCCCGATGACACAGAAGCCGATTATCTTTGTCTGTGGGTTGAGCAAATTGTTCACACCAGAGCCCGAATGATCTGCGGATCTACCCAAGGGAAGGGTGGAGTCGGATACCTGGGAGTCCTTGCTTTACCAGTTGTGTCCCCAGACCAGGATAGTTTCTAAGCCCTTGACTATCTTAGGAACCAGACAATATCTGGGAGTCCTCATTGTTGGCTGCGGAAGGCTGAAGTTTTTATTTTGCCTCTTCTCCTAATTTAATTGAACATGTTGCGCATTCCCCTGCTGGATGGAGGCATTTTAAGCTGTGAGAGGGCTCTACACCCTTTGCCCTGGACTTTGTCCAACCAGCCATGGACTCTGCTCCAATCCCCCATGGACTTTGCCCTAATGCCCTCATGGAATGTGCCCCATAATGGACTTTGTGCCCGAGCCCCTTTATGGACTTTGCCCCTTCCAACCCTGGACCTTGCCCCTTATGGACTGTGTCCTGGTCTTAGACCTACTGTTGGGGGGAGGTGTGATAGAAATCTAATATTCTAACCGGGTTGAAGGTGGATGGACAGTGACCATGAACCTTTGGGGCTGTTCTTGTGTTGGCCCAAGGGCTCCTGTTTGTAAAGCACTTGGACTCTCTGCTCCAGGGTCCCAACCTAGTTACATATAGTTACATAGTTACTTAGGTTGAAAAAAGACCTAGGTCCATCTAGTTCAACCTTCCTCCACCAGTTCTACATTTAGTCACTAAGTCATTTATAACCAACAATGTTTTGTGTACTGAGGAAATCATCCAGCCCTTTTTTAAAAGCTGTTATAGTATCTGCCATTACTACCTCTTGTGGTAGTGTATTCCACAGTCTGACCGCTCTAACTGTAAAGAACCCTTTCCTATTTAGGTGTCGGAATCGCTTTTCTTCCACTCGCAGTGAGTGCCCCCTGGTCCTTAGTACTGTCTTTGGAAGAAATAAGTCATGTGCCAGTCCTTTATATTGACCACACATGTATTTATACATATAAATGAGATCTCCTCTGAGACGTCTTTTTTCTAAGCTAAACATATCTAACTTTTTCAATCTGCCATCATATGGGAGGCCTTCCATTCCTTGTAATAGTCTAGTTGCCCGCCTTTGAACTGACTCTAACTTCTGAATGTCCTTTTTAAAATGTGGAGCCCAAAACTGGATCCCGTATTCCAGATGTGGCCTTACAAGTGATTTATAGAGGGGTAACAATACGTTGGGATCACGGGATCTAATCTCTCTTTTTATACACCCTAAAATCTTGTTTGCTTTAGCAGCTGCTGCTTGACATTGAGTGCTGCTGCTCAGCTTATTTGTAATGAGAATACCCAAGTCCTTCTCCTGTTCTGTAGTCCCGAGTTTACTTCCATTTAATGTATACGCAGCTATAGGATTACTCCGTCCTAGGTGCATTACTTTACATTTATCAACATTAAATCTCATTTGCCAAGTATCTGCCCATTCTGACATCTTATCCAGATCTTTTTGTAATATTGTACTATCCAGGTCAGTTTTTAATATCCTACATAGTTTGGTGTCATCGGCAAAGACTGACACTGTACTATCAATCCCATCCACAAGGTCATTAATAAAGAGAGTAAAAAGAATCGCTCCAAGCACAGATCCCTGCGGCACCCCACTGCTGACTACAGCCCATTTAGAGAATGTACCATTTATGACTACTCTTTGTTTCCTATCTTTTAGCCAATTCCTTACCCAGTTGCATATTGTGTCCCCTAGTCCTTGCTTCTGGAGCTTTAGTATAAGGCTATTATGTGGTACAGTATCAAATGCCTTTGCAAAGTCCAAATAAATCACATCAGCTGCATTACCAATATCCAGGTTTGAACTTACCCCCTCATGGAACCCCAACAGGTTGGTTAGACACGACTTATCTTTCATGAATCCCTGCTGTTTGTCAGTTATCATATTATTTTCTGCAATATATTTTTGCATGTCATCCCTTAAAATGCCCTCAAAAACTTTGCATACTACTGATGTCAGGCTTACTGGACGGTAGTTGCCTGGATCTACCCTCTTACCTTTCTTAAATATCGGTACCACATCAGCAATCCTCCAATCCTGAGGCACCAACCCTGTTACAAGTGAGTCTAAAAAGATGAGATACAGCGGTCTGTCGATTACGGAGCTCAATTCCCTCAATATTCGTGGATGAATGCCATCTGGCCCTGGGGATTTGTCAATGTTTAATTTACTCAGACGTAGGCGTACTTCATCTTGTGTTAAATTAATTATATCGGGTGGTGGACTTTGATTTTTCACTTGTTGAATGATCCCTGGTACAGTTAGTTCCCTGGTGAATACAGATGAGAAATGCCTATTTAATATCTCAGTCTTTTGTTTGTCCTCTATAACTAACTTGTTATTATATTTTAAGGGGCCGATACTATCCTTTGTTTTCCTTTTGGCATTAATGTATTTATAAAAGATTTTGGGATTTATTTTAATGTCATTGGTGATTTTTGTTTCAGTAGCTAATTTTGCTTGTTTGATTTCTTTTTTACATTTCCTATTGATATCTTTATACTCCTGCAATGCTATTTCTGTATTCTCAGCCTTTAAGATTTTAAATGCTCTTTGTTTTTGTTTTATTATACTTTGTACAGTCTTATTTATCCATAGTGGTTTCTTTTTATTCCTGGACATTTTATTACCAGAGGGTATACGTTTTTTACAGGACTCTAGTCGTATATCCTTAAACTTACCCCATTTATGTTTGGTATCCCCAGTTACCATGACTTTGTCCCAATCTACACATTTAAGCTCTTCCCTTAATTTGTTGAAATCAGCTTTCCTAAAATTCCAGGTTTTAGCATTCCCCCTTTGAAATGTTCTATTGAATATTATATTGAAGCTTACCATATTATGATCGCTGGTGCCCAAGTGCTCCCGGACCTGTAGATCTGAAATTGTATCCGGTCTATTTGACAGGACCAGATCTAGCAAATTATCTCCCCTGGTCGGTTCACCTACCATCTGAGAGAGGAAATGGTCTGGATAGTTGAAATCCCCCATAATAAGAACCCGATTATTATTATTAGCTGCCTTTTCAATTTGTTCCAGCATTTCACCCTCTATTTGTTCAGGTATGTTAGGAGGCTTATAGCAAACTCCAATTAGCATTTTTCCATTATTCCCCTCCCCATGTACATTTACCCATACTGACTCTACATTGTTGCTGTTCCCCTCAATGTCATCATACAACACAGGTTTTAGGTTAGATTTAATAAATATACACACCCCACCACCTTTTTGGCCTTTCCTGTCCTTCCTAAATGTACTATAACCCTGTATGTTTGTCACCCAGTCATGGCTTTCATCCAGCCAGGTTTCCGTAATGCCCACAACATCATAATCCATGGTTGACATAAGAGTCTCCAATTCATTCATTTTGTTTGCAAGACTTCTTGCATTTGCCAGTAGACATTTAATCCTATTAACACCTTTATTACTCCTAGCCTCCCTACGTTCCTTGTATGTCCCATCCCCCCCTAATCCTTCATTGACCCCTACCGTCTCCCTGTCTCTATCTGCTCTATCTATCCCCTTATTTGCTCCACTACCCTCCCTCCCCCCCCCCGATCCTAGTTTAAAAGCTCCTCCATCCGTCTGACCATTTTCTCCCCCAGCACAGCTGCACCTTCCCCATTGAGGTGCAGCCCGTCCCTACCGTAGAGCCTGTAGCCGACTGAGAAGTCGTCCCAGTTCTCCATGAACCCGAACCCTTCCTTCCTGCACCAATTTCTAAGCCACATATTTATCTCCCTAAGCTCCCGCTGTCTTTCTAGTGACGCTCGTGGCACCGGTAGTATTTCTGAAAACACCACCTTGGAGGTCCTGGACTTCATCTTCTCTCCTAGTTCCCTGTAATCATTTTTAAGGACCTTCCACCTGCCTCTAACTTTGTCATTAGTACCAATGTGCACCATGACCGCTGGATTTTCCCCAGCCCCACCCAGCAATCTGTCTATCCGATCCACAATATGCCGAACCCGAGCACCCGGCAGACAACACACTGTTCGGCATTCACGGTCTCGGCGACAGATGACCCTGTCTGTCCGCCTAATTATAGAGTCCCCTACCACCAACATCTGTCTGGGCTTTGCTGCACTCCTATTTCCCTCCTTCCTACAGCAGTTGTTTTCCTGGTTGCTAGGAGCAACATCCTGCTGTAGTGACCCTAGTCCAGGCCCTTCATTCCTAATATCAGCCAAACAGGCATATTTACTAGGTTGTGCCAGGTCAGGACTAGGCTCCCTGACACTTTTCCCCCTACCTCTTCTTCTAACTGTTACCCAGCTACCTACCTCTGGGTCCTGATCTTCCCCACTTCCACCCTCCTCCATATCACTGGCCCCAGCCAGAGAAAGCTCAGTGAGCTCTAAACTCCTCTCCAAGTTTGCAATGCCCCTTAGTGTTGCAAGCTGCTTATTTAGATCAGTTACCTTGGCTTCCAAATACGCAACATGCTTGCATCGAGTGCAGACATAGTCACCCTCGAACGGCTGCTCAAGGCATGCATACATCTGACAAGATACACACCTGGTAGCATTGTCCATGGAGCACCTATCAAATGGGGATAAACAGTAAAGTAGAAAAACAAAGAGAAAAAAAACGAAAAAAAACCAATGGGAAACGTATAAGGATAAATTCAAACTATGTTCTTGTGTCAAACTATGTAATTGTGTTGAAACTATGCACTTATCTTAAATTCAGCACTTTACTTCAGTTCAGCACCTAGCTCGCTCAGCACCTCGCTTGTGCTGGGTGGTTTATACACTCTACACTACTACTCTAGTGTAACTAGAGTTGTGCTGATCCAAAAAAGAGAAGGAAACCATCCATCATTAATTATTATTATTTATTATTATTATAGCGCCATCAATTCCATGGCGCTTTACAACATCCAACAAGCAGAGACTATTGTTTTAATGTGGTATGCTTTGGTGTCTGCCAGGTTGTCGAAAGGTCGAGGATGACCATTATTAAAGATTGGAGGAATGTAAGAGTGGTGGACTATTGCTGTGGCATTCCTGATGAAGACACCAATTGTGTTGTGTAGTATAATGTGAAAAATATCATGTCTTTTGTGTATATGTTATGTGAACTGTGTAGATTGTAATGTACTTTGATGTATTGTAATGTTTTTCTATGTAATTTATAGTATAACCTGTGATATGTAGTGTTGAAATGAGATTATGTCCTAGCACTTCAGTAGGAAGTTACTAGAACATATGGTAAGCAACAGTTAAGTGTTGGGACTAGCCCACAATGGGAGAAGCAAGTTCATAAAGTAAGAGACTGTTCATTCTAAAAAGTTCAGTTGAGTTTAGGGAGTGAAGATTTAGTGAGCGACAGTTATGGTCGAATAGTCTGTAGGTCGTAATGTTGCATAAAGTAGGTGGTTTGTGGCAGCAATGAGAAGAAAGGAGACTGAAGTAGAGAAAGATTGAACCTTAAGGGGTTCTTTGCACACTACGACATTGCTAGCCAATGCTTGCGATGCCGAGCGCGATAGTCCCAGCCCCCGTCGCAGCAGCGATATCTTGTGATTGCTGCCGTAGCGAACATTATCGCTACGGCAGCTTCACATGCACTCACCTGCCCAGCGACGTCGCTCTGGCCGGAGAACCGCTTCCTTACTAAGGGGGCGGGTCGCACGGCGTTACAGCGATGTCACACGGCAGGCGGCCAATAGAAGCGGAGGGGCGGAGATGAGTGGGATGTAAAAATCCCGTCCACCTCCGTCCTTCCGCATATCCAGCGTGAGCCGCGGTGACACAGGTAGGAGATGTTCCTCGCTCCTGCGGCTTTTCACACAGCGATGTGTGCGGCCGCAGGGGAACGGGGAACAACATCATACCGTCGCTGCAGCTACATTATAGAAATGTCAGACACTACACCGATGATACAATTACAACGCTTTTGCGCTCGTTAATCGTATCATAAAGGATTTACACACTACGATATCGACAGCGACGCCGGATGTGCTTCACTTTCGATTTGAGCCCACCGACATCGCACCTGTGATATCGTAGTGTGCAAAGTACCCCTAAGAGTTCACTCAGACACGTAGCGGAAACAGCGTTGAAACAAAAGACCAATCCTTGAACAGAACAGCCCGAATCGATAGGAGATGGAATAAAGGACTTTAGTGGCCAGACCCATTAGCCGTCAAAGTATAGGATTATCCCAACTGGCACCCTTAATCCTCACCCCTATTAGGAGATTAGACATGGAGCTGCTGCAAGAGAAAGTGACCATCACGGATGGTACTGTAACACTAAGCTTGGTTGTGCTGGAATTCACAGGGCTAGTAAGATTTTGGTCTCCTTATGAGTAAGAGTCACCATCAGGTCTTGGCCAGTAGACTTTAGCGGCAGTATGTTCATAGCTCACATGACACAAGTCCACACGCTAGAACCAGCTTTTCCATGTAGCATGCCAGGGAATTCGGAGTCAATACCTCTCCCACGATTACCACCCCACACCATTCTATATTACTGTCAGGAGGTTGACTTGTTGTTGCCTTCCTTCCCTGCAGACAACAATCGCTTTATGTAATGTGAATTATGTCTTGCATCATTGTGAATGTAATGTGTCATGTGAACTGTGATACTCTATGTGGTAATGTGTATAATTTTGTAACTGACAGTGAACAGGGTCAGAGATAGTTAAAGTTGGGACTAGCCTATAGTGGGAGGGGTTAGCATGTAGGGAAATAAATGCTCTTCCTTCCAGTAGCACAGATAGGGCCCAGCATGTTACTAGAACACACATTTTGTCTGCATGTAGTGGGTGACCTTTGCAAACAGAAAATTAATAATGAGAATTTTATTCATTTATATAGCACTATTAATTCGCTTTACAATGCGCTGGCAATACTGTCCCCATTGGGGCTCACAATCTAGAGTCCCTATATGTATGTCTTTGGAGTGTGGGAGAAAACCGGAGTACCCGGAGGAAACCAACGCAAACACGGGGAGAACATACAAACTCCTTGCAGATGGTGTCCTTGGTGGGATTTGAACCCAGGACCCTAGCGCTGCAAGACTGCAGTGCTAACTACTGAACCACTGTGCCGCCATGAAAGGAGACCGTGACCAAGATAGCGTGATTTGAAAAGATTGACTGAGACACAGGGCAAGGGACTGCGTCATGACCAGGGACCGACCTTTGAATCGGGTTGACCTAGGAAGATGGACCACAAGCAGAATGACTTACAGCTGTTAAAGATAACAGACTAAAGACGGAATAGTATGTGAGACAAAGTGACTATCGGGCGAGAGTTCTCTAGGCATCTTAAAGCTTGACGCTTGACTCCGGCCAAATTGGTGTAAGGCTGGGTTGTGCTGAAAATAGCTAGACCTATGAGAACAGGAACATCCCAGATGTGTATGAAAAATCTGTGCTTGGAGATACTCTGTCTTAGGGCTCATGTCCACTTGCGATTTTCATGTGCAAGTGCGATCCGATAAAAAATTGTATTGTACTCGCACTGGTTTTAATCTATGGTGCAGTGTCCTGTTGCTATTTTTTTCTTGTCTCGAATCATGCTCTCGGTGCAATCGCAGCATACTGCGTTTTGCACCGAGTCTCGGCTCACGCAACCCCAACATCACACTGCACTCGCATGTTATGCGACTGCAGTGCGGTGCACGCATAGACAGACAGCGGATGATATGGGGAGAAAGTGCTCCCTCCCTCTTCTCCGCACCTGTGATGCGATCACAAGATCGCATCACAGTCGAATGACCCTCGGCTCACACATGCAGCAGAGGGACATTAGCATATTGCTTCCGATGTTCTCGCAACGGAAGCGGTATGCAAGTGGACATTAGCCCTTACTGAAACATGCAAAAAGTTGTGTACCGCTACCTGGTGTATATAGTTGAAATTGAAGAAATGTTCAGTAAAGCTCCCCTGTTTAAAAGAAAGTAGCGGTCTCCTTGTTGAAATGAGTTAAAGGGAATCTATCACCAGATTTGTTCCTTATAAGCTGCAGCCACCACCAGTAGGCTCTTATATACAGAATTCTAGAATACTGTATATAAGATCCCAGGCCGCTCTGTATAACGTAAAAAACACCTTTATTATACTCACCTATGGACAGTCTGGTCCAATAGTTGTTGCTGCTCGCAGGATCGGCACTTCCTCTCTGTTGTGATCGCCATCCTACTTCTTTGCAGGCCTGTGTGGATGACGCATTGCAGTACTGCACAGGCACACTTTGATCTGCCCTGCAAGGAAAGGTAAAAGACCGCCGACGCATTTGCACTACAAAACTTTCATCTGCTCTCAGCAGGTCAGATCAAGGTGCCCCAGCGCAGGACCACAATACTGGCCTTTATGGATGATGTAGGACGCGTCATCCACATGGCAATTGCAGCAGAGAGGAGGTGCTGAACCTGTGAGCAGCGATACCCATCAGACCGGCCCCTAGGTGAGTATAATAAAGGTGTTTTTTACATTATACATAGCGGCCTGGGCACTTATATACAGTATTCTAGAATGCTCTATATACTAGTGGTGGTCCCTTATAAGGGACAAACCTGGTGACAGGTTCCCTTTAACATTGGGTCCTGGCCAGCCAAAGTCATCGGCAACATGCGACCTACATGGGCACACCGCCTCTATGACACAAACTCACACATCCAGCCAAGACATTGTTTTTCATGTAACATGATGGGGCGTCAGGAAATAGCACCTCGCCAAATGCTATTGTCCCACACCATGTTATACTTGGTGTAGTCGGCTGGATCAAACCTTGCTGATGGAAGATCCAAACAATACGGAGAAAGTACACGCTACTGTCAACGTGGCGACCATTTCATACTCAAAGATGGTGCTGAGCATGGGTTCCAAGATGGCAATTGGTGGCACAGTTCCAAAAGAGAACCCTGCCCATAGTGGGCATTGGAGGAGTGAAAAGGCGCAAAAGCCCGTCTAGGCTCCAAGAGTTTACATCTACTGTAGGGCGAAGTGGAGAAAAAAGGTCCGCATCTTGCAGAGTAACAGTGGGGAACGCACAGAGATCTGAAAGAAACGGGATGGTGAGCCGGAAGAGACCCCACCAACTGCAAGGCGGAGCCGTGACACAGAACGTCTAGGGGTGTATGGGAGGGCCCTATTTTGTGAGCATAAGTCAGAGAGAAAGGAGAGAGATATGTTGGAGTGACCACTGACAAAGAATGTGGTTAAGCCTGATCTGTTACCCTAAGATTCTTACGGTCTCCCTGCTGGAATCTATTATCACCCAAATGACGCCACATAATCTCACAGTTCACGTTCCAAGAAAGTGTTGGGTAATGTCATGTATCTAGCAATATAGCGAGCCATATCCTACGTAAAATACCTCAGGCACACGATGCCATTACTAAGTGTGTCACCTCTTTTTGTCCTCTGTCATCTTTTCCTGACTGTCCCCATTCTCCCCCTGCATCTCTATCTGTTTCAAATGGGGATTACATTAATTGTCTTGCCTCCCCTCAATTTTAGGGAGATTTGCCAACTTTTATTAACACTTTCCCAGCTGACCCAATATCAGAGACCTGTGTCAGCCTGATAGCTGTCTCTTTGGCGGTGAAGGGGTTACCTGGACGGCCTCTCACGTCCCATAACATCCAGAGCAACTATTAAAATTTTATGCGGAGTGTAAATGGGCCGGGTCTGCTCCAGCTACACAGCCAGCAAGCAGTGATTTATTACTCGCAAATACCACAGAACTAATTAGTATAGTAATTAATTAATACGAATTTGCATATTTGCATGTGCAATTAGTGCAGCGAAGTGATTACTCCGAAAATGAGAAGTTTGGGGCTGTCAGATGTTGTGAAGCGGACTGGAAAAGTGTGTGCAAATGGAGCTGAGCACAGCTTCCCACCCACACCTCCCCTTCTGTCCCTGGAGGGTGTAAGAAGGAAGGAGGGGTGACCCCAATAAAGGCGGAGTCAGTGATACACCCCACTCAGCTGCAGTGAATATTCCAATTGTATTGAAATCTAATTTCCTGATTCTCATTTGCTTAGTCATGTCCATAGGTAAGTATACTTGACGGCCTATGTAGTGGGTCATAAAAAAGTCATAGGGATTACTGATCCCTATCCCTGTATGAGGATATACAGGACATAGCATTATATAGCCGATGAGCAAGTCATTTCTTAGAATATAAATTGCTGGTAAATTGTTTGGAAACAATGAAAATGTAAAAAAATGACAGAAAAAGGCAGCCAAATTTATCATGACACAATATGAATGCACTGCAGGATGCAGCAGGCCGCCATGATAGGTGGAGGCATCAGAGGTGCAAAATGGTGTTGAAACAACCCAGGGACGGACATATTACTGGTGCAGCCTGTGCAGTCGCACAAGGGCCTAAGACGTTGGGGGCCCATTTCTACCTCCAAAGCAGGTGGAATTGTGCTTTTTGATGAGCCTTTAGGCTGCAAAGGGCCCATATATTGTCCTTGCACAGGGGCCCTTTATTGTCTGTGTCCGCCAGTGAATTTTACAACCACTCACACGCATGGAGGAGATGGTTGTCTAGAATTACTAATGCACATGGATAAGGATGGTAGAGGACAACAGGTAAAGGCCCTTTCACACACAGAGATAAATCTGCGGCAGATCTGTGGTTGCAGTGAAATTGTGGACAATCAGTGCCAGATTTGTGGCTGTGTACAAATGGAACAATATGTCCATGATTTCACTGCAACCACAGATCTGCCAAAGATTTATCTCTGTGTGTGACGGGGCCTTTAGTGTAGTGCAGTGTCTGGCTTACAGCCTTTTAGCGACAGGCATACTAAAAATGAACTGTGCTGCCCAGGACTATATTACTGCATCCCACAAGGACAGACACTCCAATACTCAAAGCCAACACTAAAGGGCTCGGCTGCTTCCTGCAAAAAAAAAGAAAAGATGTACAACAAAAAAAAGATGTAAAAAATGGACGAGGTATTGGCAATAATTGGCTAAAATATCTAAGTTCTCAAACCACGTCAAGGGTCTTCATTATCTTGCGAGTCCCTACACTAAAATTGAAAGGATCTCACATGAAACTCAAGAAACATTACAAAAAAGTCAGCCATATTAACCAACACCATCTACACGCGTATAGATCTATAGATCTGTGAAGATTGATAGTCCTAATGGAGCAGGCCTGCTATAATGTGCCCAGCCTGTCTATATGGGCATTCTGCCCACTACCAATGTACGAGTTACTTCTGAGAATAAAAATGGCTGTTAATTCTGTTTAGCAGCTTAATCCAAGTATGGTAAAAGCTGGGTGATAATCTATAGGGCCACCATTGCCACAAATCCAACCGGCATTCCCAGAGTCCTGAATGGCACGGTTAGGTAGTGGTATATAAAATACATGTGGTACTATATTGTGTATTTTAGAAACAAAAGATGTTTTTTGAGTAGTCAGTGATATGCTCAGTCAGACCGAGTTATATCCCCCCTCGTAATGTGTACAATGGGCAGCCCATCGTTTTCTCTGGTTTATGACCCCAGTGATATACGTGGCCCCAGTTTTTTCAGTCATCATATATATCCTTTGTTCCAATATTTCCCTGTAATTGTGTGTCCACCTCTGTGTAGCGCCCTGCCCTGACCATTCCTGGCCATCACCATTCGTCTCCTCTCTTGCCCTAACTCTGTTTCTCACCATCCGTCTCTGTCTCCCTCCCTGTCTCTCTTTTCCATCTCTCTCCCCATCTCTTGCCAGCGCCAAAGTCTCTCTGCATTTATCATGGCCTCTCCATGGCACGGCTCCAAGTTTTGCAGAGTGAGGCCCTTATTGTTATGCATCTTGCTCCCCTTTTGAAACTAAGCTATGTGTAATGAGAAGAAGCAAGCTGCTTCCCAATCAGGGACTTGCATTAATGGCAAATACTCTTTAACTCTTTCCATCCCACAATGAGCCCACTGAAATAAACCGTGCACGGCAGAGGAGGAGGCCTGCTTGGACATAGGTCTATCCTTTGCATTTTCATTATACCTTAACTTCTAAACCTTTCACTTGTACATTCCTATGATTTAGCAGCCTGCCATGTCTCTGCTGGAAGTGAATGAATACGCCGCTATCGGTATTCCCTACATAGAATGATATTGTCCCAGTAGTGCGCCATACATCATCCGCTTCCTTTTCTCTTATGACCATATTTATAAAAACAAGATAGCGTTAAAATCACCTATAACCTATAAAATAATTGAAGTGTGTCATACACGTATGGTGATCTATTAAAAATCCATGATTAATCCATGTCCAAATCCTCTCACATATATATGTCACTAATATAATTCATTATCTTGCTGGGCCCAAATAAATTTGGATGGCTGCCTAGGAACAGGGCCAACCTTATGTTGGATGGTGCCCTGTGTGCCCCCACCCACCCCCACATGGTGTACTGCCATACAGCGTGCAAATAACTATACCATGTAATGATATATTATCAGTGTCACAAAGGATGGTGCCCTCATAACAGCAGAAAACATGGCCAGCTTTACAGAATACAGAAAAAAAATATGTGTAGTGCCTAAGCGACAATGCTATACAATGTCCAAGTAATGCCACCATATAGTTGTCACGCTCCCCGGGTCCTCGGCTCCCCTTCCCGGGTCTCCTGTCCCGCTCCCCGGCTCACCTGCCACGCTCCCCGCGTCCCAGCCTCTTGTGCCCGTCCTTCCTAGGCTCCCTGGCCGCCGATCCCGGCGCCCGACGGCCTCCCAGGCCCTGGCCGGCTCCCCTGCGTCCTCCTCTCAGCCTCCTTCCCTGGCTTCTGGCACCCGGGCCGCGCGCATGCGCATTAGGGCGCGCGCGCGGTCACTGACCCTTTCTTAAAGGGCCAGCGCCCATTAACAGGAAATGAGGTTAGACAGGTACGGGGTATAAAGGGGGTTCTTGTCCAAGGGGGCGGGGCCTGATCTTCGTGTTTTCTGAGCTAGGAGTCAGGTCTCCTTGTGTTTTCCTGCCATACTTACGTATCTCTCTTCTAGAGCTGATCCCGCCACGCCATCCAGTCCTGCTAAATCCCGAGCCCCGCACGCTGTCCGTCTGCCATCTGACAGTCCGTACCATCTCGGATCCCTGCGGTGACCCGTCATCTTGCTCCAAAGGTTCCGGACCCCGCCTGACATCATCTTGGCTTCCGAACCTGAGCTACGTCACCCGGACTGCCATCTGTGACTCCGTGGTCCCAGGGACTCCTCCGCTACCTTCACTTGCACGGACTGTTCTGCTGCCCATCAGTGCTTCAGCTACCGGACTCCCTACCACCATCTTAGAGTTCGGCCCAGTGGATCCACCTCCTGGGTCTGCCCGACCGCCCGGCCCTGACAGTAAGATCAGGCCATGGATCCCGCTGCAGCACTATTGGCCCTGCAAGAGGAACTCCAACGCCAGCGTGAAGTCCAGACCCGCATGCTGCAATTTATGACCTCCGTGGACACCCGCCTGTACACGTTACAAGCATCAATGACGCCTGCGGCAACCAGGTCCCCCACTAGGCAATCCACGGCTCCCGCACCAGTGGCAGCCGCGTCGGATGCCTCCCGACTCCGTTTGGCGTCACCACCTCGTTATGCTGGAGATCCCAAGACCTGCAGGGGCTTCATAAACCAATGTTCCCTTCATTTCACGCAGCTGCCACATCTGTTTGCCTCCGACCAAGCCAAGGTCGCCTTCATCATGTCTCACCTGGAGGGCGAGGCACTGGCGTGGATGAACCCCTTGTGGGAGAAGGAGGACCCCATGACCAAGGATCTTCAAGAGTTCCTGCAGGCCTTTCGCAGTACCTTTGACGAGCCGGGACGCGCCTCTGCGTTTGCTTCATCACTTCTCCGCCTACGTCAAGGAACACTGACGGTGGGCCAATACGCCATCCGTTTCCGCACTTTGGCTTCTGAACTCGGGTGGAATAATGAGGCCCTGACAGCCGCCTTCTGGGAAGGACTTTCGAGTCGCATCAAGGATGAGTTGGCGGGTCGTGACGTGCCCTCCACCCTAGATGCCCTGATTGCCCTAGCCACTCGAGTGGACATTCGTTTTCAGGAGCGCTCCAAGGAGCTGGTTCGTGAGCGACGTGCGGTACGGCACTCCTCCCCGCCACAGAAATCCTCTGTGCCACAGTCATCAACAGCTGGGATTCCTGTCCACGAACCCATGCAGGTTGACCGAGTAAGACAGTCTGACCAACGTCGAGCAGAGCGGCTCGCCAAGGGCCTCTGCTTTTACTGCAGAGAGGGCACACATCTCCTACGCTCCTGTCCGGAAAGGCCGGGAAACTCCAAAGCCTAGGGTTGGTAGGAGAGGCCACCCTAGGTGCTGGGACTCTCTCAGACCCAGTTATGTGGACGGTACAAGTATCAACAGGAGAGACGCGCTTCACGGCTGAGGCATACCTCGACTCCGGAGCAGCAGGCAATTTTATCCAGCAGGCCACGGTGGACAAATACCAGCTGCCTGTTACTCTACTCGAGAAGCCCCTACTGATTGCCTCGGTGGATGGGAGACCCCTCTCTGATACCATCTCCTGGATCACCAAGCCGGTGGAACTGCGTATCGGTGCTCTGCACACCGAGAACATCTCTCTCTACGTCCTTCCACACATGTCCCATCAAATCCTGCTGGGACTTCCTTGGTTGCGAACACACGAACCATCAGTCAGCTGGGGTACTGGCGAAATCACCCGTTGGGGCTCTGCCTGTCATGAAAGATGTATAAAGTCTATACAACCAGTCCGACGACCTCCGGTTCCTGAGTACCTACCGGGTCTGTCCTCGGCCTATTGGTCCTTCGCGGACGTTTTTGACAAGAAGGAGTCCGAGGTACTTCCGCCACACCGTCCCTACGATTGCGCCATCGACCTGCTCCCAGGAACAACACCACCTCGAGGACGGATATATCCGTTGTCTCCAGCCGAAACCAGGGCCATGTCCACCTACATCACGGAAAGCCTGGCAAAGGGATTCATCCGGAGATCCTCCTCTCCTGCGGGAGCAGGCTTCTTCTTCGTTAAGAAGAAAGAGGGTGACCTACGCCCATGCATTGACTACCGGGGCTTGAATCAGATTACCATAAAAAACAAGTACCCTCTACCGCTCATCCCCGAATTATTCGATCGGCTCAGAGGAGCCCGTGTGTTCACCAAACTGGATCTTCGGGGTGCCTACAACCTAGTTCGTATCCGCTCTGGAGACGAATGGAAGACCGCGTTTAATACTCGCGATGGGCACTATGAATACTGCGTGATGCCCTTCGGTCTGTGTAACGCTCCTGCCGTATTCCAAGAACTGGTGAACGACATTTTCCGGGACCTCCTCTACGTATGTGTAGTAGTGTATCTGGATGACATCCTTGTCTTCTCTCCGGACCTCCAGACCCACAGAGAGAACGTAAAGCTGGTTCTACAAAGACTGAGAGAGAATCATCTCTACGCCAAATATGAAAAGTGCGTCTTTGAGCAGTCTTCTCTTCCTTTCCTGGGATACATCATCTCGGGTACTGGGCTGCAGATGGATCCAAAGAAGGTCTCCTCCATCCTCCACTGGCCTCCCCCGTCTGGACTGAAGGCAATCCAACGGTTCCTGGGATTTGCCAACTACTACCGCCAGTTTATCCCTCACTTCTCCGCCCTGACTGCCCCTCTCTCCGCTCTGACCAAAAAGGAGGCTAATCCAAAGGACTGGTCACCTGCGGCCGACGCCGCGTTTTGCTCCCTGAAGCGAGCATTCGCCTCCTCTCCTGTACTCCACCGACCGGAGTTAAACCGCCAGTTCACCTTAGAGGTGGATGCCTCCTCCTCAGGAGCCGGAGCAGTGCTCATGCAAAAATCCTCCTCCGGGAAGATGGTGACTTGCGGTTTCTTCTCTAAAAGCTTCTCAGCACCTGAACGTAATTACACCATCGGTGACCGAGAATTATTGGCGGTCAAACTGGCTCTGGAGGAGTGGCGCTACCTCCTGGAAGGAGCAGTGTACCCTGTGATTATCTACACGGACCACAAGAACCTGGAATACCTGCGGTCCGCTCAGCGACTGAACCCACGACAAGCCAGGTGGTCCTTATTCTTTGCCAGGTTTGACTTCCAGCTTCACTTCCGACCCGCAGACAAGAATATACGTGCTGATGCCTTGTCTAGGTCTCTCATGCCTCTGGAGCAGGAGGAAGAGACTACCCAACCTATCATCTCTCCTAGCAAGATTGTTCCGGTGGCCCCTGTCACTCTGGCCCAGATACCACCCGGGAAGACCTATGTCTCTGAGACCGACAGGCAAAAAGTGTTACACTGGGGTCATGCCTCGAAAACAGCCGGCCATGCAGGCCAGAAGAGAACATGGGGTGCGATTGTACGCCATTACTGGTGGCCATCCCTTCGCACGGACGTTGCCGCCTTTGTCTCTGCCTGCCCCTCTTGTGCCAGGAACAAGACGCCCAAACACCTGCCCTATGGCCGTCTTCTGCCTCTGCCGATACCCTCAGTTCCATGGCAACACATAGCGATGGACTTTATTACGGACTTGCCAGTATCATCCGGACACACAGTCATATGGGTCGTGGTGGATCGGTTCTCCAAAATGGCTCACTTCGTCCCTATGCCCGGACTGCCCTCTGCTCAGGAACTCGCGGAAGCCTATATACAACATATCTTCCGCTTGCATGGCTTTCCTTCCCACATCGTGTCCGACAGAGGAACTCAGTTCACCTCCCGCTTCTGGAGGGCTCTCTGCAAACATCTGGGAGTGACTCTGGACTTTTCTTCCGCTTACCATCCTCAGTCTAATGGCGAAGTGGAAAGGGTCAATCAAATCTTGACCTCCTTCTTACGTCACTATGTCAACGCCCATCACGACGACTGGTCCACGCTTCTGCCTTGGGCTGAATTCTCCCATAACCACCACGTCAGTGAGTCGTCCTCCAAATCTCCCTTCCATGTCGTTTACGGACTGCAGCCTTCCGTCCCGTTGCCTATATCCCCTTCTTCGGATGTCCCTGCTGCTGATACTGTAGCCCGTGACTTCGCTACTATTTGGGACTCTGTCAAGGCGTCCCTTGGGCGCGCTTCCCAGCGGATGAAGAAACACGCTGACAAAAGGCGTCTAGACCCTCCGTGTTTCTCTCCTGGTGACCTGGTCTGGCTTGCTTCCCAGTACATCCGACTGAAGATACCTTCCTACAAGCTGGGTCCTCGCTACATCGGGCCGTTTAAGATCCTCAGCAAGATCAATGAGGTCTCCTACAAACTGAGGCTTCCGACCACGATGAAAATACCCAACTCCTTCCACGTCTCTCTACTCAAGCCGGTGTTCCTTGGTCCCTTCTCCGCTGCTGCCAGTCCGGCTCCTCCTCCTATTGCTGAGGACGACATCTATGCGGTAAGGGATATCGTGGCCATGAAGACTGTTCGTGGCCGGCAGTTCTTCCTGGTGGACTGGGAGGGGTATGGTCCTGAGGATAGATCCTGGGAACCCAGGGAGAACGTGGGCTCTCCTCTGATCCGTGCCTTCATGTCCCGGTTGCGGGGAGGGGGGCGTGGGGAGGGGGGTACTGTCACGCTCCCCGGGTCCTCGGCTCCCCTTCCCGGGTCTCCTGTCCCGCTCCCCGGCTCACCTGCCACGCTCCCCGCGTCCCAGCCTCTTGTGCCCCTCCTTCCTAGGCTCCCTGGCCGCCGATCCCGGCGCCCGACGGCCTCCCAGGCCCTGGCCGGCTCCCCTGCGTCCTCCTCTCAGCCTCCTTCCCTGGCTTCTGGCACCCGGGCCGCGCGCATGCGCATTAGGGCGCGCGCGCGGTCACTGACCCTTTCTTAAAGGGCCAGCGCCCATTAACAGGAAATGAGGTTAGACAGGTACGGGGTATAAAGGGGGTTCTTGTCCAAGGGGGCGGGGCCTGATCTTCGTGTTTTCTGAGCTAGGAGTCAGGTCTCCTTGTGTTTTCCTGCCATACTTACGTATCTCTCTTCTAGAGCTGATCCCGCCACGCCATCCAGTCCTGCTGAATCCCGAGCCCCGCACGCTGTCCGTCTGCCATCTGACAGTCCGTACCATCTCGGATCCCTGCGGTGACCCGTCATCTTGCTCCAAAGGTTCCGGACCCCGCCTGACATCATCTTGGCTTCCGAACCTGAGCTACGTCACCCGGACTGCCATCTGTGACTCCGTGGTCCCAGGGACTCCTCCGCTACCTTCACTTGCACGGACTGTTCTGCTGCCCATCAGTGCTTCAGCTACCGGACTCCCTACCACCATCTTAGAGTTCGGCCCAGTGGATCCACCTCCTGGGTCTGCCCGACCGCCCGGCCCTGACAATAGTGCACAAAACACTAACTTATATTCAGAAAATAGCACCTCTATACAGTAAAATTACATTGACTAAAAATTAGTAAAGGTTGAGGTGTTCCCAAACCTCAGATAGGTCTTCTGTGACGTCCTCTTTAGAAGGGACAGCTTGAGGGCTCTGTTTGACTACATAGATTTCTCAATCAAAAGATGGCGGGGCCATGTTCAGCTGTATATTGCTATCCTTACGGATGTGTCATCAGCTTGAACCCCATTTATAGGGCACAGTTATGTGTCCTCGTTGGGGAATTTGGAAATGACTGTGCTTAAAAGATAAAATGTAGGTTTCCAATCATTAATGATTTCAGGGCCTGGATGTCACATCATTGGTGATGTCTGAATAAATGGAGTTGTTTATCACAAAATGACTGTTCAAACAAAGCACAGGCGCTAGTTGCACATAACAGTTCAGTGTACTTTTCATCATTCTTGTTTTTTATCTTCCTTGATTGACAGCTCTTGTTTTACAAAACAAGTAAGTGGGAAGGTGTACTGGACAGTTTCACTATACCAAGGGTGCATTGAGCGCGTCAGCTTGGTTTGAACCAGGGGAAGACATATTGGTGTAACTGTGTCTCCACCCGTAGACCTCTGACGTTACAGTGGTGGGTCCGATTGGCGATGTGGCCATACCGGGCGCCTGCAACAGGCTTTTGTGATACGGGTTAAAAATAATATTACAAGGGGAGAGAAAAATAAAATAAATAGTTTGTGACGCCAGTTGGGATGTTCGGCTTTGGTATAGCTGGGCACTGCTGAAAGTCCCCAGGAGTGAGGTGGTGATGCACAGTGCCAGAGGGTTGTCCTCTCAGCTCCCCCAACTACGGCTGGTTCCTGGGGATGTTGAGGTAGAGATGGTGCAGCAGAGAATAATTCAGCCAGAGACAGGACAGGGAGCTTTTAACTTTTACTGAAGCTCTGCAAAATAGTCCGGAACATTCCTTACAGCCTTCACAATGATGGTGGTCTGACCTGCCCCAATGAGAGTTTGATTTCTCTGCTGTGTGGTGATAGTGTATTCCTCCTGCCGCTACTTCCCTACCTGGAAAAAGGTGTCTTGAAATTCTGGGATTTTCAAGACAAGAAAACTCTGGATCTTTGATCCCTTTCATCGAACAGGCAACTTGAATCCTGAAGGAAAACTCATTGTTTCTTCTAGAAGTTTTCAGACTCAATCACATCACTGAGCTCCTGGGCAATTTCACTGCTCCTTATGAAAAGGCTAATAGCAGTCTCTCAGTTTGCCACTGACCTTGAAAGTCCGGGTGGCCTAGAGACTGATATCCTGTCAATTTGTAGCTGGCCCCTCCAGAGGTTTCATCAGTTACCTCAGGACGGGACCGTCTCCATGTTACATTCCTCACTTCACCTCACTCTGACTTCAACTGCCACTCTCTGCATTTACCGCACACCTCAGCTCCTCCCCTTTCTCCTTCTAGGGGCGCCCACACACAAGCCTTATTATCAGCTCAGGTGAACAGTCCCAGTAAGGGAGTGTGGGCAAATGTGTGTATGTGGTGAACAGCAGAGAAAACCAAATCTTATTAAAGGTGGCAATACGTTATACATATTGAAATGCAAATGCAGCCATTCTTTGTGGCGTCTCAGGCACAGGGTGCCACACAACCATATAGAGGCCCAAGAGAAAAGGGGCCTATTTCCCCCCCAAAGTAGGTGAAATTGTGCCTTATAATGAGCTACTGGACTGCAAAGGATATATTGTTCCTGTACAGGGGCCCTCTTCTGTCTTTGTCTATCAGTGGTTTGAACATTCATTTTGTGCTAAAAATAAAAACTCCCTTTAAAACATGGTTGGCTTGATGTACCCTGTGAAACTACCCAGGTCAGAGATCCCAAACGCCAGCCCTAATTAGATACTTAGGAACAACCATCAAAATGGATCTAAACATTTCTTTTAGGCTTAAGTGATATGCCTTACCTAGGGCAGGAAGGTGAAGGCATATATCACTAGTGCCAATGTGATGCCCTGGACTAGCCAGGTTGTCACAGGTAGTCCCATACACACAGGCCCCCCCCCCTCCTTAGTAAGGTGACAGCAGCCAAACTACAAAACCCTTGTCACCTCCGTCCGGGTTTGATGTTCACACCAGGGCGGCGGAGCCAGGCGGTTGGCTCCGCCCACCAAGGAGTTCACAAGCCCGGAGGCGGGAAAAAGAGTAGTCTAGATTAGCTTTGACTGTGAAGTGGAGTGGAGTGAAGTTCAAGGGCAGACCTGTGCCTAGGTCTGCCATAGTCTACAACAGGTGTCTGGGTTGGAGCCCAGTCACCTCTGGCAAGGAGACAGACGGTGGTGGCCGCCTGCAGGAGCTGGGATTACAGACGGTGGAACCGTAGGGACCGGGGACGGGCGGTGGCCCGCCGGTACCGAACCGGGGAACCAATTGGAAACCGGAGCACCAGGAGGGGTATTCAGACCCAGTACAAGGCCCAGAAACAACCGGGCTGAGTCAAATCAACTGATTGAGGACTGGACTTTAGGACCTTTCCCACATAAGACCCGACTGAAGACAACAGCCCAACCATAGGGGTAAAGCCACCGCCCAGGCATAGAGACCCGAGGGGCCAGCGTTTGCAGGCAAAGAGGGCTCTCCCGACACATATCAAACCGGGGAGTGGACTACTGTTGCTCAGGCATAGGAGTCGTGATTTCTACGTAAGTGAGGTGCAGGAGAAAGGCGGAAAACACCAACCTGTTAAGGGGAAAACTGCAGCCGGCTGCGGGCACCGTTCACCATCTTGTTTGGTTTATCAGAGACTCCAGTGTGTTTGTCATAGTGAGTCCAACAGTGCCTTCGGGCCCAGCACCGCGCCGTACCGCACTGACACCCCAGCACGCATCCATCCCCTCGCCTCAGCACATCCCTCAGGCCCCCGGGACCATCAGCCCCCTACCCACGGAGGGGGTCAACACCAAGCTGCACAATACCGTCCCCAGGAGCCTAGTCAACGGCAGCGGTAGTGTTCATCCATTCACCACAACCCGTGGGTGGCGTCACACACTTAAATCCCCTGCAAACAACCACGGCTCTGGTCATGGACCTCCCCACCGAAGTCCCTACGTGTAGCGCCAACCCCCTTTCAGAGCGACATGACCCCCGGGTCCGTGAAGAGCTCGAGCCACCCACCGACGAGCACAGATCCGAGCGGCTCAGCAGCCGGTCAAGCCCAGGGGCGGTACACCAACAGCTTGTCTTGTATTATGCAGAAGGATCAAAATGGTCTATAAAGGGTTTATTTGAATGGAACGTCTGGTCACCTAAGACTGTTCTATTATTAATGGCTGCCTATGGAGTGCTGTTCCCCGTTGATGCTTTACTGATGAATTATGCGGATTATGGTGGGAACCCCTTTAATTGTAGATGGTTAACTGTTTGCTGCAGAGCACACAGCTCTCACTCACAGCGTTAATGACCGGTGAGGTACATTACTAAAAAGTAAGGTTCGCCATTACCATTACGTCTCAATACTATGGAGTTTTAGGATTCTCCCTTTTATCGATGTCTTTTCTTCAGCAATGTTTCTCCCGTATATTTATCATTGTCTTCTGCTCTCTTATCTAATTCCCTCTTACATTTCCTACTCTCATACAGTTTGCTGTCAGTAAATCCTCTCCATTATATGCTGTGTGCCTCTTCCTTTCCTCTCGTTCCATTAACTATCATGTCATTTTTTTTCTCTCTCTTTCAGGGACAGCACACAGAATTTTCCCTTGAAATGGAACTGATCTGTGACCATCTGCCCAGGAGACGGGGGAGTGTAGCACTTGTTCTGATCCCAGTGGTCTATGTCCAAGTCATGCCAAGCCGCTCTTGTTAATCCATGACATACTGTGCCTGCGTGGGAGCCATATTCACATTGTTTCTATGCCACTTCCCTTCCAAGGCTGGCATGACTCAGACAAACTAGCGACCCAATATATTGGACCACTGACCTTGTAAGTCTGGAAGAACTGGCGACAGCCATAATATGAGCTTCACTGTAGACTGAACTCGCACCTGCTGAAGGTTCCGGCTAAGATCTGGATACACGGCCACATGGAGCCAGCAGTAGTCCTGCATGTGTTGGGGTACTGGCCCCAGAAATGCGTACATATAAGTAATATGGTGAAACAAGCAATCAGCATTGTGACATGTAGTGAGTGTGCTGCATCAAATCATTGTACATGCTGTTTAACCCCCTAAGCCCCAATGCATTCCTCTCCTGATTATGACCGAAGACAGATTTAGGCATCAAGTGCCAATTCCTCCTTTAATCATGTTCATGCATTAACCCAATTTCATCTGTGGTTCTGAGTATTGGTATAGCCAAGAAACTGTGTAAGTGCACATTGTCTAGGTAGGGGCTCACTTACACCAACATATTAATCAGATGAGTACTATCTGATTTTTTTTTTATCAGATAGCTCTAGGACCAATGTTATTTAATGTGGCAGTGTTGATTTTTTTTGCATGGAAAACATGAGACTGCACTCGGATGACATCTGAGTGCAGTCCGATTTCGGCAGACACACAATGGAGAAGATAAAGAAATCTTGCGCTCCATCTTCCCCTCACAGAGTTCTCTGGTTCTCTTATCCAAGAGAATCGGATCACACTAAGCTGACACTCAGGTCAAACTCTGATCAGAGCTAGATCAGCGTGTCATTAGCATAATTAACCAGATTCTCTCGGATGAGAGACTCTACGGTCTTGCAACCGTAGCCTCAGTGTAAGGTTTGTGGATATCCTTTGGCAAAAACTTTGGCGAGGATTCCTATCTAAGCTCTGAGACATAAACACTGACCTTCATTACCAGCCACATAATGCTGAGGCTACATGGCGACTTTGGCCGTCACACGAGATGCATGACCATTTGCCGTTGCATAATGCAGGTGAATTGGGTCACATTTTCACCCGCAAGTTAATGTGACAGTGACAATCAGGTTGCAAGAAATAGAAATGTTTCTGACTTTTTGCGACTTTCATGTCTCAATACCTTGCTGCAATACACTGTATGCAGAATTATTAGGCAGATAAGTATTTTGATCACATGATACTTTTTATACATGTTGTCCTACTCCAAGCTGTAAAGGCTTGAAAGCTAACTACCAATTAAGTAAATCAGGTGATGTGCATCTCTGTAATGAGGAGTGGTATGGTGTAATGACATCAACACCCTATATAAGGTGCGCTTAATTATTATGCAACTTCCTTTCCTTTGGCAAAATGGATCAGAAGAGAAATTTGACGGGCTCTGAAAAGTCCAAAATTGTGAGATGTCTTGCAGAGGGATGCAGCAGCCTTGAAATTGCCAAACTTTTGAAGCGTGATCACCGAACAATCAAGTGTTTCATGGCAAATAGCCCACAGGGTCGCAAGAAGCGTGTTGGGCAAAAAAGACGCAAAATAACTGCCCATGAATTGAGGAAAATCAAGCGTGAAGCTGCCAAGATGCCATTTGCCACCAGTTTGGCCATATTTCAGAGCTGCAGCGTTACTGGAGTATAAAAAAGCACAAGGTGTACCATACTTAGGGACATGGCCAGTGTAAGGGAGGATGAAAAACGACCAACTTTGAACAAGAAACATAAGATAAAACGTCAAGATTGGGCCAGGAAATATCTTAAGAGATTTTTTCAAAGGTTTTATGGACTGGTGAAATGAGAGTGACTCTTGATGGGCCAGATGGATGGGCCAGAGGCTGGATCAGTAAAGGGCAGAGAGCTCCACTCCAACTCAGACGCCAGCAAGGTGGAGGTTGTATACTGGTATGGACTGGTATCATCAAAGATGAACTTGTGGGACCTTTTCAGGATGTGAATGGAGTGAAGCTCAACTCCGAGACCTACTTCCAGTTTCTGAAAGATAACTTCTTCAAGCAGTCGTACAGGAAGAAGTCGGTATCGTTCAAGAAAAACATGATTTTTATGCAGGACAATGCTCCATCATATGCATCCAACTACTCCACAGCGTGGCTGGCCAGCAAAGGTCTAAAAGATGAAAAAATAATGACATGGCCCCCTTGTTCACCTGATCTGAACCCCATAGAGAACCTTATAAAATGTAAGATCTACAGGGAGGGAAAACAGTACACCTCTCAGAACAGTGTCTGGGAGGCGGTGGTGGCTGCTGCACGCTATGTTGATCATAAACAGATCAAGCGACTGACAGAATCTATGGATGGTAGGCCGTTGAGTGTCATCATAAAGAAAGGTGGCTATATTGGTCACTCATTTTTTGGGGTTTTGTTTTTGCATGTCAGAAATGTTTTTTTCCAAATTTTGTGCAGTTATATTGGTTTACCTGGTGAAAATAAACAAGTGAGATGGGAATATATTTGGTTTTTATTAAGTTGCCTAATAATTCTGCACTGTAATAGTTACCTGCACAAACAGATATCCTCCTAAGATAGCCAAATCTAAAAAAAAAACACTCCAACTTCCAAAAATATTAAGCTTTGATATTTATGAGTCTTTTGGGTTGATTGAGAACATAGCTGTTGATCAATAATAAAAAAATTCTCTAAAATACAACTTGCCTAATAATTCTGCACATGGTGTATACAGGGTGGGCCATTTATATGGATACACCTAAATAAAATGGGAATGGTTGGTGATATCAATTTCCTGTTTGTAGCTCATCAGTATATGGGAGGGGGAAAACTTTTCAATATGGGTGGTCACCATGGCTGCCATTTTGAAGTTGGCCATTTTCGATCCAACTTTATTTTTTCCAATGGGAAGAGGGTCATGTAACACATCAAACTTATTGAGAATTTTACAATAAAAAAAATTGTGTTCTTGGTTTTAACGTAACTTTATTAATTCATTAGTTATTTACAATTTTGTGACCACTTATAAAATGTGTTCAAAGTGCTGTCCATTATGTTGGATTGTCAATGCAACCCTGTTCTCCCACTCTTGACACACTGATCGCAACACACGCAGAAGAAATGCTAGCACAGGCTTCCAGTATCCATTGTTTTACATGCTGCACATCTTGTATCTGCACAGCATAGACAATATCCTTCAGATGACCCCAAAGATAAAAGTCTAAGGGGGTCAGATCGGGAGACCTTGGTGTCCATTCAACTGGCCCACGATGACCAATCCACTTTCCAGGACACTGTTCACTGTTCATGTAAGAATGCTCGGACCTAATGTGGTGCACCATCATATTATGGTTGTCAGGTCTAAGCATTCCTACATGAAAAAATAAAATTGGATCCAAAATGACTGACTTCAAAATGGCCATCATGGTCACCACCCATCTTGAAAAGTTTCCCCCCTCCCATATACTAATAAGACACAAACAGGAAGTTGATATCACCAACCATTCCCATTTTATTTAGGTGTATCCATATAAATGGCCCACCCTGTAGTAGCAGCATACATCAATCTATTGCTGCGTTACGTGGGTCATGATCAAAGTCACCATGTAGTCCCAGTGGTATATGCATATGTTTTTACAGGAGACATTTTTCACCAAAACATACTGTTTACAGTGCTAGCATAATGAGTGAAATTTCTTAAATCTCATGCACATGTTGCTTATTTTTTCCTTGTAAATTTGAAGCAGTTTCAAAACTGCAGCACATCAATTCTTTCAGTGTTTCTGCAGCGGTTTTCACCCACTTTACAGTAATGTCTGGGGAAAAAAAGGCCTAAAAAAACCACTAATCAAAAACACCCTTATGTTATGCAGTATTTTTCTTGCCAAGAGACAGTTTTGGTTCAGAAAAGGCTGGAATACTCAGCTTCTACACATTCCTAAAGGTGGAGTAACCAGTAATGTTTCTGTGCCCAGGACTAGCGTAAAAACACTAAAAGTTGCAGATCTTGTATCATTACAAGCCGTTTTATTCCGAATATTGTCCAAAACTGCTTGATGAATTAGGGCCTATATGTACTGTATATTGGACACATCTGAGCCAGTGATTTAAACATGTGTATCCCACTCTTCCCCGACGGATACAGAGACAGTTCACCAACTCAATTTCATGTAAAGTCGCTTCCTACAACATTAGCCGCTATTGAAGCACAATGTACTTATTAATCTATTAATACATTCTTATTAAAATAACCACGTTATTATTGGGTATACACTGTGTGCAGAATTATTAGGCAAGTTGTATTTTAGAGGATTTTTTTATTATTGATCAACAACTATGTTCTCAATCAACCCAAAAAACACATAAATATCAAAGCTTAATATTTTTGGAAGTTGGAGTGGGTTTTTTTTTAGATTTGACTATCCTAGGAGGATATCTGTTTGTGCAGGTAACTATTACTGTGCAGAATTATTAGGCAACTTAATAAAAACCAAATATATTCCCATCTCATTTGTTTATTTTCATCAGGTAAACAAATATAACTGCCCAAAATTTAGAAATAAACATTTCTGACATGCAAAAACAAAACCCCAAAAAATTAGTGACCAATATAGCCACCTTTCTTTATGATGACACTCAGCAGCCTACCATCCATAGATTCTGTCAGTTGCTTGATCTGTTTACGATCAACACTGCGTGCAGCAGCCACCACAGCCTCCCAGACACTGTTCCGAGAGGTGTACTGTTTTGCCTCCCTGTAGATCTCACATTTTATGAGGGACCACAGCTTCTCTATGGGGTTCAGATCAGGTGAACAAGGGGGCATGTCATTATTTTTTCATCTTTTAGATCTTTACTGGCCAGCCATGCTGTGGAGTAGTTGGATGCATGTGATGGAGCATTGTCCTGCATAAAAATCATGTTTTTCTTGAACGATACTGACTTCTTCCTGTACCAGTGCTTGAAGAAGTTGTCTTCCATAAACTGGCAGTAGGTCTGGAGTTGAGCTTCACTCCATCCGCAACCCAAAAAGGTCCCACAAGTTCATCTTTGATTATATCAGCCCATACCAGTACCCCACCTGCACCTTGCTGGCGTCTGAGTTGGCGTGGAGCTCTCTGCCCTTTACTGATGCAGCCTCTGGCCCATCCATCTGGCCCATCAAGAGTCACTCTCATTTTATCAGTCCACAAAACCTTTGAAAAATCAGTCTTAAGATATTTCTTGGCCCAGTCTTGATGGTTTATCTTATGTTTCTTGTTCAAAGGTGGTCATTTTTCAGCCTTCCTTACCTTGGCCATGTCCCTGAGTATGGCACACCTTGAGCTTTTTGATACTCCAGTAACGTTGCAGCTCTGAAATATGGCCAAACTGGTGGCAAATGGCATCTTGGCAGCTTCATGCTTGATTTTCCTCAATTCATGGGCAGTTATTTTGCGCCTTTTTCGCCCAACACGCTTCTTGCGACCCTGTTGACTATTTGCCATGAAACGCTTGATTGTTCGGTGATCACGCTTCAAAAGTTTGGCAATTTCAAGACTGCTGCATCCCTCTGCAAGACATCTCACAATTTTAGACTTTTCAGAGCCCGTCAAATCTCTCTTCTGACCCATTTTGCCAAAGGAAAGGAAGTTGCCTAATAATTAAGCACACCTAATATCGGGTGTTGATGTCATTACACCACACCCCTCCTCATTACAGAGATGCACATCACCTGATTTACTTAATTGATAGTTGGCTCTCAAGCCTATACAGCTTGGAGTAGGACATGTTTAAAAATTATCATGTGATCAAAATACTCATTTGCCTAATAATTCTGCACACAGTGTAGTGATATTACTGTATAGAAACACTAAGCAGAGGCATATGGCGATCTCCATGCAGACTCTACCATGTGCATTAAAGGGTTTGTCTCATGATCATAACTGTGTAATATTGCAAAGTGATGGTAAATAAAACCCACATTTACTTCTTACTAAAAATGCTCTTAGTTCTCAAGAACATAGGGATTTTAAATTCTATAGTTTCCTGATCGTTGTCTAGGTTACCAGCCACTTCTGCAGCCTATAAGAGGTGGCTGGTTCCCTAGGCAATAAACTGGCACCTGCAAGCTCTCTGCTACAGATCTTGTAAATGCTGCTCTGAAGCTGGCTGGATTGCTAGATCCAGCCAGCTAATGTATCCTGGTGCTCCACCAATGCTTCAAGGTGAAAGCCATCAACAAAGCCACAGTTCGGACTAGTGGCATAATCATGCTGCTGGCGCGGACTGTCAATATTCAGGAGAGCACGCAGGAAGCTAGGAGGCAGATGAGCCATGCACTCCTGAAGATAGAAAACAAGAAAAATCCTTTAAGGCTGAATAGGTGGACTTGCAGAGCTCATTATTAAGGTCTTTTAACTCCTTTCATTCCAGATTGCTCAGTTTACTGGAAAAATTGCCAGTGGAAATACAGTGCACACTCAGTAGGGGTGATCCGGCCACCTCCTACAATTTCTCGAAAAAGGAAAAGATTTTTAATAATAAGTATAACAATGTTACTTGTTTTTACAAACACTTTGCAATTTTACACATTTAAGATGATGAGAATAACCTTTTAAAATGTCTAGTGACTGGTGTGGGAAAGCTGAGTGACAATGTTACTAATACTGTCACCCAGCTTTCCTTGTGTCCAGAACAACATATTTATTTAGTAATGCAATATTGGTGCGATGAGGAGGTATCACTTTATACTTAGATTTGGCATTCAGGGGTGGTCGGTGACAACCTTTGTCACAGCTGATCTGTATGACATATTCATGGCCGTGCACTGAACCTGCCCATAAACAAATCTGACATTACTGACCTGGAGTTTTGTGTGAAATTTTGGGGGACATGCTCTTTAAACAGATAAGTATTCAGAACATGTGCGTTCTCCATTTATCTGAAGCATCGGCGCTTGAGCAAATAAGTCAGTGTAGATCATCTCCCTGCAAAACGGCAACATAGGGTGAGACGTAATATTCATCAAAGGCAATCCGTGTGGCCCACACCTGTGCCAGAGCCCGTCTTCCACTCTCCTGCCAGGCTCATACGCAGGTGCTATTTATTTGTCCCCCACCTGTACATATTTACAAATGGTAAATTAAATATGGAAAGGTTAATTGGGAATGTGCCATGAGACTATGCCGCACACCAACAGACCCCCAATCTCCACAAACAGTGTGTTATCCCAGCATGTTCTGCATGGGAATGTGTTACTAATATAGACATGAGGAGCCTCAAATCATCGCTTTCTATATAGCTGTCCGGTAAACCTGCAACATTATGTAAGGAAAATGCTTAGATGACAATTCCCCAACAGAATCACTCCCTTTACAGCAGGAACAAGGGACCGCAGGACACACGGACTGTGGAGACACCAAGTATGTAAGTTTTCATGATGTATTGTGCAGTTTTTTTTCTTCTAGTCCAGATTGACATGCTTGAAAATAAGTATGTTACTATTCACAGATTGCAAGCAGAGATCTTGAAATGGTACAGCAAAGACTAGACAATCCCAGACCCAACCCTTTCGTATAAACCTAAACAGGCTTTTCTCTTGCTGTGAGCTGCATCTGTTGAGAAACCCAATATCATGCCGTAGCATGAGAACGCTTGGCATGCAGTGCAACAGGATGGGCACACAAGGAAAAAGTAAAAGGGAGACCCTGGCGATAGGGAGAGGGCAGAAGGGTCACCCCTTAACACTCAGTCTGAACCTTGGGCGCCCTATTGAGCCTAGACAGGTCTTTCCCCTATGCAGTAACACATGCCTAGACTCTGGCTATCCCTGGCTAGTGTGTAGGGCAGCAAGACACTAGTCTTACTAGTGCAAAAAGACCACACTGGGAGAGAGGCAAATGTGGCGCCCCAGGACCTGGTCGCCACAACAGCATTGCCCTCCCAAAGGGTTAATGCTGAGCCTGGAAGTAATTGGGAGATCTATTGGCCAGTAAGTTAACACCCAACACAGTTCTCCCTCCGGCCAGCAGAGGGAGCTCTGAACCTGGAACTTCACGGAGCATTCCTTGAGTCTGGCTGAAGGGAGGAAGTAGTGGTTAGTCTGGAGACAGGAGTGAAAGAGGACAGACGGAGAGTAGTGCTGCCTTGTGGAATTGGGGCCTAGAGCTGGAATAGCTTGGCCCAGTGAAGCAAGAGGTGCAGAGAGGCACAGAGGAGACTCGGACATCGGAGTCTGTGGTTGCCAGGGCATAAAATCCATCCCTGGTAGCTGAATCCGGAGGGCAGGAGAGCTGCAAGCCCCTGGCCCAGAAGCAAACTGAGGGTACAGCTGCATCCCAAGGGCCTGGTGTGGACTCCAGCAGAGAAGCACCAGAGAGGGCCTGCGCAGTCTACCCCACAGAAAAAGGGACGAACCACCAGTCCCAGCAGCAAGAGGGCAATTGCTAACCCAAAGTGCAGTGTCCTAAACAGCAAAGAAAGATTAAGGAGTAGGCCTCATACTCAACTGGCCAAAGATCACCCCAGGCACTTCCAGGCCGGCCGGACCATCTTTACCATCTGTGACGGTCTCCCTGGACTAAACTTCTGCCGAGTAAAAGAGGAGAAGGTAAAGAGACTACTGTTTGTGCCTGTTTCTTTCATTGCTTGTCGGCCCTGCACCGTGCTAGTCACACCACACCATAGACTTCCACAAGCACCAACTGTGTCCCGGGGCACCGCTCCACCTGTGGGGAGCAGTACCACCATTGCTGCCACTTCATTACCCCGAAGGCCTTACACAGCAGCGGCGGCTTAATAGCCGCATACCACAGGTGGCGTCACGAACACAAACTTAAAGTCATCAGCCACATATTCTACTGACACCCACCAGGGCCACGGAGCCGGGCCCAGCCACCACTGACTACCACCGGACTAGTCCGGCCCGGCGCCGGGTGTCCCATATCCCTGGGGTGGGCGAGTCAACTTTTGGCGTCACGAACAGGATTTCGTGCCCGGTCACACCGGGTACTGTGCGCCTGCAGGAATTGTGCTTAAAAGACTGTGTACTGTCTGCAAACTGCCGCCGCCATTAGCCTCGCCGAGCGCAGGAAGAAGGGGGGCGTGCCTGACAAAGAGCGCGAAGGGAGCGCGCCATCAGAGCAGAGCGCTGTTAACCCCGCGCGACCCAGAAGGAAATTTGAAAAGTGAACGGAGCCTGGTAAGGTTCACTAAGGGGGAGGAAGATGTCCGACTCAGAGGGAGGGCAGGTGGCTGCCATAGCCCGAGACGCCGCAGCACCAGCCGAAGCAATCCCAGTCGCCGTCGCCCCAGCCCCCGCTGCAGCGCCGGTAATGCCGATCACGATGCCGTACATCCCGGGAGCAGAATGGCTGCCGCAGTACTCCGGGGAGTCCCATACCTTGAGCGACTTCAGAGAAAGCCTGCACAGCTTGTTCCGGGTGTATCCGCTGACTGAGAGCCAGAAGGTGGGCATATTAATGGGACAGCTAGCCGGCGCAGCCCAGCGTGAAGTGAAGTCCTGGCCTGATACAGATAAAGGGACAGTAACCCAGATATTGGCCAAGCTAAAGAGTACTTTTGACACCCGCACCGCAGCAGAGATAAAGATGAGATTCTTTGGGTGCAAGCAGCGGGCCACAGACAGCATAAGGGACTATGCCTTAAACTTACAGGAGGCCCTGAAAGCAGTTAAACAGGTGGACCCAGAGAGTGTACGTGAAGAACACAAACTCCTAACTGAGCAGTTCATAGAGGGGCTCCGGTCAGATGCCCACAGGACCCAGCTGCGTATCATGGTCCTGCAGAACCCTGCTCTGGACTTTGCAAAGTTTAAGGACCAGGCCATCCGGGTACTGAGAGAATCTACACCGAATGACCCAGTACCCCTCCGGCCTCTTGCTATCACGTACCCTGGGGTGGTGCCTGCAACACGAGCCGCTGCAGGGGCTGAGGCGCAGTCCCTGGATAAGGATCCCGCTGCAGAGCTCAGACAGCAGGTCCGGGAGCTGACCAAAACTGTAGCTGCCCTTGCCAAGACCGTGCAGTCTCTACAAGTGACCCCATCACCTGCCAGAATCGAGTTGGCCTCCAGCCCAGATGACGTCCCATGGATGCGACAGAGGAGGGTTCCGCCGACCCGAGGAAAAGACACAGACCGGTATGATTCAACAGGACAACCGATCTACCGCCGCTGCAGCCAGGCGGGCCACATTGCACGATGCTGTCCTTTAAATGGGCCGAGCCTGGGGCCAGGAGCCAACCCCCAGGTGTAAGGAAGCCCGGCTCAAACCCCAGCCGCAGCAAGTATGTGGGAGGACGACCGGTCCTTCCCATTGTGCTGGATGGGATCCCTTTGAATGCCCTCCTGGATACGGGGTCCCAGGTAACAACCATCCCCCACAAACTGTACAAAAGATATTGGGCTGATTCAGACATTGACCATGGCCCAGATGATGATTTAACAATTGTGGCCAGTAATGGTCAGCCCTTACCTCAAATTGGGTACAAAGAAGTAACCATTAAAGTGGGGCGGGTAGAATTGCCATGTCAGGGGATGATAATTGTAGATATTGATCGCAAAGAATCTGACCCACTGCTAACCATTGGTACAAATGTGATAGAAAATTGTATTGCCGAAGTGATAATTTTGTTGCAACAGGCGTCTGAAACCGCCAGCTCCGGGCAGCAGCGTGCCCTACAGAGGGAGATCAGAGCCCTGATGAGGAGGCAGCAGGTAGAGTTGGCCGGAGGAGAAATTGGCAGTGTGAGGGTAAGTGACCCCCTCCCCATTGCAATACCCCCAAGAAGTGAAATGTTGATATGGTGTCGGGCAGCAATAGGCCTCAAGGGTCAGGATTACCATGCCTTGGTAGAACCGGTGTATTCAGACAGTAGGCCTGGAGTCCTGGTAGCCAGAGGGGTAGCAGACGTCCGCAAGGGGAGAGTGCCCGTCCGTGTCCTGAATTGTGGGGAGGAGGAGGCCAAATTGCCCCGGTACGCCACTGTAGCAAAACTGTACACTGTCAGCAACAATACCATCAAAGCAGTGGAACCCTTGATCCCGTCCGACCAGGCGGAAGACAATGGCTCCAAGGGGCAGCTGGAAGACTGGTGCCAAAAATTACATGTGGGCACCGACTCCACCCCCTCACACCAAAAGCATGGGGTTTACCGGGTGGTACAGGAGTACGAGCGGGTCTTCAGCAAACACCCCCTAGATTTTGGGCAGGTGAAAGGGGTTAAACATCAAATCCCCATGGGTGATCATCATCCCATTAAAGAGAGATACCGCCCTGTACCCCCTGCACAGTATCAGCGTGCCAAAGAAATGTTGCGGGAAATGAAGGAGGCTGGGGTTATCAGAGATAGTTGTAGCCCCTGGGCAGCTCCACTAGTGCTCGTAAAGAAAAAAGATGGTACAATGAGAATGTGTGTAGATTACAGGCAAATTAACCGCATTACACATAAAGATGCTTATCCACTGCCCAGAATAGAGGAGTCACTAACAGCCTTAAAGTCAGCTAAATATTTCTCCACCTTGGACCTCACCAGTGGGTATTGGCAGGTTCCCGTGGCAGAGGCGGACAAGGAGAAGACTGCATTCACGACGCCAATGGGCCTCTGCGAGTTCAACTGTATGCCATTCGGGCTCTGCAACGCCCCAGGGACATTCCAAAGGTTGATGGAGTGCTGCTTGGGCCACCACAACTTTGAAACCGTGCTGTTGTACCTGGATGACGTCATAGTCTACTCCAAGACTTATGAAGACCACCTGAAGCACTTTGCAGAAGTGTTTGAGTCTTTGTCGAAATATGGCCTGAAGATCAAGCCGTCCAAATGCCACCTCTTGAAGCCAAAGGTACAGTACCTGGGTCATGTGGTCAGCGCAGAAGGTGTGGCACCTGATCCGGAGAAAGTCACCGTAATCAAGGACTGGCCAAGACCCACGACGGTAAAAGAGGTGCGGCAGTTCCTTGGGCTGGTGGGCTACTACCGAAGGTTCATTGATGGTTTCACAAAGATAGCAGCGCCCCTTCAAGATCTCCTGGTGGGCCAGCCAAAGCAGGCTAAGAAGCAGAGCCCTCCATTTGAATGGAGCAGCCAACTAGAAGCATCCTTTGTCCGGCTGAAAGGGGCTCTCACGAGAGAAGAAATTCTGGCCTACCCTGACTACAGCCAGCCGTTTGTACTGTATACAGACGCCAGCAACGTGGGCCTGGGAGCAGTTCTGTCCCAGGTGCAGGGAGGCAGAGAGAGGGTGATAGCGTACGCCAGTAGGAAGCTTCGGCCCACAGAAAGGAATCCAGAAAACTACAGTTCCTTCAAGCTGGAGTTCCTCGCTATTGTTTGGGCAGTGACTGAACGCTTCAAGCACTATCTGGCATCGGCCAAGTTCACCATCTTCACGGACAACAATCCGTTGACACACCTGGCAACAGCCAAGTTAGGTGCGTTGGAACAGCGATGGATGGCCCGGCTGTCTAACTTTGACTTTACCATCAAGTATCGGGCTGGCAAGAAGAATAACAATGCTGATGCGCTGTCCAGAATGCCTCACTTACCCGAGTCTGGAGAAGACCTGGATGAACTCGAAGAGATAGAGTTACCGGCTTTCCATCACCAAGGTGTTTCCCAGTGTGAGCATGCTGTAGGAGTGAAGCGCTCGAGCCAGCACGAGGTCTCGGTCAACCCATTACTCCACCATAATTGGGAAGAGACACAGAACGGTGACCCGGCCGTGCGATTGGTCAAAGAGAAGCTAGCACAAGCTGAGACCCATCTTGGCCCAGATGCTCCAGAAGAAGCCCAGCAGCTGTGGAAGGAGAGGGGACGACTGTTCACATACCAAGGCAAGCTCTGCAAGAGATATGTCAACTGGCGAATGAATGAACTCGTCTGGCAGATAGTGGTCCCACAGAGGGATGCTCCAATGGTCCTAGCAGCTTATCATGATAACGCAGGACACTTCGGGTGGAAGAAGTTGGAGACCCTACTCCGCGAACGGTTCTACTGGGTGCACATGAGAAAGATGATCGAGAAGTGGTGCCGAGACTGTGGTCCATGTAACCTGAGGCGGAAAGATGATGCCAGCCAAAGGTCTCCCCTACAGCCAATTGTCACGAAGCAGCCCCTGGAGTTGGTGGCCCTGGACCACGTGAAGTTAACACCAAGCCGGTCAGGCTATGTGTACGCCCTCACCATTGTGGACCATTACTCCCGTTTCCTGGTAGTAGTGCCCGTGAAGGACCAGACAGCCAGAACAGCAGCGAGAGCATTTCAGGCCTACTTTTGTCGACCTCACGGTTACCCTGAAAGGGTACTGACTGATCAGGGTCCTGCATTCGAGGCAGAAGTGTTCCAAGAGTTCTGTAACCTGTACGGTTGTAAGAAAATCAGAACCACACCGTACCACCCCCAAACCAATGGATTGTGCGAGAAGATGAACCATGTGGTTATTGACATGCTCAAGACTCTACCTTTGGAAGAAAGAAACCAATGGCCAGAAAAGTTACCAGATCTGGTAGACTTGTACAACCATATCCCGGTAAATTCGACCAACTGCAGCCCTGCTTACCTGATGCGAGCCAGACCTGGCAAGTTACCTGTAGACTTTGAGATGGGGACTGTGTCACCTGAGGCGGTTCAGGAAATGGAAGATTGGGATACAGAGCGGCAGCAGCGGTACCGTAAGGTCCAGGAATGCGTAGAGAGGGCCCTGTCTCAAGCAAGAACGAGACAAGAGCAGCATTACAATCAAACAGCCCCAGCAACTCCCTTAGCACCTGGAGAACAAGTCCTCAAGAAGAAGCGGAGGATGCATAAATTGGATGATCAGTGGGAAAACGAGCCCTACACCATTATCCCCTCCAACTTTGACAACAGTAAGGTATGCCTCATAAGCAAGGATGAAGGCAAGACCTATCAAGCAGTCTCTCGAGACCGCCTGAAAGTGTGCCCTGAACGGTGCAGAATCCAAAGAGAAATGGAAGAAGTACAAGGAAGTCCCCAAAGTCAAGAGAAAGAGGGGGAGATGATCCAAACAATCCTTGGAAAATTCCCCAAAACTTGGACCCGAATAAACAATGCCATAGTGGTACCAGTTTTGACGTTTCCGCAGTTGGTCGAGCCAGAAACCGAAGAGGTTCCGGATCCACCTAAAGAACCGTCCGCTCCAACACGAGATGACATGCCAGCAGTGGAACAGGAGGATCAACACCCTGTCAGTGGTGAACCTGTCATACCCTTGGCGACTCTTAGACCACATAGGCAATCATCACGCTTACCTATCGGGGTTAGGCCTACCTGTAGTGCTGAGGTAGAAGACACACCAAGTAGTCAGGGGCAAACACCAGAGCTACGCAGGTCTCAACGCAGCACTCGGGGACAACCCCCTCCAAGGTATAGAGAGTCAACTGTATAAGGGAAAAAGAAGGAGTACTTATTAGAATGTAAATAGTTATGCGAAATGTCTGTAATGTTGTGTACAAAATGTTTTTCTTTTTCTTGATTGCGAAAATGGACAATTGGGCCACTGGACTATGGGTGGCCAACACCTAAATTGTTCATAGTTAGCACCAGTGTGCTCAACACCCCTGAAGAAAAACCCGTCCGGCGTGCATAGAGTGGGGTCAGCAATGCTCTGACGCACGCCCAGAGCCTACGTTGGGGGTTTGAATGCGGCGGGTCCCCCATGGAGCAGTGTAATTGACACCCGGCAGGGAGCCACACTGGACTCTTATAGTAATGTTTAAGTTTGTAACGTTCAAGTAATGCGCCTCCCATAATGGGATGAAATGTTCTAACATGTCATGTTTGTTTCTACAGTCCGGGAGTACTGAATTTAACTAAGGGGGAGTGTGGCGCCCCAGGACCTGGTCGCCACAACAGCATTGCCCTCCCAAAGGGTTAATGCTGAGCCTGGAAGTAATTGGGAGATCTATTGGCCAGTAAGTTAACACCCAACACAGTTCTCCCTCCGGCCAGCAGAGGGAGCTCTGAACCTGGAACTTCAGGGAGCATTCCTTGAGTCTGGCTGAAGGGAGGAAGTAGTGGTTAGTCTGGAGACAGGAGTGAAAGAGGACAGACGGAGAGTAGTGCTGCCTTGTGGAATTGGGGCCTAGAGCTGGAATAGCTTGGCCCAGTGAAGCAAGAGGTGCAGAGAGGCACAGAGGAGACTCGGACATCGGAGTCTGTGGTTGCCAGGGCATAAAATCCATCCCTGGTAGCTGAATCCGGAGGGCAGGAGAGCTGCAAGCCCCTGGCCCAGAAGCAAACTGAGGGTACAGCTGCATCCCAAGGGCCTGGTGTGGACTCCAGCAGAGAAGCACCAGAGAGGGCCTGCGCAGTCTACCCCACAGAAAAAGGGACGAACCACCAGTCCCAGCAGCAAGAGGGCAATTGCTAACCCAAAGTGCAGTGTCCTAAACAGCAAAGAAAGATTAAGGAGTAGGCCTCATACTCAACTGGCCAAAGATCACCCCAGGCACTTCCAGGCCGGCCGGACCATCTTTACCATCTGTGACGGTCTCCCTGGACTAAACTTCTGCCGAGTAAAAGAGGAGAAGGTAAAGAGACTACTGTTTGTGCCTGTTTCTTTCATTGCTTGTCGGCCCTGCACCGTGCTAGTCACACCACACCATAGACTTCCACAAGCACCAACTGTGTCCCGGGGCACCGCTCCACCTGTGGGGAGCAGTACCACCATTGCTGCCACTTCATTACCCCGAAGGCCTTACACAGCAGCGGCGGCTTAATAGCCGCATACCACAGGTGGCGTCACGAACACAAACTTAAAGTCATCAGCCACATATTCTACTGACACCCACCAGGGCCACGGAGCCGGGCCCAGCCACCACTGACTACCACCGGACTAGTCCGGCCCGGCGCCGGGTGTCCCATAGCCCTGGGGTGGGCGAGTCACAAACAAATCGAAGAAAACACAAAAAGAACTCTAAAACTTCTCCAGAGAGGGATAACACAGCTTCTACTGAAAAGAACTGTAGAGTGGTCAGCATAGAAGATCTATAACTGGCATAGGAGAGAGCTAGGAGTGAGTCATAGAGGAAGGGAGTGGTTATAAAGTGGAGCAGCTGAGATTTTACAATACAATGATTCTCAGCAGGAAAAGAAAGGCACGCTAATCCCCTTCAGCAAAGAAAGAAAATTATTCCACTCTACTTATGATAATCGCCGAGCAAACTCTAAGGGGTGCTTTGCACGTTGCGACATCGCTACTGCGATATCGTCGGGGTCAAATCGAAATTGACGCACATCCAGCGCCAGTAACGATGTTGCAACGTGTAAAGCCTAGATGCGCCAATAAACAATCGCAAAAGCGTTGTAAATCGGCGCTCTGTGTAGAGTCGGTTATTTCCATAATGTCGGTACGATGTTGTTCCTCGTTCCTGTGGCAGCACATATCGCTGTATATGAAGCCGCAGGAGCGAGGAACATCTTCTACTGCATCCACCGGCTATGCGGAAGGAAGGAGGTGGGCGGGATGTTTACGTCCCGCTCATCTCCGCCCCTCCGCTTCTATTGGCCGCCTGCTGTGTGACGTCGCTATGACGCCGCATGACCCGCCCCCTTAAGAAGGAGGCGGGTCGCCGGCCAGAGCGACGTCGCAGGGCAGGTAAGTGCGTGTGATGCTGCCTTAGCGATAATGTTCGCTACGGCAGCTATCACAAGATATCGCATGTGCGACGGGGGCGGGGACTATCGCGCTCGGCATCACTAGCATCGGCTAGCGATGTCACAGCATGCAAAGTACCCCTAAGGCCCAGTGCCCACGCTGTGTATCTTGATGCTGATTTTGACTCGTATTTTCAGAAATGTGCAGCAAAATCTGCATGTCCATTGTGAAGCCAGCAAAGTCTATGAGAATTCAGCAGTACTGTGCCCACGTTGAGTATTTTTCCCTTGCATATTTGGTGCAGATTTATTTTTTGCTGCACAAAATCTGCACTAAATACGCAAGGAAAAAATACTCAACGTGGGCACAGCACTTCTGAATTCTCATAGACTTTGCTGGCTTCACAATGGACATGCAGATTTTGCTGCAGATTTCTGAAAATACGAGTCAAAACTACACAGCGTGGGCACTGGGCCTAAAGAGGTCCTGCGATCAGCAAAACGCCGTGACCTTCTGATCCCAGATACCCCAGAGGTCACAGCAGGGTGCGAGTGACATCCAACTACAAGTGTTCACTCCTTGCAGTGCCACCACAAAGGAATTTAAGCAAAGCATTGTAAGATTTTGAATGAATGGGCTGCACATGTAATGCACAGACGTGGCTACACATCCAGAGTGGGAGACACGCTCCATTTTATCTAGGTGAGGATCCTTAACATGGCACTCAGCTCTAGTAGCCCCACAATTGCCCCAGGGCCTCATCATGTTTTCTGTGGGGTATTTTTTATAGAACACGCATCTATTAAACTGCTGCTATTCAGATGTCCATGTTTTGGGGGGTTTTTTGCACACCCGGCAAAAATCATGGAAACGTGTTCATTTTTTTTTTAACACGCCAGATGAAATGTATCAATACAAGTGTATGGGAAAATCACAGACAGCACATGCATGGCATCATTGTATACTTGGTGTGCGTCTGAGACTAAAATTGCAATGAGTAAAAGCTTTGTAATTTCTTTATCCATATGTGAAAACACAGATGGCACACTGACCAAAAACTGATGGCACACTGACCAAAAACTGATGGCACATAGACCAAATACTGATGGCATACGGACCAAAAACTAATGGCACACTGACCAAAAACTGATGGCACACGGTTGCAAAATACTGACGGCACTCGGCTCCAAAACACTGATAATACTCGTACCATTCTTTATGAATGATGCCTAAAGGATAATTGGAAGTAATTGAAGCCAGATGTCCACGGTATGTGTGCGTTTAGTATTTGTAGCAATTTTTCTGCTGAGAAACCCAGAGTGTTGGCAGGAAAAACGCTATGTAAGGTCTCCTTCACACTTCAGTGATTCTGGTACGTACTGTATGTTGTTTTTTTTATATGTACCAGAATCACTGACATATATAGACCCATTAAAATCAATGGGTCTGCACACACATCAGTGAGTTCTCTCTGACTGTGTTTCTCTGCGGCGTACATGTGTGTCCGTGTGCTCCGCACGGACACATGTCTGTTTTTCTCCAGCATCACTGATGTCACACGGACCACACAGTGGTGTGATCCGTGGAACACGTACCAGAGAAAATTGTATCTTTGAAATAAAATGAGTTTTATACTCACCTGGCTCCAGCACTGCTGTCTTTGGCCACTGCTGTCTCCTGCTTCCAGGCCAGCTAATTATGCTCATGAATATTCACTGAACAGCTATCCAGAAGCAGCAGCGGCCGGAAACAGCAGAGTCGGAGACATCAGCACCACAGAGACAGGTGAGTATAGAAGTCCCTGATTTCCGTGTGCTATCACTGATAGCACATGGAGAACATATGTGTGCCAAAATCATGGCACACTGAGGCCCATATGCATCTTTAACATGTAAGTGAAAAATGTGTGGGATTTTCACTGACGTGTGAAAGTGGCCATTTTTCATTTTCATCTGAAAGTTTTAAAATCGCTGTAAGAATTAACATATCAGAAATCTCGCTTACTTTTGTAAATAGCAAAAGCACAAGGAGCAAACGCGACAAAAACACAACATGTGACGGTATAATCACAGCAAACTGCAATCCAACTATAACTCGAACATTTCCTGAAGACCACTTGTTATTAGATTGGCTGTAAGTGATCTGGATAATACATACAGTATATGTGGCACTTTTGTAACATTTTGACATAAAAGTAGAAAGATATAAAAAAAATGTTGTGATTGTGATGATTTTCAACTTTCATACAAGTTCCTATTTATTTATCATGAGAGATATTACTGCACCAATAGAAGTCAATGCAGCCTTGTGGCACCGTCTTATGGCTCCAACTTAATAGAGGGAAAAATGGAAAAAAAGTTGTATGATTCTGTGTGAATCCAACAGAAAATACATTGTACCATATCCTTCTAATGCCGTATGATGGAGCTTATGCTTCTAAAGGAGAACATATGTAATGCGGTGCATAGGGAGTCGCCATCCAACGGCATACTCGGTAGTATGGAACCACAGGGACTCGTGTACATGGGGTCTAATATGTTTACAGCCCCTTTTCAATACTGGACATAACAAAGGTGAAGCCCTAAAAGGGTTCTAGCTTTTTATGTGCATAATATTAATAATATAAGTATGTCATATGCAAATCATATTCTGCTCTGCATTTTGGATTTCAGCTAGATCCTAGTCTGTGCTGCAGCTGTCTGATTAACCTGCGCTTCACACACATCTACCACACCAGGGAATAGCCAGTGGTAAATACTGAATTTATAACCAAATGTATAAACTGACAAACTCGCCTCATTTCAATAGCAGCATTGTGTAAAAAATGCAATTTATCCAAACTATTAAATTTTGGGGTTTTTAGGGGCACCTTTAATACATTGGCTGATTGGAGCTATAGTTGCACAATAGCTGGAGAGCCATAGATTGGGGAATATTCTTCTAAATACAAAAAAAAACTCTCATGAGTTTAAAAGTGCTCAGGTTTTAGTCTTATTTTATTCCAGCTGCTTTCCTTTTTTGATGTTTGTAAATCTGCCATACTCTTCCAGAGAAATGGGCCATAATATTTAATCCCAAGAGAGCGCAGCTCACCGGATCCTCTGGGGCGGAGCTTTAGCTGCTCGGCAAAATTACCCTGTGAGACACTCCCCCTTCCAAAACACCTAAAAAAATTAGCACAAAATAAAAAAACTCATATCTCTGGAACCGTATGATGGATTTTAAAATAGAAAATTCTAATATTCAAGAAAGCAGCAAAAAATCAAATAAGTTTCAAAAACTAGTCCCTTTTATCCTGATGACAGGTCCATTTTAAGGACTCATTCACCCATAAAACAGCCAATTGAAAATCATGTGTGCAGCAAAGCAATATGTAGCAGCGCTCATTTTCTCATGATCTAATCGATTTGTCCGAAGGTGGAAAGAGTTATGTGGATACTGATTGGCTGCAGGGATAGCGGGACGGAACACAGAAACACAATTCGGAAAGAGGCAATGTCGTCACCGATGGAGGTGAGTATACGTTTTATTATTTTAAAAAGGGGAAACAATATAATTGAGAAGGGATTGTCAGAGTAGTGTAAAGGCTGCTTTACATGTTTCGATTTCTCGTGCGATCGCATTTGCGATCGCACCCGCCCCCATCGTTTGTGTGGCACGGGCAATTTCTTGCCCATGTCTCACAATGTTGTAACCCCCCGTCACATGTACTTACCTTCCAAACGACCTCGCTGTGGGCGGCGAACATCCACTTCCTGAAGGGGAGGGACGTTCGGCGTCACAGCGACATCACACAGCGGCCGCCCAATAAAAGCGGAGGGGCGGAGATGAGCGGGATGTAAACATCCCACCCACCTCCTTCCTTCCGCATTGGCGGCGGCTGCAGGTAAGCTGCAGTTCATCGTTCCCGGGGTGTCACACGGAGCGATGTGTGCTGCCTCAAGAACATTGAACAACTGGACGTTCGATTTTTAGAAAATGAGCGACGTGTCAACGATGAACGAGAAGGTGAGTATTTCTGCTCGTTCATAGCTGTCACACGCTACGATATCACTAACAATGCCGGATGTGCGTCACTTACGACGTGACCCCGCCGACATCTCATTAGATATATCGTAGCGTGTAAAGCCCGCTTTAAAGCCCTTTAAATGGGCCAGACTAGAGCATACTGCTTTTTGTCTACCAGTGTGTATTTACACACTGGTTATTTTTGGATCAATGTGCTCTCAGTTGAGCCCTTAGCACATTGGACAAAAATGTAGTTTAAACCCAATAGGTTGGACGTATGTGTTTTGCTTCGGATTTGATCTTGATTTAATTTGCTTCTCCACTGCTCTGCAGTCAGGTACAGTCGCTATATTGGTTCTGAACACTTTGTCCCTGTGTGGACACTTTGTGTGTTCATTGCCTTTCTGTCAACAAGTGTTTCGTATGGTGTAATTTAGTGTGCCTAATCAGTATTTAAAGTTTCCTGGGCTCCCATTTCCCATTGGTAATATTTCTGGAGTGGACTCTGCTTGAAATTACAGCCTGTTTGTCTTGTTTTTCTCCTGACAGATTGTAACTTTTGGTCTACCTTATATTACTCTGCACCTTTCCCCAGATTCTTAACCCTAGCACGCATACCTGGGGCCTCGCAGGCCTGCTAGGTTACTTGTTTTCTGTTGTTGAGTTCTATGGTTGCACGTTCTAGGGTTAAGGAAGTACATGGAACCCTCAATGGCCGCTTAGGAAGCAAAGGTCTGAATGGTCATCTGAGTCATCCAGTTAGGGTTGTTTCAGTCTGTGCAGGGGCATTTCGAGACTGCACAGCTGGGACCTCTGGTCTACAAGAACCGGGCAGGTCAGGTGCAGTAGTTTTAAGTAAGACCTTATTTTATGTTATTTACCACATGTGCACTTTAGGGCGCATAACAGTATGCAATTGATGATTTTCACTGACAGCAAACTGACACATATTCTTTGGTGCTATTCACATATCAGGTCGTTTGTTTTTGCTGGCTGATGGTCCTCATGAAAGAAAATAGGCATGTCCTATTCCGATTTGTTTTACAAAAAAAGCTTGCTGATTCAATTAGATTAGTCAATGAATAGAAGAATGGACAGTACACTGAAGCCATTCCAGGTGCATTCGAGTGTTGTCCATTTTTCACTGTCTGTTTGCTAGAAGAAGCTTGAGAAACCTCCATCAGTTTTGTTTTTGTTTTTTATTGCATACAAGATAAACTGATGAAACATGGATGAAAAATGACTGAAATTCTTCATATACTGAACCAAAATGGTCTGTTCTTAACAATTGAGAAACAAATGTTATGCAAATTTGGCCTTGGGTGATTATGCTATTCTGTGGACAACCATGTCTTAGTAGGGTCTCTAAGATAAATCAGAGCCACCCCGTATGGCTGCCTCACAAAGGCTGGTGTGACGCCCCTGACCTGGCCAGGCACCACTGAGTACTGCACCCATGCCGGGTCAGTACAATACAGGTAATCCTGAAGGCTGATTAGGGTGTGGACAAACACAGACTCTAGTAACCAGGAACGCACACACAGCTAGAGGGGACCCCTGAGCAGACTCAGGGAGGGGGCGTGACCCTCGCCTTCCAGCTAGTGGTGGGTGGTGAACCTGGAAACGAGGAGTGTGCAGAGGCAGGCACAGAGGGGAGGTTGTGGTGAGCCAGACGGCTAGTGAAGCTCAGAGAGAGTGAGAGAGGAGCGCAGAGTAGCTAGGCAGACACTGCACCTGTAGTGGCTGCTGGCGGGGGAGAACTGAACCTGAAAACCACCTAAGGCCGGAGTGCCGAGAGGTGGCTGAGTAAGGGGACTGCCGGTGGACTGAGCCCGCACGGGGTTACAGGTCCCCAGAGCAGGGGCCCATTCAGTTGGCCTGCCAAACCTGCTGGTGAGGGCCCATTATGTACCTCACCAACCTACACAGAGTCCGCAGCTACAGCAGCAACGAGAGGGCCCATAAGTGACAGAAGGCAAGCAGCCGGAATTACTTGGTCCACGCTGCCCGCTAACGGGCCAGAAAGGGGAGAACAGGCGGAAGCAACTTCCCTAGGTGATCCCAGCAAGACTTCAAGTCGGGGTCACCTCAAAACAAGAAGGGCTAGGAAGTCGAGTCAGCAGTCACCCCTACATCAGCCGAAGGGATACCTGGTTCCTTCTGGTTCATCATAGCATCGCCCGGGTTGACTCACAGCTACCATCTGAAAGTGAGTAAAAACCCTGAAAGACTTTGCTGCTCGTGTGTGAGTTCTTCTGCGACCTGTGATACTACACATTTACACTGGGCCCTGGGGCCAGCCTCACTCTCGGAAGGCCACAACAACTGACTGCACCTAACATAAGCCCCAGGCGTCCCCTAAACTGCAGTGGCGGTCACCCCTGACCGCAAATACCGAGAGTGGCGTCACGAATCCCCCATTGAAGGTAACCTACCTGTCACCAGAAGAGTTCCAAGCCCGTGGAGACCCTGCGGCGTCCTGCATCAGAAGGTAATGCGTGGCTCCACACTGGCAGAAATGTTTTCATAGAATAAGTGTGACGCCCTGGGCAAGCCAGGGGTCACAGGTCATGACACCACCACACCCTACACCCCGGATAGGTACACCGAAGCTACACCAAAAATCCTTGTTGCCTTCCTCCAGGGGCTGATGTTCACACCAGGGGGTGGGCCAGGCGGCTGGATCCGCCCACCGAGGAGTTCACAGTCCTGGAGGCAGGAAAACCAGGCAGATAGAGATTAGTTTTGGAGAGGAGAAAGAGTAGTTGTGCAGTGAAAGCAGAAGGAGGAAAAGTGACAGTTAGAGAGCCTGAAGTTGGTCCGGGTGTGTGCCCCGGACTGAGACAGCAAGGTTAGCAGACGGCGGTGACCGTCTGCAGTGGAGGCTGATCGGAGTTACCGTAAGGACCGCGGACGGGTGGTGGACTGGCGGTACCGGACCGGTACACAAGGAGAAGCCAGCACCATTGGCAGGGGCCTTTTGGATCCCGGCAAGGCTAGGAGTCGCCGTGAATTTGCCAAATCCGTCAGTGAAGGGGACCTCCTAGGTCTCCCAACAACTAAGTCCCGATTGAAGGCAACAGTCCAACCGTAGGAGAGAGACACCGCCACCGCCAAGGCACCAGTTTCTCAGGGCCAGCGCCTGCGGGCAAAGAGGGGCTCCTCCGGCCCATATCCAAGCCGGGGAGCGGGTTACCGGTGGGAACCCATCGCTACCAACATTTCACTAGGTGCAGGGACAGAGACCGTCACCGTCAACTACCGGGGAAAAGCAACAGCAGCCGTCCGTGGGAACCGTCTTTCCAGCCGTGTGTTTTACCGAGAACTGTGTCACCGTCTCAGGCTGAGTGAGTACCACCGTGCCGTGTGGCACAGCGCTGCCCCCGCGACCCTGCACCTCACCAGGCCCTGCACCGGCCCTGCCATCCCTCATCCCCCACCTCATCACTGGGCCCCGGGACAACCATCCCCTACCCACGGAGGGGAGAACTAACAACTTTGCTGCTTCCTGTCACCGCTCCCGGGATCCCCATACAGAGCAGCGGTGGTGTCCACACAATCACCACAACCGTGGGTGGCATCACGGACAATAAATTCCCAAAACCAATCCCCCTTTCACTCACGGGCGAGGAGCGCCGCTCGAGTCCCCGGGATCCGGCCCATCGCTCGAGCCACCGAGCAGCAGCAGGCCGCAGCAGCAGCGGCGGCCGGACCCGAGCAGTAGGGAGAGCGCAGCGTCCCCTCCTCCGCCCGCGACATAAGCATATCCAGTCTGGCAAAAGAATACATAGCAACCCATAGAGCGCGTCTCTTGGGAAAAAACAAGCTTAGGTTGGATGTATCCCTCCGATTGAAAAACAGTTTTCTGATGTGAAGTGTTTTTCCACGGGAGGATACCTATGTACGGTTGACTTGCTCCTCCTTGTAGTCACATGCTCCTCTATTAGCAGCCATTACATCGAAAGGAGAGCTGTACAGTCTGTGACAAAGGCCTCACTAACAAGTTAATGAGAAGAACTTGTAACTTGTACATGTTTGTAAGGGTCACAAAATCATAGTGTCAATACATTTGTTAAAATAAAATGGATAGCCCCTTTAATCACCACCAATAGAATTTCAGCACTGGGTCTATGCAATTGTGTATTATCTCAACAACAACACAAAAAATCCTTAAGTTGCCCCTCCGTTGGTTGACTTAGAAAAATAATGCACTTTTCTTCCAGAAACAGCTCCACATATGCCCATAATTTGTCCATAATTTGTGTGTGTTGTTGCACAGTTTACTCTACTCTAATGGAGCTGAGGTGCAAAACCGGACATGATCCATAAACTAGTGCGGGGCTATATCAAGATAGAACAAAAATCAGCCTTGTTATCTTAATGCTAAACAGCCCCTTTAAGGTGCTTATATACTGTATAAGAATAAGATTGTGAGAAGGAAGAAGGGTTTAGGATTGATGTGAGTGCATGCAGTGCTGCTAAACATCTTGGTAATGTATAAATAATGTTTGTAAATCAATAATCCTCCATTATAAAGCCAGTCTAAATTTAAATTAAGATGTATTTAAAAAGAGAGACGTGTGCCAGAAGGGTAAGAGGTGGGCAGAGTTCTGACTGAGGTATCAAGGGAATTAGTTGGCAAGAAATGCGTCTGTCAAAGGCAAACGTATTAAACCCCATGTAGTAGCGCTCTCCCTATTACTGCCCAAGTCGGACATGAGGTGACATCCGAGGTGACATGCCCAGGGACTGGCAAGGACACAGCAGATCTATCATATAATTCGGAGCCTCTGATGGAGGAATTATTGGCTCAATGTAATCAGCTATAGTAGTTAATAAGGTCATTTACATGGTCGTTTTATGTAAGGATAGATAGAGAACAGCAGAGATGTGTCCTCAGATTCGGTACAAAGGTCATACAAATGCATAAAAACATACACAGTAACATTCTGTAACACTGAAGACATAGCAAGATCATATCACACAAAAACATAAAGTAAATATCCACAACTAATTACACAAACAGTGTTATATAACACAAAGTTACACATGCCCAAAGTCAAAACACACATGCCGCCAGATTACCGTGTTTTTCCAAAAATAGACCCTCCACCAAAAATAAGCCCTAGCTTGATTTTTAGGGATTTTTGGAGTATAAAATATAAGCCCTACTCCAAAAATAAGCCCAAGTTAATCAGTGCCTCTAGCGCTAGGTTATGTCACTAACATCACGGAGACATAACTGTTATGATCCGGTAACCGTAGAAGATTCCAAAAAAATCTCATTAGGAGAAAAACACCAAGTAAATCAAGAGTAGTTGGAACCTGAGCTGACCGCAATCCTCTAACTATCAGACAACACTAGAAGCAGGCGTGGAGCATTCTTAAACATCTAGACGCCACGTCATACCGGAGAAACTAGCTACACTTCACAGATAGAAATGAGGAAATCTACCTTGCCTCAGAAAAGTCCCCAAAGGAATAGACAGCCTCCAACATATAGAGATTACGGTAATGTAGGAAAACACGATACACATATAGGAAAAATAGATTTAGCAAAGGTGAGGCCCGACTACCTAGATACAAAGGAAAGAAAAGGAAACTGATTGCGTTCAGTTACAAAACCTTGCAGAAAAATACCAATCTCCTGATAGTAAAAATGGCCCTGGAGGTCAAACGACCTCACCCCCACTATATCAGGTACTCTTGTAAATAATGGGAGAAACAAAATACCAAAAAGAGCACAAAAAATACAAAAGTGCAAATAATCAAGTTTGACAGGGAGAATCTCCCTTTTCTTGCAGAAGAGCTAGCATAGGGGGAACCCCCATGCTCACCAAACTAGAAAAGTAAATCTTCACCTGCAAGAAAACAGATTCAAAACAAAAAGAAAAACAAACACCCTAAGGTGTAAACCAGGAAGCAAAGCAAAAGCTTTCAAACTTATCTGCAGAGGTCTTGCACAGGGAAACACCGGCCCAGCAAGACAAAAAGTGCTCTCCTATATACACCAGGCTTGTCTGCAATAGGACTTCCTTAATTCACCATTAACGCCGACACCTGTCTGAGTCACAGACTCAGACTGAGCTTCACTACCATTCCTGGCCACCAGAGGGATCTCCAAAACAGCACCCACACAGACGACATTCACAACACATAACCTAACACTGGAGGCACTGGAATAGGCATAATGTATCTCCCAAATCATCCTGACACTTCCTCCCACCATGGCAGGGTAAAATCTGCTCTCCCGCTCCCAAGTCCCACCTCCTGAGTGTTGTTACTGGGTTCCTGCCTCCTGGCCACTACTGCGCTATGATGTTTACTTAGTAGCCACTCCGAGTCCCGCCTCCCGAATGCTGACTTCTGGGTCCCACCTCCCGGCTGCTACTGCGCTACGGTATAGGCTTAGCTGCTGCTCCACGGTCCCACCTCCTGCCTCCTGTGTTCCGCCTCTCTGATCCTGCCTTTCGGCCAGTCCTGCTCTCTCCCGCAGAAGCAGCCATGTGTGATGTCACATCTACCGTCCCCAAGTCCCGCACCAGACTCCCGCCTTCTGCCCCCTCCTGGTCGCATAGAGAAGAAGAGTGCCACTGCCACCCAAAGTTTTGAGAGTGCCAGTAAGTGTAACTATGTGTTTTGAGAGTGCCAGTAAGTTACCATAAGAGACACTGATACTGCACCAGCAAATGTGAATGTAAGTTAGGATTAAGGTTACTAACCCTAAAGCTAGCCATACACCTTCAAGCTGAAGCTGGCCATACACCTTGAAGGTAAATTGAAGTATAAATGTGTGATTTTTGTTCATGGAAAGAAAATAAGCCCTTTCTCAAAAATAAGCCCTAATCCTTTTTTTGGAAACAAAAATAATATAAGACCCTGTCTTATTTTTGGAAAGACACGGTACATAACAGATACACATCACACATATATATTAGAGGTATAGACAGTCTCCTATTTTGAATGTGCTCGCTGCCCATCACCCCAGAGTGGTTTTAATTAGTGCCAGATCCTATCTGCCCATATATTTATAGACCTTTAGTCCAGAAGAGGCATGACACTAGGGTAGGGTCCCATCAAAGAAAGGTCACCTTGCTGTGGTTGATGGTCACACAAGAATTGGCCAATATTTGAGCTAAGAACCTATATTTTATATAGCATTAATGCAGTTTAAATTTCATGTATTCTATGTTTTCAAATGTCTTGGTGCATACAGAGGGCTGCTGTACCTTTTGTTTTTGTTTTGTGTAGTTATAGCAGCTGGCACCTGTTCACACTTACTATATTTTATGTGGAGATGCAGTTTTTTGGGTTTTACACCACACATATAGTATTATAGAAAAAAATGCTGAAAAGTAAATGCACACTACATCTTTTACTCAAAAATGGAGCGAAAAGAACTAGCAAAATGATCAAAAGAGTGGACCTATTAATTTGTATAAGGGTTCTTCACACATCCGTACAATTCGGTCCAATGTTGTATCTCCATGCACGGACTGGCCATGGCTCTCCAATCCTGAGCGTGACAGTTTTATATATTTCTATGAGGCTGTCACGCTTGGTTTGGGAGATCAGGGGCCAGTCCATGCACTGAAATCCGACATTGGACTGAATTGTACGGATGTGTGAAAGAGCCTTAAGAAAGCAACTTGCGGTTAACATGTTCAAGCTTTTGAACATTCTTTTAAAGACTTCAGGCTTTCAAATATAATGTTTAAAAACAGTAACACCCCATAGCCTGGAAAAGCTCATTAACATAAACTGATAAAAGATGATTTATCCATAACAAGGCATCTGATATGATGCAGACAGGTGACATTTTTCAGCATTCTATAACCTGTATGCCCATATTAATAATTTAGCTAGGTCAATATGGTGACATATTCCCTTTAAAACAGCATCAATTTTCCACCAAAGTACACTTGCACACAGTTTTTAAAGGAACTCAGCGAGGAGGTTTTTCCTAACACCTTGGAGAAGTAACCACAGATATTCTGCAGATGTTGGCTTGTGCATGTGTCTGTCTTTTCATTTTATCCCAGATAGAACTGATCATGTTAAGATTAAGGGTTTCATGGGATAATATCACCACTCTCAGGAATCCTTGTTTTCTTTTAGCTGAGGATACTTGTTAACGACATTGCTTGCATGATTGGGGTCATTTTCCTGTTGCAGAATAAATTTGGAACCAGACGCCTCCTTGATTATATTGCATGATGGATAAGTATCAGCATTGAGGACAACATTAATTCTGACCAATTCCGCTATTCTGTTTGCTGAAATTCAGCACGAAATGTACAAGGAACCTCCATCATGCTTTACTGTTGCCTGTAGACACTTATTTTTGTACCGCACTCCAGGCCTTCAATGTACAAGCTGCCTTCCGTTGCAACTAGATAGTTCAAATTTTGACTCCTCAGTCCAAAGTATCTGCTGATACGTCTTTGCACCTCAGTTCCTATGTTTTTATGCAAAGTTACCGTATTTTTCAGATTAATATTCAGTGCAGGAGAAAAGAATAGGGTTTAACGCTGCGCTACCGCCAATAAGGAACAAAATTGTGGATTAATGATAATATCTTTATTTTTAGGTCGACGTGTTTCTGGAATCCAGTCACCCTTCTTCAGGACCAAGAAAATCAACAATATAATGATATATTGTTGATTCTCTTGGTCCTGAAGATAGAAACTGAATCCCAGAAACGCGTCGACTTCTGGAATAAAGATATTATCATTAATCAACATTTTTTTCCTTATTGGCGATAGCGCAGCGTTAAACCCGATCCTTCTCCCCTGCACTGAATATTAACCCACAAGGGACTGCGGCAGCCCCCATTATTACTTATACCTTCATAGGGGTTGTGCCTTTCCACAACCCTGCCAGGTGAGTGTTATCCTTCACACACCACTATTTTTAATCTGGTAAAACTCTATTGCGCTCTCTCCTTTTTAGTTTGTATTTTTCAGATTATAATATGCACTTTTCCACCCAAAAATTTAGGAGGAAAATGAGGGGTTTGTCTTATAATCCGAGTGTAGCTTAAAAGGGGGTGGTGGAGAGGAGTCACAAGAGGCAGGGGAGATGCTGCAGGCGTTTCACTGTGATGCGGGCGGTGCACTGTGCTTTGAGCTTACTGCAGGCGGTGTGCTGTGCTGGGGGCTGTGCTGCAGGTTGTGAGGCAAGGGTCCGCCATTCTGAAAATGTCAGAGGTGCGGCCTTCAAATAATGGCGCGTGCACTCAGCTCAAGATCTCATCTGTGCATGTGCTGCCCCCAACCCATTGATCTCCCTGCAGCGGACTTAAGGAAAATGGCCCCGGCGGTGGCGCATGCGCAGCTGAGATTTCAGCTTGTCATTGAGCCAATAGCTCAAACTGCACACACGCCAACCTTAGGTGCCATTTCTTTGAAGTCCACACCGCTGACAATTTCTGGATGTTACTCCTGCTTCTGTGCCCACAGCAAGCATCTGGGACACCCACTGCACCACCCACAGCATCCCCTACTCCACCACCGCCCCTGCCTCCTGTGACCCCACTCCTCCACCGCTGCCGCCCCCTCTCCGGTAAGATACTGAATTATAAAACGGACCCCATATTTTTTTTACCCCCTTTTTTTCTCTAAATTTGGCTTGCTTCTTATATTATGGTGCATCTTATAAAATGAAAAATACGGTAAGTCACTTAACCTTGTTTGCATGTTGAAGATATGGCTTTTTGGCTGGAATTCTTAGCGGAAGACAACATCTGGCCAGACTCCTCCAAACAGTAGATGGTTATAGCTGGGTACCACTGGTTGCTGCCAGTTCTGATCTATTGGCACTGCTGGACATCTTTAGATTTCACAAGGGAAGTAAACACGATGTCTCTTTCATTTACTGTACTGAGTTTCATTGGCTGACCACTGCATCCATGGTCCTCAATATTTTCTATTTCTTGGTACTTCTTCAAAAGAGTTTGAACAGCACATCTTCAAACCCCAGTCTCCTGTGAAATCTTTGCCTGGAGAGACCTTGTTGAATCTGTGCTTATGGTTGGTATGCACAGTCTTGCAATTTATTTTTTTTTACTCCACAACTCTGTATAGACCATCATCACTGTCCCCATTGGGGCTCACAATATACATTCCCTATCAATATGTCTGTGGAGTGCGGGAAGAAGCAGGAGAAGCTGGAGGAAACCCATGCGAACACGGGGAGAACATACAAACTCCTTGTAGATGTTGTCCTTGGTATGATGTATGGCCTGTGTCAATAAACTGTATTCCACAACATACCTTTTGTAGCAGAGTTTGTCTGTCCCTCACCCAGTTCAAAGCCTCCTCCTACACAGCTGTATCTGTTTCAGTTAAAGGGGTTGTCAAGGTTTGTTATGAAAGTCAGCAATAACTTTATGTGACTGCAGATTTTTGGATCCTCAGAACGTATGGACTGCACATTGTCAGGTTTCTTCGGTGCCAGCGGCAAGAGAAGGTAGTCATCTGATCAACTAGATATGCACAGCCTTTCTCAATTCACTTGTATTTTGCAAGGCCATGCATATCTTGTTAGTGTGACGCCCCTGGACTATCAGGTCGTCACAGGGTATTGCACACTCTGCCCTCCCATTGAATATCCACCTCCTTCTTGGTTATGGGTCCCCAACTACATGGTGTTGCCTACATCAGCTAATCAAAATCCTAGGTACACTCTGCACCACACCCACCAGACACACCAGTGGACGGCCTGAGTGGAATAGGGTCACCCACTTGGGGGGTTGGTTAGGGGAGGTCAGGAGTGTCAGGAGTGGGGAGAGTGTAGTGTTGGAAGTGAAGGAGAGAGGAGGTCAGGAGCAGGGTTCCTAGGAAGTTATCAAGGTGGCAGACGGTGGTCTGGGCCCAGAGGAGCTGGACCCCCGATCGCAGGGGATCGGGGCAAGGGGCACGGACCTGTCGAGGAGGACAGCCGGCGGCCTTGCACCATCACCGGGCTGGGACCAGGGCACGACGGGGTACGTGGACCCTAGGTCAGGGAGTAGCTTCAGGCAACCTGACAATTTACCCGACGAGAACGGTGCCTTCAAGATCCGCTCTCCACCCGCTCCAAAATCGGGGTACTAACGCAACAAGGGGATAGGACTTTCCACCAAAACAGTCCAGAAAATCCCAAGCGTGAACCCTGAGAGCAAGCTCCCACACTTAGCCATAGTGGGGAGCGGGACCCGGCAAGTTCCATACTACCGGGACCAACAGAGGAGTAGACTTAGTGCCAGGAGGCAGGTCACGGATCACCAGGCAGCACCATTGGGGACGGGACCCAAACTAACTCCCTTCAGCGGCAGCGGTATCCAGAACTTTGGTTTATCCAGTTATCGGTGTCAGCTTAATGGACTGAGCGAGTACGCAAGTGACACCTCCACACCCAACGGCACTCCCCCTCACCATCACCAAGTCCCGGGACATTCCCCCTACCTGTGGAGGGTTCTAACACCTGGCTGCCCCATTCCATCACCACCGGGTACTCCCAACTGCAGCGGTGTTACTCCAAATTACCACATACCACAGGTGGCGTCACGAACTCTAACACAATCCCCTGTAAATACTCCCTTCATTTGAGTGGCCGCACAACCCCTGGGTCTGGAGACCTCTCGAGCCACCTCGGATTCGGATCCGAGCAGCCTGGCTGCTAGCACGGGGGCGGCACATTAGAATATAGCAGGAAGTATGCATTTTGTACACTTGTGATCACATTATCGCCTGCTCTCACCGCCAGCACCAGAGAATTCTGACAGTGTGCATTCTGCACACTGAAAGGATTCAGAGGTATGCAATCACTTATAGCAACTGCAGACATTGATGACAACCTGGACAACCCTTTACTGACTGTGTTTCAACCAACAGATGAAATGATGATCATTATCACCAGTACAGTATAATTGGTTACTCGTACACTCCTTACTATAATCCTACAAAATCATCAACTTTGTACAAGTGCACCTAGAAGAACTGATGGTGCTTTGAAGGCAAATGATGGTCACAAAATATTGATTTGATTTAGCTTTCTCTTTTATTTATTCACTTTGCATTTTCTTAATTGATAAAAATAAACCATTAACATTTCTATTTTTATTTTTTCTTATAAGACTGTGTACAACATCTCAGTCTCTCTTGCTGGTACCCTGAGTTTTATGTGCTGATGTTTCTCATAGACTTGCATTAGATGCAGAAAAAACGCTGGTAAAAAAATGTACATGCATTTTTCGTGCATGTCTCCAGCCGAAACACGTTAAACGCACGTAATCCGCACATGACTATATCAAGAAAGTTTTGTCAAAGTGAAATACCAACATATATGAAAAACAAGGGGAGACCAAAACCGAATGGCCAAAAATAGAATAAAACTGCACGTAAAAAATGCAAGTAACCTAAGGCCTTGTGCACACGTTGAGTATTTGGTGAGTTTTTTACCTCATTATTTATAAGCCTAAACCAGGAGTGGGACAATCAGAGGAAAATAGAAACATGGCACCATTTCTGGACTTTTTACTCACGCCTGGTTTTGGCTTAAAAAGCTCACGAAATACTCAACGTGTGTACGTGGCCTAAAGCATTCTTGCAGCATTTTTGTCACACCTCCCTAAACCTTTTGCAATCCAAAAAAATCCAAGAAAAATCCCTCAATCCCTAATGATAAAAAATTCCAAGACTTTATTTCACATTTTAAAATTCCATGGTTAAGACTCCATTAAAAGGGAAACAGATGACACGTTTCGGATCTAACAGATCCTTACTCATATCTCAAACCTTTCGCACACTCTTGTATATGCCCATAATGTATGACAACACACCTCTTAATCAGTGAGTTCAGGTTTTTCATTCAGTCCCTTTGCTGCAGATGTATATACAGTAATCCAGCCCCTCGCCATGCAGTCTGTCATTACAAAGAATGGCTGGTACTAAAGAGCTTGCTGAACTTGAGCGTGGTCCTGTAGTAGGAGTCACCATTGTAACAAGTCAGTTCCTGACATTTTCTTCCCTTCTAAATATTCCATGATCAACTGTTAGTGGCATTATTGGAAGGAGAAGACCACATGTGGAGACCACATAACATTACACAATGAGGTCCCTGAGTGCTGAGAAGAATACTCCATAAAGTCACCAAATCTCTGCTGATTCAATAACTGCAGAGTCAAAACCTCAGCAGAAAAACTGTACACAAGCTGAGTGTTTTCATGGACGAGAAGCAAGCCTTACATCACCAAGCACAATGCCAGGTATCAGATGAAGCAATATAAAGCATGCTACCACTGCACATGAGATCAGTAGAAACCTGTATTGCTGAGTGACGCTTCACACTTATCTATCTGACATCTGATGGACGAGTCTGGGGTTGGAGAATACTAGGAGAACGTTACCTGCCTAGCTGTATTGTGCCAACTGTAAAGATTAGTGGAGAAGGGATACCGCTATGGAGTTGTTGTGGTAGGCCTAGGTCCTTTAGTGCCGGAGAAGGGAAATCTTAATGCTTAAGTACACCAAAGCATCTTGGACAATTATGGCTTCCAATTTTGTGGAAACAGTTGGGGAAGCATGACTAGGCCTCACTATCTGTGAAGGCATGGGTTGGTGAGTTTGGTTTAGAAGAATTTGCCTGGCCACACAAAGCCCTGACCTCAACCCCAATGAACATCTTTGGGATTAACTAGAACAGACATTGCGAGCCCGGTCCTCTTGTCCAACATTAGTGACTGACCACACAAATGTTCTTCTGGATAAATGGGAAAAAAGTACTTCATACAGTCCAAAATTTTATAGAAAGCCTCCTCAGGAGAGTGGGAGCTGCTCTAGCTGCAAAGGGGGAACCAATTTAATGCCTGTATATTTAGAATGGGATGTCATGGAAGCTCCTGTAGGTGTAATAGCTAGGTGTCCCAATAGTTTTGTCCATCTAGCATACATACAAATATACATAAAGGAATCTTCCAAACAAAGGCCATAAAGTTTTCACTCTGATCTTTAGAATTATCTATAGTGCTGTCATTTACGTCCTGCTCATGAATCCCATATTGCTATAGTGATCTTCATCATTCATCTCTTGTCCACATGATAGTGATTCTGCTAAAGGCCCATCATGAGCACATCTGATGTTATCCTGATCCTAGAGCATAATAATTAGAGTGTAAGCTCTGCAGGCTCACAATAGTCAGTTTGTGGCGGACTTTCAATGTGTATGTATGTGTGTATGAGTATGTGTGTGAGTGATATATGTGAATGTGTGAGGGAGGGGGAGGTGTGTGATGTGGGTGAGGGGTGGGGGTGATTTTATTGTAGCAGATTTTTGGCAAGTCTCCAAATCTCTTTTCTTCATACCTATCACACATCTCTGTGATGGGGAACAGCAGAGATTCCCACTCTTTGTGGCGATCACACATTGGGAGTCTGCGGACGGAACCCACCCTGCCAGCTGGGAGAAACAGCACCTGATTCATTAACTCTTTCACTGCACACAATATGATACCCACTGTATAAACATGGTCACCTCCTGAGACCCAGATCCCTCTGCAGAGTGTCAGTGTTATCACATGTGTGTTCTACTTCTTACAAGAAAGAATATAGGAAATGCTTCTACAACATTATACAGTTATAGTCATTAGTCACTTTATAAGGTTTCATTAATTTCATGGCAAGACATATACATTATAAAAATGATCTACCTCTATTTAATGATTTACCATTATCTATCTGTCTATCTATCTATCTACCTATCTATCTATCTATCTACATATCTGTCTATCTCTCTCTATCCTCTATCTATCTATCTATCTATTATCTATCTATCTATCTCTATCTCTATTTCATATCTATCATTTGCTTATTTCATGTCTATATGTGTATGATTTCAATTATCTATCTTGTCTTATATTTATCTAATTTTTCATTGGATATAAAGTCTACTTCATACCTCAACTTCTAAATGTCTACCTAATATCTCACAATAATCATGTGACACTTCGAATATCTATCTTTTTTTCTTTCTTTCTTTCTTTCTTTCTTTCTTTCTTTCTTTCTTTCTTTCTTTCTATCTATCCTATACTTATGATTTACCTATCCCAAAGTTATCTACATATAGTTCAGTTTCTTTTAGAATTATTTATCTAATTTTCTATCAAATTTCTTTCCATCAGATATAAAATTTACTTCATACCTTTACATCTATCTATCTAAAGATATTTATCTATCTGTCTATTATCAATCAATCATCTCTATCTAATTATCTATCATATCTATATGTATCTTTTATCTATCTATCTATCTATCATCTATCTATCTATCTATATCTATCTATCTATCATTATTTATCTCTATCATTGCTATCTATCCCTCTATCTATATATCTATCATCTAAAGCTATTTATCTATCTGTCTATTATCTATCTATCAATCATCTCTATATAATTATCTATCATATCTATCATCTCTCTATCTATCATATCTATCATCTCTCTATCTATTTATCTATCTATCATATCGATCTCTACCTATCTCTATCTATCTATGTTATCTATTTATCTATCTATCTCTATCTATCTATCCCTCCTATCTATTTATCTATCTATCTATCTATCTATCTATCTATCCATGTATCTATCTATTTATCTATCTATCTATCTCTATCTATCTCTATCTATCTATCCCTCCTATCTATTTATCTATCTATTTATCTATCTATCTATCTATCTATCCATGTATCTATCTATTTATCTATTATCTATCTCTATCTATCTATCTATCCCTCCTATCTATTTATCTATCTATCTATCTGTCCATGTATCTATCTATTTATCTATCTATCCATGTATCTATCTATTTATCTATCTATCTATTTATCTATCTATCTATCTATCAATCCACTAGAATTCCTCTCATTAGCAGATAATGCACACACATTATTATGCTGTGTACAACCTGGATCATTTATGTACCAGGGATCGATGTTTTGTCATATTTTACTCCTATACAGCAAAGCCCTCTAAAATGACCCTCTGTCCCACCCTAATTTTAACACAGCCCCCCTCCCATGTTGGCTATTTATAACTTCCCGGCTCTTCCTTGTCTAATAATTTGGGCTCACCCCCTTTCTGTTAGGTGGGCATGTCGCCCCCCCTCTTCCTTAGTGTGAATACCTCTGCCCCATTTTGCAGAGCTCACATTGATGGAGAGATTTTGAGAATCTATTTCTCTCTCTTCCCTTTTTCTTTCTTCCTTTCTTTTTTTTTTAGGAGAGTGACAGATGGTAAGTCCTCCCCCCCCAGGGACCCAAATCTCCCTCAATCCAACCGCACGTCAATCAGAAGCTCCCGTGTGATCGCTCCCGCGGATGACGTGCCAACCATATGGCCTGGCATCAGAGCTGGTACCATGACTCGGTAGACATGCCACCCTCTCCTCCTTTTGGATTGCACTCTGAAGGAGCTTGAGAACCTCAAGGAGACTGTTCTACTCCCAGAAGATGATCTGAACCATGTCATAAATTTCTTCAGCGCCTAGCTCTGGAGGTAAGTTGGGTTCAGAGGAGGCTTCTCCAAGTTGGAGAGAGGAATGAGACAATCCTCCATCCGTATTATTTTATTTGCGATCTACCTTATTGTGGAGCAGACATCGGGACGGATGGAGACCATCATCATCTATCTGGGATTAACCCTTAAAGCCATGATGACATCTCCTGGCTCTGTAGGGGCTCAGGGGGCTATGGCTGGGGGGATCTGTCTCATACATAGTGGGAAGCCTGGTGGATTTATACACAGAATCGTGAGAGAGGAAAATTGGCAAAGAAAACACAATGCCGGGTGTCACCCCAATCCTGACTGCTAGATGCCTGCACCCCCGTCTGATTCCCTAAAACCTCCTATATATCTAGGTCTAGAAGCAAGTAACTTGAAGATTTAGCATTTTTCTGTCTTGCTATTTTTCTTTCTTTGCATAGATTGGAAAATTATTGCTCGTATTTTTATTATATTGTACATAGAAATATATACATTTTTTTCTCTCTTTTTTCTTCTTTTTATATTTTTAGAATTATACCTGCAGACACAGTTCTTAATCTTACTGTATTCTATCTATATTTATAAATTTGTACAAATATTTTACAAATTTTACTAAATGTATTCATTATATATTTTATTTGTTTTCTATTATGATAAAAAATAAAAATAACGGTTTTATTTATTTTTGTTTATTTTTTTATACATTTCGGAAATTTTGATCATCTTGTTGAAGCTACATAGGATCGCCGCCTAATATTGGGCTGTAGTGAACTTTCTCCTGGATATTCCGTGTGTATTGTGATTGGGGAGCCACCTATCTAATAGAATAAATATACCCCATGTAAACGGAGAGGGCAGGGAAATTGGGATCTTATAATGAAATAATAATTGGATCTATCAACATTATTTGACAGGCTTTAATTTGGAGCGGTGATGGCTAAATTGAAAGCCAATTAATTCTAATCATGCCCAGGAAAGATCGCCTGGATTTGCTGGAGTAGGGGGTAATAAGGGGGCTGCAATAGACATAGGAAAATATATCATTTATATTAAAATACAATTGTCTTTAACATTAAACATTCTAGATCGTATGTACAGAATCGATTGGTACATTGCGGTTCCTCAAGTCAGGTCATTGTGTATCAGGTTATTGGGTCAAGAAAAGGTGGGCAGCTAACTTCTCTGTACACCTGTATAGTGTTTAACCCCCAGTTATGAATATTATTAAATTTGTATAAGGCTAATATCACATAGTAATAATATAATTGTATAATCCTAAAAATTATTTTTCTGACCCTGATATTTTTATTTTTCTTATAAACTCTTCTTTATTATTTTATAACATTACTTAACATTAAAACGTATTGATACAATTAGGTGCATGTAGTTAAATATATATCTTGTCTTAGATGGAAAATGGATGGATGGATAAATATAGATAGATAGATAGATAGATAGAGAGAGAGAGAGAGAGAAACATAGATAGATAGATAGATAGATAGATAGATAGATAGATAGATAGAGAAACATGATAGATAGATAGATAGATAGATAGATAGATAGACAGACATGATAGATAGATAGATAGATAGATAGATAGATAGATAGATAGATAGATAGATAGATAGATAGATAGATAGACAGACATGATAGATAGATAGATAGATAGATAGATAGATAGATAGATAGATAGATAGATAGATAGATAGACAGACATGATAGATAGATAGATAGATAGATAGATAGATAGATAGACATGATAGATAGATAGATAGATAGATAGATAGATAGATAGATAGATAGATAGATAGATAGATAGATAGATAGATAGATAGATAAATGGATGGATGGATGGATAGATAGATAGATAGATAGATAGATAGATAGATAGATAGATAGATAGATAGATATGATAGATAGATAGATAGATAGATAGATAGATAGATAGATAGATAGATAGATAGTGTGCTTTTATTATTTCTTTATCTTTGTATTCCTAGATTTTGGCACATCCCATTCACCGATTCTCCTGAGCACCATGCTGGGTATATGAGCGTTTTATGTCATGATGTATAAATGTGTGATCTTAGACTACTATGCTATAATGCATTGCGTGTTAGGTGGTCATGAGTGACATTACTCTCTGTGCTCCCCAGAGATCTCCAATGTTAACTTGTCTTATCTTTTATCCCCAGCCATCATGTTGACCAGGCTATTCAGCGAGACCAGTCTTATTCCCGAGGTTCAGAAGTTTGCCTCCTGGCCTGATGACTGTGATGATGATGATGATGACCTGAGCGACAAGGACGAGACAAGCGAGAAGAGCCTTCAGGAGGTTCACAATGAGGATTCTATGAGTGAGAGCAAGGATGAAGGGGATATTGGTGGGGAAGATGATGAGGAGGAAGAGGAGGAGGAGGGGACAGAGGAAACTGAGGGAGAGAGGCCCAAGAAACGTGGCCCTAAAAAAAGGAAAATGACTAAGGCCAGGATGGAGAGGTCCAAGGTGAGAAGACAAAAAGCCAATGCCAGGGAGAGGAACCGCATGCATGACCTCAATTCAGCCCTGGACAATCTCAGGAAGGTGGTGCCCTGCTACTCCAAGACCCAGAAGTTGTCCAAGATTGAGACTCTCAGGCTAGCTAAGAACTACATATGGGCTCTCTCCGAGATTCTTAGGTCTGGAAAGAGGCCTGACTTAGTGTCATATGTGCAAACCCTGTGCAAGGGCCTCTCCCAACCCACAACCAACCTGGTGGCTGGCTGCTTGCAGCTTAACTCCAGAAACTTCCTGACTGAGCAAGGTCAAGAAGCTGGGAGGTACCACGGCCCAAATTCTTCCTTTGCCATGCACCCCTATACCTACCAGTGCTCCAGGCTCTCAGGCTCCCAATGCCAGTCTAGTTCCATGCCCAATACTCATGCTCTGAGGAGCCATGGCTACTGTGCCACCTATGAGTCACTGTATGGTAACACGTCTCCGGACTACAATAGCTCTGAGTATGACGCCCCATTAAGTCCACCACTGTGCGTTAATGGCAACTTCTCCCTTAAACAGGACTCATCCCCCGACAATGATAAAAATTACCACTACTCTATGCACTATTCTGCCCTGCCATCCTCCAGACCTGCTGGGCACAGCTTGCTCTTTGGATCTTCTGGGATGCGAAGTGGAGTCCACTCTGAGAACCTGTTGCCTTATGATATGCACGTCCACCATGATAGGGCCCCCATGTATGAGGAACTCAATGCGTTTTTCCATAACTGACCCACCCAACTTATCTCCACCTCTGCATTTGTGCCAAGAAATATGGGAGTATTGAAGGGAACAATGGAGAAGAACGAGGCCTGGTGGCCAAATATTGGTGCAGACACGTCTTAGTATGGTGGTGAATCTTCTGACCCTGCTTGCAGTTGGGTAATCCTAACCACCCTACAATAGTGTTCTGAAAGGCGTTCCTCCTAATGTACTCCATACAATTATGTTGATTGCAACTACTACTGCACAATCGAGAATTTTGTTGGGTTTATCTACTGTCTGGACAACCATGACTCCATTACAAACATCACTGTTTGATGTTCCATTATTGTCTGCATAGGGTGATCCTACACTATGTGAGACATTACTGCACCCCATCCCCCTCCAGTTCATCCACATGTACATATTCTGCTGCCACATCATGTTTGCACATGTAACTTATACTGGTTTTAGGCACTTGTTTCTGTATAATAATAATAACTGTAGACTTGTCCCCTCTGCTGACAGTATTCCTATATATTGCTATCTGTACATACGATCAACATGGCCATGTGTCTTGATCATGGGGGTGATCCCTCCTAGGTGCAATATACAATAGAGGACCAGAACTTTCTCAATCCACAAGGTATTGCAAAAAAAAGTGATGTTAAGAAAATTAATGTGGGTATATATATATATATATATATATATATATATATATTCTGTCAGTCAATCTTTGTATCTTTGTATTTATCTTCACCTATCTGATATGCACTGTGTGTGTGTGTGTGTATACATATGCATATATATATATATGCACACGTACATACATATACACAGAAGTATACACTGTATACAGTATATACACACACATACATATATGTGTGTGTGTATATATATACATATATATATGTGTGTATATATATATATATATACATATATATATATATATATACACACGCGTGTATACAGAAACATACACACATATATATATATATACACACACACACAAATATATATATATATATATATATACACACACACAAATATATATTACACACACACACACATATATATTATACATATATATATCAAAAAAGTAAAGGGAACACTAAAATGCCATTCTGTTGTTAAAGTGTTCCCTTTATTTATTTGAGCAGTATATATACACACATATTTAGATATATATACATATATATACACACACACATATATACACATACATAAATACACATATGTATATATATACACACACACACACACACATACACAAATATATATGTATAGATATATAATATATATATATATATATATATATACATATATGTGTGTGTGTCAGAGGTAGAATACTGCTTTTCCTGCCTACTGCAACACTAACTAAGGAGAATAAGGAAAATTTTGATCCAATTGCGGACATTTTTGTGAAAGCAATAAAATGCAAACCTATGGGGAAGTTAGAAACACAATGGAAAATCTATGCAAAATATAAAAGAAAAAATGAAAATTTATATAAAGTTTATTTTAAAGGGGACCAAGCAAACACGTTAAATGTGCAATTTCTTTTCAATTGTGATACGCGCCGAGGACCAGAGGAAATTGAGCCCTTTAGTCTCCTCTGGCAGTGAAAAGGTTAAAGGGACACGTGACCTGCATTTCAGTCTCCTGCATAACAAAAGCTTGTTGTTGTTGTTATTGTGTTCATCACTAAATGTTATTTTCTGATCCTGTGTGTCATATGATATCTGTCCGATCTGATCGGAAGGGAAGGTTTTACATGCAGAAATGCTCTGTGATGTTTTGCATGGGAAAGAGAACGAGACAAAAAAAAAAGTTTTAAAAATATGCAAATCTAAGGTTTTCACTTACCCTGCGTTCCTGATTTCTTTCCTATTCTGTAATTGTATGTGTTTCTTTTCTTATGTCACCATGGGTGTCATGCCATCCTCTGCATTCTACACTGAAGGGATTGTATGGCGATGCATTTCCATTTGATTTCTCTATATATTTGATCTATCGATTCTATGATTTAATAATACATTTTTACTTATTTATGTATTTATATATTATGTAACTTATTGCTTTATAATTCTGTTGACATTTTAATATATATTTTCTTTATTATTTTTAATTATTTAATTTACATTTTTTTATTATAAGTTTAACATTTATACATTTATTTATTTATGTATTTATTTGAAACAGATTATTTTTATTCTATTTATTTTAAGCAGTTTTTGTTTTTTTTTTTTACTTTTTATGTCTGGTAAATGTTGACAATTGTAGAGAACAAAAAAAAATTAAAAAATGGTAAATTAGTGCGTGGGGCACAAGAAGTGTTGTGTATGTGTCCATTTTAATTCAGATTAATAAATATTGAAACAAGAAACAATCTGATGAAATCTTCATTTGCTGCAGACACAGTCTAGGAACTTTCCTGCTCCTTGCCCTTCGGGTGGAGGAATCCCCGTCCCACAGCCCCATCTTGTCCTGCAGAGACATCTGCAATTCTCCTGTGAACGGTTTAACTTGTAATTAAAAGGCTTTATAGAGGGCAATTAATAAATATCGAACATTTGTCATATTTGCTGGGTGTCATGGGATAAACAAAATGGCTGTTCCTCTGGGCTGCAAGCAATAAACCACAAATAGAGCTCACAAGGTGCAGATGGGCACTGGGCTGACTTGGGTGGGCATAATGAAGCCCCAGTAAATACACAGCTAAATACAAAATAAATGTCACATTTGGTTTATGGTGCCAGGGTTTGTGGAAATAAAATGGAAACTCTGTTTTCTAGGAAAATTCAGATATTCAGGATGACAATCCCCTAAGGCTGGATATAGGGGGAGATGTGGGGTGCTTACCTTTACATATCAGGGCTGTGATAGCAGATATGGGGTCACTATGGGATCTGGGGGGTCACTGCCAGTCTTTGTGATAGGAGGGTCCTGGAAGACCCTGAACATCTGTTCCCAGTCAGTACTGGGAATACTCATTGGTGCTGTCCACAGTGCTGGTGCTGAAACTCCAGAGGAAATGAGGATCTATCTCATCTCATTATCCTATACAGCTCTATTTCTCTCTGGAAGCAGCCACTCCAGGTGGAGGCCATGCTGGATGTGAGCTTTCCTATTGCAATGGCAAATTTTAACAGATAAAAACATGCAATGCCTTCATACATTAATCGCTATATGCTGAATTATAAGTTCTGAGTGTCCTTGTCCTGTACCTCCATGCACCATACACATAGAATAGATCATGTGCAGCAGTTATATATATATATATATATATATATATATATATATATATATATATATATATACTGAAATAAAACACAGAAATCAAATAGACCATGAACTCTGGGGGAAAAAAACCCATCTGTGTAAGGGGTATGTAAAATAGATAGATAGATGGATAGATAGGTAGATAGATAGATAGATAGATAGATAGATAGATAGATAGATAGATAGGTAGATAGATAGATAGATAGATAGATAGATAGATAGAATCATAGCTAGATAGATAGATAAGATTATAGATAGATAGATAGATAGATAGATAGATAGATAGATAGATAGATAGAGAGAGAGATAGAGGGATAGAGGGATAGATAGATAGATAGATAGAGGGATAGATAGATAGATAGATAGATAGAATCATAGATAGATAGATAGATAGATAGATAGATAGATAGATAGATAGATAGATAGATAGATAGATAGATAGATAGATAGACTCATAGATAGATAGATAGAATCATAGATAGATAGACTCATAGATAGATAGATAGATAGATAGATAGATAGATAGATAGATAGATAGATAGAATCATAGATAGAATCATAGATAGATATATAGATAATAGATAGATAGATAATAGATAGATGTATAGAATCATAGATAGATAGATAGATGGATAGAATCATAGATTGATAGATAGATAATAAATAGAGGGATAGATAGATGAATAGATAGAATCATATATAGATAAGATTATAGAAAGATAGATAGATGGATAGAATCATAGATTGATAGATAGATAGATAGATAGATAGAATCATAGCTAGATAGATAGATAGAATCATAGATAGATAGATAGATAGATAATAGATAGATAGATTGATAGATAATAGATAGATAGATTGATAGATAGAGGGATAGATAGGTAGATAGAGGGAAAGAGGGATAGATAGATAGATAGATAGAGAGATAGATAGATAGATAGATAGATGATAGATAGAATCATAGCTAGATAGATAGATAGAATCATAGATAGATAGATAATAGATAGATTGATAGATAGAGGGATAGATAGGTAGATAGAGGGAAAGAGGGATAGATAGATAGATAGATAGATAGATAGGTAGATAGAGGGATAGATAGAGGGATAGATAGATAGATAGATAGATAGATAGATAGATAGATAGATAGATAGATAGATAGGTAGATAGAAGGATAGTGCTTTGGGCTATAGTGAGCTTTTTATACCTAAGCACTTAAGGTCCATTGTGATATAGCGCAATTTCCCCCCTTATCAGTACATAGTTTTTTTGTGTAGATCCAGTAAACTAACAAGCAGCAATAATAGAAAATGGAAGATTAGCGACAGCAATGGGATTTGGTGTATATTGCATATGTGAGATCATCTAATGAGAGTCGGGAGACCCCATACACACTAGGGTGTGGGCCAATCTGGCCGATATCGGTGGGTTCGGCCGACATTAGTCTAATGTGCATGGGGGAATGTATTGTGAATCAGCATAAGACGTGATACACAGGTAAACATCACTCAAGGCTTTATGGATGGATCACATTAGGAGAATAAAAGATTATGAAATAATTATTACAAGATGTGTATTGTTCCACTGAATATTCTGTTTATAAAGAGCTCATAGAGGAGCAGAGGTGAGAAGGACACCTGTATGGAATAGACCTGTATGGAATAGATCTGTATGGAATAGACCTGTATGGAATAGACCTGTATGGAATAGACCTGTATGGAATAGATCTGTATGGAATAGACCTGTATGGAATAGACCTGTATGGAATAGACCTGTATGGAATAGATCTGTATGGAATAGATCTGTATGGAATAGACCTGTATGGAATAGATCTGTATGGAATAGACCTGTATGGAATAGACCTGTATGGAATAGATCTGTATGGAATAGACCTGTATGGAATAGACCTGTATGGAATAGACCTGTATGGAATAGATCTGTATGGAATAGACCTGTATGGAATAGACCTGTATGGAATAGACCTGTATGGAATAGATCTGTATGGAATAGATCTGTATGGAATAGGCCTGTATGGAATAGATCTGTATGGAATAGATCTGTATGGAATAGACCTGTATGGAATAGACCTGTATGGAATAGACCTGTATGGAATAGATCTGTATGGAATAGATCTGTATGGAATAGACCTGTATGGAATAGATCTGTATGGAATAGATCTGTATGGAATAGACCTGTATGGAATAGATCTGTATGGAATAGATCTGTATGGAATAGATCTGTATGGAATAGACCTGTATGGAATAGATCTGTATGGAATAGACCTGTATGGAATAGATCTGTATGGAATAGATCTGTATGGAATAGACCTGTATGGAATAGACCTGTATGGAATAGACCTGTATGGAATAGATCTGTATGGAATAGATCTGTATGGAATAGACCTGTATGGAATAGATCTGTATGGAATAGACCTGTATGGAATAGATCTGTATGGAATAGATCTGTATGGAATAGATCTGTATGGAATAGACCTGTATGGAATAGATCTGTATGGAATAGATCTGTATGGAATAGATCTGTATGGAATAGACCTGTATGGAATAGATCTGTATGGAATAGATCTGTATGGAATAGATCTGTATGGAATAGACCTGTATGGAATAGATCTGTATGGAATAGACCTGTATGGAATAGATCTGTATGGAATAGACCTGTATGGAATAGACCTGTATGGAATAGACCTGTATGGAATAGACCTGTATGGAATAGATCTGTATGGAATAGATCTGTATGGAATAGACCTGTATGGAATAGACCTGTATGGAATAGACCTGTATGGAATAGATCTGTATGGAATAGACCTGTATGGAATAGATCTGTATGGAATAGATCTGTATGGAATAGACCTGTATGGAATAGATCTGTATGGAATAGATCTGTATGGAATAGACCTGTATGGAATAGATCTGTATGGAATAGATCTGTATGGAATAGACCTGTATGGAATAGATCTGTATGGAATAGATCTGTATGGAATAGATCTGTATGGAATAGATTACAGACACCTGACTGCAGCTTCTGGAGATACAGGAATCCACTGGGGAATAGCTGGGGCTACAAGGATTCGGGGACTATGTCGTGTGGTGACTCTAATAGGAAAGTTTGAGACTTCTTTAGCTATTGATAATTATATATAATATGCAGATTATATATAAATATATATCTACATGACAGATGTGATACATAGACAGATAGAAGATATAGATAGATAGATGATAAATAGAGATAGATAAAGATAGAGAGAGATTAAAACATAGGCACTAGGTTATCAGGTACAGGGAGTGGGGTTCAATGGTACAGAGGGATCATAGATAAAGTGGGAGACATCTCATCTCCAGACAAAGACGAGCTGTAAAGGAAGGAGAGCAAGGAGAGGGGGCAAGACAGGCGGAGAGGAGAGGAACTTGGAAATGATCACAGAACTTGGCAGAAGGAGAGAGGACATATGTAGCCCCTGTGGGTACAGGAGACTGAAGTTAGACATTGTTGGATCCCTTAGGGGAGTGGGGGTCTTCTCAAATAAGCCAACATTTGTTTCTTTAGTGTATTAACCCCTTCAGGTCTCGCCGATCATGCATCTCTATATGTCACTGACTTAACCAGATGCGTTAAAACATGCCTCATACTTACACAAAAGCCCAATTTAGTTCTGTGTCCATTGATTTTATGATTTTTTTTGCGAACTACTGCAATCTAGGCAATACATAAAGCATCGAATCTCACATCTATCTCACATCTATCTATCCCTCTATCTATCTATCTATCTATCTATCTATCTATCTATCTATCTATCTATCTATCTATCCATCTATCCCTCTATCCCTCTATCTATCTATCTATCTATCTATCTATCTATCTATCCCTCTATCTATCTATCTATCTATCTATCCCTCTATCTATCTATCTATCCCTCTATCTATCTATCTATCTATCTATTATCTATCTATCCCTCTATTTATCTATTATCTATCTATCCTTCTATCTATCTATCTATCTAGCTATCATTTATCCATATATTATCTATCTATCTACCTATGTATGTATCTATCCTTCTATCTATCTATCTATCTATCATTTATCCATATATTATCTATCTATCTATCTACCTACCTATATATCTACCTATGTATCTATCTATCTATCTATCTATCTACCTATGTATCTATCTATCTATCTATCTATCATTTATCCATATATTATCTATCTATCCATTATCTATCTAACTAGTTTTATAATAATCTGCCATAATATATATATATACATATATATATATAAAAATATTTTTCTTCTATCTTTATATTTATCATTCTCTTTTTAGCTATTCACCTTGTTTTATATTTATGTATAATATATTAAGTACTTTTCTATAATCTAAAACTACCTAATCTACCTATGTATCTCATATATTTTAACTATGTTACATATATATATATGTATATATATATATATATATATATATATATACACACACACACACACACACATATATAAACATATTTATATTTTAGCTATGTATCTCTCTATTAGAATCCATATCTATAATTTTTCTATCTATCCATCTTTCCATCTATCTAGCTAGCTAGCTCTCCATTATCTAAAGTTCAGTCCTATATATAGTGCGAGTCCTATAATCTCTTCCCTCCATAGACGCTTACGCAGCTCATTCTCTAGCACCAATGCTTTGGTTTCACGCGTTTACTTCAAATACCTGAAAAGCTAAAACAAGATTACAAATCTCAGCTCTCCAGGTATTCCCCTATATAAAGTGTATAGGGCACAGGTGGTATTGCTATTACTTGGCAGTTCCTTGAATGCAACAGATGCCAATATGCTGTCCATGGATGCAGCTCGGAATAGCCCTGCACAGTCCACAGGCGGACGCGTACTCTCCGGATCTGCCTGCACATCATGCACACAGCTCCTCTATGTACAGGGCCTCCCAACAGGGGATATGCCAGGCTGTGTCCGGTGCCAAGTGCATGCCAAGGGGCACTGCTAGGAGGAGCTTGGAGCCCACTCAGCACGTCAGACATCTGTGCACCTACCTCTCATATATTCGTGTATAAAAACCATAATGAAACATTCAGCTATTAATGCGAATGGATGGAAACGATAGTAGAAAACGTTCTCTGTATAAAAGTAGAATTATTACTATCTAATAGTGTACAATAATTGTAGTATTATATTCTAGAATAATTGTAGTTGAGTATTATTAAAAAAAATAGCTTGTACTTGTTATCAAAGTCTTAAAAACCCCATACAGTTTTATATTTAATTACAGACTGGATGGAGAAAAGAATAAAGAAAAAAAAAAGAGAAAAAATAACGTTATAGCAGTGATTGGGAAAACTAAAATAGATAGATAGTTTTAGTTTATGGTAAATAAGAGATTGTTATCAATTCTATCAATTCTGTTATATGTGATCCTTTTTCGAGCTAACACTGAACTTTGTGATGGGGAAAGTGAAAAAATATTAATTTAAGTAATGTACTTTTATTATATTATAGTTTGCTAAAATATATATTTTAACATAGGTACTGTAACTTCCATTTGGCATTAGTAAAAACACACTCTAATAGTCTAATAAAAACAAAAATAAATTTCATTGATATTTGTTATCTTCGTTTTCCTTACTCTTAAGAGCAGGATTGCATTTTTTTTTATTCATTTAATTTCTATATCATGTCACTGCATTATCAAACATTATTTGGCGAAGGGATAACTAATATTATATCAAATGAAGTGCTGAAGATAAATAATTGATTTTGGCTGAGAATTACATTTGGCAAATATTTTATTGCTAGAAGTGAGAGGATGGATTTACCGATGTAAGCAATTATATCTAAGAATAAGTGTGTATTGTAGAACCATTTAGCAGGTTAGTATTTATTTACAAGGTGTAAATGTAAATATATAGTGTGTCACCATATAGTCTCTCTGTGGGAATATATATATATATATATATATATATATATATATACACACACACACACACACACACACACACACACACACACACACACACACAATGTTCATGTGTTTATATGCTGCATGTCTATGTGAGCAAATATAATGGAATATGAGTCTATTTGTACATATATACAGATCGTACTAAATGTGAACAGTATGTGAAAGTATGCTTCTGGGGTGTGTGTGTATGTATATATATATATATATATATATATATATATATATATATATATATATAAAAATACATATACAGTGTATATATATATATATATATATTAGTGAGCGAATCTATGTGTGGAGGGTGCCTAAATGTATACTCACCACACATACATACTCACACTATATATATATATATGTATACATATATATTTATATACACACACTACATATGTATGTGTGTTATATATATATTGTATATAGGTACACACACACACACACACACCACACTTGCAATCCCTCACTATATATAATATATATAATGCACACACACACATTCTCTCTCTCACACACACACGCACACACACATATATATATATATATATATATATATATATATATATATATATATATATATATACATATACAAGCACACATATATTTTTTCTCACACACACACACACACACAGTAAACACGCTAAACACACACATTCTCTAACACTATATATGTACATAGTGTGAGAGAATGCATGTGTGGTGTGTTTGGCTATATTTCTACATACAACAAAGGAATACATACAGTCTTTCACTATATAATACACACACACACACACACACACACATATATATACAGTATATATATACACACACACACACACACAGACACATACATTCTCTTGCACTATATATTTATATAGTGTGAGAGAATGTATGTGTGGTGAGTTTGGCTATATTTATACAGTACATGCAACAAAATAACACATACATACTTTCACTATATATATATATATATATATATATATATATATATATGTGTGTGTGTGTGTGTGTGTGTGTGTGTGATGTGTGTAAACACCACAAACAACACACATGCATGTCTTTAAACTCTGTACATGTGTGTATAATATGTACATATTTATATAATATGTACATTTCTATATGTTATGTGCTATGTGTATCTGTGCATCGTGTGTAGCAATGAATATACTTAGAATTAGTAGCGTGTATGCGTTTCTATGTAGAGTATGTAACTATATGCACAATGTGTTCATGATTGGATTTTTTCAGTGTGCATATTGCTGTAGTTTGGGTCCAGCTATATATATGCACTGTGTATATGGAGCCAGTATCTGTGTACGGATCTTTGCTCTCAGAGTATCTGTGCTGGTGTAAATCCCATTTTATGGCACCTCTCTGCCAGTGCCCAGTCTGAGTGCAGAGGGGAAGATCAGGGAGGAGAGGGGATTACAGTTTAAATTCCATGACATCTGCTCATTATCACACACTGAGATTTTTTATATGGGAATCTAAATTAAAGACAGATTTTTGCCAGAATTGCAGATCTCATAAAAGGGATGAAAATGAGTCAGTCACATGGTGCGGGGCCCATCACCTACCTATGTGCAGGGGCCGGTCACACAGGAAGAGCCTACAGGTCAGTAAATGCCAGGCTGGAGCACACGATCACAAGGTGACTGGCTGCACATATAGGTGAATGCACACCTCGCATTATGTGATCAGACTATTACACATACCATATACAGTGTGATAGAGATTTATGGGGCACTAATGTGCAGAGGGACAGCTCAATGACAAGACTCATATGTAAGGAGTTAACATCAAGGTACAGAATGCCACTCGCTAAACTAGGCTGCCAGCACTACTGGCACCAGCCACAGCACATTCCTGGTTGCCTCACATGCGAAGCCTGGTACTCTGGCACAGCCTGTGCCCTGTACATCCAGCCTGGCACAGCTCTCGCAGAACATCTCACTTCCTGTCACCAGATTCCCATGCCAAGGAGTGGAGGGGGCACAGAGAGGAGAGAAGGTTTAATAGAGAGATGTATGAAGTGAATGGAAGGCAACACAATCGTGACAGACATTGAAAAGGAATTGTAATGGGGAAGATGGAGGGGCTGGGTGCAAGAAATGATCACTTTTATTGGTATATAGTGTGAGGTAGTGAGAGCAACTGAAAGCAGAGGGTTCAGGTATAGAGCAAGACTACCTACAGTACCAATATGTAAGAATGCAAGGTAATGTCATAGCTGCAAGTGTTCACCACATAACTAAGCAATAAGGACAAGCATAAAAAATAGATAATTAATAGAAAGAATGAAGAAAAAAAGAAGATATGAGTGATAGGCTGGATAGATATAGATAAACAAATAAGGATAGATAATAAATAGATATAGATAGACATATAGATAGATAAAGATAGAGAGAAATAGATAAAGATAGAGATAGATACATATATAGATAGATAGATAGATAGATAGATAAAGATATATAGTTAGGTACAGATAGATAGATAGATAGATAGATAGATAGATAGATAAAGATATATAGATAGGTACAGATAGATAGATAGATAGATAGTGGATAGATAGAGATAAAGATAGAGAGAAATAGATAGATAAAGATAGAGATAGATACATATATAGATGGATAGATAGATAGATACATAGATAGATACATAGATAGATAGATAGATAGATAGATAGATAGATAGATAGATAAAGATATATAGTTAGGTACAGATAGATAGATAGATAGATAGATAGATAGTGGATAGATAGAGATAAAGATAGATAGATAGATAGATAGACAGGTAAGGTAGATAATTAGATAGATGATAGATAGAATGAGGATAGATAGATGATAGATAGATAGATAGATAGAATGAGGATAGATAGATAGATAGATAGAAAGATAGATAGATAAAGGTAGATAGATAAATGGCTAGATAAAGGTAGATAGATAAATAGATAAAGGTAGATAGTTGTTGTTTTTTTTGTTTGTTTGTTTTTTAAGTTCATGTATTTTCAGACCCAGGTACTGATAGAGCCATTGAGTACATAAAAATTGTATAGGGAGCTAGTGATATATTGAAGGTTTCTATGTCATATTTTGAGCAATAAAGAAAATTGTTGATAATAGTAAAAAAAAAAAATTTCACACAGTGACAATATAAAAAAAAATAATTCACCAATAGTAAATACTAGTCTCACATAAAACAGCAAAGGTGTACAGTAATGATAACAGTCTATACAATATTGGCCAGTGCTGGTACAATATCTTCCTTTATTAGACATAATTGTTATATTACATATCGTTGACCCCTACTAATACAATACCTCAGGGCAGTTATGAGACAATATTCCAATGTCTTACTGGGCACACCAGTCCTCAGTGGGGATCTTCAGATTTAAGCATCCCCCATGAAATCTTTTAGAAAATTATTGTTTGTTTTTATTACATCTATGTTTAAAGTATTGCTTTCAGGGAGCATTTTTATGCAGTATGCCAGTGATTTTGTATCTAGAATCTACCCTTACAATGAAGGCAAATATGGTAATTCTTTTGTAGTTTCCAGCTGAAGCCTTGTTAGTGGCCAATAATAAGAGATTCTCATATAGCTTCTTCATCAAGTTTTTTTTGCTTGTTTAGATAACCTATTTTCAAACAAAATATTAGACATTTTAGAAAAGGGTCTACATTGAGCATTTTTCGTTACAAAAAAACCCAAAATGCCCCAAAATGTAAAAAAAAAAGCCCAAAACAATGGGAACAGTGTGCTGTCTCATTTTTCTTGCTGTACCATTTCAGGCTTCCTCCAAATATTGCAGTAATTTCCCAAAGTTTTCCTGAATTTACTGTAGTTGGGCCCTCCTCATGAGAAAAGGAAGGGAGTATTGTATGTGATATATCAGTGACTGACCACTCCACCTCAACATACTCTGATCTGATTTGTATTTAAAGTTGGGTCCATCTGAGGAACAAAGGGAGAAATAATGATTAGAGATGAGCGAGTTCTACCATGCTTGGGTACTCAGTACTCGAAACAAGTAGGTCGGATGCTTGGATGGTCTCGACTTGAGAACTGAGCAAAATGGTAGTCAATGGAAAATGTGAGCAATTTTTTGGAAGATCTTCTGTAACAATGCTTGAGTTTCCCATTGACTTCCACTACACTCAGTACTCGAGTTGAGCCAGTCTGAGCATCCTACCTGCTCGTTTTGAGTATTGAGCACCCAAGCATGGTATTGCTTGCTCATCTTTAATAATGATTCCAAGATACAATTCATTGATGTTAAGTACCTCACAATTTCTAAATACTTTCTGTGACGGGGTATGCGACAGAGCAGTGAGGGACGCCAGGCCAAGGAACAATCCAAAGGGCTTTATTGGAACCAGAAAAATAAAGCACCAAACATAAATATAAATCCTTAAAGTCTGCAAGGAGTCCACAACAAAACAAAAGATCCAGGGGCGCCTCCCGGTATTCCAACGCCAGGGAAAATATGGCAATGGTCCTTATTTGAGTTTCTTGAGTCCAACAGGGTGAACAACAGAACACAATCCCACGTGGCCATTGATCTCCAGTCTGTAACAGTCCATACGCAGGCTCTAGGATCCAGCCTCAGCTATAGATCCTAGTCCTTCTCCAGCCGAGATCCAACTAACTGACCTAACATGGGTCTCATTGTTCTTCTCTCCTGGGATCAGCCCCTAAGGTGGGCCCAACTCCGCCTGGACATTTGATGACATTTGATACATCAATGGACTTTAGACTCATGGCTCTGTTCTGTTTACCAAGTTGTGGATTGGAGAAGTCCCATGCTGAGAAGAATAAACAATCCCCCACCAGTAGTACACACAGGACAGTCAAGGAGAGACAGACTATTACACCATGAGCACAGGCAGGGGAGGGACACACTGTTACAACCCCTTCCCCCCTCAATTTGTGTACGGACTAGTGACCTCAACAGGTCGCTTGTCAAGTACATGTAAACATGGTGGACCTGACTCAGGGCTCCTCCTGCCTGGACAATCCGTCTGCATTTTGGTGTTGGCTGCCCCTTCTATATTGTATTGTAAAGTTATAGGGTTGAAGAGCCAGGCTCCATCATATCATCCTTCACTTAAACTCTGCTTCCTGCACCCACAAATTGGCATTGTATATCTCCCACATCATTGCCTAGGAGAATGTCTGCAGGAAGGCCGCTCATCACACCGATTATGCATTGTTTTGCCCCAAAGCCATAATCCAGGGTTACACTTGCTCTTGGAATATATCTCTGAGTACCTCCAGCCAATTCAATTCCTGGTCCCTTTTGAATTGCTTCTGGTTGAATTACTCGGGGATCTGCTATGGTGAGAAAAGCCCCAGTGTCACGAAAGCCAACAACGTTTTGGCCATCTAGCACAACCTCCTGTAGATGTTTATGCTGAAGATCATAAGAATGGGTGGCTGTGGCTCGAACCCCATAGACTCCTGGTAGGGAAGTCAATATATCAGAGTCACTTGGCAAATCATCAGGGCCTGAATCCAGCTCTTCTCCTGCTGAGGGTGTCTGTAGATAATGGACAGGCAAAGGTTGTCTGCAGCTGTTCTTCCTCCTAACACCTGGACAGTGAGCTTGCAGATGACCAGGCTGCCCACATTGATAACATCTGCGCTGCGTCTCACTCCTTCCAGTTTGCCTTCTGGAGAAGTAGGTAGGAGACCTTGGTGACTGATAGGGAGGTGCAGGTGCTGGAGGTGGTTGTCGATTTGGAGGATGACTCCACTGGATAGATGGGCATGTGGCCCGCAGATACCCGGGATGCCCACAGCTATAACATCTTCGCTCTTCTACTTTCTCTCCTCATTGCATTCCAGAAAATGTGGTAGAACCAACTGGAGGCACATACACATGGGTATCCACATGAGGTGGTGATCTAGGAGGTCGAGGAACATTGGGCACTGAAGGACAAGGAACCTCTGGTGTTGGGGAGCTGGTCAGTTTTGCTCCCTCCGCTAGCAGCTTTTTCCATTGAGGCTTGATAGTGAGCACCTCATCAGCTAGAGCAGCAGCTTGTTCCACTGACTCTGGTCTCCTCTCGCGCACCCATTCTCGGATCTCAGTAGGGCACTTGGCATAAAACTGTTCGTTTAGGATGACCTGGACGAACATCTCCCAAGTTAAGGCCCCTCTCCCTCCAGCCAGTGATGGCATACTTGTTTCAGTCTGTGGGCATACATCTTGAAAGACACTTCCCCATCCCAGGCTAACATACGGAACTGAGTCCTATAAGTATCTGGGGTCACGGCATAATGTTCTAGAATGGTCTGTTTTATCTCCCCATACTCACAATTCCACTCAGGGTCCATAGCTCTATAGGCGTCGGCAGCTCCACCCTCCAAGAGGCCTACCAGTTGTCTGGCTCGCTCTCTTTCTAGGACTTCCATTAATCGTCTCTGATGCTCAAAGTCCTGGAAGAAGCCCTCAATGTCGCCTGCAGCTTCATTAAATTGTTTAAAGTCCTTGCGGGACACTCTGGAGAATTCCCTCATAGTGGGTGCTGTGGGTACAGTCTGTCAAGAGCCTCTAGCTGCTTCCACAGCAAACCTCCTCGCCAGCAGTGCCCTCTCTTGAGCTCTGTGAATGGCATCCATCTTATATTCAATGGTGACCTCATCTCCAAGCAGTGCCATCTCCTCCTATACCACACAACCCATTGACTTTTTTGGGTATTTACCTCCAGCTCCCGTCTTTCCTCCCATTTCTGTGGAAATTGTTCCTCGGTGCCATCTTGCAGGCAAGCATTTTCCAATGCTTCAATTAGTTGCTCTTTAGAGAGCCCTTTGTAGCCGACTCCTAATTCACGGGCCTTTGTTTTGAGGTTCGACATAGTCCAGTTCCTGTATCCTGAGGTTCTGGTTTCAGACGTTGATGGGCCGTTGTTCTCCATTGTTTCTGCTCTGATCCCGCCGCTGCCAACCAGTTTGTGACGGGGTATGTGACAGAGCAGTGAGGGACGCCAGGCCAAGGAACAATCCAAAAGGCTTTATTGGAACCAGAAAGATAAAGCACCAAACATAAATATAAATCCTTAAAGTCTGCAAGGAGTCCACAACAAAACAAAAGATCCAGGGGCGCCTCCCGGTATTCCAACACCAGGGAAAATATGGCAATGCTCCTTATATGAGTTCCTTGAGTCCAACAGGGTGAACAACAGAACACAATCCCACATGGCCACTGATCTCCAGTCTGTAACAGTCCATGCACAGGCTCTAGGATCCAGCCTCAGCTATAGATCCTAGTCCTTTTCCAGCCGAGATCCAACTAACTGACCTAACATGGGTCTCATTGTTCTTCTCTCCTGGGATCAGCCCCTAAGGTGGGCCCAACTCCGCCTGGACATTTGATGACATTTGATACATGAATAGACTTTAGACTCATGGCTCTGTTCTGTTTACCAAGTTGTGGATTGGAGAAGTACCATGCTGAGAAGAACAAACAATCCCCCACCAGTAGTACATACAGGACAGTCAAGGAGAGACAGACTATTACACCATGAGCACAGGTGGGGGAGGGACACACTGTTACACTTTCCTCTGAATATTTTGCTGCATTTTGATCCCCAGGGGTAAATGACTTGTATTGTCAGTAGCTATTCTGTTCATACGTAAGAAGGAGGACAGTTAAGGGAGGGATTGTTTGGCAGTCACAGCGACGCCGCCGACCAGGTAAGCGCGTGTGACGCTGCCGTAGCGATAATGTTCACTGCGGCAGCGATCACACGATATCGCATGCACGACGGGGGCGGGTGCTTTTGCGTACGATATCGCTAGCAATTGCTAGATATATCGTAGTGTGTAAAGCCCGCTTTACTCTTTCGTTCCTTTCCCTGAAGACAGCAATCACGTTGTTGTGTTATCATGTAGTGTAATATGAATTATGTTCTGCATCTTATGTAAATACTGTGATGTGTGAACTGTGATGGTAACTTCATTTATAGTAATGTTTATTTGAATAATCTATTAACACTTTTATATGTAGTTGATCGACTGTATGGCAAGAAGTACTTAAGCGTTGGGACTAGCCCACAATGGGATGGGTTTGTTCATAGGGAAAGAGAAGGTTCCTTCTAGAAAAGTTAGCAAAGACCTACTGTGCGATAGATAAGGACAATTAGGGGTACTTTGCACACTACAACATCGCAGGTGCAATGTCGGTGGGGTCAAATCGAAAGTGACGCACATCCGGTGTCGCTGTCGACATCGGAGTATGTGAAGTGTTTTTACTATGGTTAACGAGCGCAAAAGCGCCGAAATCGTATGATCGGTGTAGCGTCGGTCATTTCCATAATTTCGGAAGGACTGATATTACGATGTTGTTCCTCATTCCTGCGCAGCACACATCGCTGTGTGTGAAGCCGCAGGAGCAAGGAACATCGCCTTACCTGCGTCCCGGCTGCAATGAGGTAGGAAGGAGGTGGGTGGGATGTTTATGTCCCGCTCATCTCCGCCACCCTGGTTCTATTGGCTGCCTGCCGTGTGACGTCGCTGTGACACCGCACGACCCGCCCCCTTAGGAAAGAAGCGGTTTGCCGGCCAGAGCGACGTTGCAGGGCAGGTAAGTGCATGTGAAGCTGCCGTAGCAATAATGTTCGCTACGGCAGCTATCACAAGATAGCACAGCTGCGACAGGGGCGGGGACTATCGCGCTCGGCATCGCTACCATCGGCTTGCGATGTCATAGTGTGCAAAGTACCCCTTAGTCTGCCGGTCCTCAAGGTCACATGCAGTGGGTGACTTGTGGCAGAAGAAGGAGAGAGAGGAGACCAGAGTTGAGCTAATGTGATCGTAAAATGTTGATTGAGACACAGAACATGAGACAATGCTGATGCTAGAGACTGGCCTCCATATAGACTGGCCCCAGACAGAAGGGTCCAGAGGACAAGACTTTAGCTACAAGACCCCAAACTTAAAATGTAATGGGTCAGGACATACTAATATGTGAGTAAAATTTGCTTTCCTGGGAGGAGTCTCCCCAATCGTCTGGGAACACAAGCCCTACTCTGGGACTGCTGGATTCCCCTTACCCCCAACCTCTTTGAGGAAAAGAGACGTGGACTCTGAAGTGTCTGGGAGCATAAGGCTCAACTCAGCCCAAGTGGCAAAATTCCTTATCCCCTCCTCTATAAGGAGAAGAAACGTCAACTCTGAAACGTCTGGGAACACAAGGCTCTACTCTGGGACTGTTGGATACCCCTTACCTCCCTCCTCTATGAGGAGGAGAAGAGACATGGACTCTGAAGCGTTTGGGAACACAAGGCTCTACTCAGCCCATAGTGGCAAAATCCCTTCTCTACGAGGAGAAGACACGAGGAACGGCAGAGAAGGAAAGCTACTGTTACAAATTGGATTGCAGCATTAAGCTGGGTTGTGCTGGAACTTACAGGACTAGTAGGAACAGAAACAACCCAGCAGGAACTGAAAATATGTCTGAATATCCTGTGTACAACTGAAACGTGCTGGAAGATGTGTGCCCGCTATCTTGTGTATAAAGTTGATGAAGATGAACCGTTTAGTACAGAGTTGTTGCTGAAGTTGAACTGGTAGTCTCCTTGTAGAAGCAAGTAGTCATTTGGTCCTGGCCAGCTGATGCCAATGGCAGCATTTGTCCTACTGGGGCACAAAACCCAGACAACACAAGTCCACACACCTAGCCACAATCATGTCTCTCATGTAGAGTGTCAGGGAGTCCAGAGTCAATTTCTTGCCACGACTACCACACCATGCCACTTTTACAAATATATACATTCAGACTGTCAGAAAGCAGCCAATCAGGTCACTTTCGTTTTAATATCTGCCTTGCAAAAAGTGTACTAGATTATGACTGGTTGCTGTGGGCAACAATGATTTTTATGTGTGAGGCCCAAAGAGGCCGTGGTTAGCAGTAAATATACTGCACTGTACATCGAACAAGTCACATAAGTATTGGATAGTAAGATGGCGCCTGGTATTTGCCCATAGAAACAGAGTTTTAGAGTTCAGTTTTTAATTCTTAAATCTTCATGTCAAGAATAAAAGTTGACTTCTGATTGGTCACTATGGGCAACATGCTGGACAAGGAATGTTTCAGCCATTTTATAACCATCCTTATTAACATGTATGTTCAGCTTGGTCAAAGCGCATACTATACCCTGTGGTGGCTACCAGCCAATTCTGATGTAACTTGAGGCTCTCATAGACATTAGATTAATGTTGGACGAATCCACCAATATTGATGGGGTCGAACATCAGTCTAATGTGTATGAGGACCTGGACGATTTATTGATGTGGGAGATATAGCTGATTTCGGACTGACGACCATACTGTTTATGGGAGATAGGCCATTGCGTAACATATCTCACATACAGAATCGCTGAGCTGAACAAGCACTCTTGTGTATGGGAGAGACGATCAAGATGACTGCCAAAAGAACGTTGGGCTAAACCATAACTTGGGTGTCAGCCATCTAATGAGTTTAGGTTGGTAAAATCCACCATTAAGAATTAATTCTCCCCCAAGAGTGGATTCCAGCGAGTGTCTAGGAGCCGCTGGCACACAAGAGATGGTCAGCAAGTGACTGCCAGAAAGCTATTGTGTATAAGCACCATAGGTGATTCAGGATAAAAAAAGGTTTTACTTTCTCCGGAACAGTGCCACTCTTGTCCATGTATGAGTCTGATACTACAGCTCAAGCACTTTTATGAGGTTCAGCCGCAATAATAAACATAGGGGTACGCTCACATGAGCGTATGACTCGGACAAGTGCAATGTGAGAAAATCTGGCATTGCACTCTGACCAATGTTAGTCAGTGAGGGAGAGAAGATGGTCAGCTTTTTTCTCATCCAGATTCTGGATGAGCGAAAAGTTGCAGCATGCTGTGATTGTCAGCAAGAGATGTGTCATTCGCACCCATACAAGTTTATAGGTGCGAACTAAACATCGGACTGCACTCGGATGTCATCCAAGTACAGTGCAATATACGCACAGGCTGACAATGGAGGAGATGGTGAGATTAATCCCTTCCTTTCCTCTGCAGCTCCCGTCTTCTCCTCCGCAGCTGTGATCCGATCGCTAGATCACAGCTGTGATCCGATCCTGTGATCGGATCACAGTTGCATGACACTCGGCTCATGCTGGCAGCACAGTGGGAGCCAAGGGTGATTAGCACATCGCATCCAATGCACGCACATCGGATGCCATACTATTGTGTGACTCCAGCCTTGCTCATGAAAACATATGGAGCTGTGTCTGAAATCCAAAGATGGAACGTAGATATCAGGCAAACGCCATAGATCCACTATGATCTTCATGAGCACAGTACTTTTAAAAAATAAAAAAATAAAATACAATTATTGCCATTTCTGTCCTGCCCTCTAAACTAAGCTATCATAGACATATACCTACATGGTCAACATAGCTAAACTTTATATCCTGCGGTTCAAATGAAAACATCAAAAATAAAATTAATGACATTTTATCATCAATTTATGGTTTCCTAATATAAAAGTGGCAACCAAGATGCCTGCACTTCCTGGTGTCATTTTCGCAAAAAAGTCCGGCCAATTATAGCACAAAAAATGCTGATATCGCTTTAAGTGTAGAAAATATAATTACTAAACCTTGGTTTGTATTACAAACTTGTGGTAATTTTTCAATGTTGGTTGGATAACTCCTGTAACCCCTTCACCACCCGGCGATTTTCTGTTTTTCAATTTTTCCTTCCCTTCTTCCAAGAGCCATAACTTTTTTATTTTTCAGTCAACATAGCAGTATGTGGCTTTTTTGTTTTTGTGGAACGAGTTGTAGTTTTGAATGCAACCATTAATTTTTCTATACATTGTTCTGGAAAACAGGAAAATAATTCGAAGAGCGGTGAAATTGCAAAAAAAGTGCAATTCCACAATATTTTTTTTTTTATTTACCATGATCACTATATGGAAAAATTCACCAGGCATTATGATTCTCCAGGTCAGTACGAGTTTGTAGATACCAAACATGTATAGTTTGTTTTGACATATAATTCTTGAAAAGAAAATCAGAAATTTGTATAAAAAAGCCACTTTTGTCGCCATTTTCCGAGAAACGTAATGTTTTTATTTTTCAAGATCCATGTGATTTTTTTCACCCAAAGCTGACATTTTTAGAAATACCACTTTGGTGTAAATGCAATTCTTTGATTGCCTCTTATTGCAATGACGCTACGGCAATATTATTTAGTATAGTAATGATATCAAATATGTACAGTAATTGTTTTATTTTCAATGGGGCAAAAGGGGGTTTGATTTGAACTTTTATGTACCAGTATGTCCAAAGTCGTGAAGGGATTAAATGGAACCTGTCATGCAAAAAAAATGCTATTAACCTGCAGATATGGAGTTAATCTGTTGGTGAATAGCATTTTGATGTTGTGCTGCCAGTGCATTGAGAGCCTCACTGCCAGGAGGAAATAATCTTTGTTCCTCCCGGCAGCCTCCGGCTTTAAGTCATTGATAACTGACTGACAGCCCGCTCAGTACTGAAGCAATTCTTAACTGGCTGTCAGTCAGTGCCGGGGCCATGGTCACAGCCACTGTTCACTGTTCACTGAGCAGTGACTGGAACCATGCTGCTTGCTCCGATGACTGACAGTTAAAGGCTGCGGGGTGGAAATGATCTTTATTCCTCCAGGCAGCCTCTAGCTTTCAGTCATGGATAACTGACATAAAACTGAATAGGATAACTGAAGTGAGCACTAATATATATATTATGAGTGCAAGCCAAAAATTACATACTATATACGGATAAGGCTGCACATCAAACTTAGATAATAGTATAATGCCTCAAGCATATGGACAAATATTGGAATATACAATGAAAAATGCTACTTGCTAATTTGAACATGTGAATAATGAATTGCATACCTGCCATGAATATTAGGAAAAAGGAGATATTTAGCAATCGCATTGATCAATGTAACTGAGCCCCAAGGCCTCGTCAAGGCATATCTCTATATTGGGGTCCCTAGCTCTGTGACCCTAACTGTGTGTCATCTCATTGCAATTAAAAACTGCTATGGGTGGAGAGGGGTAACTAAGGACTTTCTTATATAGGAGATGGAAAAAACATGGCCGAAAGGGGCGGAGCTGTGTTCACATTCAGAAAAAAAACTACATATAACTGAATAGGATAACTGAAGTGAGCACTAATATATATATTATGAGTGCAAGCCAAAAATTACATACTATATACGGATAAGGCTGCACATCAAACTTAGATAATAGTATAATGCCTCAAGCATATGGACAAATATTGGAATATACAATGAAAAATGCTACTTGCTAATTTGAACATGTGAATAATGAATTGCATACCTGCCATGAATATTAGGAAAAAGGAGATATTTAGCAATCGCATTGATCAATGTAACTGAGCCCCAAGGCCTCGTCAAGGCATATCTCTATATTGGGGTCCCTAGCTCTGTGACCCTAACTGTGTGTCATCTCATTGCAATTAAAAACTGCTATGGGTGGAGAGGGGTAACTAAGGACTTTCTTATATAGGAGATGGAAAAAACATGGCCGAAAGGGGCGGAGCTGTGTTCACATTCAGAAAAAAAAACTACATATAACTGAATAGGATAACTGAAGTGAGCACTAATATATATATTATGAGTGCAAGCCAAAAATTACATACTATATACGGATAAGGCTGCACATCAAACTTAGATAATAGTATAATGCCTCAAGCATATGGACAAATATTGGAATATACAATGAAAAATGCTACTTGCTAATTTGAACATGTGAATAATGAATTGCATACCTGCCATGAATATTAGGAAAAAGGAGATATTTAGCAATCGCATTGATCAATGTAACTGAGCCCCAAGGCCTCGTCAAGGCATATCTCTATATTGGGGTCCCTAGCTCTGTGACCCTAACTGTGTGTCATCTCATTGCAATTAAAAACTGCTATGGGTGGAGAGGGGTAACTAAGGACTTTCTTATATAGGAGATGGAAAAAACATGGCCGAAAGGGGCGGAGCTGTGTTCACATTCAGAAAAAAAACTACATATAACTGAATAGGATAACTGAAGTGAGCACTAATATATATATTATGAGTGCAAGCCAAAAATTACATACTATATACGGATAAGGCTGCACATCAAACTTAGATAATAGTATAATGCCTCAAGCATATGGACAAATATTGGAATATACAATGAAAAATGCTACTTGCTAATTTGAACATGTGAATAATGAATTGCATACCTGCCATGAATATTAGGAAAAAGGAGATATTTAGCAATCGCATTGATCAATGTAACTGAGCCCCAAGGCCTCGTCAAGGCATATCTCTATATTGGGGTCCCTAGCTCTGTGACCCTAACTGTGTGTCATCTCATTGCAATTAAAAACTGCTATGGGTGGAGAGGGGTAACTAAGGACTTTCTTATATAGGAGATGGAAAAAACATGGCCGAAAGGGGCGGAGCTGTGTTCACATTCAGAAAAAAAACTACATATAACTGAATAGGATAACTGAAGTGAGCACTAATATATATATTATGAGTGCAAGCCAAAAATTACATACTATATACGGATAAGGCTGCACATCAAACTTAGATAATAGTATAATGCCTCAAGCATATGGACAAATATTGGAATATACAATGAAAAATGCTACTTGCTAATTTGAACATGTGAATAATGAATTGCATACTTGCCATGAATATTAGGAAAAAGGAGATATTTAGCAATCGCATTGATCAATGTAACTGAGCCCCAAGGCCTCGTCAAGGCATATCTCTATATTGGGGTCCCTAGCTCTGTGACCCTAACTGTGTGTCATCTCATTGCAATTAAAAACTGCTATGGGTGGAGAGGGGTAACTAAGGACTTTCTTATATAGGAGATGGAAAAAACATGGCCGAAAGGGGCGGAGCTGTGTTCACATTCAGAAAAAAAACTACATATAACTGAATAGGATAACTGAAGTGAACACTAATATATATATTATGAGTGCAAGCCAAAAAATTACATACTATATACGGATAAGGCTGCACATCAAACTTAGATAATAGTATAATGCCTCAAGCATATGGACAAATATTGGAATATACAATGAAAAATGCTACTTGCTAATTTGAACATGTGAATAATGAATTGCATACCTGCCATGAATATTAGGAAAAAGGAGATATTTAGCAATCGCATTGATCAATGTAACTGAGCCCCAAGGCCTCGTCAAGGCATATCTCTATATTGGGGTCCCTAGCTCTGTGACCCTAACTGTGTGTCATCTCATTGCAATTAAAAACTGCTATGGGTGGAGAGGGGTAACTAAGGACTTTCTTATATAGGAGATGGAAAAAACATGGCCGAAAGGGGCGGAGCTGTGTTCACATTCAGAAAAAAAACTACATATAACTGAATAGGATAACTGAAGTGAGCACTAATATAAGTTTGATGTGCAGCCTTATCCATATATAGTATGTAATTTTTGGCTTGCACTCATAATATATATATTAGTGCTCACTTCAGTTATCCTATTCAGTTATATGTAGTTTTTTTTCTGAATGTGAACACAGCTCCGCCCCTTTCGGCCATGTTTTTTCCATCTCCTATATAAGAAAGTCCTTAGTTACCCCTCTCCACCCATAGCAGTTTTTAATTGCAATGAGATGACACACAGTTAGGGTCACAGAGCTAGGGACCCCAATATAGAGATATGCCTTGACGAGGCCTTGGGGCTCAGTTACATTGATCAATGCGATTGCTAAATATCTCCTTTTTCCTAATATTCATGGCAGGTATGCAATTCATTATTCACATGTTCAAATTAGCAAGTAGCATTTTTCATTGTATATTCCAATATTTGTCCATATGCTTGAGGCATTATACTATTATCTAAGTTTGATGTGCAGCCTTATCCGTATATAGTATGTAATTTTTGGCTTGCACTCATAATATATATATTAGTGCTCACTTCAGTTATCCTATTCAGTTATATGTAGTTTTTTTTCTGAATGTGAACACAGCTCCGCCCCTTTCGGCCATGTTTTTTCCATCTCCTATATAAGAAAGTCCTTAGTTACCCCTCTCCACCCATAGCAGTTTTTAATTGCAATGAGATGACACACAGTTAGGGTCACAGAGCTAGGGACCCCAATATAGAGATATGCCTTGACGAGGCCTTGGGGCTCAGTTACATTGATCAATGCGATTGCTAAATATCTCCTTTTTCCTAATATTCATGGCAGGTATGCAATTCATTATTCACATGTTCAAATTAGCAAGTAGCATTTTTCATTGTATATTCCAATATTTGTCCATATGCTTGAGGCATTATACTATTATCTAAGTTTGATGTGCAGCCTTATCCGTATATAGTATGTAATTTTTGGCTTGCACTCATAATATATATATTAGTGCTCACTTCAGTTATCCTATTCAGTTATATGTAGTTTTTTTTCTGAATGTGAACACAGCTCCGCCCCTTTCGGCCATGTTTTTTCCATCTCCTATATAAGAAAGTCCTTAGTTACCCCTCTCCACCCATAGCAGTTTTTAATTGCAATGAGATGACACACAGTTAGGGTCACAGAGCTAGGGACCCCAATATAGAGATATGCCTTGACGAGGCCTTGGGGCTCAGTTACATTGATCAATGCGATTGCTAAATATCTCCTTTTTCCTAATATTCATGGCAGGTATGCAATTCATTATTCACATGTTCAAATTAGCAAGTAGCATTTTTCATTGTATATTCCAATATTTGTCCATATGCTTGAGGCATTATACTATTATCTAAGTTTGATGTGCAGCCTTATCCGTATATGGATAACTGACAGACAGCCTGCTCTGTACTGATGCAATTTTTAACTGGCTATCAGTCACTAGGAGAAGAAGGAGTAATCCAGCTTGACTGTGGTGAAATCCGGCATGCACGGGTTGAACACTCTGTAAGTGCAGAAGATACGACGACAAAGGAGGAGAATCCAGCTTCCGGAATATAAAAAAATCTTCAAATTTTATTTCAAAATTTCAGCATTAAATATAAAGTGTCGACATCAATAATGGATAGGGTCAGGGAGCCCACGTGCGGCAACGCGTTTCGAACACTACCTGTGTTCTTTGTCAAACCTCAGTCAGTCCCTGGGCCATGGTCACAGCTGCCGCTCACTATTCGCTGAGCAGTGACTGAAACCGTGCTGCTTTCCCCGATGACTAACATCCGAAGGCTGCTGGGAGGAAATTATTTTTATTCCTCCCTGCAGCCTACGGCTTTCAGTCATGGGTAGCTGACAGCTGGTTCTGTACTGATACAACTCTTAACCGGCATCAGTCAGTGCCAGGGCTATGGTCACAGCCCCGGCCACTATGTACCGAGCAGTGACTGAAACTGTGCTGCCCCTATGACTGACAGCTCGAGGCTGCCGGAAGGAATAACTTTCATTTCCTCCTGGCAGCGAGGGTCTCACAGTGTCAGAATGCTATTAACCAGAAGATTAAGCTCATATCTGCAGGTTAATAGTATGTTTTTACATGAAAGGTCCTCTTTAAATATGCATTTGATGTATGTGAAGTAGAGTGTGAATGAAGATGTAATCAACCACAATCCATCACCTATGTTCACATCACTTTATACACTATCCTTATGTGCAATGTGGTATGAATACAGTTGGAGTGGAGCGGACCATCCTACTGACATTTGTTTACTCCAGTTATGGTAACCCCTGTTTATCAAAACTAAATATTGACATTTGGTGGAGCTTTATGTTCTGCCATACTGTGTGGGCTTAATGTGGATTTTTAATTAACTTGCTGACATTTCCTTATTGGGAGAGAATACTCTAGATGTTGATATCTTCATACTTCTTGCTGTATACATGATTTGGGTACTGATAACCATTGTTTTCTTAGTGAATTTCCAGAAGGGCTGCATATATTCAATTACATTACTTTCGTTTCCCATATCAATATACAGTTGCAATCAAAATTATTCAACCCCCATTGCAAATTAGGTTTATTAGCAAAATGTACAAACGTTCTGCTGTTTGCAATAAACCAAACAAGTACAATGTAAATAGCTCAACACAACTAATATAACAAGTGGTTTCTCCAAATTCAGCACAAAATGCCACTTTTGCTGACTACTGCAATTTCATAATTATTCACCCCTGCATGAAAAAACATTACTTAGTAAAGCCCATTTGGTTGTTATGACCTATTGCAAACGTGATGCATAGCTAGAAAGCGGCTTCTTCTTCTTAGCTCATGCCTCATAGGGAATGGCTTGCACTTCACTTATACACTTGGGTTTGCCTGCCGGAACTGCCTTCTTCAAATCATACCAAAGACTTTTTATAGTCTTCATGTCAGGTGACATTGATGGCCACTCCATAATCTTCCACAACTTCACCTAAAACCAAGCCTTTGTGGAGTTTCAGGTATGCTTAGGATAATTGTTCTGTTGAAAGGTCCATTATTGCCCAAGTTTCAGCTTCCTCACAGAAGACATGTCTATTTCTCTTACAATTTCCTGATATTTGTTAGTATTAATATTGCCCACAATATCCTTCAGATTTCCAGTACCACTGGAAGCAAAACAGCCCCAGAGCCCTAAAAAATCAGCAAGCCACCACCATGCATCACTGTATGCTTGGTGTTCATTTTCAGCGAATGCTTCATTATTTCTCCTGCTGAGCCATATACCTCAAAACTTTCAGAAAATATCAAAATGTCTGTGAATTAAATAGTTTTGAGCATATTAGAGCTGATTTTTCTTGTGGTTAGTAGAGGTGGACATCTTGTTGTAGGGGTATATAGACTTTCAGAGTACAGTATGCGCCTAAGTGTGCAATCTGAAACCTCAACGCCTTCTACCACCAAATCTTGCTGCAAATTTGAGAATTTTTGTCTACCTGCATCCTTTGAAATTTGGTGTCAGCTTTCTGTCATATCCAGATAGTGCAGCCAGTGTTTATTTAACTTTAAACTTCTGAATTCTGCTTCCAGCTGGTTATCTAGGAATATTCAATACCTCTGTATCTTTTTCTATCCTTTTCCTTGTTTGTGGAAGGCAATGATCTCTTGTCTTAACTTTTTGAACCACTCTATTGACTTATTTCTAACATGTAAACAGGAATAAGAAGCCAACAAACTCCAATCAGCCCAGAAATTATCGTCTGAATTGACTGAAATGATATGCAAATGAGGCTGAAGAGCTATTTGTAGATCTGAAGCATCTGACGCTCCAGCTCTATTCCAGGGCCGCCTCCTCCTGCTTGAATAACTGTAACGCCTGACTGGAGCCACAGACTCAGACTGGCTGTAAGGGGAGTCTAGAGAAAAGCCGCTCACAAAGCAGGACCCCGAGAACTCTGCAACCCTTTAACCCCTATACAGGGATTTAGAATTACACAGAGCCCCAGAGATCACTACCTGTGGTAGACTGTAGTCCGTGGTGGTTAGGCAGGGTCAAAAACCAGGAAATGCTAAACAGGAAGAGAATCGGCAGGCAAGGGCGTAGTGAGGAGCTAAAGCAGAGGTCAAATCCGGAACTGGCAGCAAGGTACAAAAACAACAGGCAGGAGGGTAGTCAAAAAACAAGCAAAGGTCAGCGCACAGGACTCAAAATACAAACAGCACATGAACCAGGAGTACAGAACTATCTCTGGCAGTGGTCACATGACACGAGGGGGAAAAAGAAGGGTGTGGTGTCTTCCCATTGGCTACTGGTCAATGATGGCAACTTCAGCTGGAAGACACACGCCACCTACAGTCAGCCAGTGGTACTGCAGGTTCTAGGGAAACCCAGCCTAGTGGATGAGCGGAGCCTGTGCTCAGCAGAGCCACGGGCACCGACTCCTCTCCCATCACCAGCACTATCCATGGTGGAAACACGGCGTCGCCTGGCGATCGGAGCAGAAGTCGCAGGAGCGGACTCTGGTGGGGATATGACAATGACAGCCTCAGTTGTATGAGTTCAGGTAAAGTAACAGTCAGTCAAGCTCAAGCAGGAGGAAGCAATGGTGGGTGGGAATAGACTTGGAGTGGCAGAGCCTTCAGATCTACAGCTTAATTTGCAAACTAATTCAAACCCTGATTTCTTAGTAATGGAGGAAAAGACTGGCCATGTAAAGATATTGCTGGACTTGTAGTTGAAAGCACTTCATATGCATATAAAGAGTTTATTGTGTAAAATCCTGCTGACATATTCCCTTTAATGTAACCCTGATTACTTGAGAAAACACCTGATTTGAAAAACTATGATATTATAAGTGGTTTTATTCAAAGGATTGTATAATTCTGAGACTGCAGTAGTCAGTAAAAACGGCATTTTGCGTTGAACTTGGAGAAACCACTTGTTGGATCAGTTGTGTTGTGCTATTAACATTACTCTTGTTTGAATGGTTCATTGCAAACAACAGAAGGTTTGTAAATTCTGCTAAAAAGAACCTACTAATTTGTACTGGAGGTTTGGATATTTGGATTGTATAATATACTAGCTGTAGTACCCGGCGTTGCCCGGGATAGTAACTGTCTCTGTCTCTCTCCCAGTCTCTGTCTGTGTGTCGCTGTCTGTCTCGCTGTCTGTCTCTTTCCTTGTCTGTCTGTTTCTATCTCTCTGTCTGTATTTGCATCAGTCTATCTGTCTCAATCTCTGTATCTGTGTGTCTCTCTCTGTTTCTTTACCCGTCTGTCTCTTTGCCCGTCTGTCTTTTTGCCCGGCTGTCTTTTTTCCCGGCTGTCTCTTTGCCCGGCTGTCTGTTTCTAGGTCTGTCTCTTTCCTGGTCTGTCTCTTTCCCGGTCTGTCTCTTTCCCGCTCTGTCTCTTTCCCGGTCTGTCTCTTTCCCGGTCTGTCTCTTTGCCGGGCTGTCTCTTTGCCGGGCTGTCTCTTTGCCGGGCTGTCTCTTTGCCGGGCTGTCTCTTTGCCGGGCTGTCTCTTTGCTGGGCTGTCTCTTTGCCTGTCTTTTTCTAGGGCTGTCTGTTTCTAGGGTTGTCTGTTTCTAGGGCTGTCTCTTTCTAGGGCTGTCTCTTTCTAGGGATGTCTCTTTCTAGGGCTGTCTCTTTCTAGGGCTGTCTCTTTGCAGGGCTGTCTCTTTCCAGGGCTGTTTCTTTCCAGGGCTGTCTCTTTCCAGGGCTGTTTCTTTCCAGGGCTGTTTCTTTCCCCGTCGGTCTCTTTCCTGTTCTGTCTCTTTCCCGCTCTGTCTCTTTCCAGGGCTGTCTCTTTCCAGCGCTGTCTCTTTCCAGGGCTGTCTCTTTCCCCATCTGTCTCTTTCCTGTTCTGTCTCTTTTCCGCTCTCTCTTTTCCGCTCTGTCTCTTTCTCGCTCTGTCTCTTTCCCGCTCTGTCGCTTTCCCACTCTATCTCTTTGCCCATCTGTCTCTTTGCCCGTCTGTCTCTTTGCCCGTCTGTCTCTTTGCCCATCTGTCTCTTTGCCCGTCTGTCTCTTTGCCCGTCTGTCTCTTTGCCCGGTCTCTTTCTTTCCCGGTCTGTCTCTTTCCTGGACTGTCTCTTTCCAGGTCTATCTCTTTTCCGCTCTGTCTCTTTCCCGCTCTGTCTCTTTCCCACTCTTTCTCTTTGCCCATCTGTCTCTTTGCCCGTCTGTCTCTTTGCCCGTCTGTCTCTTTGCCTGTCTGTCTCTTTGCCCATCTGTCTCTTTGCCCGTCTGTCTCTTTGCCCGTCTGTCTCTTTGCCCGTCTGTCTCTTTGCCCGGTCTCTTTCTTTCCCGGTCTGTCTCTTTCCTGGACTGTCTCTTTCCAGGCCTATCTCTTTTCCGCTCTGTCTCTTTCCCGCTCTGTCTCTTTCCCACTCTTTCTCTTTGCCCATCTGTCTCTTTGCCCGTCTGTCTCTTTGCCCATCTGTCTCTTTGCCTGTCTGTCTCTTTGCCCATCTGTCTCTTTGCCCGTCTGTCTCTTTGCCCATCTGTCTCTTTCTAGGGCTGTCTCTTTCCCGGTCTGTCTCTTTCCAGGGCTGTCTCTTTCCCGCTCTGTCTCTTTCCAGGACTGTCTCTTTCCAGAGCTGTCACTTTCCAGGGCTGTCTCTTTCCAGGGCTGTCTCTTTCTTTGTCTTTCTCTTTCCTGCTCTGTCTCTTTGCCCATCTGTCTCTTTGCCCGTCTGTCTCTTTGCCCGTCTGTCTCTTTGCCCGGTCTGTTTCTTTCCCGGTCTGTCTCTTTCCTGGACTGTCTCTTTCCAGGCCTATCTCTTTTCTGCTCTGTCTCTTTGCCTGTCTGTCTCTTTTCCCGTCTGTCTCTTTGCCCGTCTGTCTCTTTCTAGGGCTGCCTCTTTCCCGGTCTGTCTCTTTCCAGGGCTGTCTCTTTCCTGCTCTGTCTCTTTCCAGGGCTGTCTCTTTCCAGGGCTGTCTCTTTCCAGGGCTGTCTCTTTCCAGGGCTGTCTCTTTCCAGGGCTGTCTCTTTCCAGGGCTGTCTCTTTCCCCGTCTTTCTCTTTCCTGCTCTGTCTCTTTGCCCGTCTGTCTCTTTGCCCGTCTGTCTCTTTGCCCATCTGTCTCTTTGCCCGGTCTGTCTCTTTGCCCGGTCTGTTTCTTTCCCGGTCTGTCTCTTTCCTGGACTGTCTCTTTCCAGGCCTGTCTCTTTCCCGCTCTGTCTCTTTGCCCATCTGTTTCTTTGCCCGTCTGTCTCTTTGCCCATCTGTCTCTTTCCAGGGCTGTCTCTTTCCCGCTCTGTCTCTTTCCCGCTCTGTCTCTTTGCCCGTCTGTCTCTTTGCCCATCTGTCTCTTTGCCCGGTCTGTCTCTTTCCCGGTCTGTCTCTTTCCCGCTCTGTCTCTTTCCTGGACTGTCTCTTTCCAAGCCTGTCTCTTTCCCGCTCTGTCTCTTTCCCGCTCTGTCTCTTTCCCGCTCTGTCTCTTTCCCGCTCTGTCTCTTTGCCCGCTCTGTCTCTTTGCCCTTCTGTCTCTTTGCCCGTCTGTCTCTTTGCCCGTCTGTCTCTTTGCCCGTCTGTCTCTTTGCCCGTCTGTCTCTTTCCCGCTCTGTCTCTTTCACACTCTGTCTCTTTGCCTGTCTGTCTCTTTGGGCGTCTGTCTCTTTCCAGGTCTGTCTCTTTCCAGGTCTGTCTCTTTCCCCATCTGTCTCTTTCCCCGTCTGTCTCTGTCTATGTCTCTGTCTCTCTTTATCCGTCTCACCACCGACATCTTTTTACCTCACACATAAGCTTCATATACTAACAGTTTATTTTGTTCCTATAGCAACCACTGACAGTTGCTATTTAAAGCCAGCAGCTCCCAGCTCCATTCAGTTTAATGGCTGCAGGATTTTTGTAGAGTAACTGGAAAGCACGGGGTTAAATTTTCCCGCACAAATATAGTCTATCATGTTCCCTGAGTCACATGGAGTGTCTGTGCAAAATTTCGTGATTGTACATGCGACGGTGCGGATTCCTTTAGCGGACATACACACACACACACACACACACACACACACACACACACACACTGAGCTTTATATATTAGATATATAGAGAGCAAGTGAAATAAGTATTCAACATGTCAGCAATTTTGTAAGTAAATATATTTCTATAGAGCTATTGACATGAATTTCTCACCAGATGTTGGAAACAACCAATTGATTCCACATATGCAAAGAAATCAAACTATAAATGTCCATAAATTAAGTTATGTGTAATAATGAGAAATGACAAGGAAAAAGTATTGAACACATGAAGAGATGTGCAAAAAGCTGTGAAAAAAGAAGATATCAGCTGAAATCTATCAGTAATTAGAAAACAATGTTCTGTTCGATACTCTGTAACCGAGGACTGCTACTCTCCAGATGTTATTATTGGTGTGAGACAATAATAACATAGTATAAAGGCGGCACCGAACCAATAAAAAAGGGGAGCTCAATACATAGGAGAAAAAAATACATAAAGGGAACCAGACATCAGAAAATCACAAATTAATCTAACCCCATGCTCCTGGAGGGATCTACATGATAATAACAAACACCTTTGAAGGTAAACTATACATTTAATTAAAAACTTAGCTTCGTGTCTATATAACCTTGAGTATTAGTCATTGGTGTGAGGTAACACATATTTTAGTTTCTTTTTTTGAGTGCTATGTAGGGACGAGCGGGTTGCCTGGATTTGGCCGAACTTTAGTTAAAAGTTTGGTTTGGTCCTCGATCAAAACACCGAACCCTATAAAAGTCAATGGAGACCCGAATATTTGTGTTCTAAAATGGCTGTAATCAAACAAAGCATGGACTAAAGGCCCTGTCACACTAAGCAACATCGCTAGCAACATCGCTGCTAACGAACAACTTTTGTGACGTTGCTAGCGATGTTGCTGTGTGTGACATCCAGCAAGAACCTGGCCCCTGCTGTGAGGTCGTTGGTTGTTGCTGAATGTCCTGGGCCATTTTTTAGTTGTTGCTGTCCCGCTGTGAAGCACAGATCGCTGTGTGTGACAGCGAGACAGCAACAACTAAATGTGCAGGCAGCAGGAGCCGGCTTCTGCAGAGGCTGGTAACCAATGTAAACATCGGGTAACCAAGAAGTCCTGTCCTTGGTTACCCGATATTTACCTTCGATACCAGCCTCCGCCGCTCTCACTGTCAGTGCCGGCTCCTGCTCTGTGCACATGTAGCTAGCTGCAGGACACATCGGGTTAATTAACCTGATGTGTGCTGTAACTAGGAGAGCAGGGAGCCAGTGCTAAGCATTGTGCGCTGCTCCCTGCTCTGTGCACATTTAGCTGCAGCATACATCAGGTAATTAACCCGATGTGTGCTGTAGCTAGGAGAGCAAGGAGCCAGCGCTAAGCATTGTGCGCTGCTCCCTGCTCTGTGCACATTTAGCTGCAGGACACATCGGGTTAATTAACCCTATGTGTGTTGTACTAGGAGAGCAGGGAGCCAGTGCTCAGTGTGCGCTGCTCCCTGCTCTCTGCACGTGTAGCTCCGTGCGGTGGTAACCAAGGTAAATATCGGGTTGGTTACCGATATTTACCTTAGTTACCAAGCGCAGCATCTTCCACGCGGCGCTGGGGGCTGGTCACTGGTTGCTGGTGAGCTCACCAGCAACTCGTGTAGCCACGCTCCAGCGATCCCTGCCAGGTCAGGTTGCTGGTGGGATCGCTGGAGCGTCGCAGTGTGACATCTCACCAGCAACCTCCTAGCAACTTACCAGCGATCCCTATCGTTGTTGGGATCGCTGGTAAGTTGCTTAGTGTGACGGTACCTTAAAACTTAACTTTTACTACAATTAGCGAAAAACATACAAAAAGTCCAGTGCATAATAATAATAATAATAATAATAATAAAGTGCAGTGCATAATAATAAAGTGCAAATAATTGTCATGATCTCACCCGATCTTTCTCCACAAGTTCATATACCATGCACACTGATCCAATAATGAAGTCAAGGCAGAAGATATGCTGGCAAGTCCAAGGGTATAATGGGAGGGCTGTGTTTTGTTAGGACAGCTATCACACTTAGGTGCTGCCCTTGTCAGGGCAGACGCAATTGCATGGGGCACGACAGGGGTTAGCTGTTATCTTTATACCCTTGGACTTGCCAGCATATATTCTGCCTTGACTACATTATTGGATCTGTGTGCACGATATACGAACTCGAGGAGAAGGATCGGGTGAGATTGTGACAATTGTTTGCGTTTTATTATTATTATTATTATTATTATGCGCTGCACTTTATTATTATGCACTGCACTTTATTCTTTATAATTATGCACTGCACTTTTTGTATGTTTTTAGCTAATTGTAGTAAAAGATAAGTTTTAGTCCATGCTTTGTTTGAATACTGATCGGACTTAGAGGCACAATTTGCCTCTGTTTAGCAGAGAATTGGCTTTATTGTAAAATGGCTGTAAAATAAAGGTAGTAAGGACTAGAGTGCTGCAGAAGGAAGCAAAATGAGGGTAAGAACAGGACAATTGCCCTGCAAACAAATGTGGATAGGAAAATTATTTAAAGGGGTTCTGTGACCACAGCAATTATTGTTAAATAGGAAGTAAATTAATAAAATAAAAATGTTAAGCGTGCCCCCACAGAGCTTGTTACTAGAGTTCCTCCACATAGCCAAAATGTTAAGAGTGCCCTTACAGAACCTATTTTCAGAGTTCCCCCACAGAACCAAAATTATAAGAGTGCCGCCAAAGAGCGTGGTTTCACAGTTCCCTCACAGAGCCAAAATTTCAGGTCAGTAGCGTGCACTACAGCTGCTGCAGTTTAAAAGCAAGTAGTTCCATTTGGTATTGAGCTGGCAAGCCAACGTGAGGGATGCTACCGCCAGTCCTAGACCCTATGCATTGAGGCGCTGTCACATGGAGTTTTGCACAAAACTCGCCAACTGTCATGGCGGTGTAGCGCCCCACGGGGCCTCAGGGGTTACTCGTCACCAGTTTTGTGGGGTTGCTGTGGCTGGCCTGATCCAGCTTCGTGGCCCCTTCGGCTACATGTAAGGCCTCCTTCACACGTCAGTGATTCTGGTACGTATGTGCTTTTTTTTATACGTACCAGAATCACTGACATACGCAGACCCATTCTAATCAATGGGTCTGCTCACACATCAGTGATTTTTCACTGAACGTGTCTCCGTGCAGCGTACACCCGTGGCCGTGATTCTGCGCAGAGACAAGTCAGTTTTTTTCTGGCATCACTGATGACCCATGGACCACACTATGGTGTGATCTGTGTGTGATCCGTGAAACACGTACCAGAAAATCATGGACATATTAAATATTAAATATTTTCAACTTACCTTGCCTGCTATTCGCTCTGCAGCCTCCGCTCTCGGCAGCTCCTGCCTGGCTCATGAATATTCATGAGAGCAGGAATAGCCGACCAGGAAGTAGCTGCTGAGAGTGGTGGGCGGACGCTGCAGAGCCAAGGAGTTCAGCACCATGGACAGCAGTAGTGAAGGCAGGTGAGTAATGTCCATATGCACACGGAGGGACATGTGCCTGTTTTACACGTCAGTGAAGAACGTCAGTGTTTTTCACTGACGTATGAAACGGGCCTGAAGGACAAACAAACGGGTGTCCGGTGTAAAGGGGGATTGAAGGAGGGTGAAGGGTCCCTGGGAAGCGTATCATCGATTGCAGTGATGACGGGGGTCCCGGCCTCCTCTGCCGCCGACCCTTCCTGCAACTTTTCCTCTTCCAGGAGCGGTGTTGGATGGGAATGGAGGATGCTTTGCAGCACCACCCGTGGTGCTTGTCCAGGAATCGGCCACTGCTGCAAGATGTTGCTCTCCTCCAGGGCTGATGTTAACGCATCCCAGATAATCCAGCTCCCCACAGGTGGACCAAGCCCCAGGGAGGATGATGGCGATGGGGACAGCTGTTGGTGTCGAAGTGCGTGGTGGTGGCAATGACAAGGACAACACCGGGGCTGTGGTTCAAAGTTCCTTTTACTCACAGTTCTTAAAGCTCCCAAGGTGCCACTTTCCGCCGCCATGGATTGACTCCAGCTGGTCCTGGGTGAATCGGAGGCAATCACCGGTGTCTATGGAAATGTGTGAGACCTTCCTCCTTGCGCATGGTTATGCATCCCCGTGGCTTGAAGCAACTTGGGGACCCTGCTGTCCGTGTTAAGTGTACTGTCCGTCCCATATGCAGGTGAGAAGAACGGGGACAAGTAGAGGCTTAAGCTCAGCCACTGTAAGGCTAATACGCAGGGAGAGGGCTAGAGAGAAGAAGTGCCCCAGAGAACAGCGGAAGCAGAAAAGTATAGGATGGGCCATGTCTTTCGAGAAGGTTGAAGAGCAAATAAACCATTCTATATTGTGTTACAAAGAGACTCTCTATGTGATGTATTGCCCTGCCACATCTACGATAGTTACCGACTGCAGGGAGGTGGATGTTCCCCTGAAGACCGAAGTAAGGGGCACTTTGCACTCTGCGACATCGCAGGTGCGATGTCGGTGGGGTCAAATTGAAAATGACGCACTTCCGGCATCGCATGCGACATCGCAGTGTGTAAAGGCTCGATGATACGATTAACGAGCGCAAAAGCGTCGTAATCGTATCATCGGTGCAGCGTCGGCGTAATCCATGATTACGCTGACGCGACGGTCCGATGTTGTTCCTCGCTCCTGCGGCATCACACATCGCTGTGTGTGAAGTCGCAGGAGCGAGGAACGTCTCCTACCGGCCTCACTGCGGCTTCCGTAGGATATGCGGAAGGAAGGAGGTGGGCAGGATGTTTACATCCTGCTCATCTCCGCCCCTCCGCTCTGATTGGCTGCCTGCCGTGTGACGTCGCAGTGACGCCGCACGACCCGCCCCCTTAACAAGGAGGCGGGTCGCCGGCCACAGGGACGTCGCACGGCAGGTGAGTGTGTGTGTGAAGCTGGCGTAGCGATAACTTTCGCTACGCCAGCTATCACCACATATCGCTGCTGCGACGGGGGCGGGCACTATCGCACTCGGCATCGCAGCATCGGGCTGCGATGTCGTAGTGTGCAAAGCCCGCCTAAGTGTCACACTCCCGTCCAGTGTGTATCACAAACACAAGTTCAGTTTGGTGAAGTAGAGTGGAGACCTGTCGGCCCGGTGTTTGCTCCCCTCTACAGGTACATCGCATATTATTTAGTGAGTCGGATGGCAGAGGTTACGCTGCAGCATAGACAGGCGAGTGGCAACAGGATGAAAATGCTGAAAGTGCACAGAAAGACTACACTTTTTTTAGCAGCTCTGAGATCTCTGGGTAATTTTTCAGGAACCTCTTCACCACCAAATACAGCACATGTGCCAGGCAATGTATGTGGGTCAATCTGGCTAGGTCCAGAGTTTCTACAAGATTTCACTTGTTATTGCACATCACGGGTCAGGCTTGAGGTTCAGAGGCACCAACCACTCATTGATCTATTGTTCGACCTTCCACAACTCCTGTGCAGTGTGGGATTTTTTTCCCCCAAACAGATGAGTGTCACAACATATTGCTGTCATTCCTTCTTGGTCGTTCAGGTGTTACACTGCCCAGATGAGAAGTAGGCAGAGAAATCGGAGTAGGATGAGATATCAAAAAGAACAGAGAAACGTCCAGCAATCTTCGGTGGTGGTAGGACATGCGCCAGAATGCTTTCCATCTCTGGCTCATCCGCCACTACAGTTTTCCAGAGGGGCAGTTAGTGAGATATACTGTAGTACTGTAGAGTCTCTACCCATACTTACTGGTCCACACATTGTGCTTATGTGCACATTGCCACTGATGGCATTGCACAGTGCACACTGGAGAATTGATGAATTTCAGCTAAAGCAATAGCAGATATCATGGGGATTTCCCGTGAACGTGTTTTTGTCATTATCCATGAACATTTGGACATGAGGAAGCTATCTGCAAAGTAGATGTCCAAATGTTTGACAACAGATCAGAGAAGAATGCAAGTGAAAACTTCCTGGTCAATTTGTCAGCGTTTCAAGACTGATAAGAACTTCCTGGATCGACTGGTCACTATGGATGAGACCTGGATTTATTTGTATGACCCTGAAAACAAGGAGCAGTCAAAAAAGTAAAAAAGTGGAGGCTTCTCCTCGTCGAAAATAGTTCAGGGTGCAAAAATCAGCCACTAAGGTGATGGCGTCTGTGTTCTGTGATAAGGAGGGTCCGTTGCTAGTGGACTACCTTCAAAAAGGTTCCACCATCAATGCAATGTATTACATTGAACTTTTTGACCGATTGAAGGCAGCTCTGAAGGCCAAAAGGTGAGGCAAGATGTCCAAAGGAATCTTGTTCCTGCAAGACAATGTAGCACCCCTGAGTACATCAGGGTTCTACAGGGAACTGCGTCCTTTTTCCCCAGGGTGCAGGACCTACCCCCCATGGTTGCAGGTTCCCAGAAACTGGTGTCACCTCCATCAGCACCACAAACCCCAACCAACACCTCACTCCCATGACCTGTCAGACACACCAGTGGGTTGGTCCAGCTGAAACAGGGCCACACACCTAGGGGTCATGCAGATGGGTGGGAGGGACCGAGAGAGACAAGTAACAGCTCTCAAAGTGAGAGGAGCTGGAGTGTTAGCTCCCGGGGAGCTAGGAAGACAAGAGTTGGTTCGCAGACAGTGGTCCGGGACCAGAGGAGTCGGTGACCGGGTTCAGGGACGTCGGTCTGGGGTGCGACAGATGTGGTCTAAGAGTGACTGCAGGCACCAGAGAGGGATCAACAGAGCTGACCGGTACCAAGCACGATGGGGTACAGGACCCTAGGTCAGGAGCCGTTTCAACATCCTGGCAGTTAACCTGCAGAGGAAGGGGGCCTTCAGGGACCTTCCTAAAGCTCAGAGACTGAGGGCATCAGCACAACGCGGGGGACAGGGTTTTCCAAATACAGCAACCCACTGAGGTCCCAAGTGTTAGGCCTTAGGAGCAAGACTTCACCCAAGACTGAAGAACTGGCCCTTACAGCTTCAAGCTATAGGGACCCACACAGACACAAACAGTGCATGGAGGCAAGTTCTGGACTACTAGTGATACCAGTGGTACCGGGGACCTGGACGTGCTCCAGGCAGCAGCAGCTGTGCACAGAGACTTGTTCAAGAACGGTGTGTGTCTCGTTTTATCTCCACCTATCCAACGCCTCAACCACCTCAGTGAGTATGCCTGCCCCTGCACTCTGCCCTTCCATCCCTCATCATCACTCGAGCTCCGGGGCCTTCCCTACCTGTGGAGGGACTGTCCCCTTGCTGTTCTCCACCATCTGCCCCGGTCCTCATTGCAGCAGCGGCGGTACTCTCATTAGGTGGCGTCACAAACACTTCCCCTGTAAATAATCCCCTTTTCCAGTTTCATTGCCCGCCAAGCCCGGGTCCGGACCCCTCGAGCCACGACCATCCCGGATCCAAACACCCCAGTCATCACCGGGGAGGCACAACAACGCCTCCGCGCACACTGCACAAATGACCACGGCAAAACTGGCAGAGCTGGGCTTCCAGCTGGTTGACCACCCACCTTATTCACCAGATCTAGCTCCCTCCGACTATTATCTGTTTCCAAAGCTGAAGAAACACCTTAAGAGTACCAAATTTCACATCATTTCTGATGCCATGGCTGCTACGGATGCCTGGTTTGAGGCACAATAGAAATCCTGCTAGGCTTACAGAAGTTGGAATACCGATGTAAGAAGTGTGTTGACATCCGTGGAGAGTATATGGAATAAATGTAGTTTCATCATCCTATCTTGTTTCTTTCTGGGTAAAGCCAAAGACGTATCAGCAGCACCTCGTATTTGATGATCTCCTCATTCTAATCACCTAAAAAAAAGTGCAGAGTTTTACATGGCCTGTATACACAGAGTACCCAGCAGATTATTACACTGCATGTATGCAGTGTGCCTCCGGAGAACCTTTTTTGTAAAAGTACCTCCACAGAGCCTGCTGGAGCAGAGTGGCCACAGTTACTTTTTTTAAGAAGACTCCCACAAACCCTTTTTAAGAGGATCCCCACAAACACTTTTTTAAGAGCACCCCCACAAAACCTTTTTTAAGAGGATCCCCACAGAGCCTGGTGCCAAGTGGCCAAACAGAGCTTTGTTTAAGAGTACCCCGACAAACCCTTTTTTAAGAGTAACTCCACAGAGCCTGGTGCAGAGTGGATGCACGGAGTCTTTTTTAAGAGATACCCACCAACCCTCTATTATGAGAACCCCCACAAACCCTTTTTTAAGAGAACCCCAACAGATCCTTTTTTTAAAAGGTCCTCACAATACCTTTTTTAAGAGTAACCCCACAGAGCCTGGTGCAAAGTGGCCACACAGAGCATTTTTTAACTTCTGGGGGAAATCCTTGTTCGGATTTGAGCATCGGACATTAGGTATCTGATACGAACACCGAACCTTACAGTTCGGGCTCGCTCATCCCTAGTGCTTTGTAGTATGCCGATTGTATAGTCAGGAATGCTGAGTTCTTGTTAGTGCTCAGCTAAGAAGGGGTTGATTTGGGCTTGGTCCTGGATGTAAAATCTTTACATTTATTTTGCACATAAACAATGAAGGGTAGAAGTCCTGTTTGAGCCAAACTTGTATGTCATTTTCTCTGACTTCATTGATCCCATTTTGCCTACTGCTACATTGCTAATCTTCTATAGTCCCTTATTAACCAACAGTTCTCACATGTGGTTCATCAATGACAATCACTCAATTCAGTACTAAATATATGGAAAGCACTCGGCATCATCCTCTCCCATCTATTAAATATCTACCGTATTCACATTTGGGAAGTACAACTGGCAGCACTTCTTTATAGCAGGTATTTTGTTGATTATGACTGGATGTACAGTGTCTTGAAAACAGTCATACTCCATGAACTTTTCCACATATTGTCATGTTACACCCAACAAACTTAAATGTATTTCAATGTGATTTTATGTGATATACCAATGCAAAGTAGAAAGTAATTGTTAAGTGTAAATGAAATGATAAGAGGTTTTCTATATATTTTAAATATATAAATCTGAAAATTGTGAGGCGCATTTGGAGTAAAGGGTGTGTTACACGCAGCGATATCGCTAGTGATATCGCTGGTGAAAGCACCCGCCTCCGTCGTTTGTGCGTCACGGGCAAATCGCTGCCTGTGGCGCACAAAATCGCTTGGAGCTGTCACATCGGACTTACCTGCCTAGCAATGTCGCTGTTGCCGGCAAACCGCCTCCTTTCTAAGGGGGTGGTTCGTGCGGCGTCACAGCGGCGTCACTATGCGGCCACCCAATAGAAGCGGAGGGGCGGAGATGAGCGGGACGTAACAACCCGCCCATCTCCTTCCTTCCGCATTGCGGGCGGCTGCAGGTAAGCTGCGGTTCGTCGTTTCCGAGGTGTCACACGTAGCGATGTGTGCTGCCTCGTGAACAACGAACGACCTGCGTCCTCAACAATCCACGATTTTTTAAAAAGGAACAACGTGTCAACGATGGACGATAAGTTGAGTATTTTCCATTGTTAACTGTCGTTCCTTGCTGTCACATGCAACGACGTCGCTAACGATGCCGGATGTGCGTCACGAAATCCGTGACCCCAGCGATATATCGTTATATACGTTGCTGCGTTTAACGGGGCCTTAAGCCCTCCTGAGATGTAGCATGAAAAAATGTGGAAAAGATAATGTGGTATGAATACTTTTTCAAGGCACTTATCTATCACTTTTGCCTTATGAGTAACAAGGTGATCCATCATTCTGAAAAAAAGCATTATTCATCACCAATATGCTTGTGGATCATTGGGTGAAGTTGCTTGTAGATCATGTTTAAATACCATTCTTTAGTCCTGACAATGTTCTTAGGGCGGCTTTGCACGTTGCGACATCACAAGCCGATGCTGCAATGTCGCACGCGATAGTCCCCGCCCCCGTCGCAGGTACGATATCGTGTGATAGCTGGCGTAGCGAATATTATCGATACGCCAGCTTCACATGCACTCACCTGCCCTGCGACCGTCGCTCTGGCCGGCGACCCGCCTCGTTCCTAAGGGGGCGGGTCGTGCGGCGTCATAGCGACGTCACATGGCAGGCGGCCAATAGCGGCGGGGGGGCGGAGATGAGCAGGATGTAAACATCCCGCCCACCTCCTTCCTTCCGCATATCCTACGGAAGCCGCGGTGACGCCGGTAGGAGATGTTCCTCGCTCCTGCGACTTCACACACAGCGATGTGTGCTGCCGCAGTAGCGAGGAACAACACCGGACCGTCGCGTCAGCGTAATTATGGATTACGCCGACGCTGCACCGATGATACGATTACGATGATTTTGCGCTTGTTAATCGTATCATCTAGGCTTTATACACTACGATGTTGCATGCGATGCCGGATGTGCGTCACTTTCAATTTGACCCCACCGACATCGCACCTGCGATGTCGTAGTGTGCAAAGCCCGCCTTAGACAAAATTATGAGTGAACCTACACCTTTGGATAAAAAGCAAGCACATTCATGAATGGTCTCAGGATGCATTACTGTTGGCATAATACAGAACTCATTTTAGCGCTCACCTTTTCTTGTGTGTCAAACAGTCAGAAGGGGGCTTCATCAGAGAAAATAAATTTATCCCAGTACTCTGTAGTTGAAAACCTAAACTCCTGATGAAAATGCCAGTCAGTTTTTGATGATTTTCTTAGCTTGTTTGCTGACTTTTTTTTTACATCAGGCCAGCCTGTGAAAGCCTTTACCTCACTGTGTGTGCAGATGCGTGCGCTGATACCTGCCTTCTGCCATTCCTGAGCAAGCTCTGCACTGGAGTTGAAACTTCCTTTGGAGTTGGTCCTGACAATTGCTGGACTTTCTTGATTGCCTTCTTCTCAGCAGTTGAAAAAGGCTTCAGAAGCTCTTTGAAGTTCTTGCTGACAAATGGTTGATTTAGAGGTAATCGGCCAAGCAACAATGACCTTGCCTGTAAAGCCCTTTTGATGCAAACAGTAATAACTGCACGTTTCATTTATGGTAACCACGGTTTACAGAAGAAGCCAATGATTTTAAGTACCAGTACCCTTTATAAGGCCTCTGCCACACTCACGTGAAAATCACGCACGTGCCGCGAGAGACGTATTTTCCCTGCGTGTTGCGTTTGGTAAGTACGTGTCTCTGGTACGTGCGGGCCACGTGTATTCTCCGTGTGCTATCCGCGATAACACACGGAGAACTGGTAATTTGCATACTCACGTGGTTCTTCTGCTGTCCAGGGTACTGATCTTCGGTCTCCAGCCCTGCCGACTCCCTGCTGCCGGCCGCAGTGAAGTGAATATTAAATGAGCATAATGAGCGGCGGTCAGCAGCAATTGACAGAAACGGCAGAGACTGGAGGGCTGGAGAAGGTGAGTAAAGATTTGTTATTTTTTTCTCTGACACGTGTGTTTTCTCTGTCGTATCACACGGGACCGCATCCATACTACATCCGTGTGGTACAGGTGCGGGCCGTGTGACACCCGTGATGCTGGAGAAAAACGGACATGTCAGCATGTTGGAAAACGCACACACGTACAAATGGACATGGACACACGTTCCGTGTGGTTTTACATGTGTGTGCCTGCTACCATAGGGTAGCATTGGTGTACGTGTCTCCGTGCCGCCGGTACATGAAAAAACTTACCAAACACGTACTTGCGGCACGGATGTGTGTCGGAGGCCTAAAGCAAACAGTGCGCTCTTTTAAATCAATTAATCAGCATGCCCAAATAATTAGCTGTTTTATCCTCATTAGCTCTTTATCCTCAGCAAACAAAAAGATCACTTAATGGATATAAATGTTTCATTTTGTGGCAGGGTTGAAATTCATTGGAAATGTTTTTTTTTTTTAATTAAGTTAATTTTTCTTTGGCAATGAATGATTTTCCATTTTTTTTTGCAATTCACTCTTCATAACAATCTAGAATTAATGCAAATTACCTCTATACCACTGTAAAATTACCACTTTACCACTATAAAATCTGAAGCAGCAAATTTTGAGAATACAAAAACTTGTGTCAGTCTCAAAACTTTTGGTCACCTCCGTACATACTTGTAGTAACACCTAGGTATACATCAGTTATAGAAATGCTACAAAAAAAACAAAAAGTACTTATCAGTCACTCCACCACCAACTGGAATTCCTGGTATAGGGAAAGGGATGCACGGATCAGAGTCCAGCTAGTCACCAGAAGAAGCAATCCAAAAAATCCAAGAAAAATCCAGCAATCCCAAATTATAAAAAATTCCAAGACTTTATTTCACATTTTAAATTTCCATGGTTAACACTCCATTAAAAGGGAAACAGATGACACGTTTCAGAGCCAACAGATCCTTACTTATATGAGTAAGGATCTGTTGGATCCGAAATGCATCTTCTGTTTCCCTTTTAATGGAGTCTTAACCATGGAATTTTAAAATGGGAAAAAAAAGTATTTTTTATCGTTTGGGATTGCTGGATTTTTCTTGGATTTTTTTTATACAAATGCTACACTAACCAAGTACACTACCATGTAATGTAATGTGCTGGTCACATCTTTTAGTGTCAGCAGGAAGTCTCATAGAAATAGATGTTTTAGAGGCTGTTAGAGGCTGCTGTCATGCGACTTGCTCCTCCTGTTCTTTGTTGTCAGCATGAATGTAGAAGCTTGGCAACAAGCTTCTGAATCTGGAGTCCTACCAACATAGCTGCCTATAGGCATTGCCCACATTTACCTACAGTGAAATTTAGCCCAGTGTTGCATAGCTGACATATACAACACACAAGTAAATTTGTAATACTAAAAGGGAATTGATTTAGTTGCTATAGGTAACAGATTGTACCGTCATTATATGAATAGGGCACAATGGTTCTGTATATATATATATATATATATATATATATATATATATATAAAAATATATATATATATATATATACTGTATATATGAAATGTATATATTCACGGCTTACTGTAATCACTGTAACTGTAATAAACTGTACATAGAGAATGAATCTTCCTGCAGACTCTGAGCAGATGTTACACAAAGATCAGACCTGCACATTGCTTTCCATCTTCACAAAATGACTTTTATTGTCAATATTTCAGTGTCAGAAGCACCATCAGCGGGGCATCCTATGGACTTGATATGAGCAGATGTTGTCACATTGCATCTATATATAGATATGGTAATATTTCTGTATCGCTATGTACAGGAGAATGTGTAAAGGATATATACAGTATATGGCATATGTAAAGCAAAATCATATCAAATCCATTCATTAATAGTATATTTGTGTTAGGTTATTAAAGAGGTTGTCCGGTCTAAAGTGACAAGTCTGCAGTAACTCTATGTGCAGCTCTATGTGACTGCAGACTCGTGAATCCTCACATTGTAACCACTGTGCGCTGTGAGGATCCTTCGGTATTAGAGCCTAGAACGGCGGTCTTGTGGCCTCAAGTACGTGATATGTTGTATATCAGAATCTGACTAGATGGGCACAGCCTTGTTCAATACACGTGCATTTGTGACGCCCTGGCAAAACCAGGTAGTCACAAAAATGTACATCCTCCTTGTTACCACCAAAAAACCACACTCAGGCATAACACACAGCCATTAAACCCTAGCCACCCCCTTCGTGATAATAAGGACACACCTGTGGGTGGGATCAGGCGGTTGAGAACACCCATCTAGGGGTCCTGAGGTGTCAGAGGCGGGAACACGGGAGATGAGTTCTGACAGTTGACGTTTAGACAGTCAAGTGGAAGTCAAGTGCAGACTGTGCAGTGTAGTCAGGGGTAGGAGCCCTTGGACTACCCGGCTAGGTGGCAGACAGGGAACAGGGCCACAGGCGACGGAGATCCAGTCGTGGGAGACCTAATGTGGACCGGGGCAGGGTTGTAGCCCGCCGATGCTGACAGCGGAAATCCGGTCCGGAGGCCGTGGACAGTCGGGGTGCCTGGACCCTAGGGCGAGGAAGGTTGCAAGCCCCTCTCCAATTAACTAGCCGGGGACAAGGTTCCAGACTTTATCCCGTTAACTGCCCAGATAGAGTGAAACGGAAGCCCAACGCGGGGGATAGGGTGTCTGCCAAAACCCACTGAGGTCCCAAAGGTCACCTTTCGTGGGCCACAGCTCCCAACACACACAGAACCGGGAGTGGACTTCTCTGTTCTAAGCGAAGTCGTCCAAAAAGGAAAAGAAAACACAAAGTGCAGGAGGAAGGGAAACCTGTTCATTAACCTGGGTGCGGGACCCAAATGCACCCTCCAAAGGCAGCCAGCCACTGACACCTTGGTTTACTATTGGACTTGTGTGAAATTACTGAACTGTGAGTACACCATTGTCCCTCTGTCCAGCCCTGCGCGCCACATCCAGCAGCCATCATTCCCATGTTCAGACCACGGACCCCGGGACTACACCTCCCCTACCTGTGGAGGGGATCCCACCTTGCTGCCCCGCTTCATCAACCCCGGGCACCCCATCACCAGGCAGCGGCGGTGCCACCACCCCTCACCGCAACCACGGGTGGCGTCACAGACACAACACCTCCCTTGTAAATATCCCCTTTCCGATGGTTGTGAGGACGGGCGGCCGTGTACACCCGGGTCCGGTCACCACTCGAGCCGCAGCAGTGAACCCGGATCCGAGCAGGCCCCCGATAAAAAGCGATAGCAGCCCCCGCCCGCAACACATTGAGCAAGGCCGAGCCAAATTAGTTCAATTCTGGCCGGGAGTCTGCATATCGTACACTTGCGGCCACGTGCCTTCGGAGAATCCTCATGGCACAGTGCGATGATTCACAAGTTTGCAGTCACTATGTTACTCTACATGACTGCAGACTTGTGAATCCTCTCACTGTGCACTGTGAGGAATCTCTTTTTAGACCGTACAACCCCTTTAAGACATCTATGTCATTCTCAGGAAGCTGAGATATAAGGTGCTTTTTTGACACAACGCTCACAGTCGAGAGCTAGTGGTCACTAAAGATTTTATTCCCTTAGATATTGAAACAAAGTAGTCTATGAACCCCCTAGTGTGAGGACCCTTACACCAACCAAAGTCATGGCTACGAATTCCTTCTCTTGGGGCAATGATTATATTCATCATCCTAGCCATTATTCTAAATTCCTTGACCAAAACAGAGTGGCAGCTGGTATTCAGAAACAGGTCACACACCCTACCTGCCCCCTACAGCTATGCCCCTTTTCAAGAAACTCCCAACCTGGACACAGGTTAGTAAAACATTGGAGTTTGCTTTTGTGTCACCCACATCAGATTTTGATTATTCCATAGAATTAGGTTTTAGTGCACACATTGTATTCAGTAACTAAAAATAATGACTTTTTAGCAGAATATTCTGAGACACGGCTCCAGACATTGACAGTTGTGTGACTAGCATAGACAGCCATTAATATTCAAGAAGAACATGTTCTTCCAAAGTATTACACAATAGTGCTTGTTATGGAGCCAGAAATGGTTGTCACACCATAATTATAATATTATTATTTGAAAGGAGAACAGCACTATGTATAGATGTGTAAGAGTGGTGGTTATGAGTGGCCGTGTGCCCTGTGACTCCTGAAGACACCAATCGTGTCATTGTCTTGTGATGTCAATAATGTCTTGCGCCTTTTGTAAATAATGTGAAGTGTAATGTATTGTACTGTAATTTAATGTAAGGTATAATGCTTAGTGTATAATGTATGCTGTGATAGAGTAAAATGGGATATATGTGTATAAGGATAATATGGAATGTTAATGTAATGCATAGAAGTGTTGATAATGTAATGTGTAGTATTGTAGGTGAAAGGTTAGATCTGCCCAGCAACAGAATGCAGGGACAGAAACAGTTAGGGTATGTGCACACGATCAGGACATGCTGTGTCCTGGACGCAGTGTGCCCTCTCCTGTGGATGCCCGTGCCCACTATCAGGGTTCTGGCTGCTGTGAACTTTCTTTCTGTTCTCCCTGCAAAGAACACTCACGGCTCCGGAGCAATAAATTGACATGCTGCAGCTCGGAAAACCACGTCACATGTCAGTTTACGCTGCAGAAAAAACAAGCACATTGTAAATGGGAGTTCTAGAAATAAAATCCACTGTACAACGCAGTGTTTTGGTCTCAGCGAAAAGACATTGTGTCCAAACCACTCATATTACTCATCATGGACACATACCCTTATGCTATGTTTGAACGCTGAGTATTCGATGAAGAAATTTTCTGCATGAAATCTGCACCTTCTGGGAGAAAAACACATAAAAAAACGCATTCATTTTTGGTGCGTTTTCACAACGATTTGGTGTGTTTTTTGCCATGCATTTTTCATAATAAAGTTAATGGTTGCAAGGGCTAAAAATGCAGGGAAAAATTCACCAATTGACATGTTGCAGATTATTTTCTGTACGAAATCTGCAAGAAAAAAATGAGCAACATGCGCACAGCTTTTCAGAATCCCCATTGAGTTTCCTGGCACAAGGATAGACATGAAAATTTATGACAAATCTGCACCCAAAAATGCATCACACAGCCTTAAGTGATGGAACTAGCCCACCTTGGGAGGGGTCAGCTGACAGGGAAAGGACAGTTCATTCTGGAAGGAGCCAATGAAGGCCTAGTGAGTGAACGTGGCAGGATTATCGTCTGTGTGTTGTGAAGGTCTTGTACAGTGGGTGGTTTGTGGCAATGGAGCAAAGGAATCAAAGGCAAGATAGCATGATTCTCAAGGGAGGCTGGAGATACAGCGTGTGAACAGCACTAGAGCCTGATCCTCGGATGGAGTGGCTCCAGGCTATATGAGCCAGAGGACGGCATCCTTACATCCAAGCTCCTTAATCATCAACATACCAGTTTATTATCAACTGGCGTGTGATGTAGTCAACCAACCTAGTAGTTTTGTGTTAGATGATATGCAAAACTTTATTCTCGTTATTATGGGATCCCTGAAAAGACTGAATGTGGGACTGCAGGAAGGGAAGGTGACTGTCATGGTGTGCAGTGTAATTGGGTTACCCTGGGACTCACTGGCCCAGTTAGATCAGACACAACCCAGTGGGAAGTAGAACTGTATCTGTATCTGTGTATCTGTTATTGGAAAGTGAAAATGTAACGTTCTGAAAGATATGTGCCCATTATCTGGAGTGTACAGTTGTGAAAGACAATGAACTGTCCAGGAAACAGTTGTGGTTTAAAGTGTATGGTTGGTCTCCTTGTGTATGTGAGTCGTCATCTGGTCCCGGTCAGACGACACCAGCGGCAGTCTGCAGACAAAACGTGGTATTGGATGTGCATATATCTGAGAGCTAGAATTGCGATATACACAATGGATTCGGGCAATGCGTCACAGAAATAAAACACAATAGCATTTACACTGTACTGGTTTGGGCCTATTATACCCTGTACTTTAAACACACTGAGCATGGTGGTAACCAGACTGTCCCCTTACCCCTCCCTTCCCACTTTCCTATCTCAAAGCATATAGAGACATATTCCGGCTGTAATTTTGCACTGGCTGCCTGTGAATTTTCTCAGCCAAACTGCCACCTCCTGCAGCCAAGTTACTGAGGCTCCCATCCAGAGGGACTGCATTGCCACATGGAACCCTGCGCCAGACTGAAAAGGAGGTGTACAGGGGGATCTGAAAGCAAGGAGGAGTCCACTTTGTGCATGTAAAATTCCACGACATCTGTTCAGTGTATAGGAAATAGCGCTCTCGTTAAAGCCACTAAAATCTTGAATAAGCATTCAGCGCTTGGCAGGATCTCTCAGGAAGGTTTAGACAAGAGTGATGATGCCAGTGTGGGCAATGAAAGGGGGAGTTCAGCTTCCTATGTGGACCAGAGATGCCATATATTTTATTTATGTAGGAGGGGGACAGTTGACACGAGACTCAGTTTAGTGGCTATGGCTTTGCATTTAAAACACAAAGGAATTTAACTTAAGTGTTGGAAGGTCCGGGAACGGCTTGTAGAATAATGGAATACATGTCTGCCCCATTGTAAAGGGAGCCTAAAGGGCTCCACTGAGAGTCCTGATAGATCACGGCCAGGTGAATAAGAAACAGATGAGGTTCTGAAAACTCGTGGTTAAAAAAAGGTTTGCAAGCCATGTGCACCTGGATATTTTTACTTCTATACATTGCATCCCTCATTTACACAGATCAAAGCAATCTGGCCATACACCGGCTGTTTAGTTATGCTAAATATAATAGTCTTTGTTGTGAGAGAAAGAAAACATACGTAAAAAGTCTTGTGGTGGATATGTACTACCCTAGCAGAATTGGCATTGGCGGCACTGGTGTAACTGGAATTGTGCAAAATCTCCATCCCTCAACTATCATGGCTCTTTAATAGTATTGGCTGGTTCATATGAACGAAATGGACCATTTGGGCTCACATAGACTCCAGTGGATGGGTACAACAGCAACCTCTGCACCTACAATAGTTCTGCCCCTCTTGGTGGGGGTCAAACATTTTATAGTCACATCTATAAAATGTGAGAAATAAGATTCTGAGGAAGACGAAAAGATACTGCAAGGCGCTGACCAATTTAACCAACGAGGGAAACCATTGGGGCATATTTTTTAATACTATGTAATTAAAACTTAGAGCAGACAGTCTTAAAAAGCGACATATTTATCATAGTGGGTTATTTTATTTGATAAATTTATCTTTAGGCTGTCTAGTCTTATTTTATACCACCTATTAGTTGACTTACCATGTGCAAGAAAATGACACCAAACTTTTTGTGCACTTTCTGGTGTATGGTGCCACATGTTAAAATACGCCCCATACTGATAAGCTGCACTTGTTTTCAGTGGGGCAAAGTCCCTCTTGTTAGACAAGGTGCTTTATAAACATAGTGCAAGTCATAATTTTTTTTTTTTTTTTAAACAATAGGTTTTTATTGAATTTTCAGGTTACAAACAAGTAGGAGAGAGGGGAAAGTCAAGAATAGCAATCAGATATGTATACAAGATAATATGTAACAATTCTTTAACAATCAATCTTGGTTACATTTTCAACAAGTATAGGCCCTGCATAAGGATCATAACAATTCCAATTCTAAAAAATAATATCTTAGGTAACAGAGTGGCCGGAGGGACCACCAACAAAGGCCCTCCACTGTGGGGGTCACTTGGACGAGAAATAGGAGAGAGAAAAATGATGAGGAGAGGAAAGGAGGAAGAAGACAGAAAATTTGGGAGAGGGGAAGACAGAAGTACAGCACGTTTATTTCACAATATGACGGAATAGGGGAGAGGAGAGAAAGACCTCCCAATAAACCATTTCTTAGCGACAAAATCCCTTCTTGCTGAGAATGGGCGATCAAGGTTTCCATTCGATGGGTCAGTGAGATCTCTGAAAACCATTCTTCCAAAGACTAGGGAGGTCTGGGGACCTCCAATGCTGGGGGGTCAAGGTTTTAGCAGCTTGAAGTGTCTCAGAAGTGATTTTCTTGTAAATTGACTTGGACATGGGAAACATATACAGCAAAATTGCATAAAAGTTATTTTTAGTGCAAGCTACTCAAGTATTTTGGTACATTGGGATTGCTCACTCTCCCCCATTATTCCCCGAGGTATTTGTGGCTGAATCAACACTGACATTTATATATTGTCTCATCTATTTTCTTGCTCTATGTTCAACTTCTCTGATGGGGGGGAGCAAAACTTAAAATCTTGTGATACTTGCCAGCATCTTGCTAGCTGTATACACAGCAGATTCATACTGAGAGCTGTTATTAGTCTATGATCTCAAAGTTTTACCCCCCACCCCAAGCCTTTCAATTTTAGTTCAGAAATACTGAACTTTGCCTTTATTTATTGTGTATAGAATCTCTGTTTCCAAGTGAATCCTGCAAATATAATATTAGATCGATGGTAAATTATTTTTTAAACGTTTCTAGTGATGCCTTTTTTTACGTTATTATTTATTAAAAAAAATTACCATTTGACTACAGAACTTTAAATTCACCTCTTTTAGCTGGGAACTGAGCAGAAACCATTGATCACAAATCTCCAAGTACGACCATTGATACTTTATGAACAAGTTTTGTAAACTAATAGACATTAAATTAGACAGAGACAGCGTAAAATATATTTAAAAGTCCAAAAATACTTTATCCATTTCTGTCCCTCTTTCCAAGACTCAAACAAGTCAAGCTTTTCTTTTTCAAATTTGATTTGTGAAACAAATTGTGTGTCTTATTAACTTTACTCATATTTATAACAACTGAGGTCCAACGAAATGGAGAAAACGTTTCTTGATCAAACTATGCTGGCTATTAATTATAATTATAAGGTTAAATATACCAAGAACAACATATTAAATAAACACCCGCGGTTTATACCATGATGACCCTCCAGGTGAGCACAAGCTCCATAATAACATGCAAAAAAGGAGGACAAGGAGCAGAAGGCTATGTGCACATGTGCTTATTTATGTGCTTCTTTTCTGCAAATAAAAAGCATGTTTTGGCAGTGTCGCGTCCATGGATATGGGGTACTCGGTCCCGGGCAGTGTCTATCTTGGGAATGTCGCTGTGGTGGCAGTTGCCTGGTTCTGTGCCCTGGGCCCTTTTTGTAATGGGGTGTATTTACAGGGGATTAGATTAGTGTTCATATGTGATGCCACTTGCGGTGTTGTGACTATAGGTATGGAGCCGCTGCTGCAGAATGTCACAACTGGGGCTGGTGATAATTGCAGCCTGGATGTTGGGCCCTCCGCAAGCAGGGCCAGGCCCCAGAGGATGGGTTATGTGATGGGCGTTGGAAGAAGGTAGTCCACACAGAGGTTTAGTGCAACTGATTTTTACTCACTGCTGTTTGATGGTAACTGGTCACCCGAAGCCGGCTGGTTTCACCTCCAAGTCCCCTTAGTCCCAGTGCCAGTATAGTGATCTGGTACCTTCTTCCCCTGCACCTGTGTGTAATAAATGGGTCCCCGTGGCGTAGAGCAACTGGGGGTCCCCGTCCGGTGGTTTGTCCACTTATGTTCGCCTGACGGTAGCGTGAACCCTGTGGGGTTGGAGTCTCTGGTCCGTTCCCCGATTCTCCCTTTGCTACTGAGTCTTCGGATTCTTAGGGTCAGCAAGGTCCTTGATGGTCCCCTCGCTGTGCAGGTGTTAACAGGTCGGCTTGGAGCTCTTTCCTGTCCTAGGGTTCTGTACCCCGTCGGTGCATAGTTCCGGGAGTACTCCACCGGCAACTACTCTCCTGGGTACCAGGTCACTGTTAACCCCACGTCAGTATGTCTCCTCACGTCCACTTTCACTCTCCTCTCTCCTCAAACTCTTCTGACTGTGTGTCCTCAGTCCGCCCCTCCCATCTGGTCAACTAGTGGACTGAATTGGCCCACCTCTAGGCGGCCATCCATTGATCCGACCCTAGCTTTGTATCATTGTATGGGGGATTGTTGGGGAAAAACTGGGATTACCTGGAGTTTTTGTGTTACCGGCACTGGTCTTTAGGGGCCCTAGGGGGTAGGCCCTGCATCCTGGTAAGGATGCAGAACCTTGTAGCACCCTGATGGCTTCAGGGGCACTACAGCAGGAAAACAGCAGCTGAAAAAACGTGCAATCGTTTAGCTTTACCTGGCAATCGAGTCCCTATAATGCAATCACAAGGACCTGATCGCTGCTATGATAACCCTGGGTCCTTACCATGACGACTCTGAGTTACTGAGCTACGGCGAGCCTCAGACACCATGCTGTATGCATGGTGTGTGAGGCAAAGTACTGCGATATAATCCACTGTAGTGATAAAGCATTGCAGGAGATTATAGAGACACAGAAAATAAACGCAGAAACAATTGACATGCTGCTTCTTATTTTTGGCAACAAAATCTGCAAGGAAAAATACGCAACATATGCACAGCAAGTCAGGATTCTCATAGAATTTGCTGGGGGTACGTTTTTCCCTGCAGTACTAATTAAAATATGCAGGAAAAAAACGCAACATATGCACATAGCCTTAATAGAAAAAGATTCCAACTTTATTAAATAGCAGTAGATGAATAGTTAAAACATGACAATGAATGAATTCAGGGCAAACAATCAGAAAATACGCCAAAAGAGCATGACAAAGCCACATTCTGTAAATACTAAATGGATAATAATATGGCAGGTCAAACAACAATATCGATCACATGAAACACAGTAAATACTCAAATAATGAGCGTCCAAAGTTTGACCATTAAATATGAAAATGCTATAGTGCATCAATTCATGAATCGCCCACTCCCCCTGAGGAAGCTGACAATTTACCCAGCAAAACGTACGTCAGGGACTCCTCATAACTTTGTGATCCAGGTCACCTTCATTTTTGCCACAAAGGTACGTTATATTATGTCTGGCAAGTGCTGCAGCCATGTGTGGTCACTATCTACCTTGGAGCCAGATATGTCTATACTCTGATAGTATATGAGGTATTTCATTCTACATTTCTTGCCCATATGGATAATTATTGACTGACATTTTGCACTACAGCACTTTAATATTTAATAATCATAACTTGGCGCTCATTATTTGAGCATTTACTGGGTTTCATGTGATCGATATTGTTTTTTTTTTTAAACATTGTTTTTATTGAAATTCTCTCAAACATAAATGCACACGTGGTCCCCCTTTGGCTTCAGTCTCCACAGAGTATTGCACCCAAATTTGAGTGTAATGGTAAACCTGGTTCCTGAGGAGGTCAGTCCCAGTTTCACCACTTACAAACTCAAATACACACCAGGTTGCCCTGTTCCCACTGGGAACTGGGCTAAGGTCGGGTAATAAAGGGGTCGCTGACAGAGTGGCATTTACAGGATGCCCTCAAACAGGGGCCCCAGTCCCACTAGCTTAGGACCTGGGAGGGGGGAGGAGCAGCCAGCAAGGGCAGTCAGAAGCCAACATAACAGTTAGAGAGTTCTCCAGCAGGAGAGTAACAGAGCAGATGTGCCTCACAGGTGCTGCGTTGGGAAGGAGGAAGCATTCACACGGTTGCCATGGGGAGAGTGCATCTACTCCCCTCGGAACCGGCGCCACACAGGGCGGCAGGACCCTAGGGAAGATCATACTTCATGTTCGTTTTCCAGAATCTGCCTGGATGGGGAAAGTGTCAAGCTTCCCTGACTACAAAGTGCCCGAAAGCACAGTGCCAGAGAGGTTCCAGGGCCTCGCATCAAGCCAGACCCAATATCGGAACCGCAGTTCTTGAATATAGGGACAAGAGTACTACTCGTGAAAACCCGGGTCCCCATGTAGGTTCAAGCCAGGGGATCCACTGACAGGCGCTATAAGGAGGGAACCCACTGAACACAATACCGGACTGATCTGTAAAGGGATTCAGTTTCAATGGAGCCCATCATAGCAAGTGACCGGTATTACCTGGGCTAGCGGCACAACACCAAAAGTGACTAAACAGCCTGGAACCGCAGCCATAGACTCTGACTCATTATTACCGGTACTGCCGCTCTGCGCTACCATTATTACTCCACTCATCATCCTCCCCGGGGCCCACTCTACCTATGGATAGTGATACCATCCATAGCTGCTACCACCATCCGCCCCGGAAGACAGCGACAGCAGCGGTGTCACGACATTCACCTCACTACTACCTCAACATCTCTCCCCTGCCATCTTCTGTACGCCTCGGGGCAACGGAGCCGGGCTAGGCCGCCTGTGATGACGACAGTCGACGGCCCGGCGACAAGTAGGTTAATACACCTGCCACATGGGGCACTACACACATATTACTTGAAACATACATACTGTATATAAGACAAGGACTAGGCAAGGCCTGCAATCACATGTAGGCTGTATTACCATGAGATAATAAGTAGTCAAATATATATGCCAACCAGGGTTACTTTGGCTCAAAGAAGAATAAACCAAAAACTTGGAGGGGGGAGAAGAAAGCATATCTGAAACAGGTACCTGTCTTGCATATAAATCACCCAACATGGGTGCATAACCCTAGTCTCTCTTTGAGAGTTGTGCGGACCCACCGACACCTGGATAGACCTCCAACACTTATCTCCATACAGCGGTTCTCCTAAAGGTAATTCTATACAGGTGCTTTTCCAAGTAGTAGTTTCTCTTGAAACCACACTGTAGGTTGAAAGCAAGCTCTAATATCATCCTGAAAGCATTGTGGAAGCAGAGAGATGAAACTTTCCCATGTTGCGAAGAAGGCCTTCACCTTTACCTCTCTAAGTAGGGAGGCCTCAGCCCAATCCATTTGCAACAAAAATGACAATTTGTGTAGAAAAATCTTAAAAGGATGAGCTTGGTCATGGATCCATACCTTCCAAATGGCTTCAATACCAGCAGCCGCTATAAAATGCAGTAGTTTACGAGCTCCCGGAGAGCATGTGTATTTATCTGGCTCTAAATATCAAAAGATGGCACATAGAGGTTCATCAGGAGCAAAGTTTGTCAGATGTGTGGTAGTGTACTGTCGTATTCTAGTCCAGAAGGGCCGAATGGCCGGGCATGACCACAGGCAATGGAATAAATTGGCTTCAGGGGAGCGGCACTTGAAACACTCAGATGTTGTGAACAGCCCCATTCTGTGACTCTTCTGCGGGGTTAGATAAGATCTATGGAAGATTTTCAATCTCATTTCTAGAAAATGAGCTGAAGGGAGGAATTTGTGTGCTTGGTCCAGAGCTTTCAGTGTAGCACTGCAGGATAAGGTGGGATCATAGATTTGCCATTTTGTTAGCAGAGATTGAGATTGGTCACAATTCAGAGCATCATGGATAAAATTTAGTTGGCGGCGATTTGGCCAGACAAGGAGTTAGATTTAGTGAACCATCTTTGCAGATATGGACTCCATTCCTGCTCAGGAAGATGTGCTAGTATCTTAGTTACATAACTCTTAGCCTGCAGATAATGAAAAGAAGGAAATGTTATGGTAGGGTATTTAGATTGCAGCTCTTCCATTAAATACATACGGCGTTCCTTTAAGTGGACCAGGTGTTTGACAGATGCCTGCGAGTACCACCTATAACAAACAAGATGAAAGTGGCCATCTTGGAAATGGGGGTTGCCAACGATATTGTTGTTTGACCTCTAATATTACTACCCATTAAGTATTTATAGATATTGAATGTGACTAAAGGTGGCTTTACACGCTACGAGATCGCTAAAGCGATCTTGTTGGGGTCATGGAATTTGTGACGCACATCCGGCTGCTTTAGCGATGTTGTTGTGTGTGACACCTATGAGCAATTTTGAATCGTCACAAAAACGTTCAAAATCGCTCATCGGTGACATCACCCCCTCTACCCAATTATCGTTGCTGGTGCAGTAACGATGTTGTTTGTCGTTGCTACGGCAGCAAACATCGCTATGTGTGACGCCACTGGAACGACAAACAACTCCTTACCTGCATCCACCGGAAAAGGAGGAAGGAAAGAGGTGGGCGGCATGTTTCGGCCGCTCATCTCCTCCCCTCCTTTTCTATTGGGCGGCAGTTCAGTGACGCTGCTGTGACATTGCTGTGACACAGAACGAACCGCCCCCTAAGAAAGGAGGCGGTTTGCCGGTCACAGCGACGTTGCAGAGCAGGTTCATGCATGTGACGCTGCTGTAGCGATAATGTTCGCTACGGCAGCGATCACCACATATCGGCTGTGCGATGGGGGCGGGTGCTATCGCTCTCGACATCGCTAGCAAATGCTAGCGATGTCGCAGCGTGTAAAGCGGCCTTTAGTCATGATCTTAGGGCATATTTTCTGATTGTTTGCCTCCAATTCTTTCATTGTCACGTCTAACTAATCGTCTACTGCTATTTAATAAAGTTTGAATCTTTTTGCATTTATACTCCTCGTGCTAATTATAATTTATGTTGTCACAAACATCGTCCTCAAATGAAACTCTCTGACAACTCCTGAGTGTAAAGGTGCATTCTCATTGACTCATTATTGGGAGCAACTGTTTCTAGGAACTCTCATTTACGGATAATCAAACAATGCAAGCCAGCTGCCAATCACCTGATGAATAAGAAAACAACGAGCTTGTCAGGTGAAGGCTGCAATTTAAGTGCAGGCTGCAGATAAGTGTATAGTTAAACACAATATCGTAGTTGGTGATAACGGTAATTGTTTAATTTGTTTGGGGTATTCTGTGTTGCTGTCAAAGAAAAAATAAAATGGCACAGCTACGCCTGTGCTGGTTGGAAAACTATAAGTCCCAGACACACCAAGTTAGGGCTGCTGAGCGGGCGAGGGCTGCAATTTAAGTGCAGGTTGCAGATAACTGTATAGTCAAACACAATATCATAGTAGTTTCACACAAGAGCATAGTTTGATGTTTTTCTTACTAGTCTTCCATTGTTTTTCTGCCTTTTTCTGTACTGTTTGTGACTATTTAGTATGTGGCCCATGGACAATGCCATCAGGTGTGCATCTTGTGGTATGTATTCCTGCCTTGATCATCTGTTGGAGGGTGAATAGGTCTGCGCTCAATGCAAGCATGTTACATATTTGGAAGCCCAGGTAATGTGTCTAAATATGCAGCTTGCCACACTCAGGAGAATTACAAACCTAAAGAGGAGTTTAGAGCTCACTGAGCAGCTCTGGTTGGGGCCACTGATATGGAGGAGGGTGGAGATGGGGAAGGTCAGGATCCAAAAGTAGGTAGCTGGGTAACAGGTGGGGGAAAAAGTATCAGGGAGCCTAGTCCTGATCTGGCATAACCTAGTAAACATGCCTGTTTGGCTATTAGGAATGCAGGCCCAGGACTAGGATCACTACAGAAGGATGTCGCTCATAGTATGATGCCCCTGCTGTAACCAGGTGTCACAAAAACAAGGAAACAACAAGGTAACAGCTCGAGTCCAACATGACTGTGCCAGTCATCACACACACACACACACACACACTAGCACACCAGGACATTTACACTCTACACTCTAAACTCTAAGGGAGACCCCCATTAGAGCCAGGTGACAAGGCTGGGCACTGTGAGCTAACAGGCAGCCAACTGGGAAGGGAGGGACCAGACCTGGGAGAGGAGAGAGTGACCTGGGAAGTGTGCGTAAACAGTGGGAGGAGTTAGTTAGTTGGTAGGAGTGAAAGAGGAAGGAGTGGAGGAGAGGAGTGAGAAGTGAGCAGTAGTAAAAGGAAAGGTGTAAAGACAGAAAACAGACTCTTGAGACACAAGGAAGGTAGCAAAGAATCCACAAAGACCTGAGTAGAAAGATCAGCTGCTCAGAGGAGAAAAGTAGCTGGAGAGTGAGAGAGCAAGCTCCAAGGACAGAGGGATAGTGTGGGGAGGACATCCAGGGCTCACAGTACTTTGCATGCACGGGGTACAGATCCCAGAACAGACCGGGACTTCAAGCCATCTGTTAACTCTGCCAGGCCGGTGGGTTTCCAGGACTCATCTGCCACCACTAACATCTGAGGCATCAGCAGCAAAGAAGGGACCGGGAGAAATTCCCTTAAATAGTCCAAGCTGCCTGCGGCAGGACCCAGACACCAGAAAGACGTCCAAGTGCTCCACGCCAGGGAGGACTGACAAATACCACCCCAATGACAGTGCATCGGTGGGAGAGTGGA